>NW_028295674.1:0-1210335 GCF_964341445.2 Mesoplodon mirus
GAGAAAACGCATACGCCCTTTTTGGCCAAGCAAGCAAGCGGGCAATGCAAATCTGCACTACAAAGAAGTATCACTTCCCACCGGTCAAAAGGGACATCCACAAAATGTGTAAAAACCAGAAAGGCAAGACAGGCCCTGGAGAACAGGGAGCCTTGTTATGCTGATGGGCGGGATGTAAGTTGCCAACTGCCTCACTGGAGGAGTGCATTGTGTTCCCTAAAACAAGTAAACAACAGAGCTACAGAGCCAAGGGCACTTCCAGTCTGGGAATATACCTAGGGAAAACTGAAAATCCATAAGACAGAGCCACCCCCAAATTGAGGGCTGCACTGCTTACAGGAACCTCAACCTGGGTACACCTGAAATATCCCAGGAAATATAAAAATGGTTCCAAACATTGTGGAAATTACGTACGATGGAATATCCCTCAGCCACGAAATCAATGTCATAAGACCAGTAGCAGCAAAATGAGTGGATTCAGGTACGATGATTCTAAGTGAAAGAAGTCACACAGAAAAAGAAACTTATCCTAAGATATCACTTAGGAAGATCCTGTAAACATGGCTACACATGAACTGAGTTAGGAAAGAGAACAGAGTCTCACATTTAGAAAACCCTCTTATGCCTGCTTAAGGGGGAAGGAGAGGTGGGGTGATGCATCAAACCAGAGTTTGATATAAGCACAGGTACCGTTCCAAAAACCAACTATGGAATAGACAAGACTTCCCCCTTCCTCAGTGAAAGGGACTCAAAACCCCATATTTCCCGCAGAGGAATAGATCTGACTAGTAAGAATCTTAAAACCTATGTATTGATATGTCTCCGTAAGGGAATCAAGTGTGTCTAGAGTGGCATAAACATGGCAGCGAGAATCAGCTCAAACCCACTCTAAAAAGGAATTTCAAAAACAGAACAAAGAAACAGGGAAATTCTTCACAATTCCTTCAAGGTCTCTGATGCAACCTGGAATGACCCTATCTACAATGACAGCTGGATGTGGCATAAGGCTGGACACTTGGGACTGAGAGGATTGGTGAGATTGGGTGAGCAAATTCAGACCCTTTAAAGCAATAATGCATGGCACACATTCCATGGGTCCCAACTCTCCAGGTTGAAGGGAATATTACTACAGCTATAACATGTAAGGGAAACCTAGAGAATGGACACTCTGTGAATACGAAAGGTTTCTAAAACTCAAAGAAGAGCCCCTCTCCTGGTGCTCCGGTTTGACTTTCCAACTGCTTTCCTATCAATCTCCCAACTTGGAGAGACAGCCCCTTTAAGCACCTGGTTCGCACAGGTTGCCAATTTGGCAGAGGATGAAAGGGAAGAGGGAGAACCAATGAGAGAGTAGCTGTTAGGCATTTGGATGGGCACATGTCACTCTAATTTCCCGGAAGGAAGAAGAATTAACCAAAGTCTCAGCCACCCACTGGGAACCAGTATAGGTCCTGAACCAAAAGTTTGGACTTGCGTTCAGCTCACAAAAAACGAGTTGAAAAATGGAGCTCAGGGGCACAGCAATTCACAAACTGGCAGAGTAATCAAGGCCAACTATCGTCCAAAAATCTGTTGAGGGAAGGCAACGAGGCGGACTTGAAAGCGAGGCAGAATAGCAGGAAACAGATTTCAAGAGGTACGTTGGAATCGCCTGTAAAGCACAGGAAGAGGGGCACAACTTCGACAATGATGCACTTGGCCAAAAAGGGCGTATGCGTTTACTTCCTGAATATATTCAGGAGAAAACGCATACGCCCTTTTTGGCCAAGCAAGCAAGCGGGCAATGCAAATCTGCACTACAAAGAAGTATCACTTCCCACTGGTCAAAAGGGACATCCACAAAATGTGTAAAAACCAGAAAGGCAAGACAGGCCCTGGAGAACAGGGAGCCTTGTTATGCTGATGGGCGGGATGTAAGTTGCCAACTGCCTCACTGGAGGAGTGCATTGTGTTCCCTAAAACAAGTAAACAACAGAGCTACAGAGCCAAGGGCACTTCCAGTCTAGGGAATATACCTTGGGAAAACTGAAAATCCATAAGACAGAGCCACCCCCAACTTGAGGGCTGCACTGCTTACAGGAACCTCAACCTCGGTACACCTGAAATATCCCAGGAAATATAAAAATGGTTCCAAACATTGTGGAACTTACGTACGATGGAATATCCCTCAGCCACGAAATCAATGTCATAAGACCAGTAGCAGCAAAATGAGTGGATTCAGGTACGATGATTCTAAGTGAAAGAAGTCACACAGAAAAAGAAACTTATCCTAAGATATCACTTAGGAAGATCCTGTAAACATGGCTACACATGAACTGAGTTAGGAAAGAGAACAGAGTCTCACATTTAGAAAACCCTCTTATGCCTGCTTAAGGGGGAAGGAGAGGTGGGGTGATGCATCAAACCAGAGTTTGATATAAGCACAGGTACCGTTCCAAAAACCAACTATGGAATAGACAAGACTTCCACCTTCCTCAGTGAAAGGGACTCAAAACCCCATATTTCCCGCAGAGGAATAGATCTGACTAGTAAGAATCTTAAAACCTATGTATTGATATGTCTCCGTAAGGGAATCAAGTGTGTCTAGAGTGGCATAAACATGGCAGCGAGAATCAGCTCAAACCCACTCTAAAAAGGAATTTCAAAAACAGAACAAAGAAACAGGGAAATTCTTCACAATTCCTTCAAGGTCTCTGATGCAACCTGGAATGACCCTATCTACAATGACAGCTGGATGTGGCATAAGGCTGGACACTTGGGACTGAGAGGATTGGTGAGATTGGGTGAGCAAATTCAGACCCTTTAAAGCAATAATGCATGGCACCCATTCCATGGGTCCCAACTCTCCAGGTTGAAGGGAATATTACTACAGCTATAACATGTACGGGAAACCTAGAGAATGGACACTCTGTGAATACGAAAGGTTTCTAAAACTCAAAGAAGAGCCCCTCTCCTGGTGCTCCGGTTTGACTTTCCAACTGCTTTCCTATCAATCTCCCAACTTGGAGAGACAGCCCCTTTAAGCACCTGGTTCGCACAGGTTGCCAATTTGGCAGAGGATGAAAGGGAAGAGGGAGAACCAATGAGAGAGTAGCTGTTAGGCATTTGGATGGGCACATGTCACTCTAATTTCCCGGAAGGAAGAAGAATTAACCAAAGTCTCAGCCACCCACTGGGAACCAGTATAGGTCCTGAACCAAAAGTTTGGACTTGCGTTCAGCTCACAAAAAACGAGTTGAAAAATGGAGCTCAGGGGCACAGCAATTCACAAACTGGCAGAGTAATCAAGGCCAACTATCGTCCAAAAATCTGTTGAGGGAAGGCAACGAGGCGGACTTGAAAGCGAGGCAGAATAGCAGGAAACAGATTTCAAGAGGTACGTTGGAATCGCCTGTAAAGCACAGGAAGAGGGGCACAACTTCGACAATGATGCACTTGGCCAAAAAGGGCGTATGCGTTTACTTCCTGAATATATTCAGGAGAAAACGCATACGCCCTTTTTGGCCAAGCAAGCAAGCGGGCAATGCAAATCTGCACTACAAAGAAGTATCACTTCCCACTGGTCAAAAGGGACATCCACAAAATGTGTAAAAACCAGAAAGGCAAGACAGGCCCTGGAGAACAGGGAGCCTTGTTATGCTGATGGGCGGGATGTAAGTTGCCAACTGCCTCACTGGAGGAGTGCATTGTGTTCCCTAAAACAAGTAAACAACAGAGCTACAGAGCCAAGGGCACTTCCAGTCTAGGGAATATACCTTGGGAAAACTGAAAATCCATAAGACAGAGCCACCCCCAACTTGAGGGCTGCACTGCTTACAGGAACCTCAACCTCGGTACACCTGAAATATCCCAGGAAATATAAAAATGGTTCCAAACATTGTGGAACTTACGTACGATGGAATATCCCTCAGCCACGAAATCAATGTCATAAGACCAGTAGCAGCAAAATGAGTGGATTCAGGTACGATGATTCTAAGTGAAAGAAGTCACACAGAAAAAGAAACTTATCCTAAGATATCACTTAGGAAGATCCTGTAAACATGGCTACACATGAACTGAGTTAGGAAAGAGAACAGAGTCTCACATTTAGAAAACACTCTTATGCCTGCTTAAGGGGGAAGGAGAGGTGGGGTGATGCATCAAACCAGAGTTTGATATAAGCACAGGTACCGTTCCAAAAACCAACTATGGAATAGACAAGACTTCCACCTTCCTCAGTGAAAGGGACTCAAAACCCCATATTTCCCGCAGAGGAATAGATCTGACTAGTAAGAATCTTAAAACCTATGTATTGATATGTCTCCGTAAGGGAATCAAGTGTGTCTAGAGTGGCATAAACATGGCAGCGAGAATCAGCTCAAACCCACTCTAAAAAGGAATTTCAAAAACAGAACAAAGAAACAGGGAAATTCTTCACAATTCCTTCAAGGTCTCTGATGCAACCTGGAATGACCCTATCTACAATGACAGCTGGATGTGGCATAAGGCTGGACACTTGGGACTGAGAGGATTGGTGAGATTGGGTGAGCAAATTCAGACCCTTTAAAGCAATAATGCATGGCACCCATTCCATGGGTCCCAACTCTCCAGGTTGAAGGGAATATTACTACAGCTATAACATGTACGGGAAACCTAGAGAATGGACACTCTGTGAATACGAAAGGTTTCTAAAACTCAAAGAAGAGCCCCTCTCCTGGTGCTCCGGTTTGACTTTCCAACTGCTTTCCTATCAATCTCCCAACTTGGAGAGACAGCCCCTTTAAGCTCCTGGTTCGCACAGGTTGCCAATTTGGCAGAGGATGAAAGGGAAGAGGGAGAACCAATGAGAGAGTAGCTGTTAGGCATTTGGATGGGCACATGTCACTCTAATTTCCCGGCAGGAAGAAGAATTAACCAAAGTCTCAGCCACCCACCGGGAACCAGTATAGGTCCTGAACCAAAAGTTTGGACTTGCGTTCAGCTCACAAAAAACGAGTTGAAAAATGGAGCTCAGGGGCACAGCAATTCACAAACTGGCAGAGTAATCAAGGCCAACTATCGTCCAAAAATCTATTGAGGGAAGGCCACGAGGCGGACTTGAAAGCCAGGCAGAATAGCAGGAAACAGATTTCAAGAGGTACGTTGGAATCGCCTGTAAAGCACAGGAAGAGGGGCACAACTTCGACAATGATGCACTTGGCCAAAAAGGGCGTATGCGTTTTCTCCTGAATATATTCAGGAGAAAACGCATACGCCCTTTTTGGCCAAGCAAGCAAGCGGGCAATGCAAATCTGCACTACAAAGAAGTATCACTTCCCACCGGTCAAAAGGGACATCCACAAAATGTGTAAAAACCAGAAAGGCAAGACAGGCCCTGGAGAACAGGGAGCCTTGTTATGCTGATGGGCGGGATGTAAGTTGCCAACTGCCTCACTGGAGGAGTGCTTTGTGTTCCCTAAAACAAGTAAACAACAGAGCTACAGAGCCAAGGGCACTTCCAGTCTTGGGAATATAACTTGGGAAAACTGAAAATCCATAAGACAGAGCCACCCCCAAATTGAGGGCTGCACTGCATACAAGAACCTCAACCTGGGTACACCTGAAATATCCCAGGAAATATAAAAATGGTTCCAAACATTGTGGAACTTACGTACGATGGAATATCCCTCAGCCACGAAATCAATGTCATAAGACCAGTAGCAGCAAAATGAGTGGATTCAGGTACGATGATTCTAAGTGAAAGAAGTCACACAGAAAAAGAAACTTATCATAAGATATCACTTAGGAAGATCCTGTAAACATGGCTACACAAGAACTGAGTTAGGAAAGAGAACAGAGTCTCACATTTAGAAAACACTCTTATGCCTGCTTAAGGGGGAAGGAGAGGTGGGGTGATGCATCAAATCAGAGTTTGATATAAGCACAGGTACCGTTCCAAAAACCAACTATGGAATAGACAAGACCTCCACCTTCCTCAGTGAAAGGGACTCAAAACCCCATATTTCCCGCAGAGGAATAGATCTGACTAGTAAGAATCTTAAATCCTATGTATTTATATGTCTCCGTAAGGGAATCAAGTGTGTCTAGACTGGCATAAACATGGCAGCGAGAATCAGCTCAAACCCACTCTAAAAAGGAATTTCAAAAACAGAACAAAGAAACAGGGAAATTCTTCACAATTCCTTCAGGGTCTCTGATGCAACCTGGAATGACCCTATCTACAATGACAGCTGGATGTGGCATGAGGCTGGACACTTAGGACTGAGAGGATTGGTGAGATTGGGTGAGCAAATGCAGACCCTTTAAAGCAATAATGCATGGCACCCATTCCATGGGTCCCAGCTCTCCAGGTTGAAGGGAATATTACTACAGCTATAACGTGTACGGGAAACCTAGAGAATGGACACACTGTGAATACGAAAGGTTTCTAAAACTCAACGAAGAGCCCCTCTCCTGGTGCTCCGGTTTGACTTTCCAACTGCTTTCCTATCAATCTCCCAACTTGGAGAGACAGCCCCTTTAAGCTCCTGTTTCGCACAGGTTGCCAATTTGGCAGAGGATGAAAGGGAAGAGGGAGAACCAATGAGAGAGTAGCTGTTAGGCATTTGGATGGGCACATGTCGCTCTAATTTCCCGGCAGGAAGAAGAATTAACCAAAGTCTCAGCCACCCACAGGGAACCAGTATAGGTCCTGAACCAAAAGTTTGGACTTGCGTTCAGCTCACAAAAAACGAGTTGAAAAATGGAGCTCAGGGGCACAGCAATTCACAAACTGGCAGAGTAATCAAGGCCAACTATCGTCCAAAAATCTGTTGAGGGAAGGCAACGAGGCGGACTTGAAAGCGAGGCAGAATAGCAGGAAACAGATTTCAAGAGGTACGTTGGAATCGCCTGTAAAGCACAGGAAGAGGGGCACAACTTCGACAATGATGCACTTGGCCAAAAAGGGCGTATGCGTTTTCTCCTGAATATATTCAGGAGAAAACGCATACGCCCTTTTCGGCCAAGCAAGCAAGCGGGGAATGCAAATCTGCACTACAAAGAAGTATCACTTCCCACCGGTCAAAAGGGACATCCACAAAATGTGTAAAAACCAGAAAGGCAAGACAGGCCCTGGAGAACAGGGAGCCTTGTTATGCTGATGGGAGGGATGTAAGTTGCCAACTGCCTCACTGGAGGAGTGCATTGTGTTCCCTAAAACAAGTAAACAACAGAGCTACAGAGCCAAGGGCACTTCCAGACTAGGGAATATAACTTGGGAAAACTGAAAATCCATAAGACAGAGCCACCCCCAAATTGAGGGCTGCACTGCTTACAGGAACCTCAACCTGGGTACACCTGAAATATCCCAGGAAATATAAAAATGGTTCCAAACATTGTGGAACTTACGTACGATGGAATATCCCTCAGCCACGAAATCAATGTCATAAGACCAGTAGCAGCAAAATGAGTGGATTCAGGTACGATGATTCTAAGTGAAAGAAGTCACACAGAAAAAGAAACTTATCCTAAGATATCACTTAGGAAGATCCTGTAAACATGGCTACACATGAACTGAGTTAGGAAAGAGAACAGAGTCTCACTTTTAGAAAACACTCTTATGCCTGCTTAAGGGGGAAGGAGAGGTGGGGTGATGCATCAAACCAGAGTTTGATATAAGCACAGGTACCGTTCCATAAACCAACTATGGAATAGACAAGACCTACACCTTCCTCAGTGAAAGGGACTCAAAACCCCATATTTCCCGCAGAGGAATAGATCTGACTAGTAAGAATCTTAAAACCTATGTATTGATATGTCTCCGTAAGGGAATCAAGTGTGTCTAGACTGGCATAAACATGGCAGCGAGAATCAGCTCAAACCCACTCTAAAAAGGAATTTCAAAAACAGAACAAAGAAACAGGGAAATTCTTTACAATTCCTTCAGGGTCTCTGATGCAACCTGGAATGACCCTATCTACAATGACAGCTGGATGTGGCATGAGGCTGGACACTTGGGACTGAGAGAATTGGTGAGATTGGGTGAGCAAATTCAGAAACTTTAAAGCAGAAATGCATGGCACCCATTCCATGGGTCCCAGCTCTCCAGGTTGAAGGGAATATTACTACAGCTATAACATGTACAGGAAACCTAGAGAATGGACACACTGTGAATACGAAAGGTTTCTAAAACTCAACGAAGAGCCCCTCTCCTGGTGCTCCGGTTTGACTTTCCAACTGCTTTCCTATCAATCTCCCAACTTGGAGAGACAGCCCCTTTAAGCTCCTGGTTCGCACAGGTTGCCAATTTGGCAGAGGATGAAAGGGAAGAGGGAGAACCAATGAGAGAGTAGCTGTTAGGCATTTGGATGGGCACATGTCACTCTAATTTCCCGGCAGGAAGAAGAATTAACCAAAGTCTCAGCCACCCACCGGGAACCAGTATAGGTCCTGAACCAAAAGTTTGGACTTGCGTTCAGCTCACAAAAAACGAGTTGAAAAATGGAGCTCAGGGGCACAGCAATTCACAAACTGGCAGAGTAATCAAGGCCAACTATCGTCCAAAAATCTGTTGAGGGAAGGCAACGAGGCGGACTTGAAAGCGAGGCAGAATAGCAGGAAACAGATTTCAAGAGGTACGTTGGAATCGCCGGTAAAGCACAGGAAGAGGGGCACAACTTCGACAATGATGCACTTGGCCAAAAAGGGCGTATGCGTTTTCTCCTGAATATATTCAGGAGAAAACGCATACGCCCTTTTTGGCCAAGCAAGCAAGCGGGCAATGCAAATCTGCACTACAAAGAAGTATCACTTCCCACCGGTCAAAAGGGACATCCACAAAATGTGTAAAAACCAGAAAGGCAAGACAGGCCCTGGAGAACAGGGAGCCTTGTTATGCTGATGGGCGGGATGTAAGTTGCCAACTGCCTCACTGGAGGAGTGCATTGTGTTCCCTAAAACAAGTAAACAACAGAGCTACAGAGCCAAGGGCACTTCCAGTCTGGGAATATACCTAGGGAAAACTGAAAATCCATAAGACAGAGCCACCCCCAAATTGAGGGCTGCACTGCTTACAGGAACCTCAACCTGGGTACACCTGAAATATCCCAGGAAATATAAAAATGGTTCCAAACATTGTGGAACTTACGTACGATGGAATATCCCTCAGCCACGAAATCAATGTCATAAGACCAGTAGCAGCAAAATGAGTGGATTCAGGTACGATGATTCTAAGTGAAAGAAGTCACACAGAAAAAGAAACTTATCCTAAGATATCACTTAGGAAGATCCTGTAAACATGGCTACACATGAACTGAGTTAGGAAAGAGAACAGAGTCTCACATTTAGAAAACCCTCTTATGCCTGCTTAAGGGGGAAGGAGAGGTGGGGTGATGCATCAAACCAGAGTTTGATATAAGCACAGGTACCGTTCCAAAAACCAACTATGGAATAGACAAGACTTCCCCCTTCCTCAGTGAAAGGGACTCAAAACCCCATATTTCCCGCAGAGGAATAGATCTGACTAGTAAGAATCTTAAAACCTATGTATTGATATGTCTCCGTAAGGGAATCAAGTGTGTCTAGAGTGGCATAAACATGGCAGCGAGAATCAGCTCAAACCCACTCTAAAAAGGAATTTCAAAAACAGAACAAAGAAACAGGGAAATTCTTCACAATTCCTTCAAGGTCTCTGATGCAACCTGGAATGACCCTATCTACAATGACAGCTGGATGTGGCATAAGGCTGGACACTTGGGACTGAGAGGATTGGTGAGATTGGGTGAGCAAATTCAGACCCTTTAAAGCAATAATGCATGGCACACATTCCATGGGTCCCAACTCTCCAGGTTGAAGGGAATATTACTACAGCTATAACATGTACGGGAAACCTAGAGAATGGACACTCTGTGAATACGAAAGGTTTCTAAAACTCAAAGAAGAGCCCCTCTCCTGGTGCTCCGGTTTGACTTTCCAACTGCTTTCCTATCAATCTCCCAACTTGGAGAGACAGCCCCTTTAAGCACCTGGTTCGCACAGGTTGCCAATTTGGCAGAGGATGAAAGGGAAGAGGGAGAACCAATGAGAGAGTAGCTGTTAGGCATTTGGATGGGCACATGTCACTCTAATTTCCCGGAAGGAAGAAGAATTAACCAAAGTCTCAGCCACCCACTGGGAACCAGTATAGGTCCTGAACCAAAAGTTTGGACTTGCGTTCAGCTCACAAAAAACGAGTTGAAAAATGGAGCTCAGGGGCACAGCAATTCACAAACTGGCAGAGTAATCAAGGCCAACTATCGTCCAAAAATCTGTTGAGGGAAGGCAACGAGGCGGACTTGAAAGCGAGGCAGAATAGCAGGAAACAGATTTCAAGAGGTACGTTGGAATCGCCTGTAAAGCACAGGAAGAGGGGCACAACTTCGACAATGATGCACTTGGCCAAAAAGGGCGTATGCGTTTACTTCCTGAATATATTCAGGAGAAAACGCATACGCCCTTTTTGGCCAAGCAAGCAAGCGGGCAATGCAAATCTGCACTACAAAGAAGTATCACTTCCCACTGGTCAAAAGGGACATCCACAAAATGTGTAAAAACCAGAAAGGCAAGACAGGCCCTGGAGAACAGGGAGCCTTGTTATGCTGATGGGCGGGATGTAAGTTGCCAACTGCCTCACTGGAGGAGTGCATTGTGTTCCCTAAAACAAGTAAACAACAGAGCTACAGAGCCAAGGGCACTTCCAGTCTAGGGAATATACCTTGGGAAAACTGAAAATCCATAAGACAGAGCCACCCCCAACTTGAGGGCTGCACTGCTTACAGGAACCTCAACCTCGGTACACCTGAAATATCCCAGGAAATATAAAAATGGTTCCAAACATTGTGGAACTTACGTACGATGGAATATCCCTCAGCCACGAAATCAATGTCATAAGACCAGTAGCAGCAAAATGAGTGGATTCAGGTACGATGATTCTAAGTGAAAGAAGTCACACAGAAAAAGAAACTTATCCTAAGATATCACTTAGGAAGATCCTGTAAACATGGCTACACATGAACTGAGTTAGGAAAGAGAACAGAGTCTCACATTTAGAAAACCCTCTTATGCCTGCTTAAGGGGGAAGGAGAGGTGGGGTGATGCATCAAACCAGAGTTTGATATAAGCACAGGTACCGTTCCAAAAACCAACTATGGAATAGACAAGACTTCCACCTTCCTCAGTGAAAGGGACTCAAAACCCCATATTTCCCGCAGAGGAATAGATCTGACTAGTAAGAATCTTAAAACCTATGTATTGATATGTCTCCGTAAGGGAATCAAGTGTGTCTAGAGTGGCATAAACATGGCAGCGAGAATCAGCTCAAACCCACTCTAAAAAGGAATTTCAAAAACAGAACAAAGAAACAGGGAAATTCTTCACAATTCCTTCAAGGTCTCTGATGCAACCTGGAATGACCCTATCTACAATGACAGCTGGATGTGGCATAAGGCTGGACACTTGGGACTGAGAGGATTGGTGAGATTGGGTGAGCAAATTCAGACCCTTTAAAGCAATAATGCATGGCACCCATTCCATGGGTCCCAACTCTCCAGGTTGAAGGGAATATTACTACAGCTATAACATGTACGGGAAACCTAGAGAATGGACACTCTGTGAATACGAAAGGTTTCTAAAACTCAAAGAAGAGCCCCTCTCCTGGTGCTCCGGTTTGACTTTCCAACTGCTTTCCTATCAATCTCCCAACTTGGAGAGACAGCCCCTTTAAGCACCTGGTTCGCACAGGTTGCCAATTTGGCAGAGGATGAAAGGGAAGAGGGAGAACCAATGAGAGAGTAGCTGTTAGGCATTTGGATGGGCACATGTCACTCTAATTTCCCGGAAGGAAGAAGAATTAACCAAAGTCTCAGCCACCCACTGGGAACCAGTATAGGTCCTGAACCAAAAGTTTGGACTTGCGTTCAGCTCACAAAAAACGAGTTGAAAAATGGAGCTCAGGGGCACAGCAATTCACAAACTGGCAGAGTAATCAAGGCCAACTATCGTCCAAAAATCTGTTGAGGGAAGGCAACGAGGCGGACTTGAAAGCGAGGCAGAATAGCAGGAAACAGATTTCAAGAGGTACGTTGGAATCGCCTGTAAAGCACAGGAAGAGGGGCACAACTTCGACAATGATGCACTTGGCCAAAAAGGGCGTATGCGTTTACTTCCTGAATATATTCAGGAGAAAACGCATACGCCCTTTTTGGCCAAGCAAGCAAGCGGGCAATGCAAATCTGCACTACAAAGAAGTATCACTTCCCACTGGTCAAAAGGGACATCCACAAAATGTGTAAAAACCAGAAAGGCAAGACAGGCCCTGGAGAACAGGGAGCCTTGTTATGCTGATGGGCGGGATGTAAGTTGCCAACTGCCTCACTGGAGGAGTGCATTGTGTTCCCTAAAACAAGTAAACAACAGAGCTACAGAGCCAAGGGCACTTCCAGTCTAGGGAATATACCTTGGGAAAACTGAAAATCCATAAGACAGAGCCACCCCCAACTTGAGGGCTGCACTGCTTACAGGAACCTCAACCTCGGTACACCTGAAATATCCCAGGAAATATAAAAATGGTTCCAAACATTGTGGAACTTACGTACGATGGAATATCCCTCAGCCACGAAATCAATGTCATAAGACCAGTAGCAGCAAAATGAGTGGATTCAGGTACGATGATTCTAAGTGAAAGAAGTCACACAGAAAAAGAAACTTATCCTAAGATATCACTTAGGAAGATCCTGTAAACATGGCTACACATGAACTGAGTTAGGAAAGAGAACAGAGTCTCACATTTAGAAAACACTCTTATGCCTGCTTAAGGGGGAAGGAGAGGTGGGGTGATGCATCAAACCAGAGTTTGATATAAGCACAGGTACCGTTCCAAAAACCAACTATGGAATAGACAAGACTTCCACCTTCCTCAGTGAAAGGGACTCAAAACCCCATATTTCCCGCAGAGGAATAGATCTGACTAGTAAGAATCTTAAAACCTATGTATTGATATGTCTCCGTAAGGGAATCAAGTGTGTCTAGAGTGGCATAAACATGGCAGCGAGAATCAGCTCAAACCCACTCTAAAAAGGAATTTCAAAAACAGAACAAAGAAACAGGGAAATTCTTCACAATTCCTTCAAGGTCTCTGATGCAACCTGGAATGACCCTATCTACAATGACAGCTGGATGTGGCATAAGGCTGGACACTTGGGACTGAGAGGATTGGTGAGATTGGGTGAGCAAATTCAGACCCTTTAAAGCAATAATGCATGGCACCCATTCCATGGGTCCCAACTCTCCAGGTTGAAGGGAATATTACTACAGCTATAACATGTACGGGAAACCTAGAGAATGGACACTCTGTGAATACGAAAGGTTTCTAAAACTCAAAGAAGAGCCCCTCTCCTGGTGCTCCGGTTTGACTTTCCAACTGCTTTCCTATCAATCTCCCAACTTGGAGAGACAGCCCCTTTAAGCTCCTGGTTCGCACAGGTTGCCAATTTGGCAGAGGATGAAAGGGAAGAGGGAGAACCAATGAGAGAGTAGCTGTTAGGCATTTGGATGGGCACATGTCACTCTAATTTCCCGGCAGGAAGAAGAATTAACCAAAGTCTCAGCCACCCACCGGGAACCAGTATAGGTCCTGAACCAAAAGTTTGGACTTGCGTTCAGCTCACAAAAAACGAGTTGAAAAATGGAGCTCAGGGGCACAGCAATTCACAAACTGGCAGAGTAATCAAGGCCAACTATCGTCCAAAAATCTATTGAGGGAAGGCCACGAGGCGGACTTGAAAGCCAGGCAGAATAGCAGGAAACAGATTTCAAGAGGTACGTTGGAATCGCCTGTAAAGCACAGGAAGAGGGGCACAACTTCGACAATGATGCACTTGGCCAAAAAGGGCGTATGCGTTTTCTCCTGAATATATTCAGGAGAAAACGCATACGCCCTTTTTGGCCAAGCAAGCAAGCGGGCAATGCAAATCTGCACTACAAAGAAGTATCACTTCCCACCGGTCAAAAGGGACATCCACAAAATGTGTAAAAACCAGAAAGGCAAGACAGGCCCTGGAGAACAGGGAGCCTTGTTATGCTGATGGGCGGGATGTAAGTTGCCAACTGCCTCACTGGAGGAGTGCTTTGTGTTCCCTAAAACAAGTAAACAACAGAGCTACAGAGCCAAGGGCACTTCCAGTCTTGGGAATATAACTTGGGAAAACTGAAAATCCATAAGACAGAGCCACCCCCAAATTGAGGGCTGCACTGCATACAAGAACCTCAACCTGGGTACACCTGAAATATCCCAGGAAATATAAAAATGGTTCCAAACATTGTGGAACTTACGTACGATGGAATATCCCTCAGCCACGAAATCAATGTCATAAGACCAGTAGCAGCAAAATGAGTGGATTCAGGTACGATGATTCTAAGTGAAAGAAGTCACACAGAAAAAGAAACTTATCATAAGATATCACTTAGGAAGATCCTGTAAACATGGCTACACAAGAACTGAGTTAGGAAAGAGAACAGAGTCTCACATTTAGAAAACACTCTTATGCCTGCTTAAGGGGGAAGGAGAGGTGGGGTGATGCATCAAATCAGAGTTTGATATAAGCACAGGTACCGTTCCAAAAACCAACTATGGAATAGACAAGACCTCCACCTTCCTCAGTGAAAGGGACTCAAAACCCCATATTTCCCGCAGAGGAATAGATCTGACTAGTAAGAATCTTAAATCCTATGTATTTATATGTCTCCGTAAGGGAATCAAGTGTGTCTAGACTGGCATAAACATGGCAGCGAGAATCAGCTCAAACCCACTCTAAAAAGGAATTTCAAAAACAGAACAAAGAAACAGGGAAATTCTTCACAATTCCTTCAGGGTCTCTGATGCAACCTGGAATGACCCTATCTACAATGACAGCTGGATGTGGCATGAGGCTGGACACTTAGGACTGAGAGGATTGGTGAGATTGGGTGAGCAAATGCAGACCCTTTAAAGCAATAATGCATGGCACCCATTCCATGGGTCCCAGCTCTCCAGGTTGAAGGGAATATTACTACAGCTATAACGTGTACGGGAAACCTAGAGAATGGACACACTGTGAATACGAAAGGTTTCTAAAACTCAACGAAGAGCCCCTCTCCTGGTGCTCCGGTTTGACTTTCCAACTGCTTTCCTATCAATCTCCCAACTTGGAGAGACAGCCCCTTTAAGCTCCTGTTTCGCACAGGTTGCCAATTTGGCAGAGGATGAAAGGGAAGAGGGAGAACCAATGAGAGAGTAGCTGTTAGGCATTTGGATGGGCACATGTCGCTCTAATTTCCCGGCAGGAAGAAGAATTAACCAAAGTCTCAGCCACCCACAGGGAACCAGTATAGGTCCTGAACCAAAAGTTTGGACTTGCGTTCAGCTCACAAAAAACGAGTTGAAAAATGGAGCTCAGGGGCACAGCAATTCACAAACTGGCAGAGTAATCAAGGCCAACTATCGTCCAAAAATCTGTTGAGGGAAGGCAACGAGGCGGACTTGAAAGCGAGGCAGAATAGCAGGAAACAGATTTCAAGAGGTACGTTGGAATCGCCTGTAAAGCACAGGAAGAGGGGCACAACTTCGACAATGATGCACTTGGCCAAAAAGGGCGTATGCGTTTTCTCCTGAATATATTCAGGAGAAAACGCATACGCCCTTTTCGGCCAAGCAAGCAAGCGGGGAATGCAAATCTGCACTACAAAGAAGTATCACTTCCCACCGGTCAAAAGGGACATCCACAAAATGTGTAAAAACCAGAAAGGCAAGACAGGCCCTGGAGAACAGGGAGCCTTGTTATGCTGATGGGAGGGATGTAAGTTGCCAACTGCCTCACTGGAGGAGTGCATTGTGTTCCCTAAAACAAGTAAACAACAGAGCTACAGAGCCAAGGGCACTTCCAGACTAGGGAATATAACTTGGGAAAATTGAAAATCCATAAGACAGAGCCACCCCCAAATTGAGGGCTGCACTGCTTACAGGAACCTCAACCTGGGTACACCTGAAATATCCCAGGAAATATAAAAATGGTTCCAAACATTGTGGAACTTACGTACGATGGAATATCCCTCAGCCACGAAATCAATGTCATAAGACCAGTAGCAGCAAAATGAGTGGATTCAGGTACGATGATTCTAAGTGAAAGAAGTCACACAGAAAAAGAAACTTATCCTAAGATATCACTTAGGAAGATCCTGTAAACATGGCTACACATGAACTGAGTTAGGAAAGAGAACAGAGTCTCACTTTTAGAAAACACTCTTATGCCTGCTTAAGGGGGAAGGAGAGGTGGGGTGATGCATCAAACCAGAGTTTGATATAAGCACAGGTACCGTTCCATAAACCAACTATGGAATAGACAAGACCTACACCTTCCTCAGTGAAAGGGACTCAAAACCCCATATTTCCCGCAGAGGAATAGATCTGACTAGTAAGAATCTTAAAACCTATGTATTGATATGTCTCCGTAAGGGAATCAAGTGTGTCTAGACTGGCATAAACATGGCAGCGAGAATCAGCTCAAACCCACTCTAAAAAGGAATTTCAAAAACAGAACAAAGAAACAGGGAAATTCTTTACAATTCCTTCAGGGTCTCTGATGCAACCTGGAATGACCCTATCTACAATGACAGCTGGATGTGGCATGAGGCTGGACACTTGGGACTGAGAGAATTGGTGAGATTGGGTGAGCAAATTCAGAAACTTTAAAGCAGAAATGCATGGCACCCATTCCATGGGTCCCAGCTCTCCAGGTTGAAGGGAATATTACTACAGCTATAACATGTACAGGAAACCTAGAGAATGGACACACTGTGAATACGAAAGGTTTCTAAAACTCAACGAAGAGCCCCTCTCCTGGTGCTCCGGTTTGACTTTCCAACTGCTTTCCTATCAATCTCCCAACTTGGAGAGACAGCCCCTTTAAGCTCCTGGTTCGCACAGGTTGCCAATTTGGCAGAGGATGAAAGGGAAGAGGGAGAACCAATGAGAGAGTAGCTGTTAGGCATTTGGATGGGCACATGTCACTCTAATTTCCCGGCAGGAAGAAGAATTAACCAAAGTCTCAGCCACCCACCGGGAACCAGTATAGGTCCTGAACCAAAAGTTTGGACTTGCGTTCAGCTCACAAAAAACGAGTTGAAAAATGGAGCTCAGGGGCACAGCAATTCACAAACTGGCAGAGTAATCAAGGCCAACTATCGTCCAAAAATCTGTTGAGGGAAGGCAACGAGGCGGACTTGAAAGCGAGGCAGAATAGCAGGAAACAGATTTCAAGAGGTACGTTGGAATCGCCGGTAAAGCACAGGAAGAGGGGCACAACTTCGACAATGATGCACTTGGCCAAAAAGGGCGTATGCGTTTTCTCCTGAATATATTCAGGAGAAAACGCATACGCCCTTTTTGGCCAAGCAAGCAAGCGGGCAATGCAAATCTGCACTACAAAGAAGTATCACTTCCCACCGGTCAAAAGGGACATCCACAAAATGTGTAAAAACCAGAAAGGCAAGACAGGCCCTGGAGAACAGGGAGCCTTGTTATGCTGATGGGCGGGATGTAAGTTGCCAACTGCCTCACTGGAGGAGTGCATTGTGTTCCCTAAAACAAGTAAACAACAGAGCTACAGAGCCAAGGGCACTTCCAGTCTGGGAATATACCTAGGGAAAACTGAAAATCCATAAGACAGAGCCACCCCCAAATTGAGGGCTGCACTGCTTACAGGAACCTCAACCTGGGTACACCTGAAATATCCCAGGAAATATAAAAATGGTTCCAAACATTGTGGAACTTACGTACGATGGAATATCCCTCAGCCACGAAATCAATGTCATAAGACCAGTAGCAGCAAAATGAGTGGATTCAGGTACGATGATTCTAAGTGAAAGAAGTCACACAGAAAAAGAAACTTATCCTAAGATATCACTTAGGAAGATCCTGTAAACATGGCTACACATGAACTGAGTTAGGAAAGAGAACAGAGTCTCACATTTAGAAAACCCTCTTATGCCTGCTTAAGGGGGAAGGAGAGGTGGGGTGATGCATCAAACCAGAGTTTGATATAAGCACAGGTACCGTTCCAAAAACCAACTATGGAATAGACAAGACTTCCCCCTTCCTCAGTGAAAGGGACTCAAAACCCCATATTTCCCGCAGAGGAATAGATCTGACTAGTAAGAATCTTAAAACCTATGTATTGATATGTCTCCGTAAGGGAATCAAGTGTGTCTAGAGTGGCATAAACATGGCAGCGAGAATCAGCTCAAACCCACTCTAAAAAGGAATTTCAAAAACAGAACAAAGAAACAGGGAAATTCTTCACAATTCCTTCAAGGTCTCTGATGCAACCTGGAATGACCCTATCTACAATGACAGCTGGATGTGGCATAAGGCTGGACACTTGGGACTGAGAGGATTGGTGAGATTGGGTGAGCAAATTCAGACCCTTTAAAGCAATAATGCATGGCACACATTCCATGGGTCCCAACTCTCCAGGTTGAAGGGAATATTACTACAGCTATAACATGTATGGGAAACCTAGAGAATGGACACTCTGTGAATACGAAAGGTTTCTAAAACTCAAAGAAGAGCCCCTCTCCTGGTGCTCCGGTTTGACTTTCCAACTGCTTTCCTATCAATCTCCCAACTTGGAGAGACAGCCCCTTTAAGCTCCTGGTTCGCACAGGTTGCCAATTTGGCAGAGGATGAAAGGGAAGAGGGAGAACCAATGAGAGAGTAGCTGTTAGGCATTTGGATGGGCACATGTCACTCTAATTTCCCGGCAGGAAGAAGAATTAACCAAAGTCTCAGCCACCCACCGGGAACCAGTATAGGTCCTGAACCAAAAGTTTGGACTTGCGTTCAGCTCACAAAAAACGAGTTGAAAAATGGAGCTCAGGGGCACAGCAATTCACAAACTGGCAGAGTAATCAAGGCCAACTATCGTCCAAAAATCTATTGAGGGAAGGCAACGAGGCGGACTTGAAAGCCAGGCAGAATAGCAGGAAACAGATTTCAAGAGGTACGTTGGAATCGCCTGTAAAGCACAGGAAGAGGGGCACAACTTCGACAATGATGCACTTGGCCAAAAAGGGCGTATGCGTTTTCTCCTGAATATATTCAGGAGAAAACGCATACGCCCTTTTTGGCCAAGCAAGCAAGCGGGCAATGCAAATCTGCACTACAAAGAAGTATCACTTCCCACCGGTCAAAAGGGACATCCACAAAATGTGTAAAAACCAGAAAGGCAAGACAGGCCCTGGAGAACAGGGAGCCTTGTTATGCTGATGGGCGGGAAGTAAGTTGCCAACTGCCTCACTGGAGGAGTGCTTTGTGTTCCCTAAAACAAGTAAACAACAGAGCTACAGAGCCAAGGGCACTTCCAGTCTAGGGAATATAACTTGGGAAAACTGAAAATCCATAAGACAGAGCCACCCCCAAATTGAGGGCTGCACTGCATACAAGAACCTCAACCTGGGTACACCTGAAATATCCCAGGAAATATAAAAATGGTTCCAAACATTGTGGAACTTACGTACGATGGAATATCCCTCAGCCACGAAATCAATGTCATAAGACCAGTAGCAGCAAAATGAGTGGATTCAGGTACGATGATTCTAAGTGAAAGAAGTCACACAGAAAAAGAAACTTATCATAAGATATCACTTAGGAAGATCCTGTAAACATGGCTACACAAGAACTGAGTTAGGAAAGAGAACAGAGTCTCACATTTAGAAAACACTCTTATGCCTGCTTAAGGGGGAAGGAGAGGTGGGGTGATGCATCAAATCAGAGTTTGATATAAGCACAGGTACCGTTCCAAAAACCAACTATGGAATAGACAAGACCTCCACCTTCCTCAGTGAAAGGGACTCAAAACCCCATATTTCCCGCAGAGGAATAGATCTGACTAGTAAGAATCTTAAATCCTATGTATTTATATGTCTCCGTAAGGGAATCAAGTGTGTCTAGACTGGCATAAACATGGCAGCGAGAATCAGCTCAAACCCACTCTAAAAAGGAATTTCAAAAACAGAACAAAGAAACAGGGAAATTCTTCACAATTCCTTCAGGGTCTCTGATGCAACCTGGAATGACCCTATCTACAATGACAGCTGGATGTGGCATGAGGCTGGACACTTAGGACTGAGAGGATTGGTGAGATTGGGTGAGCAAATGCAGACCCTTTAAAGCAATAATGCATGGCACCCATTCCATGGGTCCCAGCTCTCCAGGTTGAAGGGAATATTACTACAGCTATAACGTGTACGGGAAACCTAGAGAATGGACACACTGTGAATACGAAAGGTTTCTAAAACTCAACGAAGAGCCCCTCTCCTGGTGCTCCGGTTTGACTTTCCAACTGCTTTCCTATCAATCTCCCAACTTGGAGAGACAGCCCCTTTAAGCTCCTGTTTCGCACAGGTTGCCAATTTGGCAGAGGATGAAAGGGAAGAGGGAGAACCAATGAGAGAGTAGCTGTTAGGCATTTGGATGGGCACATGTCGCTCTAATTTCCCGGCAGGAAGAAGAATTAACCAAAGTCTCAGCCACCCACAGGGAACCAGTATAGGTCCTGAACCAAAAGTTTGGACTTGCGTTCAGCTCACAAAAAACGAGTTGAAAAATGGAGCTCAGGGGCACAGCAATTCACAAACTGGCAGAGTAATCAAGGCCAACTATCGTCCAAAAATCTGTTGAGGGAAGGCAACGAGGCGGACTTGAAAGCGAGGCAGAATAGCAGGAAACAGATTTCAAGAGGTACGTTGGAATCGCCTGTAAAGCACAGGAAGAGGGGCACAACTTCGACAATGATGCACTTGGCCAAAAAGGGCGTATGCGTTTTCTCCTGAATATATTCAGGAGAAAACGCATACGCCCTTTTCGGCCAAGCAAGCAAGCGGGGAATGCAAATCTGCACTACAAAGAAGTATCACTTCCCACCGGTCAAAAGGGACATCCACAAAATGTGTAAAAACCAGAAAGGCAAGACAGGCCCTGGAGAACAGGGAGCCTTGTTATGCTGATGGGAGGGATGTAAGTTGCCAACTGCCTCACTGGAGGAGTGCATTGTGTTCCCTAAAACAAGTAAACAACAGAGCTACAGAGCCAAGGGCACTTCCAGTCTAGGGAATATAACTTGGGAAAACTGAAAATCCATAAGACAGAGCCACCCCCAAATTGAGGGCTGCACTGCTTACAGGAACCTCAACCTGGGTACACCTGAAATATCCCAGGAAATATAAAAATGGTTCCAAACATTGTGGAACTTACGTACGATGGAATATCCCTCAGCCACGAAATCAATGTCATAAGACCAGTAGCAGCAAAATGAGTGGATTCAGGTACGATGATTCTAAGTGAAAGAAGTCACACAGAAAAAGAAACTTATCCTAAGATATCACTTAGGAAGATCCTGTAAACATGGCTACACATGAACTGAGTTAGGAAAGAGAACAGAGTCTCACTTTTAGAAAACACTCTTATGCCTGCTTAAGGGGGAAGGAGAGGTGGGGTGATGCATCCAACCAGAGTTTGATATAAGCACAGGTACCGTTCCAAAAACCAACTATGGAATAGACAAGACCTACACCTTCCTCAGTGAAAGGGACTCAAAACCCCATATTTCCCGCAGAGGAATAGATCTGACTAGTAAGAATCTTAAAACCTATGTATTGATATGTCTCCGTAAGGGAATCAAGTGTGTCTAGACTGGCATAAACATGGCAGCGAGAATCAGCTCAAACCCACTCTAAAAAGGAATTTCAAAAACAGAACAAAGAAACAGGGAAATTCTTTACAATTCCTTCAGGGTCTCTGATGCAACCTGGAATGACCCTATCTACAATGACAGCTGGATGTGGCATAAGGCTGGACACTTGGGACTGAGAGGATTGGTGAGATTGGGTGAGCAAATTCACACCCTTTAAAGCAATAATGCATGGCACCCATTCCATGGGTCCCAACTCTCCAGGTTGAAGGGAATATTACTACAGCAATAACATGTACGGGAAACCTAGAGAATGGACACTCTGTGAATACGAAAGGTTTCTAAAACTCAAAGAAGAGCCCCTCTCCTGGTGCTCCGGTTTGACTTTCCAACTGCTTTCCTATCAATCTCCCAACTTGGAGAGACAGCCCCTTTAAGCTCCTGGTTCGCACAGGTTGCCAATTTGGCAGAGGATGAAAGGGAAGAGGGAGAACCAATGAGAGAGTAGCTGTTAGGCATTTGGATGGGCACATGTCACTCTAATTTCCCGGCAGGAAGAAGAATTAACCAAAGTCTCAGCCACCCACCGGGAACCAGTATAGGTCCTGAACCAAAAGTTTGGACTTGCGTTCAGCTCACAAAAAACGAGTTGAAAAATGGAGCTCAGGGGCACAGCAATTCACAAACTGGCAGAGTAATCAAGGCCAACTATCGTCCAAAAACCTATTGAGGGAAGGCAACGAGGCGGACTTGAAAGCCAGGCAGAATAGCAGGAAACAGATTTCAAGAGGTACGTTGGAATCGCCTGTAAAGCACAGGAAGAGGGGCACAACTTCGACAATGATGCACTTGGCCAAAAAGGGCGTATGCATTTTCTCCTGAATATATTCAGGAGAAAACGCATACGCCCTTTTTGGCCAAGCAAGCAAGCGGGCAATGCAAATCTGCACTACAAAGAAGTATCACTTCCCACCGGTCAAAAGGGACATCCACAAAATGTGTAAAAACCAGAAAGGCAAGACAGGCCCGGGAGAACAGGGAGCCTTGTTATGCTGATGGGCGGGATGTAAGTTGCCAACTGCCTCACTGGAGGAGTGCTTTGTGTTCCCTAAAACAAGTAAACAACAGAGCTACAGAGCCAAGGGCACTTCCAGTCTAGGGAATATAACTTGGGAAAACTGAAAATCCATAAGACAGAGCCACCCCCAAATTGAGGCCTGCACTGCATACAAGAACCTCAACCTGGGTACACCTGAAATATCCCAGGAAATATAAAAATGGTTCCAAACATTGTGGAACTTATGTACGATGGAATATCCCTCAGCCACGAAATCAATGTCATAAGACCAGTAGCAGCAAAATGAGTGGATTCAGGTACGATGATTCTAAGTGAAAGAAGTCACACAGAAAAAGAAACTTATCATAAGATATCACTTAGGAAGATCCTGTAAACATGGCTACACAAGAACTGAGTTAGGAAAGAGAACAGAGTCTCACATTTAGAAAACACTCTTATGCCTGCTTAAGGGGGAAGGAGAGGTGGGGTGATGCATCAAATCAGAGTTTGATATAAGCACAGGTACCGTTCCAAAAACCAACTATGGAATAGACAAGACCTCCACCTTCCTCAGTGAAAGGGACTCAAAACCCCATATTTCCCGCAGAGGAATAGATCTGACTAGTAAGAATCTTAAATCCTATGTATTTATATGTCTCCGTAAGGGAATCAAGTGTGTCTAGACTGGCATAAACATGGCAGCGAGAATCAGCTCAAACCCACTCTAAAAAGGAATTTCAAAAACAGAACAAAGAAACAGGGAAATTCTTCACAATTCCTTCAGGGTCTCTGATGCAACCTGGAATGACCCTATCTACAATGACAGCTGGATGTGGCATGAGGCTGGACACTTAGGACTGAGAGGATTGGTGAGATTGGGTGAGCAAATGCAGACCCTTTAAAGCAATAATGCATGGCACCCATTCCATGGGTCCCAGCTCTCCAGGTTGAAGGGAATATTACTACAGCTATAACGTGTACGGGAAACCTAGAGAATGGACACACTGTGAATACGAAAGGTTTCTAAAACTCAACGAAGAGCCCCTCTCCTGGTGCTCCGGTTTGACTTTCCAACTGCTTTCCTATCAATCTCCCAACTTGGAGAGACAGCCCCTTTAAACTCCTGTTTCGCACAGGTTGCCAATTTGGCAGAGGATGAAAGGGAAGAGGGAGAACCAATGAGAGAGTAGCTGTTAGGCATTTGGATGGGCACATGTCGCTCTAATTTCCCGGCAGGAAGAAGAATTAACCAAAGTCTCAGCCACCCACAGGGAACCAGTATAGGTCCTGAACCAAAAGTTTGGACTTGCGTTCAGCTCACAAAAAATGAGTTGAAAAATGGAGCTCAGGGGCACAGCAATTCACAAACTGGCAGAGTAATCAAGGCCAACTATCGTCCAAAAATCTGTTGAGGGAAGGCAACGAGGCGGACTTGAAAGCGAGGCAGAATAGCAGGAAACAGATTTCAAGAGGTACGTTGGAATCGCCTGTAAAGCACAGGAAGAGGGGCACAACTTCGACAATGATGCACTTGGCCAAAAAGGGCGTATGCGTTTTCTCCTGAATATATTCAGGAGAAAACGCATACGCCCTTTTCGGCCAAGCAAGCAAGCGGGGAATGCAAATCTGCACTACAAAGAAGTATCACTTCCCACCGGTCAAAAGGGACATCCACAAAATGTGTAAAAACCAGAAAGGCAAGACAGGCCCTGGAGAACAGGGAGCCTTGTTATGCTGATGGGAGGGATGTAAGTTGCCAACTGCCTCACTGGAGGAGTGCATTGTGTTCCCTAAAACAAGTAAACAACAGAGCTACAGAGCCAAGGGCACTTCCAGTCTAGGGAATATAACTTGGGAAAACTGAAAATCCATAAGACAGAGCCACCCCCAAATTGAGGGCTGCACTGCTTACAGGAACCTCAACCTGGGTACACCTGAAATATCCCAGGAAATATAAAAATGGTTCCAAACATTGTGGAACTTACGTACGATGGAATATCCCTCAGCCACGAAATCAATGTCATAAGACCAGTAGCAGCAAAATGAGTGGATTCAGGTACGATGATTCTAAGTGAAAGAAGTCACACAGAAAAAGAAACTTATCCTAAGATATCACTTAGGAAGATCCTGTAAACATGGCTACACATGAACTGAGTTAGGAAAGAGAACAGAGTCTCACTTTTAGAAAACACTCTTATGCCTGCTTAAGGGGGAAGGAGAGGTGGGGTGATGCATCCAACCAGAGTTTGATATAAGCACAGGTACCGTTCCATAAACCAACTATGGAATAGACAAGACCTACACCTTCCTCAGTGAAAGGGACTCAAAACCCCATATTTCCCGCAGAGGAATAGATCTGACTAGTAAGAATCTTAAAACCTATGTATTGATATGTCTCCGTAAGGGAATCAAGTGTGTCTAGACTGGCATAAACATGGCAGCGAGAATCAGCTCAAACCCACTCTAAAAAGGAATTTCAAAAACAGAACAAAGAAACAGGGAAATTCTTTACAATTCCGTCAGGGTCTCTGATGCAACCTGGAATGACCCTATCTACAATGACAGCTGGATGTGGCATAAGGCTGGACACTTGGGACTGAGAGAATTGGTGAGATTGGGTGAGCAAATTCAGAAACTTTAAAGCAGTAATGCATGGCACCCATTCCGTGGATCCCAGCTCTCCAGGTTGAAGGGAATATTACTACAGCTATAACATGTACGGGAAACCTAGAGAATGGACACACTGTGAATACGAAAGGTTTCTAAAACTCAACGAAGAGCCCCTCTCCTGGTGCTCCGGTTTGACTTTCCAACTGCTTTCCTATCAATCTCCCAACTTGGAGAGACAGCCCCTTTAAGCTCCTGGTTCGCACAGGTTGCCAATTTGGCAGAGGATGAAAGGGAAGAGGGAGAACCAATGAGAGAGTAGCTGTTAGGCATTTGGATGGGCACATGTCACTCTAATTTCCCGGCAGGAAGAAGAATTAACCAAAGTCTCAGCCACCCACCGGGAACCAGTATAGGTCCTGAACCAAAAGTTTGGACTTGCGTTCAGCTCACAAAAAACGAGTTGAAAAATGGAGCTCAGGGGCACAGCAATTCACAAACTGGCAGAGTAATCAAGGCCAACTATCGTCCAAAAATCTGTTGAGGGAAGGCAACGAGGCGGACTTGAAAGCGAGGCAGAATAGCAGGAAACAGATTTCAAGAGGTACGTTGGAATCGCCGGTAAAGCACAGGAAGAGGGGCACAACTTCGACAATGATGCACTTGGCCAAAAAGGGCGTATGCGTTTTCTCCTGAATATATTCAGGAGAAAACGCATACGCCCTTTTTGGCCAAGCAAGCAAGCGGGCAATGCAAATCTGCACTACAAAGAAGTATCACTTCCCACCGGTCAAAAGGGACATCCACAAAATGTGTAAAAACCAGAAAGGCAAGACAGGCCCTGGAGAACAGGGAGCCTTGTTATGCTGATGGGCGGGATGTAAGTTGCCAACTGCCTCACTGGAGGAGTGCATTGTGTTCCCTAAAACAAGTAAACAACAGAGCTACAGAGCCAAGGGCACTTCCAGTCTGGGAATATACCTAGGGAAAACTGAAAATCCATAAGACAGAGCCACCCCCAAATTGAGGGCTGCACTGCTTACAGGAACCTCAACCTGGGTACACCTGAAATATCCCAGGAAATATAAAAATGGTCCCAAACATTGTGGAACTTACGTACGATGGAATATCCCTCAGCCACGAAATCAATGTCATAAGACCAGTAGCAGCAAAATGAGTGGATTCAGGTACGATGATTCTAAGTGAAAGAAGTCACACAGGAAAAGAAACTTATCATAAGATATCACTTAGGAAGATCCTGTAAACATGGCTACACATGAACTGAGTTAGGCAAGAGAACAGAGTCTCACATTTAGAAAACACTCTTATGCCTGCTTAAGGGGGAAGGAGAGGTGGGGTGATGCATCAAACCAGAGTTTGATATAAGCACAGGTACCGTTCCAAAAACCAACTATGGAATAGACAAGACCTCCACCTTCCTCAGTGAAAGGGACTCAAAACCCCATATTTCCCACAGAGGAATAGATCTGACTAGTAAGAATCTTAAAACCTATGTATTGATATGTCTCCGTAAGGGAATCAAGTGTGTCTAGACTTGCATAAACATGGCAGCGAGAATCAGCTCAAACCCACTCTAAAAAGGAATTTCAAAAACAGAACAAAGAAACAGGGAAATTCTTCACAATTCCTTCAGGGTCTCTGATGCAACCTGGAATGACCCTATCTACAATGACAGCTGGATGTGGCATGAGGCTGGACACTTAGGACTGAGAGGATTGGTGAGATTGGGTGAGCAAATGCAGACCCTTTAAAGCAATAATGCATGGCACCCATTCCATGGGTCCCAGCTCTCCAGGTTGAAGGGAATATTACTACAGCTATAACGTGTACGGGAAACCTAGAGAATGGACACACTGTGAATACGAAAGGTTTCTAAAACTCAACGAAGAGCCCCTCTCCTGGTGCTCCGGTTTGACTTTCCAACTGCTTTCCTATCAATCTCCCAACTTGGAGAGACAGCCCCTTTAAGCTCCTGGTTCGCACAGGTTGCCAATTTGGCAGAGGATGAAAGGGAAGAGGGAGAACCAATGAGAGAGTAGCTGTTAGGCATTTGGATGGGCACATGACACTCTAATTTCCCGGCAGGAAGAAGAATTAACCAAAGTCTCAGCCACCCTCTGGGAACCAGTATAGTTCCTGAACGAAAAGTTTGGAATTGCGTTCAGCTCACAAGAAACGAGTTGAAAAATGGAGCTCAGGGGCACAGCAATTCACAAACTGGCAGAGTAATCAAGGCCAACTATCGTCCAAAAATCTGTTGAGGGAAGGCAACGAGGCGGACTTGAAAGCGAGGCAGAATAGTAGGAAAGAGATTTCAAGAGGTACGTTGGAATCGCCTGTAAAGCACAGGAAGAGGGGCAGAACTTCGACAATGATGCACTTGGCCAAAAAGGGCGTATGCGTTTTCTCCTGAATATATTCAGGAGAAAACGCATACGCCCTTTTTGGCCAAGCAAGCAAGCGGGCAATGCAAATCTGCACTACAAAGAAGTATCACTTCCCACCGGTCAAAATGGGCATCCACAAAATGTGTAAAAACCAGAAAGGCAAGACAGGCCCTGGAGAACAGGGAGCCTTGTTATGCTGATGGGCGGGATGTAAGTTGCCAACTGCCTCACTGGAGGAGTGCATTGTGTTCCCTAAAAGAAGTAAACAACAGAGCTACAGAGCCAAGGGCACTTCCTGTCTAGGGAATATACCGTGGGAAAACTGAAAATACATAAGACAGGGCCACCTCCAAATTGAGGGCTGCACTGCTTACAAGATCCTCAACCTGGGTACACCTGAAATATCCCAGGAAATATAAAAATGGTTCCAAACATTGTGGAACTTACGTACGATGGAATATCCCTCAGCCACGAAATCAATGTCATAAGACCAGTAGCAGCAAAATGAGTGGATTCAGGTACGATGATTCTAAGTGAAAGAAGTCACACAGGAAAAGAAACTTATCATAAGATATCACTTAGGAAGATCCTGTAAACATGGCTACACATGAACTGAGTTAGGCAAGAGAACAGAGTCTCACATTTAGAAAACACTCTTATGCCTGCTTAAGGGGGAAGGAGAGGTGGGGTGATGCATCAAACCAGAGTTTGATATAAGCACAGGTACCGTTCCAAAAACCAACTATGGAATAGACAAGACCTACACCTTCCTCAGTGAAAGGGACTCAAAACCCCATATTTCCCGCAGAGGAATAGATCTGACTAGTAAGAATCTTAAAACCTATGTATTGATATGTCTCCGTAAGGGAATCAAGTGTGTCTAGACTGGCATAAACATGGCAGCGAGAATCAGCTCAAACCCACTCTAAAAAGGAATTTCAAAAACAGAACAAAGAAACAGGGAAATTCTTTACAATTCCTACAGGGTCTCTGATGCAATCTGGAATGACCCTATCTACAATGACAGCTGGATGTGGCATGAGGCTGGACACTTAGGACTGAGAGGATTGGTGAGATAGGGTGAGCAAATGCAGACCCTTTAAAGCAGTAATGCATGGCACCCATTCCATGGGTCCCAACTCTCCAGGTTGAAGGGAATATTACTACAGCTATAACATGTACGGGAAACCTAGAGAATGGACACACTGTGAATACGAAAGGTTTCTAAAACTCAACGAAGAGCCCCTCTCCTGGTGCTCCGTTTTGACTTTCCAACTGCTTTCCTATCAATCTCCCAACTTGGAGAGACAGCCCCTTTAAGCTCCTGGTTCGCACAGGTTGCCAACTTGGCAGAGGATGAAAGTGAAGAGGGAGAACCAATGAGAGAGTAGCTGTTAGGCATTTGGATGGGCACATGTCACTCTAATTTCCCGGCAGGAAGAAGAATTAACCAAAGTCTCAGCCACCCACCGGGAACCATTATAGGTCCTGAACCAAAAGTTTGGACTTGCGTTCAGCTCACAAAAAACGAGTTGAAAAATGGAGCTCAGGGGCACAGCAATTCACAAACTGGCAGAGTAATCAAGGCCAACTATCGTCCAAAAATCTGTTGAGGGAAGGCAACGAGGCGGACTTGAAAGCGAGGCAGAATAGCAGGAAACGGATTTCAAGAGGTACGTTGGAATCGCCTGTAAAGCACAGGAAGAGGGGCACAACTTCGACAATGATGCACTTGGCCAAAAAGGGCTTATGCGTTTTCTCCTGAATATATTCAGGAGAAAACGCATACGCCCTTTTTGGCCAAGCAAGCAAGCGGGCAATGCAAATCTGCACTACAAAGAAGTATCACTTCCCACCGGTCAAAAGGGACATCCACAAAATGTGTAAAAACCAGAAAGGCAAGACAGGCCCTGGAGAACAGGGAGCCTTGTTATGCTGATGGGCGGGATGTAAGTTGCCAACTGCCTCACTGGAGGAGTGCATTGTGTTCCCTAAAACAAGTAAACAACAGAGCTACAGAGCCAAGGGCACTTCCCGTCTAGGGAATATACCATGGGAAAACTGAAAATCCATAAGACAGGGCCACCTCCAAATTTAGGGCTGCACTGCTTACAAGATCCTCAACCTGGGTACACCTGAAATATCCCAGGAAATATAAAAATGGTTCAAAACATTGTGGAACTTATGTACGATGGAATATCCCTCAGCCATGAAATCAATGTCATAAGACCAGTAGCAGCAAAATGAGTGGATTCAGGTACGATGATTCTAAGTGAAAGAAGTCACACAGGAAAAGAAACTTATCAAAAGATATCACTTAGGAAGATCCTGTAAACATGGCTACACATGAACTGAGTTAGGCAAGAGAACAGAGTCTCACATTTAGAAAACACTCTTATGCCTGCTTAAGGGGGAAGGAGAGGTGGGGTGATGCATCAAACCAGAGTTTGATATAAGCACAGGTACCGTTCCAAAAACCAACTATGGAATAGACAAGACCTCCACCATCCTCAGTGAAAGGGACTCAAAACCCCATATTTCCCGCAGAGGAATAGATCTGACTAGTAAGAATCGTAAAACCTATGTATTGATATGTCTCCGTAAGGGAATCAAGTGTGTCTAGACTGGCATAAACATGGCAGCGAGAATCAGCTCAAACCCACTCTAAACAGGAATTTCAAAAACAGAACAAAGAAACAGGGAAATTCTTTACAATTCCTTCAGGGTCTCTGATGCAACCTGGAATGACCCTATCTACAATGACAGCTGGATGTGGCATGAGGCTGGACACTTGGGACTGAGAGGATTGGTGAGATTGGGTGAGCAAATGCAGACCCTTTAAAGCAGTAATGCATGGCACCCATTACATGGGTCCCAGCTCTCCAGGTTGAAGGGAATATTACTACAGCTATAACATGCACGGGAAACCTAGAGAATGGACACACTGTGAACACGAAAGGTTTCTAAAACTCAACGAAGAGCCCCTCTCCTGGTGCTCCGGTTTGACTTTCCAACTGCTTTCCTATCAATCTCCCAACTTGGAGAGACAGCCCCTTTAAGCTCCTGGTTCGCACAGGTAGCCAATTTGGCAGAGGATGAAAGGGAATAGGGAGAACCAATGAGAGAGTAGCTGTTAGGCATTTGGATGGGCACATGTCACTCTAATTTCCCGGCAGGAAGAAGAATTAACCAAAGTCTCAGCCACCCACTGGGAACCAGTATAGGTCCTGAGACAAAAGTTTGGACTTGCATTCAGCTCACAAAAAACGAGTTGAAAAATGGAGCTCAGGGGCACAGCAATTCACAAACTGGCAGAGTAATCAAGGCCAACTATCGTCCAAACATCTGTTGAGGGAAGGCAACGAGGCGGACTTGAAAGCGAGGCAGAATAGCAGGAAACAGATTTCAAGAGGTACGTTGGAATCGCCTGTAAAGCACAGGAAGAGGGGCACAACTTCGACAATGATGCACTTGGCCAAAAAGGGCGTATGCGTTTTCTCCTGAATATATTCAGGTGTAAACGCATACGCCCTTTTTGGCCAAGCAAGCAAGCGGGCAATGCAAATCTGCACTACAAAGAAGTATCACTTCCCACCGGTCAAAAGGGACATCCACAAAATGTGTAAAAACCAGAAACGTAAGACAGGCCCTGGAGAACAGGGAGCCTTGTTATGCTGATGGGCGGGATGTAAGTTGCCAACTGCCTCACTGGAGGAGTGCATTGTGTTCCCTAAAACAAGTAAACAACAGAGCTACAGAGCCAAGGGCACTTCCCGTCTAGGGAATATACCATGGGAAAACTGAAAATCCATAAGACAGGGCCACCTCCAAATTTAGGGCTGCACTGCTTACAAGATCCTCAACCTGGGTACACCTGAAATATCCCAGGAAATATAAAAATGGTTCAAAACATTGTGGAACTTACGTACGATGGAATATCCCTCAGCCATGAAATCAATGTCATAAGACCAGTAGCAGCAAAATGAGTGGATTCAGGTACGATGATTCTAAGTGAAAGAAGTCACACAGGAAAAGAAACTTATCAAAAGATATCACTTAGGAAGATCCTGTAAACATGGCTACACATGAACTGAGTTAGGCAAGAGAACAGAGTCTCACATTTAGAAAACACTCTTATGCCTGCTTAAGGGGGAAGGAGAGGTGGGGTGATGCATCAAACCAGAGTTTGATATAAGCACAGGTACCGTTCCAAAAACCAACTATGGAATAGACAAGACCTCCACCATCCTCAGTGAAAGGGACTCAAAACCCCATATTTCCCGCAGAGGAATAGATCTGACTAGTAAGAATCGTAAAACCTATGTATTGATATGTCTCCGTAAGGGAATCAAGTGTGTCTAGACTGGCATAAACATGGCAGCGAGAATCAGCTCAAACCCACTCTAAACAGGAATTTCAAAAACAGAACAAAGAAACAGGGAAATTCTTTACAATTCCTTCAGGGTCTCTGATGCAACCTGGAATGACCCTATCTACAATGACAGCTGGATGTGGCATGAGGCTGGACACTTGGGACTGAGAGGATTGGTGAGATTGGGTGAGCAAATGCAGACCCTTTAAAGCAGTAATGCATGGCACCCATTCCATGGGTCCCAGCTCTCCAGGTTGAAGGGAATATTACTACAGCTATAACATGCACGGGAAACCTAGAGAATGGACACACTGTGAATACGAAAGGTTTCTAAAACTCAACGAAGAGCCCCTCTCCTGGTGCTCCGGTTTGACTTTCCAACTGCTTTCCTATCAATCTCCCAACTTGGAGAGACAGCCCCTTTAAGCTCCTGGTTCGCACAGGTAGCCAATTTCGCAGAGGATGAAAGGGAATAGGGAGAACCAATGAGAGAGTAGCTGTTAGGCATTTGGATGGGCACATGTCACTCTAATTTCCCGGCAGGAAGAAGAATTAACCAAAGTCTCAGCCACCAACCAGGAACCAGTATAGGTCCTGAACCAAAAGTTTGGACTTGCATTCAGCTCACAAAAAACGAGTTGAAAAATGGAGCTCAGGGGCACAGCAATTCACAAACTGGCAGAGTAATCAAGGCCAACTATCGTCCAAACATCTGTTGAGGGAAGGCAACGAGGCGGACTTGAAAGCGAGGCAGAATAGCAGGAAACAGATTTCAAGAGGTACGTTGGAATCGCCTGTAAAGCACAGGAAGAGGGGCACAACTTCGACAATGATGCACTTGGCCAAAAAGGGCGTATGCGTTTTCTCCTGAATATATTCAGGAGTAAACGCATACGCCCTTTTTGGCCAAGCAAGCAAGCGGGCAATGCAAATCTGCACTACAAAGAAGTATCACTTCCCACCGGTCAAAAGGGACATCCACAAAATGTGTAAAAACCAGAAAGGTAAGACAGGCCCTGGAGAACAGGGAGCCTTGTTATGCTGATGGGCGGGATGTAAGTTGCCAACTGCCTCACTGGAGGAGTGCATTGTGTTCCCTAAAACAAGTAAACAACAGAGCTACAGAGCCAAGGGCACTTCCAGTCTAGGGAATATACCTAGGTAAAACTGAAAATCCATAAGACAGAGCCACCCCCAAATTGAGGGCTGCACTGCTTACAAGAACCTCAACCTGGGTACACCTGAAATATCCCAGGAAATATGAAAATGGTTCAAAACATTGTGGAACTTACATACGATGGAATATACCTCAGCCATGAAATCAATGTCATAAGACCAGTAGCAGCAAAATGAGTGGATTCAGGTACGATGATTCTAAGTGAAAGAAGTCACACAGGAAAAGAAACTTATCATAAGATATCACTTAGGAAGATCCTGTAAACATGGCTACACATGAAATGAGTTAGGCAACAGAACAGAGTCTCACATTTAGAAAACACTCTTATGCCTGCTAAAGGGGGAAGGAGAGGTGGGGTGATGCATCAAACCAGAGTTTAATATAAGCACAGGTACCGTTCCAAAAACCAACTATGGAATAGACAAGACCTACACCTTCCTCAGTGAAAGGGATTCAAAACCCCATATTTCCCACAGAGGAATAGATCTGACTAGTAAGAATCTTAATACCTATGTATTGATATGTCTCCGTAAGGGAATCAAGTGTGTCTAGACTGGCATAAACATGGCAGCGAGAATCAGCTCAAACCCACTCTAAAAAGGAATTTCAAAAACAGAACAAAGAAACAGGGAAATTCTTTACAATTCCTTCAGGGTCTGTGATGCAACCTGGAATGACCCTATCTACAATGACAGCTGGATGTGGCATGAGGCTGGACACTTGGGACTGAGAGGATTGGTGAGATTGGGTGAGCAAATGTAGACCCTTTAAAGCAATAATGCATGGCACCCATTTCTTGGGTCCCAGCTCTCCAGGTTGAAGGGAATATTACTACAGCTCTAACGTGTACGGGAAACCTAGAGAATGGACACACTGTGAATACGAAATGTTTCTAAAACTCAACGAAGAGCCCCTCTCCTGGTGCTCCGGTTTGACTTTCCAACTGCTTTCCTATCAATCTCCCAACTTGGAGAGACAGCCCCTTTAAGCTCCTGGTTCGCACAGGTTGCCTATTTGGCAGAGGATGAAAGGGAAGAGGGAGAACCAATGAGAGAGTAGCTGTTAGGCATTTGGATGGGCACATGTCACTCTAATTTCCCGGCAGGAAATACAATTAACCAAAGTCTCAGCCACCCACCGGGAACCAGTATAGGTCCTGAACCAAAAGTTTGGACTTGCGTTCAGCTCACAAAATACGAGTTGAACAATGGAGCTCAGGGGCACAGCAATTCACAAACTGGCAGAGTAATCAAGGCCAACTATCGTCCAAAAATCTGTTGAGGGAAGGCAACGAGGCGGACTTGAAAGCGAGGCAGAATAGCAGGAAACAGATTTCAAGAGGTACGTTGGAATCGCCTGTAAAGCACAGGAAGAGGGGCACAACTTCGACAATGATGCACTTGGCCAAAAATGGCGTATGCATTTTCTCCTGAATATATTCAGGAGAAAACGCATACGCCCTTTTTGGCCAAGCAAGCAAGCGGGCAATGCAAATCTGCACTACAAAGAAGTATCACTTCCCACCGGTCAAAAGGGACATCCACAAAATGTGTAAAAACCAGAAAGGCAAGACAGGCCCTGGAGAACAGGGAGCCTTGTTATGCTGATGGGCGGGATGTAAGTTGCCAACTGCCTCACTGGAGGAGTGCATTGTGTTCCCTAAAACAAGTAAACAACAGAGCTACAGAGCCAAGGGCACTTCCAGTCTAGGGAATATACCTTGGGAAAACTGAAAATCCATAAGACAGGGCCACCTCCAAATTTAGGGCTGCACTGCTTACAAGATCCTCAACCTGGGTACACCTGAAATATCCCAGGAAATATAAAAATGGTTCCAAACATTGTGGAACTTATGTACGATGGAATATCCCTCAGCCATGAAATCAATGTCATAAGACCAGTAGCAGCAAAATGAGTGGATTCAGGTACGATGATTCTAAGTGAAAGAAGTCACACAGGAAAAGAAACTTATCATAAGATATCACTTAGGAAGATCCTGTAAACATGGCTACACATGAACTGAGTTAGGCAAGAGAACAGAGTCTCACATTTAGAAAACACTCTTATGCCTGCTTAAGGGGGAAGGAGAGGTGGGGTGATGCATCAAACCAGAGTTTGATATAAGCACAGGTACCGTTCCAAAAACCAACTATGGAATAGACAAGACCTACACCTTCCTCAGTGAAAGGGACTCAAAACCCCATATTTCCCGCAGAGGAATAGATCTGACTAGTAAGAATCTTAAAACCTATGTATTGATATGTCTCCGTAAGGGAATCAAGTGTGTCTAGACTGGCATAAACATGGCAGCGAGAATCAGCTCAAACCCACTCTAAACAGGAATTTCAAAAACAGAACAAAGAAACAGGGAAATTCTTTACAATTCCTTCAGGGTCTCTGATGCAACCTGGAATGACCCTATCTACAATGACAGCTGGATGTGGCATGAGGCTGGACACTTGGGACTGAGAGGATTGGTGAGATTGGGTGAGGAAATGCAGACCCTGTAAAGCAGTAATGCATGGCACCCATTCCATGGGTCCCAGCTCTCCAGGTTGAAGGGAATATTACTACAGCTATAACGTGTACGGGAAACCTAGAGAATGGACACACTGTGAATACGAAAGGTTTCTAAAACTCAACGAAGAGCCCCTCTCCTGGTGCTCCGGTTTGACTTTCCAACTGCTTTCCTATCAATCTCCCAACTTGGAGAGACAGCCCCTTTAAGCTCCTGGTTCGCACACGTTGCCAATTTGGCAGAGGATGAAAGGGAAGAGGGAGAACCAATGAGAGAGTAGCTGTTAGGCATTTGGATGGGCACATGTCACTCTAATTTCCCGGAAGGAAGAAGAATTAACCAAAGTCTCAGCCACCCACCGGGAACCAGTATAGGTCCTGAACCAAAAGTTTGGACTTGCGTTCAGCTCACAAAAAACGAGTTGAACAATGGAGCTCAGGGGCACAGCAATTCACAAACTGGCAGAGTAATCAAGGCCAACTATCGTCCAAAAATCTGTTGAGGGAAGGCAATGAGGCGGACTTGAAAGCGAGGCAGAATAGCAGGAAACAGATTTCAAGAGGTACGTTGGAATCGCCTGTAAAGCACAGGAAGAGGGGCACAACTTCGACAATGATGCACTTGGCCAAAAAGGGCGTATGCGTTTTCTCCTGAATATATTCAGGAGTAAACGCATACGCCCTTTTTGGCCAAGCAAGCAAGCGGGCAATGCAAATCTGCACTACAAAGAAGTATCACTTCCCACCGGTCAAAAGGGACATCCACAAAATGTGTAAAAACCAGAAAGGCAAGACAGGCCCTGGAGAACAGGGAGCCTTGTTATGCTGATGGGCGGGATGTAAGTTGCCAACTGCCTCACTGGAGGAGTGCATTGTGTTCCCTAAAACAAGTAAACAACAGAGCTACAGAGCCAAGGGCACTTCCAGTCTAGGGAATATACCTTGGGAAAACTGAAAATCCATAAGACAGAGCCACCCCCAAATTGAGGGCTGCACTGCTTACAAGAACCTCAACCTGGGTACACCTGAAATATCCCAGGAAATATGAAAATGGTTCAAAACATTGTGGAACTTACATACGATGGAATATCCCTCAGCCATGAAATCAATGTCATAAGACCAGTAGCAGCAAAATGAGTGGATTCAGGTACGATGTTTTTAAGTGAAAGAAGTCACACAGGAAAAGAAACTTATCATAAGATATCACTTAGGAAGATCCTGTAAACATGGCTACACATGAACTGAGTTAGGCAAGAGAACAGAGTCTCACATTTAGAAAACACTCTTATGCCTGCTTAAGGGGGAAGGAGAGGTGGGGTGATGCATCAAACCAGAGTTTGATATAAGCACAGGTACCGTTCCAAAAACCAACTATGGAATAGACAAGACCTACACCTTCCTCAGTGAAAGGGACTCAAAACGCCATATTTCCCACAGATGAATAGATCTGACTAGTAAGAATCTTAAAACCTATGTATTGATATGTCTCCGTAAGGGAATCAAGTGTGTCTAGACTGGCATAAACATGGCAGCGAGAATCAGCTCAAACCCACTCTAAAAAGGAATTTCAAAAACAGAACACAGAAACAGGGAAATTCTTTACAATTCCTTCAGGGTCTCTGATGCAACCTGGAATGACCCTATCTACAATGACAGCTGGATGTGGCATGAGGCTGGACACTTGGGACTGAGAGGATTGGTGAGATTGGGTGAGCAAATGCAGACCCTTTAAAGCAATAATGCATGGCACCCATTCCATGGGTCCCAGCTCTCCAGGTTGAAGGGAATATTACTACAGCTATAACGTGTACGGGAAACCTAGAGAATGGACACACTGTGAATACGAAAGGTTTCTAAAACTCAACGAAGAGCCCCTCTCCTGGTGCTCCGGTTTGACTTTCCAACTGCTTTCCTATCAATCTCCCAACTTGGAGAGACAGCCCCTTTAAGCTCCTGGTTCGCACAGGTTGCCAATTTGGCAGAGGATGAAAGGGAAGAGGGAGAACCAATGAGAGAGTAGCTGTTAGGCATTTGGATGGGCACATGTCACTCTAATTTCCCGGCAGGAAGAAGAATTAACCAAAGTCTCAGCCACCCACCGGGAACCAGTATAGGTCCTGAACCAAAAGTTTGGACTTGCGTTCAGCTCACAAAAAACGAGTTGAACAATGGAGCTCAGGGGCACAGCAATTCACAAACTGGCAGAGTAATCAAGGCCAACTATCGTCCAAAAATCTGTTGAGGGAAGGCAACGAGGCGGACTTGAAAGCGAGGCAGAATAGCAGGAAACAGATTTCAAGAGGTACGTTGGAATCGCCTGTAAAGCACAGGAAGAGGGGCACAACTTCGACAATGATGCACTTGGCCAAAAATGGCGTATGCATTTTCTCCTGAATATATTCAGGAGAAAACGCATATGCCCTTTTTGGCCAAGCAAGCAAGCGGGCAATGCAAATCTGCACTACAAAGAAGTATCACTTCCCACCGGTCAAAAGGGACATCCACAAAATGTGTAAAAACCAGAAAGGCAAGACAGGCCCTGGAGAACAGGGAGCCTTGTTATGCTGATGGGCGGGATGTAAGTTGCCAACTGCCTCACTGGAGGAGTGCATTGTGTTCCCTAAAACAAGTAAACAACAGAGCTACAGAGCCAAGGGCACATCCCGTCTAGGGAATATACCTTGGGAAAACTGAAAATCCATAAGACAGGGCCACCTCCAAATTTAGGGCTGCACTGCTTACAAGATCCTCAACCTGGGTACACCTGAAATATCCAGGAAATATAAAAATGGTTCCAAACATTGTGGAACTTATGTACGATGGAATATCCCTCAGCCATGAAATCAATGTCATAAGACCAGTAGCAGCAAAATGAGTGGATTCAGGTACGATGATTCTAAGTGAAAGAAGTCACACAGGAAAAGAAACTTATCATAAGATATCACTTAGGAAGATCCTGTAAACATGGCTACACATGAACTGAGTTAGGCAAGAGAACAGAGTCTCACATTTAGAAAACACTCTTATGCCTGCTTAAGGGGGAAGGAGAGGTGGGGTGATGCATCAAACCAGAGTTTGATATAAGCACAGGTACCGTTCCAAAAACCAACTATGGAATAGACAAGACCTACACCTTCCTCAGTGAAAGGGACTCAAAACCCCATATTTCCCGCAGAGGAATAGATCTGACTAGTAAGAATCGTAAAATCTATGTATTGATATGTCTCCGTAAGGGAATCAAGTGTGTCTAGACTGGCATAAACATGGCAGCGAGAATCAGCTCAAACCCACTCTAAACAGGAATTTCAAAAACAGAACAAAGAAACAGGGAAATTCTTTACAATTCCTTCAGGGTCTCTGATGCAACCTGGAATGACCGTATCTACAATGACAGCTGGATGTGGCATGAGGCTGGACACTTGGGACTGAGAGGATTGGTGAGATTCGGTGAGCAAATGCAGACCCTTTAAAGCAGTAATGCATGGCACCCATTCCATGGGTCCCAGCTCTCCAGGTTGAAGGGAATATTACTACAGCTATAACGTGTACGGGAAACCTAGAGAATGGACACACTGTGAATACGAAAGGTTTCTAAAACTCAACGAAGAGCCCCTCTCCTGGTGCTCCGGTTTGACTTTCCAACTGCTTTCCTATCAATCTCCCAACTTGGAGAGACAGCCCCTTTAAGCTCCTGGTTCGCACACGTTGCCAATTTGGCAGAGGATGAAAGGGAAGAGGGAGAACCAATGAGAGAGTAGCTGTTAGGCATTTGGATGGGCACATGTCACTCTAATTTCCCGGCAGGAAGAAGAATTAACCAAAGTCTCAGCCACCCACCGGGAACCAGTATAGGTCCTGAACCAAAAGTTTGGACTTGCGTTCAGCTCACAAAAAACGAGTTGAACAATGGAGCTCAGGGGCACAGCAATTCACAAACTGGCAGAGTAATCAAGGCCAACTATCGTCCAAAAATCTGTTGAGGGAAGGCAACGAGGCGGACTTGAAAGCCAGGCAGAATAGCAGGAAACAGATTTCAAGAGGTACGTTGGAATCGCCTGTAAAGCACAGGAAGAGGGGCACAACTTCGACAATGATGCACTTGGCCAAAAAGGGCGTATGTGTTTTCTCCTGAATATATTCAGGAGTAAACGCATACGCCCTTTTTGGCCAAGCAAGCAAGCGGGCAATGCAAATCTGCACTACAAAGAAGTATCACTTCCCACCGGTCAAAAGGGACATCCACAAAATGTGTAAAAACCAGAAAGGCAAGACAGGCCCTGGAGAACAGGGAGCCTTGTTATGCTGATGGGCGGGATGTAAGTTGCCAACTGCCTCACTGGAGGAGTGCATTGTGTTCCCTAAAACAAGTAAACAACAGAGCTACAGAGCCAAGGGCACATCCCGTCTAGGGAATATACCTTGGGAAAACTGAAAATCCATAAGACAGGGCCACCTCCAAATTTAGGGCTGCACTGCTTACAAGATCCTCAACCTGGGTACACCTGAAATATCCCAGGAAATATGAAAATGGTTCAAAACATTGTGGAACTTACATACGATGGAATATCCCTCAGCCATGAAATCAATGTCATAAGACCAGTAGCAGCAAAATGAGTGGATTCAGGTACGATGTTTTTAAGTGAAAGAAGTCACACAGGAAAAGAAACTTATCATAAGATATCACTTAGGAAGATCCTGTAAACATGGCTACACATGAACTGAGTTAGGCAAGAGAACAGAGTCTCACATTTAGAAAACACTCTTATGCCTGCCTAAGGGGGAAGGAGAGGTGGGGTGATGCATCAAACCAGAGTTTGATATAAGCACAGGTACCGTTCCAAAAACCAACTATGGAATAGACAAGACCTACACCTTCCTCAGTGAAAGGGACTCAAAACGCCATATTTCCCACAGAGGAATAGATCTGACTAGTAAGAATCTTAAAACCTATGTATTGATATGTCTCCGTAAGGGAATCAAGTGTGTCTAGACTGGCATAAACATGGCAGCGAGAATCAGCTCAAACCCACTCTAAAAAGGAATTTCAAAAACAGAACAAAGAAACAGGGAAATTCTTTACAATTCCTTCAGGGTCTCTGATGCAACCTGGAATGACCCTATCTACAATGACAGCTGGATGTGGCATGAGGCTGGACACTTGGGACTGAGAGGATTGGTGAGATTGGGTGAGCAAATGCAGACCCTTTAAAGCAATAATGCATGGCACCCATTCCATGGGTCCCAGCTCTCCAGGTTGAAGGGAATATTACTACAGCTATAACGTGTACGGGAAACCTAGAGAATGGACACACTGTGAATACGAAAGGTTTCTAAAACTCAACGAAGAGCCCCTCTCCTGGTGCTCCGGTTTGACTTTCCAACTGCTTTCCTATCAATCTCCCAACTTGGAGAGACAGCCCCTTTAAGCTCCTGGTTCGCACAGGTTGCCAATTTGGCAGAGGATGAAAGGGAAGAGGGAGAACCAATGAGAGAGTAGCTGTTAGGCATTTGGATGGGCACGTGTCACTCTAATTTCCCGGCAGGAAGAAGAATTAAGCAAAGTCTCAGCCACCTACCGGGAACCAGTATAGGTCCTGAACCAAAAGTTTGGACTTGCGTTCAGCTCACAAAAAACGAGTTGAAAAATGGAGCTCAGGGGCACAGCAATTCACAAACTGACAGAGTAATCAAGGCCAACTATCGTCCAAAAATCTGTTGAGGGAAGGCAACGAGGTGGACTTGAAAGCGAGGCAGAATAGCAGGAAACAGATTTCAAGAGGTACGTTGGAATCGCCTGTAAAGCACAGGAAGAGGGGCACAACTTCGACAATGATGCACTTGGCCAAAAAGGGCGTATGCGTTTTCTCCTGAATATATTCAGGAGAAAACGCATACGCCCTTTTTGGCCAAGCAAGCAAGCGGGCAATGCAAATCTGCACTACAAAGAAGTATCACTTCCCACCGGTCAAAAGGGACATCCACAAAATGTGTAAAAACCAGAAAGGCAAGACAGGCCCTGGAGAACAGGGAGCCTTGTTATGCAGATGGGAGGGATGTAAGTTGCCAACTGCCTCACTGGAGGAGTGCATTGTGTTCCCTAAAACAAGTAAACAACAGAGCTACAGAGCCAAGGGCACTTCCCGTCTAGGGAATATACCTTGGGAAAACTGAAAATCCATAAGACAGGGCCACCTCCAAATTTAGGGCTGCACTGCTTACAAGATCCTCAACCTGGGTACACCTGAAAGATCCCAGGAAATATAAAAATGGTTCCAAACATTGTGGAACATACGTATTATGGAATATCCCTCAGCCATGAAATCAATGTCATATGACCAGTAGCAGCAAAATGAGTGGATTCAGGTACGATGATTCTAAGTGAAAGAAGTCACACAGGAAAAGAAACTTATCAAAAGATATCACTTAGGAAGATCCTGTAAACATGGCTACACATGAACTGAGTTACGCAAGAGAACAGAGTCTCACATTTAGAAAACACTCTTATGCCTGCTTAAGGGGGAAGGAGAGGTGGGGTGATGCATCAAACCAGAGTTTGATATAAGCACAGGTACCGTTCCAAAAACCAACTATGGAATAGACAAGACCTCCACCATCCTCAGTGAAAGGGACTCAAAACCCCATATTTCCCGCAGAGGAATAGATCTGACTAGTAAGAATCGTAAAACCTATGTATTGATATGTCTCCGTAAGGGAATCAAGTGTGTCTAGACTGGCATAAACATGGCAGCGAGAATCAGCTCAAACCCACTCTAAACAGGAATTTCAAAAACAGAACAAAGAAACAGGGAAATTCTTTACAATTCCTTCAGGGTCTCTGATGCAACCTGGAATGACCCTATCTACAATGACAGCTGGATGTGGCATGAGGCTGGACACTTGGGACTGAGAGGATTGGTGAGATTCGGTGAGCAAATGCAGACCCTTTAAAGCAGTAATGCATGGCACCCATTCCATGGGTCCCAGCTCTCCAGGTTGAAGGGAATATTACTACAGCTATAACGTGTACGGGAAACCTAGAGAATGGACACACTGTGAATACGAAAGGTTTCTAAAACTCAACGAAGAGCCCCTCTCCTGGTGCTCCGGTTTGACTTTCCAACTGCTTTCCTATCAATCTCCCAACTTGGAGAGACAGCCCCTTTAAGCTCCTGGTTCGCACACGTTGCCAATTTGGCAGAGGATGAAAGGGAAGAGGGAGAACCAATGAGAGAGTAGCTGTTAGGCATTTGGATGGGCACATGTCACTCTAATTTCCCGGCAGGAAGAAGAATTAACCAAAGTCTCAGCCACCCACCGGGAACCAGTATAGGTCCTGAACCAAAAGTTTGGACTTGCGTTCAGGTCACAAAAAACGAGTTGAAAAATGGAGCTCAGGGGCACAGCAATTCACAAACTGGCAGAGTAATCAAGGCCAACTATCGTCCAAAAATCTGTTGAGGGAAGGCAACGAGGCGGACTTGAAAGCCAGGCAGAATAGCAGGAAACAGATTTCAAGAGGTACGTTAGAATCGCCTGTAAAGCACAGGAAGAGGGGCACAACTTCGACAATGATGCACTTGGCCAAAAAGGGCGTATGCGTTTTCTCCTGAATATATTCAGGAGTAAACGCATACGCCCTTTTTGGCCAAGCAAGCAAGCGGGCAATGCAAATCTGCACTACAAAGAAGTATCACTTCCCACCGGTCAAAAGGGACATCCACAAAATGTGTAAAAACCAGAAAGGCAAGACAGGCCCTGGAGAACAGGGAGCCTTGTTATGCTGATGGGCGGGATGTAAGTTGCCAACTGCCTCACTGGAGGAGTGCATTGTGTTCCCTAAAACAAGTAAACAACAGAGCTACAGAGCCAAGGGCACTTCCAGTCTAGGGAATATACCTTGGGAAAACTGAAAATCCATAAGACAGAGCCACCCCCAAATTGAGGGCTTCACTGCTTACAAGAACCTCAACCTGGGTACACCTGAAATATCCCAGGAAATATGAAAATGGTTCAAAACATTGTGGAACTTACGTACGATGGAATATCCCTCAGCCATGAAATCAATGTCATAAGACCAGTAGCAGCAAAATGAGTGGATTCAGGTACGATGTTTTTAAGTGAAAGAAGTCACACCGGAAAAGAAACTTATCATAAGATATCACTTAGGAAGATCCTGTAAACATGGCTACACATGAACTGAGTTAGGCAAGAGAACAGAGTCTCACATTTAGAAAACACTCTTATGCCTGCTTAAGGGGGAAGGAGAGGTGGGGTGATGCATCAAACCAGAGTTTGATATAAGCACAGGTACCGTTCCAAAAACCAACTATGGAATAGACAAGACCTACACCTTCCTCAGTGAAAGGGACTCAAAACGCCATATTTCCCACAGAGGAATAGATCTGACTAGTAAGAATCTTAAAACCTATGTATTGATATGTCTCCGTAAGGGAATCAAGTGTGTCTAGACTGGCATAAACATGGCAGCGAGAATCAGCTCAAACCCACTCTAAAAAGGAATTTCAAAAACAGAACAAAGAAACAGGGAAATTCTTTACAATTCCTTCAGGGTCTCTGATGCAACCTGGAATGACCCTATCTACGATGACAGCTGGATGTGGCATGAGGCTGGACACTTGGGACTGAGAGGATTGGTGAGATTGGGTGAGCAAATGCAGACCCTTTAAAGCAATAATGCATGGCAACCATTCGATGGGTCCCACCTCTCCAGGTTGAAGGGAATATTACTACAGCTATAACATGTACGGGAAACCTAGAGAATGGACACACTGTGAATACGAAAGGTTTCTAAAACTCAACGAAGAGTCCCTCTCCTGGTGCTCCGGTTTGACTTTCCAACAGCTTTACTATCAATCTCCCAACTTGGAGAGACAGCCCCTTTAAGCTCCTGGTTCACACAGGTTGCCCATTTGGCAGAGGAGGAAAGGGAAGAGGGAGAACCAATGAGAGAGTAGCTGTTAGGCATTTGGATGGGCACATGTCACTCTAATTTCCCTGCAGGAAGAAGAATTCACCAAAGTCTCAGCCACCCACCGGGAACCAGTATAGGTTCTGAACCAAATGTTTGGACTTGCGTTCAGCTCACAAAAAACGAGTTGAAAAATGGAGCTCAGGGGCACAGCAATTCACAAACTGGCAGAGTAATCAAGGCCAACTATCGTCCAAAAATCTGTTGAGGGAAGGCAACGAGGCGGACTTGAATGCGAGGCAGAATAGCAGGAAACAGATTTCAAGAGGTACGTTAGAATCGCCTGTAAAGCACAGGAAGAGGGGCACAACTTCGACAATGATGCACTTGGCCAAAAAGGGCGTATGCGTTTTCTCCTGAATATATTCAGGAGAAAACGCATACGCCCTTTTTGGCCAAGCAAGCAAGCGGGCAATGCAAATCTGCACTACAAAGAAGTATCACTTCCCACCGGTCAAAAGGGACATCCACAAAATGTGTAAAAACCAGAAAGGCAAGACAGGCCCTGGAGAACAGGGAGCCTTGTTATGCTGATGGGCGGGATGTAAGTTGCCAACTGCCTCACTGGAGGAGTGCATTGTGTTCCCTAAAACAAGTAAACAACAGAGCTACAGAGCCAAGGGCACTTCCAGTCTAGGGAATATACCTTGGGAAAACTGAAAATCCATAAGACAGAGCCACCCCCAAATTGAGGGCTGCACTGCTTACAAGAACCTCAACCTGGGTACACCTGAAGTATCCCAGGAAATATAAAAATGGTTCCAAACATTGTGGAACTTACGTACGATGGAATATCCCTCAGCCACGAAATCAATGTCATAAGACCAGTAGCAGCAAAATGAGTGGATTCAGGTACGATGATTCTAAGGGAAAGAAGTCACACAGGAAAAGAAACTCATCATAAGATATCACTTAGGAAGATCCTGTAAACATGGCTACACATGAACTGAGTTAGCAAAGAGAACAGAGTCTCACATTTAGAAAACACTCTTATGCCTGCCTAAGGGGGAAGGAGAGGTGGGGTGATGCATCAAACCAGAGTTTGATATAAGCACAGGTACTGTTCCAAAAACCAACTATGGAATAGACAAGACGTACACCTTCCTCAGTGAAAGGGACTCAAAACCCCATATTTCCCGCAGAGGAATAGATCTGACTAGTAAGAATCTTAAAACCTATGTATTGATATGTCTCCGTAAGGGAATCAAGTGTGTCTAGACTGGCATAAACATGGCAGCGAGAATCAGCTCAAACCCACTCTAAAAAGGAATTTCAAAAACAGAACAAAGAAACAGGGAAATTCTTTACAATTCCTTCAGGGTCTCTGATGCAACCTGGAATGACCCTATCTACGATGACAGCTGGATGTGGCATGAGGCTGGACACTTGGGACTGAGAGGATTGGTGAGATTGGGTGAGCAAATGCAGACCCTTTAAAGCAATAATGCATGGCAACCATTCCATGGGTCCCACCTCTCCAGGTTGAAGGGAATATTACTACAGCTATAACATGTACGGGAAACCTAGAGAATGGACACACTGTGAATACGAAAGGTTTCTAAAACTCAACGAAGAGTCCCTCTCCTGGTGCTCCGGTTTGACTTTCCAACAGCTTTACTATCAATCTCCCAACTTGGAGAGACAGCCCCTTTAAGCTCCTGGTTCACACAGGTTGCCCATTTGGCAGAGGAGGAAAGGGAAGAGGGAGAACCAATGAGAGAGTAGCTGTTAGGCATTTGGATGGGCACATGTCACTCTAATTTCCCGGCAGGAAGAAGAATTCACCAAAGTCTCAGCCACCCACCGGGAACCAGTATAGGTCCTGAACCAAATGTTTGGACTTGCGTTCAGCTCACAAAAAACGAGTTGAAAAATGGAGCTCAGGGGCACAGCAATTCACAAACTGGCAGAGTAATCAAGGCCAACTATCGTCCAAAAATCTGTTGAGGGAAGGCAACGAGGCGGACTTGAATGCGAGGCAGAATAGCAGGAAACAGATTTCAAGAGGTACGTTAGAATCGCCTGTAAAGCACAGGAAGAGGGGCACAACTTCGACAATGATGCACTTGGCCAAAAAGGGCGTATGCGTTTTCTCCTGAATATATTCAGGAGAAAACGCATACGCCCTTTTTGGCCAAGCAAGCAAGCGGGCAATGCAAATCTGCACTACAAAGAAGTATCACTTCCCACCGGTCAAAAGGGACATCCACAAAATGTGTAAAAACCAGAAAGGCAAGACAGGCCCTGGAGAACAGGGAGCCTTGTTATGCTGATGGGCGGGATGTAAGTTGCCAACTGCCTCACTGGAGGAGTGCATTGTGTTCCCTAAAACAAGTAAACAACAGAGCTACAGAGCCAAGGGCACTTCCAGTCTAGGGAATATACCTTGGGAAAACTGAAAATCCATAAGACAGAGCCACCCCCAAATTGAGGGCTGCACTGCTTACAAGAACCTCAACCTGGGTACACCTGAAGTATCCCAGGAAATATAAAAATGGTTCCAAACATTGTGGAACTTACGTACGATGGAATATCCCTCAGCCACGAAATCAATGTCATAAGACCAGTAGCAGCAAAATGAGTGGATTCAGGTACGATGATTCTAAGGGAAAGAAGTCACACAGGAAAAGAAACTCATCATAAGATATCACTTAGGAAGATCCTGTAAACATGGCTACACATGAACTGAGTTAGCAAAGAGAACAGAGTCTCACATTTAGAAAACACTCTTATGCCTGCCTAAGGGGGAAGGAGAGGTGGGGTGATGCATCAAACCAGAGTTTGATATAAGCACAGGTACTGTTCCAAAAACCAACTATGGAATAGACAAGACCTACACCTTCCTCAGTGAAAGGGACTCAAAACCCCATATTTCCCGCAGAGGAATAGATCTGACTAGTAAGAATCTTAAAACCTATGTATTGATATGTCTCCGTAAGGGAATCAAGTGTGTCTAGACTGGCATAAACATGGCAGCGAGAATCAGCTCAAACCCACTCTAAAAAGGAATTTCAAAAACAGAACAAAGAAACAGGGAAGTTCTTTACAATTCCTTCAGGGTCTCTGATGCAACCTGGAATGACCCTATCTACGATGACAGCTGGATGTGGCATGAGGCTGGACACTTGGGACTGAGAGGATTGGTGAGATTGGGTGAGCAAATGCGGACCCTTTAAAGCAATAATGCATGGCAACCATTCCATGGGTCCCACCTCTCCAGGTTGAAGGGCATATTACTACAGCTATAACATGTACGGGAAACCTAGAGAATGGACACACTGTGAATACGAAAGGTTTCTAAAACTCAACGAAGAGTCCCTCTCCTGGTGCTCCGGTTTGACTTTCCAACAGCTTTACTATCAATCTCCCAACTTGGAGAGACAGCCCCTTTAAGCTCCTGGTTCACACAGGTTGCCCATTTGGCAGAGGAGGAAAGGGAAGAGGGAGAACCAATGAGAGAGTAGCTGTTAGGCATTTGGATGGGCACATGTCACTCTAATTTCCCGGCAGGAAGAAGAATTCACCAAAGTCTCAGCCACCCACCGGGAACCAGTATAGGTCCTGAACCAAATGTTTGGACTTGCGTTCAGCTCACAAAAAACGAGTTGAAAAATGGAGCTCAGGGGCACAGCAATTCACAAACTGGCAGAGTAATCAAGGCCAACTATCGTCCAAAAATCTGTTGAGGGAAGGCAACGAGGCGGACTTGAATGCGAGGCAGAATAGCAGGAAACAGATTTCAAGAGGTACGTTAGAATCGCCTGTAAAGCACAGGAAGAGGGGCACAACTTCGACAATGATGCACTTGGCCAAAAAGGGCGTATGCGTTTTCTCCTGAATATATTCAGGAGAAAACGCATACGCCCTATTTGGCCAAGCAAGCAAGCGGGCAATGCAAATCTGCACTACAAAGAAGTATCACTTCCCACCGGTCAAAAGGGACATCCACAAAATGTGTAAAAACCAGAAAGGCAAGACAGGCCCTGGAGAACAGGGAGCCTTGTTATGCTGATGGGCGGGATGTAAGTTGCCAACTGCCTCACTGGAGGAGTGCATTGTGTTCCCTAAAACAAGTAAACAACAGAGCTACAGAGCCAAGGGCACTTCCAGTCTAGGGAATATACCTTGGGAAAACTGAAAATCCATAAGACAGAGCCACCCCCAAATTGAGGGCTGCACTGCTTACAAGAACCTCAACCTGGGTACACCTGAAGTATCCCAGGAAATATAAAAATGGTTCCAAACATTGTGGAACTTACGTACGATGGAATATCCCTCAGCCACGAAATCAATGTCATAAGACCAGTAGCAGCAAAATGAGTGGATTCAGGTACGATGATTCTAAGGGAAAGAAGTCACACAGGAAAAGAAACTCATCATAAGATATCACTTAGGAAGATACTGTAAACATGGCTACACATGAACTGAGTTAGCAAAGAGAACAGAGTCTCACATTTAGAAAACACTCTTATGCCTGCCTAAGGGGGAAGGAGAGGTGGGGTGATGCATCAAACCAGAGTTTGATATAAGCACAGGTACTGTTCCAAAAACCAACTATGGAATAGACAAGACCTACACCTTCCTCAGTGAAAGGGACTCAAAACCCCATATTTCCCGCAGAGGAATAGATCTGACTAGTAAGAATCTTAAAACCTATGTATTGATATGTCTCCGTAAGGGAATCAAGTGTGTCTAGACTGGCATAAACATGGCAGCGAGAATCAGCTCAAACCCACTCTAAAAAGGAATTTCAAAAACAGAACAAAGAAACAGGGAAATTCTTTACAATTCCTTCAGGGTCTCTGATGCAACCTGGAATGACCCTATCTACGATGACAGCTGGATGTGGCATGAGGCTGGACACTTGGGACTGAGAGGATTGGTGAGATTGGGTGAGCAAATGCGGACCCTTTAAAGCAATAATGCATGGCAACCATTCCATGGGTCCCACCTCTCCAGGTTGAAGGGAATATTACTACAGCTATAACATGTACGGGAAACCTAGAGAATGGACACACTGTGAATACGAAAGGTTTCTAAAACTCAACGAAGAGTCCCTCTCCTGGTGCTCCGGTTTGACTTTCCAACAGCTTTACTATCAATCTCCCAACTTGGAGAGACAGCCCCTTTAAGCTCCTGGTTCACACAGGTTGCCCATTTGGCAGAGGAGGAAAGGGAAGAGGGAGAACCAATGCGAGAGTAGCTGTTAGGCATTTGGATGGGCACATGTCACTCTAATTTCCCGGCAGGAAGAAGAATTCACCAAAGTCTCAGCCACCCACCGGGAACCAGTATAGGTCCTGAACCAAATGTTTGGACTTGCGTTCAGCTCACAAAAAACGAGTTGAAAAATGGAGCTCAGGGGCACAGCAATTCACAAACTGGCAGAGTAATCAAGGCCAACTATCGTCCAAAAATCTGTTGAGGGAAGGCAACGAGGCGGACTTGAATGCGAGGCAGAATAGCAGGAAACAGATTTCAAGAGGTACGTTAGAATCGCCTGTAAAGCACAGGAAGAGGGGCACAACTTCGACAATGATGCACTTGGCCAAAAAGGGCGTATGCGTTTTCTCCTGAATATATTCAGGAGAAAACGCATACGCCCTTTTTGGCCAAGCAAGCAAGCGGGCAATGCAAATCTGCACTACAAAGAAGTATCACTTCCCACCGGTCAAAAGGGACATCCACAAAATGTGTAAAAACCAGAAAGGCAAGACAGGCCCTGGAGAACAGGGAGCCTTGTTATGCTGATGGGCGGGATGTAAGTTGCCAACTGCCTCACTGGAGGAGTGCATTGTGTTCCCTAAAACAAGTAAACAACAGAGCTACAGAGCCAAGGGCACTTCCAGTCTAGGGAATATACCTTGGGAAAACTGAAAATCCATAAGACAGAGCCACCCCCAAATTGAGGGCTGCACTGCTTACAAGAACCTCAACCTGGGTACACCTGAAGTATCCCAGGAAATATAAAAATGGTTCCAAACATTGTGGAACTTACGTACGATGGAATATCCCTCAGCCACGAAATCAATGTCATAAGACCAGTAGCAGCAAAATGAGTGGATTCAGGTACGATGATTCTAAGGGAAAGAAGTCACACAGGAAAAGAAACTCATCATAAGATATCACTTAGGAAGATCCTGTAAACATGGCTACACATGAACTGAGTTAGCAAAGAGAACAGAGTCTCACATTTAGAAAACACTCTTATGCCTGCCTAAGGGGGAAGGAGAGGTGGGGTGATGCATCAAACCAGAGTTTGATATAAGCACAGGTACTGTTCCAAAAACCAACTATGGAATAGACAAGACCTACACCTTCCTCAGTGAAAGGGACTCAAAACCCCATATTTCCCGCAGAGGAATAGATCTGACTAGTAAGAATCTTAAAACCTATGTATTGATATGTCTCCGTAAGGGAATCAAGTGTGTCTAGACTGGCATAAACATGGCAGCGAGAATCAGCTCAAACCCACTCTAAAAAGGAATTTCAAAAACAGAACAAAGAAACAGGGAAGTTCTTTACAATTCCTTCAGGGTCTCTGATGCAACCTGGAATGACCCTATCTACGATGACAGCTGGATGTGGCATGAGGCTGGACACTTGGGACTGAGAGGATTGGTGAGATTGGGTGAGCAAATGCAGACCCTTTAAAGCAATAATGCATGGCAACCATTCCATGGGTCCCACCTCTCCAGGTTGAAGGGCATATTACTACAGCTATAACATGTACGGGAAACCTAGAGAATGGACACACTGTGAATACGAAAGGTTTCTAAAACTCAACGAAGAGTCCCTCTCCTGGTGCTCCGGTTTGACTTTCCAACAGCTTTACTATCAATCTCCCAACTTGGAGAGACAGCCCCTTTAAGCTCCTGGTTCACACAGGTTGCCCATTTGGCAGAGGAGGAAAGGGAAGAGGGAGAACCAATGAGAGAGTAGCTGTTAGGCATTTGGATGGGCACATGTCACTCTAATTTCCCGGCAGGAAGAAGAATTCACTAAAGTCTCAGCCACCCACCGGGAACCAGTATAGGTCCTGAACCAAATGTTTGGACTTGCGTTCAGCTCACAAAAAACGAGTTGAAAAATGGAGCTCAGGGGCACAGCAATTCACAAACTGGCAGAGTAATCAAGGCCAACTATCGTCCAAAAATCTGTTGAGGGAAGGCAACGAGGCGGACTTGAATGCGAGGCAGAATAGCAGGAAACAGATTTCAAGAGGTACGTTAGAATCGCCTGTAAAGCACAGGAAGAGGGGCACAACTTCGACAATGATGCACTTGGCCAAAAAGGGCGTATGCGTTTTCTCCTGAATATATTCAGGAGAAAACGCATACGCCCTTTTTGGCCAAGCAAGCAAGCGGGCAATGCAAATCTGCACTACAAAGAAGTATCACTTCCCACCGGTCAAAAGGGACATCCACAAAATGTGTAAAAACCAGAAAGGCAAGACAGGCCCTGGAGAACAGGGAGCCTTGTTATGCTGATGGGCGGGATGTAAGTTGCCAACTGCCTCACTGGAGGAGTGCATTGTGTTCCCTAAAACAAGTAAACAACAGAGCTACAGAGCCAAGGGCACTTCCAGTCTAGGGAATATACCTTGGGAAAACTGAAAATCCATAAGACAGAGCCACCCCCAAATTGAGGGCTGCACTGCTTACAAGAACCTCAACCTGGGTACACCTGAAGTATCCCAGGAAATATAAAAATGGTTCCAAACATTGTGGAACTTACGTACGATGGAATATCCCTCAGCCACGAAATCAATGTCATAAGACCAGTAGCAGCAAAATGAGTGGATTCAGGTACGATGATTCTAAGGGAAAGAAGTCACACAGGAAAAGAAACTCATCATAAGATATCACTTAGGAAGATCCTGTAAACATGGCTACACATGAACTGAGTTAGCAAAGAGAACAGAGTCTCACATTTAGAAAACACTCTTATGCCTGCCTAAGGGGGAAGGAGAGGTGGGTTGATGCATCAAACCAGAGTTTGATATAAGCACAGGTACTGTTCCAAAAACCAACTATGGAATAGACAAGACCTACACCTTCCTCAGTGAAAGGGACTCAAAACCCCATATTTCCCGCAGAGGAATAGATCTGACTAGTAAGAATCTTAAAACCTATGTATTGATATGTCTCCGTAAGGGAATCAAGTGTGTCTAGACTGGCATAAACATGGCAGCGAGAATCAGCTCAAACCCACTCTAAAAAGGAATTTCAAAAACAGAACAAAGAAACAGGGAAATTCTTTACAATTCCTTCAGGGTCTCTGATGCAACCTGGAATGACCCTATCTACGATGACAGCTGGATGTGGCATGAGGCTGGACACTTGGGACTGAGAGGATTGGTGAGATTGGGTGAGCAAATGCGGACCCTTTAAAGCAATAATGCATGGCAACCATTCCATGGGTCCCACCTCTCCAGGTTGAAGGGAATATTACTACAGCTATAACATGTACGGGAAACCTAGAGAATGGACACACTGTGAATACGAAAGGTTTCTAAAACTCAACGAAGAGTCCCTCTCCTGGTGCTCCGGTTTGACTTTCCAACAGCTTTACTATCAATCTCCCAACTTGGAGAGACAGCCCCTTTAAGCTCCTGGTTCACACAGGTTGCCCATTTGGCAGAGGAGGAAAGGGAAGAGGGAGAACCAATGAGAGAGTAGCTGTTAGGCATTTGGATGGGCACATGTCACTCTAATTTCCCGGCAGGAAGAAGAATTCACCAAAGTCTCAGCCACCCACCGGGAACCAGTATAGGTCCTGAACCAAATGTTTGGACTTGCGTTCAGCTCACAAAAAACGAGTTGAAAAATGGAGCTCAGGGGCACAGCAATTCACAAACTGGCAGAGTAATCAAGGCCAACTATCGTCCAAAAATCTGTTGAGGGAAGGCAACGAGGCGGACTTGAATGCGAGGCAGAATAGCAGGAAACAGATTTCAAGAGGTACGTTAGAATCGCCTGTAAAGCACAGGAAGAGGGGCACAACTTCGACAATGATGCACTTGGCCAAAAAGGGCGTATGCGTTTTCTCCTGAATATATTCAGGAGAAAACGCATACGCCCTTTTTGGCCAAGCAAGCAAGCGGGCAATGCAAATCTGCACTACAAAGAAGTATCACTTCCCACCGGTCAAAAGGGACATCCACAAAATGTGTAAAAACCAGAAAGGCAAGACAGGCCCTGGAGAACAGGGAGCCTTGTTATGCTGATGGGCGGGATGTAAGTTGCCAACTGCCTCACTGGAGGAGTGCATTGTGTTCCCTAAAACAAGTAAACAACAGAGCTACAGAGCCAAGGGCACTTCCAGTCTAGGGAATATACCTTGGGAAAACTGAAAATCCATAAGACAGAGCCACCCCCAAATTGAGGGCTGCACTGCTTACAAGAACCTCAACCTGGGTACACCTGAAGTATCCCAGGAAATATAAAAATGGTTCCAAACATTGTGGAACTTACGTACGATGGAATATCCCTCAGCCACGAAATCAATGTCATAAGACCAGTAGCAGCAAAATGAGTGGATTCAGGTACGATGATTCTAAGGGAAAGAAGTCACACAGGAAAAGAAACTCATCATAAGATATCACTTAGGAAGATCCTGTAAACATGGCTACACATGAACTGAGTTAGCAAAGAGAACAGAGTCTCACATTTAGAAAACACTCTTATGCCTGCCTAAGGGGGAAGGAGAGGTGGGGTGATGCATCAAACCAGAGTTTGATATAAGCACAGGTACTGTTCCAAAAACCAACTATGGAATAGACAAGACCTACACCTTCCTCAGTGAAAGGGACTCAAAACCCCATATTTCCCGCAGAGGAATAGATCTGACTAGTAAGAATCTTAAAACCTATGTATTGATATGTCTCCGTAAGGGAATCAAGTGTGTCTAGACTGGCATAAACATGGCAGCGAGAATCAGCTCAAACCCACTCTAAAAAGGAATTTCAAAAACAGAACAAAGAAACAGGGAAGTTCTTTACAATTCCTTCAGGGTCTCTGATGCAACCTGGAATGACCCTATCTACGATGACAGCTGGATGTGGCATGAGGCTGGACACTTGGGACTGAGAGGATTGGTGAGATTGGGTGAGCAAATGCAGACCCTTTAAAGCAATAATGCATGGCAACCATTCCATGGGTCCCACCTCTCCAGGTTGAAGGGCATATTACTACAGCTATAACATGTACGGGAAACCTAGAGAATGGACACACTGTGAATACGAAAGGTTTCTAAAACTCAACGAAGAGTCCCTCTCCTGGCGCTCTGGTTTGACTTTCCAACAGCTTTACTATCAATCTCCCAACTTGGAGAGACAGCCCCTTTAAGCTCCTGGTTCACACAGGTTGCCCATTTGGCAGAGGAGGAAAGGGAAGAGGGAGAACCAATGAGAGAGTAGCTGTTAGGCATTTGGATGGGCACATGTCACTCTAATTTCCCGGCAGGAAGAAGAATTCACCAAAGTCTCAGCCACCCACCGGGAACCAGTATAGGTCCTGAACCAAAAGTTTGGACTTGCGTTCAGCTCACAAAAAACGAGTTGAAAAATGGAGCTCAGGGGCACAGCAATTCACAAACTGGCAGAGTAATCAAGGCCAACTATCGTCCAAAAATCTGTTGAGGGAAGGCAACGAGGCGGACTTGAATGCGAGGCAGAATAGCAGGAAACAGATTTCAAGAGGTACGTTAGAATCGCCTGTAAAGCACAGGAAGAGGGGCACAACTTCGACAATGATGCACTTGGCCAAAAAGGGCGTATGCGTTTTCTCCTGAATATATTCAGGAGAAAACGCATACGCCCTTTTTGGCCAAGCAAGCAAGCGGGCAATGCAAATCTGCACTACAAAGAAGTATCACTTCCCACCGGTCAAAAGGGACATCCACAAAATGTGTAAAAACCAGAAAGGCAAGACAGGCCCTGGAGAACAGGGAGCCTTGTTATGCTGATGGGCGGGATGTAAGTTGCCAACTGCCTCACTGGAGGAGTGCATTGTGTTCCCTAAAACAAGTAAACAACAGAGCTACAGAGCCAAGGGCACTTCCAGTCTAGGGAATATACCTTGGGAAAACTGAAAATCCATAAGACAGAGCCACCCCCAAATTGAGGGCTGCACTGCTTACAAGAACCTCAACCTGGGTACACCTGAAGTATCCCAGGAAATATAAAAATGGTTCCAAACATTGTGGAACTTACGTACGATGGAATATCCCTCAGCCACGAAATCAATGTCATAAGACCAGTAGCAGCAAAATGAGTGGATTCAGGTACGATGATTCTAAGGGAAAGAAGTCACACAGGAAAAGAAACTCATCATAAGATATCACTTAGGAAGATCCTGTAAACATGGCTACACATGAACTGAGTTAGCAAAGAGAACAGAGTCTCACATTTAGAAAACACTCTTATGCCTGCCTAAGGGGGAAGGAGAGGTGGGGTGATGCATCAAACCAGAGTTTGATATAAGCACAGGTACTGTTCCAAAAACCAACTATGGAATAGACAAGACCTACACCTTCCTCAGTGAAAGGGACTCAAAACCCCATATTTCCCGCAGAGGAATAGATCTGACTAGTAAGAATCTTAAAACCTATGTATTGATATGTCTCCGTAAGGGAATCAAGTGTGTCTAGACTGGCATAAACATGGCAGCGAGAATCAGCTCAAACCCACTCTAAAAAGGAATTTCAAAAACAGAACAAAGAAACAGGGAAGTTCTTTACAATTCCTTCAGGGTCTCTGATGCAACCTGGAATGACCCTATCTACGATGACAGCTGGATGTGGCATGAGGCTGGACACTTGGGACTGAGAGGATTGGTGAGATTGGGTGAGCAAATGCAGACCCTTTAAAGCAATAATGCATGGCAACCATTCCATGGGTCCCACCTCTCCAGGTTGAAGGGCATATTACTACAGCTATAACATGTACGGGAAACCTAGAGAATGGACACACTGTGAATACGAAAGGTTTCTAAAACTCAACGAAGAGTCCCTCTCCTGGTGCTCCGGTTTGACTTTCCAACAGCTTTACTATCAATCTCCCAACTTGGAGAGACAGCCCCTTTAAGCTCCTGGTTCACACAGGTTGCCCATTTGGCAGAGGAGGAAAGGGAAGAGGGAGAACCAATGAGAGAGTAGCTGTTAGGCATTTGGATGGGCACATGTCACTCTAATTTCCCGGCAGGAAGAAGAATTCACCAAAGTCTCAGCCACCCACCGGGAACCAGTATAGGTCCTGAACCAAAAGTTTGGACTTGCGTTCAGCTCACAAAAAACGAGTTGAAAAATGGAGCTCAGGGGCACAGCAATTCACAAACTGGCAGAGTAATCAAGGCCAACTATCGTCCAAAAATCTGTTGAGGGAAGGCAACGAGGCGGACTTGAATGCGAGGCAGAATAGCAGGAAACAGATTTCAAGAGGTACGTTAGAATCGCCTGTAAAGCACAGGAAGAGGGGCACAACTTCGACAATGATGCACTTGGCCAAAAAGGGCGTATGCGTTTTCTCCTGAATATATTCAGGAGAAAACGCATACGCCCTTTTTGGCCAAGCAAGCAAGCGGGCAATGCAAATCTGCACTACAAAGAAGTATCACTTCCCACCGGTCAAAAGGGACATCCACAAAATGTGTAAAAACCAGAAAGGCAAGACAGGCCCTGGAGAACAGGGAGCCTTGTTATGCTGATGGGCGGGATGTAAGTTGCCAACTGCCTCACTGGAGGAGTGCATTGTGTTCCCTAAAACAAGTAAACAACAGAGCTACAGAGCCAAGGGCACTTCCAGTCTAGGGAATATACCTTGGGAAAACTGAAAATCCATAAGACAGAGCCACCCCCAAATTGAGGGCTGCACTGCTTACAAGAACCTCAACCTGGGTACACCTGAAGTATCCCAGGAAATATAAAAATGGTTCCAAACATTGTGGAACTTACGTACGATGGAATATCCCTCAGCCACGAAATCAATGTCATAAGACCAGTAGCAGCAAAATGAGTGGATTCAGGTACGATGATTCTAAGGGAAAGAAGTCACACAGGAAAAGAAACTCATCATAAGATATCACTTAGGAAGATCCTGTAAACATGGCTACACATGAACTGAGTTAGCAAAGAGAACAGAGTCTCACATTTAGAAAACACTCTTATGCCTGCCTAAGGGGGAAGGAGAGGTGGGGTGATGCATCAAACCAGAGTTTGATATAAGCACAGGTACTGTTCCAAAAACCAACTATGGAATAGACAAGACCTACACCTTCCTCAGTGAAAGGGACTCAAAACCCCATATTTCCCGCAGAGGAATAGATCTGACTAGTAAGAATCTTAAAACCTATGTATTGATATGTCTCCGTAAGGGAATCAAGTGTGTCTAGACTGGCATAAACATGGCAGCGAGAATCAGCTCAAACCCACTCTAAAAAGGAATTTCAAAAACAGAACAAAGAAACAGGGAAGTTCTTTACAATTCCTTCAGGGTCTCTGATGCAACCTGGAATGACCCTATCTACGATGACAGCTGGATGTGGCATGAGGCTGGACACTTGGGACTGAGAGGATTGGTGAGATTGGGTGAGCAAATGCAGACCCTTTAAAGCAATAATGCATGGCAACCATTCCATGGGTCCCACCTCTCCAGGTTGAAGGGCATATTACTACAGCTATAACATGTACGGGAAACCTAGAGAATGGACACACTGTGAATACGAAAGGTTTCTAAAACTCAACGAAGAGTCCCTCTCCTGGCGCTCCGGTTTGACTTTCCAACAGCTTTACTATCAATCTCCCAACTTGGAGAGACAGCCCCTTTAAGCTCCTGGTTCACACAGGTTGCCCATTTGGCAGAGGAGGAAAGGGAAGAGGGAGAACCAATGAGAGAGTAGCTGTTAGGCATTTGGATGGGCACATGTCACTCTAATTTCCCGGCAGGAAGAAGAATTCACCAAAGTCTCAGCCACCCACCGGGAACCAGTATAGGTCCTGAACCAAAAGTTTGGACTTGCGTTCAGCTCACAAAAAACGAGTTGAAAAATGGAGCTCAGGGGCACAGCAATTCACAAACTGGCAGAGTAATCAAGGCCAACTATCGTCCAAAAATCTGTTGAGGGAAGGCAACGAGGCGGACTTGAATGCGAGGCAGAATAGCAGGAAACAGATTTCAAGAGGTACGTTAGAATCGCCTGTAAAGCACAGGAAGAGGGGCACAACTTCGACAATGATGCACTTGGCCAAAAAGGGCGTATGCGTTTTCTCCTGAATATATTCAGGAGAAAACGCATACGCCCTTTTTGGCCAAGCAAGCAAGCGGGCAATGCAAATCTGCACTACAAAGAAGTATCACTTCCCACCGGTCAAAAGGGACATCCACAAAATGTGTAAAAACCAGAAAGGCAAGACAGGCCCTGGAGAACAGGGAGCCTTGTTATGCTGATGGGCGGGATGTAAGTTGCCAACTGCCTCACTGGAGGAGTGCATTGTGTTCCCTAAAACAAGTAAACAACAGAGCTACAGAGCCAAGGGCACTTCCAGTCTAGGGAATATACCTTGGGAAAACTGAAAATCCATAAGACAGAGCCACCCCCAAATTGAGGGCTGCACTGCTTACAAGAACCTCAACCTGGGTACACCTGAAGTATCCCAGGAAATATAAAAATGGTTCCAAACATTGTGGAACTTACGTACGATGGAATATCCCTCAACCACGAAATCAATGTCATAAGACCAGTAGCAGCAAAATGAGTGGATTCAGGTACGATGATTCTAAGGGAAAGAAGTCACACAGGAAAAGAAACTCATCATAAGATATCACTTAGGAAGATCCTGTAAACATGGCTACACATGAACTGAGTTAGGCAAGAGAACAGAGTCTCACATTTAGAAAACACTCTTATGCCTGCCTAAGGGGGAAGGAGAGGTGGGGTGATGCATCAAACCAGAGTTTGATATAAGCACAGGTACTGTTCCAAAAACCAACTATGGAATAGACAAGACCTACACCTTCCTCAGTGAAAGGGACTCAAAACCCCATATTTCCCGCAGAGGAATAGATCTGACTAGTAAGAATCTTAAAACCTATGTATTGATATGTCTCCGTAAGGGAATCAAGTGTGTCTAGACTGGCATAAACATGGCAGCGAGAATCAGCTCAAACCCACTCTAAAAAGGAATTTCAAAAACAGAACAAAGAAACAGGGAAGTTCTTTACAATTCCTTCAGGGTCTCTGATGCAACCTGGAATGACCCTATCTACGATGACAGCTGGATGTGGCATGAGGCTGGACACTTGGGACTGAGAGGATTGGTGAGATTGGGTGAGCAAATGCAGACCCTTTAAAGCAATAATGCATGGCAACCATTCCATGGGTCCCACCTCTCCAGGTTGAAGGGCATATTACTACAGCTATAACATGTACGGGAAACCTAGAGAATGGACACACTGTGAATACGAAAGGTTTCTAAAACTCAACGAAGAGTCCCTCTCCTGGTGCTCCGGTTTGACTTTCCAACAGCTTTACTATCAATCTCCCAACTTGGAGAGACAGCCCCTTTAAGCTCCTGGTTCACACAGGTTGCCCATTTGGCAGAGGAGGAAAGGGAAGAGGGAGAACCAATGAGAGAGTAGCTGTTAGGCATTTGGATGGGCACATGTCACTCTAATTTCCCGGCAGGAAGAAGAATTCACCAAAGTCTCAGCCACCCACCGGGAACCAGTATAGGTCCTGAACCAAAAGTTTGGACTTGCGTTCAGCTCACAAAAAACGAGTTGAAAAATGGAGCTCAGGGGCACAGCAATTCACAAACTGGCAGAGTAATCAAGGCCAACTATCGTCCAAAAATCTGTTGAGGGAAGGCAACGAGGCGGACTTGAATGCGAGGCAGAATAGCAGGAAACAGATTTCAAGAGGTACGTTAGAATCGCCTGTAAAGCACAGGAAGAGGGGCACAACTTCGACAATGATGCACTTGGCCAAAAAGGGCGTATGCGTTTTCTCCTGAATATATTCAGGAGAAAACGCATACGCCCTTTTTGGCCAAGCAAGCAAGCGGGCAATGCAAATCTGCACTACAAAGAAGTATCACTTCCCACCGGTCAAAAGGGACATCCACAAAATGTGTAAAAACCAGAAAGGCAAGACAGGCCCTGGAGAACAGGGAGCCTTGTTATGCTGATGGGCGGGATGTAAGTTGCCAACTGCCTCACTGGAGGAGTGCATTGTGTTCCCTAAAACAAGTAAACAACAGAGCTACAGAGCCAAGGGCACTTCCAGTCTAGGGAATATACCTTGGGAAAACTGAAAATCCATAAGACAGAGCCACCCCCAAATTGAGGGCTGCACTGCTTACAAGAACCTCAACCTGGGTACACCTGAAGTATCCCAGGAAATATAAAAATGGTTCCAAACATTGTGGAACTTACGTACGATGGAATATCCCTCAGCCACGAAATCAATGTCATAAGACCAGTAGCAGCAAAATGAGTGGATTCAGGTACGATGATTCTAAGGGAAAGAAGTCACACAGGAAAAGAAACTCATCATAAGATATCACTTAGGAAGATCCTGTAAACATGGCTACACATGAACTGAGTTAGCAAAGAGAACAGAGTCTCACATTTAGAAAACACTCTTATGCCTGCCTAAGGGGGAAGGAGAGGTGGGGTGATGCATCAAACCAGAGTTTGATATAAGCACAGGTACTGTTCCAAAAACCAACTATGGAATAGACAAGACCTACACCTTCCTCAGTGAAAGGGACTCAAAACCCCATATTTCCCGCAGAGGAATAGATCTGACTAGTAAGAATCTTAAAACCTATGTATTGATATGTCTCCGTAAGGGAATCAAGTGTGTCTAGACTGGCATAAACATGGCAGCGAGAATCAGCTCAAACCCACTCTAAAAAGGAATTTCAAAAACAGAACAAAGAAACAGGGAAGTTCTTTACAATTCCTTCAGGGTCTCTGATGCAACCTGGAATGACCCTATCTACGATGACAGCTGGATGTGGCATGAGGCTGGACACTTGGGACTGAGAGGATTGGTGAGATTGGGTGAGCAAATGCAGACCCTTTAAAGCAATAATGCATGGCAACCATTCCATGGGTCCCACCTCTCCAGGTTGAAGGGCATATTACTACAGCTATAACATGTACGGGAAACCTAGAGAATGGACACACTGTGAATACGAAAGGTTTCTAAAACTCAACGAAGAGTCCCTCTCCTGGCGCTCCGGTTTGACTTTCCAACAGCTTTACTATCAATCTCCCAACTTGGAGAGACAGCCCCTTTAAGCTCCTGGTTCACACAGGTTGCCCATTTGGCAGAGGAGGAAAGGGAAGAGGGAGAACCAATGAGAGAGTAGCTGTTAGGCATTTGGATGGGCACATGTCACTCTAATTTCCCGGCAGGAAGAAGAATTCACCAAAGTCTCAGCCACCCACCGGGAACCAGTATAGGTCCTGAACCAAAAGTTTGGACTTGTGTTCAGCTCACAAAAAACGAGTTGAAAAATGGAGCTCAGGGGCACAGCAATTCACAAACTGGCAGAGTAATCAAGGCCAACTATCGTCCAAAAATCTGTTGAGGGAAGGCAATGAGGCGGACTTGAATGCGAGGCAGAATAGCAGGAAACAGATTTCAAGAGGTACGTTAGAATCGCCTGTAAAGCACAGGAAGAGGGGCACAACTTCGACAATGATGCACTTGGCCAAAAAGGGCGTATGCGTTTTCTCCTGAATATATTCAGGAGAAAACGCATACGCCCTTTTTGGCCAAGCAAGCAAGCGGGCAATGCAAATCTGCACTACAAAGAAGTATCACTTCCCACCGGTCAAAAGGGACATCCACAAAATGTGTAAAAACCAGAAAGGCAAGACAGGCCCTGGAGAACAGGGAGCCTTGTTATGCTGATGGGCGGGATGTAAGTTGCCAACTGCCTCACTGGAGGAGTGCATTGTGTTCCCTAAAACAAGTAAACAACAGAGCTACAGAGCCAAGGGCACTTCCAGTCTAGGGAATATACCTTGGGAAAACTGAAAATCCATAAGACAGAGCCACCCCCAAATTGAGGGCTGCACTGCTTACAAGAACCTCAACCTGGGTACACCTGAAGTATCCCAGGAAATATAAAAATGGTTCCAAACATTGTGGAACTTACGTACGATGGAATATCCCTCAGCCACGAAATCAATGTCATAAGACCAGTAGCAGCAAAATGAGTGGATTCAGGTACGATGATTCTAAGGGAAAGAAGTCACACAGGAAAAGAAACTCATCATAAGATATCACTTAGGAAGATCCTGTAAACATGGCTACACATGAACTGAGTTAGCAAAGAGAACAGAGTCTCACATTTAGAAAACACTCTTATGCCTGCCTAAGGGGGAAGGAGAGGTGGGGTGATGCATCAAACCAGAGTTTGATATAAGCACAGGTACTGTTCCAAAAACCAACTATGGAATAGACAAGACCTACACCTTCCTCAGTGAAAGGGACTCAAAACCCCATATTTCCCGCAGAGGAATAGATCTGACTAGTAAGAATCTTAAAACCTATGTATTGATATGTCTCCGTAAGGGAATCAAGTGTGTCTAGACTGGCATAAACATGGCAGCGAGAATCAGCTCAAACCCACTCTAAAAAGGAATTTCAAAAACAGAACAAAGAAACAGGGAAGTTCTTTACAATTCCTTCAGGGTCTCTGATGCAACCTGGAATGACCCTATCTACGATGACAGCTGGATGTGGCATGAGGCTGGACACTTGGGACTGAGAGGATTGGTGAGATTGGGTGAGCAAATGCAGACCCTTTAAAGCAATAATGCATGGCAACCATTCCATGGGTCCCACCTCTCCAGGTTGAAGGGCATATTACTACAGCTATAACATGTACGGGAAACCTAGAGAATGGACACACTGTGAATACGAAAGGTTTCTAAAACTCAACGAAGAGTCCCTCTCCTGGCGCTCCGGTTTGACTTTCCAACAGCTTTACTATCAATCTCCCAACTTGGAGAGACAGCCCCTTTAAGCTCCTGGTTCACACAGGTTGCCCATTTGGCAGAGGAGGAAAGGGAAGAGGGAGAACCAATGAGAGAGTAGCTGTTAGGCATTTGGATGGGCACATGTCACTCTAATTTCCCGGCAGGAAGAAGAATTCACCAAAGTCTCAGCCACCCACCGGGAACCAGTATAGGTCCTGAACCAAAAGTTTGGACTTGCGTTCAGCTCACGAAAAACGAGTTGAAAAATGGAGCTCAGGGGCACAGCAATTCACAAACTGGCAGAGTAATCAAGGCCAACTATCGTCCAAAAATCTGTTGAGGGAAGGCAACGAGGCGGACTTGAATGCGAGGCAGAATAGCAGGAAACAGATTTCAAGAGGTACGTTAGAATCGCCTGTAAAGCACAGGAAGAGGGGCACAACTTCGACAATGATGCACTTGGCCAAAAAGGGCGTATGCGTTTTCTCCTGAATATATTCAGGAGAAAACGCATACGCCCTTTTTGGCCAAGCAAGCAAGCGGGCAATGCAAATCTGCACTACAAAGAAGTATCACTTCCCACCGGTCAAAAGGGACATCCACAAAATGTGTAAAAACCAGAAAGGCAAGACAGGCCCTGGAGAACAGGGAGCCTTGTTATGCTGATGGGCGGGATGTAAGTTGCCAACTGCCTCACTGGAGGAGTGCATTGTGTTCCCTAAAACAAGTAAACAACAGAGCTACAGAGCCAAGGGCACTTCCAGTCTAGGGAATATACCTTGGGAAAACTGAAAATCCATAAGACAGAGCCACCCCCAAATTGAGGGCTGCACTGCTTACAAGAACCTCAACCTGGGTACACCTGAAGTATCCCAGGAAATATAAAAATGGTTCCAAACATTGTGGAACTTACGTACGATGGAATATCCCTCAGCCACGAAATCAATGTCATAAGACCAGTAGCAGCAAAATGAGTGGATTCAGGTACGATGATTCTAAGGGAAAGAAGTCACACAGGAAAAGAAACTCATCATAAGATATCACTTAGGAAGATCCTGTAAACATGGCTACACATGAACTGAGTTAGCAAAGAGAACAGAGTCTCACATTTAGAAAACACTCTTATGCCTGCCTAAGGGGGAAGGAGAGGTGGGGTGATGCATCAAACCAGAGTTTGATATAAGCACAGGTACTGTTCCAAAAACCAACTATGGAATAGACAAGACCTACACCTTCCTCAGTGAAAGGGACTCAAAACCCCATATTTCCCGCAGAGGAATAGATCTGACTAGTAAGAATCTTAAAACCTATGTATTGATATGTCTCCGTAAGGGAATCAAGTGTGTCTAGACTGGCATAAACATGGCAGCGAGAATCAGCTCAAACCCACTCTAAAAAGGAATTTCAAAAACAGAACAAAGAAACAGGGAAATTCTTTACAATTCCTTCAGGGTCTCTGATGCAACCTGGAATGACCCTATCTACGATGACAGCTGGATGTGGCATGAGGCTGGACACTTGGGACTGAGAGGATTGGTGAGATTGGGTGAGCAAATGCAGACCCTTTAAAGCAATAATGCATGGCAACCATTCCATGGGTCCCACCTCTCCAGGTTGAAGGGAATATTACTACAGCTATAACATGTACGGGAAACCTAGAGAATGGACACACTGTGAATACGAAAGGTTTCTAAAACTCAACGAAGAGTCCCTCTCCTGGTGCTCCGGTTTGACTTTCCAACAGCTTTACTATCAATCTCCCAACTTGGAGAGACAGCCCCTTTAAGCTCCTGGTTCACACAGGTTGCCCATTTGGCAGAGGAGGAAAGGGAAGAGGGAGAACCAATGAGAGAGTAGCTGTTAGGCATTTGGATGGGCACATGTCACTCTAATTTCCCGGCAGGAAGAAGAATTCACCAAAGTCTCAGCCACCCACCGGGAACCAGTATAGGTCCTGAACCAAATGTTTGGACTTGCGTTCAGCTCACAAAAAACGAGTTGAAAAATGGAGCTCAGGGGCACAGCAATTCACAAACTGGCAGAGTAATCAAGGCCAACTATCGTCCAAAAATCTGTTGAGGGAAGGCAACGAGGCGGACTTGAATGCGAGGCAGAATAGCAGGAAACAGATTTCAAGAGGTACGTTAGAATCGCCTGTAAAGCACAGGAAGAGGGGCACAACTTCGACAATGATGCACTTGGCCAAAAAGGGCGTATGCGTTTTCTCCTGAATATATTCAGGAGAAAACGCATACGCCCTTTTTGGCCAAGCAAGCAAGCGGGCAATGCAAATCTGCACTACAAAGAAGTATCACTTCCCACCGGTCAAAAGGGACATCCACAAAATGTGTAAAAACCAGAAAGGCAAGACAGGCCCTGGAGAACAGGGAGCCTTGTTATGCTGATGGGCGGGATGTAAGTTGCCAACTGCCTCACTGGAGGAGTGCATTGTGTTCCCTAAAACAAGTAAACAACAGAGCTACAGAGCCAAGGGCACTTCCAGTCTAGGGAATATACCTTGGGAAAACTGAAAATCCATAAGACAGAGCCACCCCCAAATTGAGGGCTGCACTGCTTACAAGAACCTCAACCTGGGTACACCTGAAGTATCCCAGGAAATATAAAAATGGTTCCAAACATTGTGGAACTTACGTACGATGGAATATCCCTCAGCCACGAAATCAATGTCATAAGACCAGTAGCAGCAAAATGAGTGGATTCAGGTACGATGATTCTAAGGGAAAGAAGTCACACAGGAAAAGAAACTCATCATAAGATATCACTTAGGAAGATCCTGTAAACATGGCTACACATGAACTGAGTTAGCAAAGAGAACAGAGTCTCACATTTAGAAAACACTCTTATGCCTGCCTAAGGGGGAAGGAGAGGTGGGGTGATGCATCAAACCAGAGTTTGATATAAGCACAGGTACTGTTCCAAAAACCAACTATGGAATAGACAAGACCTACACCTTCCTCAGTGAAAGGGACTCAAAACCCCATATTTCCCACAGAGGAATAGATATGACTAGTAAGAATCTTAAAACCTATGTATTGATATGTCTCCGTAAGGGAATCAAGTGTGTCTAGACTGGCATAAACATGGCAGCGAGAATCAGCTCAAACCCACTCTAAAAAGGAATTTCAAAAACAGAACAAAGAAACAGGGAAATTCTTTACAATTCCTTCAGGGTCTCTGATGCAACCTGGAATGACCCTATCTACGATGACAGCTGGATGTGGCATGAGGCTGGACACTTGGGACTCAGAGGATTGGTGAGATTGGGTGAGCAAATGCAGACCCTTTAAAGCAATAATGCATGGCAACCATTCCATGGGTCCCACCTCTCCAGGTTGAAGGGAATATTACTACAGCTATAACATGTACGGGAAACCTAGAGAATGGACACACTGTGAATACGAAAGGTTTCTAAAACTCAACGAAGAGTCCCTCTCCTGGTGCTCCGGTTTGACTTTCCAACAGCTTTACTATCAATCTCCCAACTTGGAGAGACAGCCCCTTTAAGCTCCTGGTTCACACAGGTTGCCCATTTGGCAGAGGAGGAAAGGGAAGAGGGAGAACCAATGAGAGAGTAGCTGTTAGGCATTTGGATGGGCACATGTCACTCTAATTTCCCGGCAGGAAGAAGAATTCACCAAAGTCTCAGCCACCCACCGGGAACCAGTATAGGTCCTGAACCAAATGTTTGGACTTGCGTTCAGCTCACAAAAAACGAGTTGAAAAATGGAGCTCAGGGGCACAGCAATTCACAAACTGGCAGAGTAATCAAGGCCAACTATCGTCCAAAAATCTGTTGAGGGAAGGCAACGAGGCGGACTTGAATGCGAGGCAGAATAGCAGGAAACAGATTTCAAGAGGTACGTTAGAATCGCCTGTAAAGCACAGGAAGAGGGGCACAACTTCGACAATGATGCACTTGGCCAAAAAGGGCGTATGCGTTTTCTCCTGAATATATTCAGGAGAAAACGCATACGCCCTTTTTGGCCAAGCAAGCAAGCGGGCAATGCAAATCTGCACTACAAAGAAGTATCACTTCCCACCGGTCAAAAGGGACATCCACAAAATGTGTAAAAACCAGAGAGGCAAGACAGGCCCTGGAGAACAGGGAGCCTTGTTATGCTGATGGGCGGGATGTAAGTTGCCAACTGCCTCACTGGAGGAGTGCATTGTGTTCCCTAAAACAAGTAAACAACAGAGCTACAGAGCCAAGTGCACTTCCAGTCTAGGGAATATACCTTGGGAAAACTGAAAATCCATAAGACAGAGCCACCCCCAAATTGAGGGCTGCACTGCTTACAAGAACCTCAACCTGGGTACACCTGAAATATCCCAGGAAATATAAAAATGGTTCCAAACATTGTGGAACTTACGTACGATGGAATATCCCTCAGCCACGAAATCAATGTCATAAGACCAGTAGCAGCAAAATGAGTGGATTCAGGTACGATGATTCTAAGGGAAAGAAGTCACACAGGAAAAGAAACTCATCATAAGATATCACTTAGGAAGATCCTGTAAACATGGCTACACATGAACTGAGTTAGCAAAGAGAACAGAGTCTCACATTTAGAAAACACTCTTATGCCTGCCTAAGGGGGAAGGAGAGGTGGGGTGATGCATCAAACCAGAGTTTGATATAAGCACAGGTACTGTTCCAAAAACCAACTATGGAATAGACAAGACGTACACCTTCCTCAGTGAAAGGGACTCAAAACCCCATATTTCCCGCAGAGGAATAGATCTGACTAGTAAGAATCTTAAAACCTATGTATTGATATGTCTCCGTAAGGGAATCAAGTGTGTCTAGACTGGCATAAACATGGCAGCGAGAATCAGCTCAAACCCACTCTAAAAAGGAATTTCAAAAACAGAACAAAGAAACAGGGAAATTCTTTACAATTCCTTCAGGGTCTCTGATGCAACCTGGAATGACCCTATCTACGATGACAGCTGGATGTGGCATGAGGCTGGACACTTGGGACTGAGAGGATTGGTGAGATTGGGTGAGCAAATGCAGACCCTTTAAAGCAATAATGCATGGCAACCATTCCATGGGTCCCACCTCTCCAGGTTGAAGGGAATATTACTACAGCTATAACATGTACGGGAAACCTAGAGAATGGACACACTGTGAATACGAAAGGTTTCTAAAACTCAACGAAGAGTCCCTCTCCTGGTGCTCCGGTTTGACTTTCCAACAGCTTTACTATCAATCTCCCAACTTGGAGAGACAGCCCCTTTAAGCTCCTGGTTCACACAGGTTGCCCATTTGGCAGAGGAGGAAAGGGAAGAGGGAGAACCAATGAGAGAGTAGCTGTTAGGCATTTGGATGGGCACATGTCACTCTAATTTCCCGGCAGGAAGAAGAATTCACCAAAGTCTCAGCCACCCACCGGGAACCAGTATAGGTCCTGAACCAAATGTTTGGACTTGCGTTCAGCTCACGAAAAACGAGTTGAAAAATGGAGCTCAGGGGCACAGCAATTCACAAACTGGCAGAGTAATCAAGGCCAACTATCGTCCAAAAATCTGTTGAGGGAAGGCAACGAGGCGGACTTGAATGCGAGGCAGAATAGCAGGAAACAGATTTCAAGAGGTACGTTAGAATCGCCTGTAAAGCACAGGAAGAGGGGCACAACTTCGACAATGATGCACTTGGCCAAAAAGGGCGTATGCGTTTTCTCCTGAATATATTCAGGAGAAAACGCATACGCCCTTTTTGGCCAAGCAAGCAAGCGGGCAATGCAAATCTGCACTACAAAGAAGTATCACTTCCCACCGGTCAAAAGGGACATCCACAAAATGTGTAAAAACCAGAAAGGCAAGACAGGCCCTGGAGAACAGGGAGCCTTGTTATGCTGATGGGCGGGATGTAAGTTGCCAACTGCCTCACTGGAGGAGTGCATTGTGTTCCCTAAAACAAGTAAACAACAGAGCTACAGAGCCAAGGGCACTTCCAGTCTAGGGAATATACCTTGGGAAAACTGAAAATCCATAAGACAGAGCCACCCCCAAATTGAGGGCTGCACTGCGTACAAGAACCTCAACCTGGGTACACCTGAAATATCCCAGGAAATATAAAAATGGTTCCAAACATTGTGGAACTTACGTACGATGGAATATCCCTCAGCCACGAAATCAATGTCATAAGACCAGTAGCAGCAAAATGAGTGGATTCAGGTACGATGATTCTAAGGGAAAGAAGTCACACAGGAAAAGAAACTCATCATAAGATATCACTTAGGAAGATCCTGTAAACATGGCTACACATGAACTGAGTTAGGCAAGAGAACAGAGTCTCACATTTAGAAAACACTCTTATGCCTGCTTAAGGGGGAAGGAGAGGTGGGGTGATGCATCAAACCAGAGTTTGATATAAGCACAGGTACTGTTCCAAAAACCAACTATGGAATAGACAAGACCTACACCTTCCTCAGTGAAAGGGACTCAAAACCCCATATTTCCCGCAGAGGAATAGATCTGACTAGTAAGAATCTTAAAACCTATGTATTGATATGTCTCCGTAAGGGAATCAAGTGTGTCTAGACTGGCATAAACATGGCAGCGAGAATCAGCTCAAACCCACTCTAAAAAGGAATTTCAAAAACAGAACAAAGAAACAGGGAAATTCTTTACAATTCCTTCAGGGTCTCTGATGCAACCTGGAATGACCCTATCTACGATGACAGCTGGATGTGGCATGAGGCTGGACACTTGGGACTGAGAGGATTGGTGAGATTGGGTGAGCAAATGCAGACCCTTTAAAGCAATAATGCATGGCAACCATTCCATGGGTCCCACCTCTCCACGTTGAAGGGAATATTACTACAGCTATAACATGTACGGGAAACCTAGAGAATGGACACACTGTGAATACGAAAGGTTTCTAAAACTCAACGAAGAGTCCCTCTCCTGGTGCTCCGGTTTGACTTTCCAACAGCTTTACTATCAATCTCCCAACTTGGAGAGACAGCCCCTTTAAGCTCCTGGTTCACACAGGTTGCCCATTTGGCAGAGGAGGAAAGGGAAGAGGGAGAACCAATGAGAGAGTAGCTGTTAGGCATTTGGATGGGCACATGTCACTCTAATTTCCCGGCAGGAAGAAGAATTCACCAAAGTCTCAGCCACCCACCGGGAACCAGTATAGGTCCTGAACCAAATGTTTGGACTTGCGTTCAGCTCACGAAAAACGAGTTGAAAAATGGAGCTCAGGGGCACAGCAATTCACAAACTGGCAGAGTAATCAAGGCCAACTATCGTCCAAAAATCTGTTGAGGGAAGGCAACGAGGCGGACTTGAATGCGAGGCAGAATAGCAGGAAACAGATTTCAAGAGGTACGTTAGAATCGCCTGTAAAGCACAGGAAGAGGGGCACAACTTCGACAATGATGCACTTGGCCAAAAAGGGCGTATGCGTTTTCTCCTGAATATATTCAGGAGAAAACGCATACGCCCTTTTTGGCCAAGCAAGCAAGCGGGCAATGCAAATCTGCACTACAAAGAAGTATCACTTCCCACCGGTCAAAAGGGACATCCACAAAATGTGTAAAAACCAGAGAGGCAAGACAGGCCCTGGAGAACAGGGAACCTTGTTATGCTGATGGGCGGGATGTAAGTTGCCAACTGCCTCACTGGAGGAGTGCATTGTGTTCCCTAAAACAAGTAAACAACAGAGCTACAGAGCCAAGGGCACTTCCAGTCTAGGGAATATACCTTGGGAAAACTGAAAATCCATAAGACAGAGCCACCCCCAAATTGAGGGCTGCACTGCTTACAAGAACCTCAACCTGGGTACACCTGAAGTATCCCAGGAAATATAAAAATGGTTCCAAACATTGTGGAACTTACGTACGATGGAATATCCCTCAGCCACGAAATCAATGTCATAAGACCAGTAGCAGCAAAATGAGTGGATTCAGGTACGATGATTCTAAGGGAAAGAAGTCACACAGGAAAAGAAACTCATCATAAGATATCACTTAGGAAGATCCTGTAAACATGGCTACACATGAACTGAGTTAGCAAAGAGAACAGAGTCTCACATTTAGAAAACACTCTTATGCCTGCCTAAGGGGGAAGGAGAGGTGGGGTGATGCATCAAACCAGAGTTTGATATAAGCACAGGTACTGTTCCAAAAACCAACTATGGAATAGACAAGACCTACACCTTCCTCAGTGAAAGGGACTCAAAACCCCATATTTCCCGCAGAGGAATAGATCTGACTAGTAAGAATCTTAAAACCTATGTATTGATATGTCTCCGTAAGGGAATCAAGTGTGTCTAGACTGGCATAAACATGGCAGCGAGAATCAGCTCAAACCCACTCTAAAAAGGAATTTCAAAAACAGAACAAAGAAACAGGGAAATTCTTTACAATTCCTTCAGGGTCTCTGATGCAACCTGGAATGACCCTATCTACGATGACAGCTGGATGTGGCATGAGGCTGGACACTTGGGACTGAGAGGATTGGTGAGATTGGGTGAGCAAATGCAGACCCTTTAAAGCAATAATGCATGGCAACCATTCCATGGGTCCCACCTCTCCAGGTTGAAGGGAATATTACTACAGCTATAACATGTACGGGAAACCTAGAGAATGGACACACTGTGAATACGAAAGGTTTCTAAAACTCAACGAAGAGTCCCTCTCCTGGTGCTCCGGTTTGACTTTCCAACAGCTTTACTATCAATCTCCCAACTTGGAGAGACAGCCCCTTTAAGCTCCTGGTTCACACAGGTTGCCCATTTGGCAGAGGAGGAAAGGGAAGAGGGAGAACCAATGAGAGAGTAGCTGTTAGGCATTTGGATGGGCACATGTCACTCTAATTTCCCGGCAGGAAGAAGAATTCACCAAAGTCTCAGCCACCCACCGGGAACCAGTATAGGTCCTGAACCAAATGTTTGGACTTGCGTTCAGCTCACGAAAAACGAGTTGAAAAATGGAGCTCAGGGGCACAGCAATTCACAAACTGGCAGAGTAATCAAGGCCAACTATCGTCCAAAAATCTGTTGAGGGAAGGCAACGAGGCGGACTTGAATGCGAGGCAGAATAGCAGGAAACAGATTTCAAGAGGTACGTTAGAATCGCCTGTAAAGCACAGGAAGAGGGGCACAACTTCGACAATGATGCACTTGGCCAAAAAGGGCGTATGCGTTTTCTCCTGAATATATTCAGGAGAAAACGCATACGCCCTTTTTGGCCAAGCAAGCAAGCGGGCAATGCAAATCTGCACTACAAAGAAGTATCACTTCCCACCGGTCAAAAGGGACATCCACAAAATGTGTAAAAACCAGAAAGGCAAGACAGGCCCTGGAGAACAGGGAGCCTTGTTATGCTGATGGGCGGGATGTAAGTTGCCAACTGCCTCACTGGAGGAGTGCATTGTGTTCCCTAAAACAAGTAAACAACAGAGCTACAGAGCCAAGGGCACTTCCAGTCTAGGGAATATACCTTGGGAAAACTGAAAATCCATAAGACAGAGCCACCCCCAAATTGAGGGCTGCACTGCGTACAAGAACCTCAACCTGGGTACACCTGAAATATCCCAGGAAATATAAAAATGGTTCCAAACATTGTGGAACTTACGTACGATGGAATATCCCTCAGCCACGAAATCAATGTCATAAGACCAGTAGCAGCAAAATGAGTGGATTCAGGTACGATGATTCTAAGGGAAAGAAGTCACACAGGAAAAGAAACTCATCATAAGATATCACTTAGGAAGATCCTGTAAACATGGCTACACATGAACTGAGTTAGGAAAGAGAACAGAGTCTCACATTTAGAAAACACTCTTATGCCTGCTTAAGGGGGAAGGAGAGGTGGGGTGATGCATCAAACCAGAGTTTGATATAAGCACAGGTACTGTTCCAAAAACCAACTATGGAATAGACAAGACCTACACCTTCCTCAGTGAAAGGGACTCAAAACCCCATATTTCCCGCAGAGGAATAGATCTGACTAGTAAGAATCTTAAAACCTATGTATTGATATGTCTCCGTAAGGGAATCAAGTGTGTCTAGACTGGCATAAACATGGCAGCGAGAATCAGCTCAAACCCACTCTAAAAAGGAATTTCAAAAACAGAACAAAGAAACAGGGAAATTCTTTACAATTCCTTCAGGGTCTCTGATGCAACCTGGAATGACCCTATCTACGATGACAGCTGGATGTGGCATGAGGCTGGACACTTGGGACTGAGAGGATTGGTGAGATTGGGTGAGCAAATGCAGACCCTTTAAAGCAATAATGCATGGCAACCATTCCATGGGTCCCACCTCTCCAGGTTGAAGGGAATATTACTACAGCTATAACATGTACGGGAAACCTAGAGAATGGACACACTGTGAATACGAAAGGTTTCTAAAACTCAACGAAGAGTCCCTCTCCTGGTGCTCCGGTTTGACTTTCCAACAGCTTTACTATCAATCTCCCAACTTGGAGAGACAGCCCCTTTAAGCTCCTGGTTCACACAGGTTGCCCATTTGGCAGAGGAGGAAAGGGAAGAGGGAGAACCAATGAGAGAGTAGCTGTTAGGCATTTGGATGGGCACATGTCACTCTAATTTCCCGGCAGGAAGAAGAATTCACCAAAGTCTCAGCCACCCACCGGGAACCAGTATAGGTCCTGAACCAAATGTTTGGACTTGCGTTCAGCTCACGAAAAACGAGTTGAAAAATGGAGCTCAGGGGCACAGCAATTCACAAACTGGCAGAGTAATCAAGGCCAACTATCGTCCAAAAATCTGTTGAGGGAAGGCAACGAGGCGGACTTGAATGCGAGGCAGAATAGCAGGAAACAGATTTCAAGAGGTACGTTAGAATCGCCTGTAAAGCACAGGAAGAGGGGCACAACTTCGACAATGATGCACTTGGCCAAAAAGGGCGTATGCGTTTTCTCCTGAATATATTCAGGAGAAAACGCATACGCCCTTTTTGGCCAAGCAAGCAAGCGGGCAATGCAAATCTGCACTACAAAGAAGTATCACTTCCCACCGGTCAAAAGGGACATCCACAAAATGTGTAAAAACCAGAAAGGCAAGACAGGCCCTGGAGAACAGGGAGCCTTGTTATGCTGATGGGCGGGATGTAAGTTGCCAACTGCCTCACTGGAGGAGTGCATTGTGTTCCCTAAAACAAGTAAAAAACAGAGCTACAGAGCCAAGGGCACTTCCAGTCTAGGGAATATACCTTGGGAAAACTGAAAATCCATAAGACAGAGCCACCCCCAAATTGAGGGCTGCACTGCGTACAAGAACCTCAACCTGGGTACACCTGAAATATCCCAGGAAATATAAAAATGGTTCCAAACATTGTGGAACTTACGTACGATGGAATATCCCTCAGCCACGAAATCAATGTCATAAGACCAGTAGCAGCAAAATGAGTGGATTCAGGTACGATGATTCTAAGGGAAAGAAGTCACACAGGAAAAGAAACTCATCATAAGATATCACTTAGGAAGATCCTGTAAACATGGCTACACATGAACTGAGTTAGGAAAGAGAACAGAGTCTCACATTTAGAAAACACTCTTATGCCTGCTTAAGGGGGAAGGAGAGGTGGGGTGATGCATCAAACCAGAGTTTGATATAAGCACAGGTACTGTTCCAAAAACCAACTATGGAATAGACAAGACCTACACCTTCCTCAGTGAAAGGGACTCAAAACCCCATATTTCCCGCAGAGGAATAGATCTGACTAGTAAGAATCTTAAAACCTATGTATTGATATGTCTCCGTAAGGGAATCAAGTGTGTCTAGACTGGCATAAACATGGCAGCGAGAATCAGCTCAAACCCACTCTAAAAAGGAATTTCAAAAACAGAACAAAGAAACAGGGAAATTCTTTACAATTCCTTCAGGGTCTCTGATGCAACCTGGAATGACCCTATCTACGATGACAGCTGGATGTGGCATGAGGCTGGACACTTGGGACTGAGAGGATTGGTGAGATTGGGTGAGCAAATGCAGACCCTTTAAAGCAATAATGCATGGCAACCATTCCATGGGTCCCACCTCTCCAGGTTGAAGGGAATATTACTACAGCTATAACATGTACGGGAAACCTAGAGAATGGACACACTGTGAATACGAAAGGTTTCTAAAACTCAACGAAGAGTCCCTCTCCTGGTGCTCCGGTTTGACTTTCCAACAGCTTTACTATCAATCTCCCAACTTGGAGAGACAGCCCCTTTAAGCTCCTGGTTCACACAGGTTGCCCATTTGGCAGAGGAGGAAAGGGAAGAGGGAGAACCAATGAGAGAGTAGCTGTTAGGCATTTGGATGGGCACATGTCACTCTAATTTCCCGGCAGGAAGAAGAATTCACCAAAGTCTCAGCCACCCACCGGGAACCAGTATAGGTCCTGAACCAAATGTTTGGACTTGCGTTCAGCTCACGAAAAACGAGTTGAAAAATGGAGCTCAGGGGCACAGCAATTCACAAACTGGCAGAGTAATCAAGGCCAACTATCGTCCAAAAATCTGTTGAGGGAAGGCAACGAGGCGGACTTGAATGCGAGGCAGAATAGCAGGAAACAGATTTCAAGAGGTACGTTAGAATCGCCTGTAAAGCACAGGAAGAGGGGCACAACTTCGACAATGATGCACTTGGCCAAAAAGGGCGTATGCGTTTTCTCCTGAAAAACGCATACGCCCTTTTTGGCCAAGCAAGCAAGCGGGCAATGCAAATCTGCACTACAAAGAAGTATCACTTCCCACCGGTCAAAAGGGACATCCACAAAATGTGTAAAAACCAGAGAGGCAAGACAGGCCCTGGAGAACAGGGAGCCTTGTTATGCTGATGGGCGGGATGTAAGTTGCCAACTGCCTCACTGGAGGAGTGCATTGTGTTCCCTAAAACAAGTAAACAACAGAGCTACAGAGCCAAGGGCACTTCCAGTCTAGGGAATATACCTTGGGAAAACTGAAAATCCATAAGACAGAGCCACCCCCAAATTGAGGGCTGCACTGCTTACAAGAACCTCAACCTGGGTACACCTGAAATATCCCAGGAAATATAAAAATGGTTCCAAACATTGTGGAACTTACGTACGATGGAATATCCCTCAGCCACGAAATCAATGTCATAAGACCAGTAGCAGCAAAATGAGTGGATTCAGGTACGATGATTCTAAGGGAAAGAAGTCACACAGGAAAAGAAACTCATCATAAGATATCACTTAGGAAGATCCTGTAAACATGGCTACACATGAACTGAGTTAGCAAAGAGAACAGAGTCTCACATTTAGAAAACACTCTTATGCCTGCCTAAGGGGGAAGGAGAGGTGGGGTGATGCATCAAACCAGAGTTTGATATAAGCACAGGTACTGTTCCAAAAACCAACTATGGAATAGACAAGACGTACACCTTCCTCAGTGAAAGGGACTCAAAACCCCATATTTCCCGCAGAGGAATAGATCTGACTAGTAAGAATCTTAAAACCTATGTATTGATATGTCTCCGTAAGGGAATCAAGTGTGTCTAGACTGGCATAAACATGGCAGCGAGAATCAGCTCAAACCCACTCTAAAAAGGAATTTCAAAAACAGAACAAAGAAACAGGGAAATTCTTTACAATTCCTTCAGGGTCTCTGATGCAACCTGGAATGACCCTATCTACGATGACAGCTGGATGTGGCATGAGGCTGGACACTTGGGACTGAGAGGATTGGTGAGATTGGGTGAGCAAATGCAGACCCTTTAAAGCAATAATGCATGGCAACCATTCCATGGGTCCCACCTCTCCAGGTTGAAGGGCATATTACTACAGCTATAACATGTACGGGAAACCTAGAGAATGGACACACTGTGAATACGAAAGGTTTCTAAAACTCAACGAAGAGTCCCTCTCCTGGTGCTCCGGTTTGACTTTCCAACAGCTTTACTATCAATCTCCCAACTTGGAGAGACAGCCCCTTTAAGCTCCTGGTTCACACAGGTTGCCCATTTGGCAGAGGAGGAAAGGGAAGAGGGAGAACCAATGAGAGAGTAGCTGTTAGGCATTTGGATGGGCACATGTCACTCTAATTTCCCGGCAGGAAGAAGAATTCACCAAAGTCTCAGCCACCCACCGGGAACCAGTATAGGTCCTGAACCAAATGTTTGGACTTGCGTTCAGCTCACGAAAAACGAGTTGAAAAATGGAGCTCAGGGGCACAGCAATTCACAAACTGGCAGAGTAATCAAGGCCAACTATCGTCCAAAAATCTGTTGAGGGAAGGCAACGAGGCAGACTTGAATGCGAGGCAGAATAGCAGGAAACAGATTTCAAGAGGTACGTTAGAATCGCCTGTAAAGCACAGGAAGAGGGGCACAACTTCGACAATGATGCACTTGGCCAAAAAGGGCGTATGCGTTTTCTCCTGAATATATTCAGGAGAAAACGCATACGCCCTTTTTGGCCAAGCAAGCAAGCGGGCAATGCAAATCTGCACTACAAAGAAGTATCACTTCCCACCGGTCAAAAGGGACATCCACAAAATGTGTAAAAACCAGAGAGGCAAGACAGGCCCTGGAGAACAGGGAGCCTTGTTATGCTGATGGGCGGGATGTAAGTTGCCAACTGCCTCACTGGAGGAGTGCATTGTGTTCCCTAAAACAAGTAAACGACAGAGCTACAGAGCCAAGGGCACTTCCAGTCTAGGGAATATACCTTGGGAAAACTGAAAATCCATAAGACAGAGCCACCCCCAAATTGAGGGCTGCACTGCGTACAAGAACCTCAACCTGGGTACACCTGAAATATCCCAGGAAATATAAAAATGGTTCCAAACATTGTGGAACTTACGTACGATGGAATATCCCTCAGCCACGAAATCAATGTCATAAGACCAGTAGCAGCAAAATGAGTGGATTCAGGTACGATGATTCTAAGGGAAAGAAGTCACACAGGAAAAGAAACTCATCATAAGATATCACTTAGGAAGATCCTGTAAACATGGCTACACATGAACTGAGTTAGGAAAGAGAACAGAGTCTCACATTTAGAAAACACTCTTATGCCTGCTTAAGGGGGAAGGAGAGGTGGGGTGATGCATCAAACCAGAGTTTGATATAAGCACAGGTACTGTTCCAAAAACCAACTATGGAATAGACAAGACCTACACCTTCCTCAGTGAAAGGGACTCAAAACCCCATATTTCCCGCAGAGGAATAGATCTGACTAGTAAGAATCTTAAAACCTATGTATTGATATGTCTCCGTAAGGGAATCAAGTGTGTCTAGACTGGCATAAACATGGCAGCGAGAATCAGCTCAAACCCACTCTAAAAAGGAATTTCAAAAACAGAACAAAGAAACAGGGAAATTCTTTACAATTCCTTCAGGGTCTCTGATGCAACCTGGAATGACCCTATCTACGATGACAGCTGGATGTGGCATGAGGCTGGACACTTGGGACTGAGAGGATTGGTGAGATTGGGTGAGCAAATGCAGACCCTTTAAAGCAATAATGCATGGCAACCATTCCATGGGTCCCACCTCTCCAGGTTGAAGGGAATATTACTACAGCTATAACATGTACGGGAAACCTAGAGAATGGACACACTGTGAATACGAAAGGTTTCTAAAACTCAACGAAGAGTCCCTCTCCTGGTGCTCCGGTTTGACTTTCCAACAGCTTTACTATCAATCTCCCAACTTGGAGAGACAGCCCCTTTAAGCTCCTGGTTCACACAGGTTGCCCATTTGGCAGAGGAGGAAAGGGAAGAGGGAGAACCAATGAGAGAGTAGCTGTTAGGCATTTGGATGGGCACATGTCACTCTAATTTCCCGGCAGGAAGAAGAATTCACCAAAGTCTCAGCCACCCACCGGGAACCAGTATAGGTCCTGAACCAAATGTTTGGACTTGCGTTCAGCTCACGAAAAACGAGTTGAAAAATGGAGCTCAGGGGCACAGCAATTCACAAACTGGCAGAGTAATCAAGGCCAACTATCGTCCAAAAATCTGTTGAGGGAAGGCAACGAGGCGGACTTGAAAGCGAGGCAGAATAGCAGGAAACAGATTTCAAGAGGTACGTTGGAATCGCCTGTAAAGCACAGGAAGAGGGGCACAACTTCGACAATGATGCACTTGGCCAAAAAGGGCGTATGCGTTTTCTCCTGAATATATTCAGGAGAAAACGCATACGCCCTTTTTGGCCAAGCAAGCAAGCGGGCAATGCAAATCTGCACTACAAAGAAGTATCACTTCCCACCGGTCAAAAGGGACATCCACAAAATGTGTAAAAACCAGAGAGGCAAGACAGGCCCTGGAGAACAGGGAGCCTTGTTATGCTGATGGGCGGGATGTAAGTTGCCAACTGCCTCACTGGAGGAGTGCATTGTGTTCCCTAAAACAAGTAAACAACAGAGCTACAGAGCCAAGGGCACTTCCAGTCTAGGGAATATACCTTGGGAAAACTGAAAATCCATAAGACAGAGCCACCCCCAAATTGAGGGCTGCACTGCGTACAAGAACCTCAACCTGGGTACACCTGAAATATCCCAGGAAATATAAAAATGGTTCCAAACATTGTGGAACTTACGTACGATGGAATATCCCTCAGCCACGAAATCAATGTCATAAGACCAGTAGCAGCAAAATGAGTGGATTCAGGTACGATGATTCTAAGGGAAAGAAGTCACACAGGAAAAGAAACTCATCATAAGATATCACTTAGGAAGATCCTGTAAACATGGCTACACATGAACTGAGTTAGGAAAGAGAACAGAGTCTCACATTTAGAAAACACTCTTATGCCTGCTTAAGGGGGAAGGAGAGGTGGGGTGATGCATCAAACCAGAGTTTGATATAAGCACAGGTACTGTTCCAAAAACCAACTATGGAATAGACAAGACCTACACCTTCCTCAGTGAAAGGGACTCAAAACCCCATATTTCCCGCAGAGGAATAGATCTGACTAGTAAGAATCTTAAAACCTATGTATTGATATGTCTCCGTAAGGGAATCAAGTGTGTCTAGACTGGCATAAACATGGCAGCGAGAATCAGCTCAAACCCACTCTAAAAAGGAATTTCAAAAACAGAACAAAGAAACAGGGAAATTCTTTACAATTCCTTCAGGGTCTCTGATGCAACCTGGAATGACCCTATCTACGATGACAGCTGGATGTGGCATGAGGCTGGACACTTGGGACTGAGAGGATTGGTGAGATTGGGTGAGCAAATGCAGACCCTTTAAAGCAATAATGCATGGCAACCATTCCATGGGTCCCACCTCTCCAGGTTGAAGGGAATATTACTACAGCTATAACATGTACGGGAAACCTAGAGAATGGACACACTGTGAATACGAAAGGTTTCTAAAACTCAACGAAGAGTCCCTCTCCTGGTGCTCCGGTTTGACTTTCCAACAGCTTTACTATCAATCTCCCAACTTGGAGAGACAGCCCCTTTAAGCTCCTGGTTCACACAGGTTGCCCATTTGGCAGAGGAGGAAAGGGAAGAGGGAGAACCAATGAGAGAGTAGCTGTTAGGCATTTGGATGGGCACATGTCACTCTAATTTCCCGGCAGGAAGAAGAATTCACCAAAGTCTCAGCCACCCACCGGGAACCAGTATAGGTCCTGAACCAAATGTTTGGACTTGCGTTCAGCTCACGAAAAACGAGTTGAAAAATGGAGCTCAGGGGCACAGCAATTCACAAACTGGCAGAGTAATCAAGGCCAACTATCGTCCAAAAATCTGTTGAGGGAAGGCAACGAGGCGGACTTGAAAGCGAGGCAGAATAGCAGGAAACAGATTTCAAGAGGTACGTTGGAATCGCCTGTAAAGCACAGGAAGAGGGGCACAACTTCGACAATGATGCACTTGGCCAAAAAGGGCGTATGCGTTTTCTCCTGAATATATTCAGGAGAAAACGCATACGCCCTTTTTGGCCAAGCAAGCAAGCGGGCAATGCAAATCTGCACTACAAAGAAGTATCACTTCCCACCGGTCAAAAGGGACATCCACAAAATGTGTAAAAACCAGAGAGGCAAGACAGGCCCTGGAGAACAGGGAGCCTTGTTATGCTGATGGGCGGGATGTAAGTTGCCAACTGCCTCACTGGAGGAGTGCATTGTGTTCCCTAAAACAAGTAAACAACAGAGCTACAGAGCCAAGGGCACTTCCAGTCTAGGGAATATACCTTGGGAAAACTGAAAATCCATAAGACAGAGCCACCCCCAAATTGAGGGCTGCACTGCGTACAAGAACCTCAACCTGGGTACACCTGAAATATCCCAGGAAATATAAAAATGGTTCCAAACATTGTGGAACTTACGTACGATGGAATATCCCTCAGCCACGAAATCAATGTCATAAGACCAGTAGCAGCAAAATGAGTGGATTCAGGTACGATGATTCTAAGGGAAAGAAGTCACACAGGAAAAGAAACTCATCATAAGATATCACTTAGGAAGATCCTGTAAACATGGCTACACATGAACTGAGTTAGGAAAGAGAACAGAGTCTCACATTTAGAAAACACTCTTATGCCTGCTTAAGGGGGAAGGAGAGGTGGGGTGATGCATCAAACCAGAGTTTGATATAAGCACAGGTACTGTTCCAAAAACCAACTATGGAATAGACAAGACCTACACCTTCCTCAGTGAAAGGGACTCAAAACCCCATATTTCCCGCAGAGGAATAGATCTGACTAGTAAGAATCTTAAAACCTATGTATTGATATGTCTCCGTAAGGGAATCAAGTGTGTCTAGACTGGCATAAACATGGCAGCGAGAATCAGCTCAAACCCACTCTAAAAAGGAATTTCAAAAACAGAACAAAGAAACAGGGAAATTCTTTACAATTCCTTCAGGGTCTCTGATGCAACCTGGAATGACCCTATCTACGATGACAGCTGGATGTGGCATGAGGCTGGACACTTGGGACTGAGAGGATTGGTGAGATTGGGTGAGCAAATGCAGACCCTTTAAAGCAATAATGCATGGCAACCATTCCATGGGTCCCACCTCTCCAGGTTGAAGGGAATATTACTACAGCTATAACATGTACGGGAAACCTAGAGAATGGACACACTGTGAATACGAAAGGTTTCTAAAACTCAACGAAGAGTCCCTCTCCTGGTGCTCCAGTTTGACTTTCCAACAGCTTTACTATCAATCTCCCAACTTGGAGAGACAGCCCCTTTAAGCTCCTGGTTCACACAGGTTGCCCATTTGGCAGAGGAGGAAAGGGAAGAGGGAGAACCAATGAGAGAGTAGCTGTTAGGCATTTGGATGGGCACATGTCACTCTAATTTCCCGGCAGGAAGAAGAATTCACCAAAGTCTCAGCCACCCACCGGGAACCAGTATAGGTCCTGAACCAAATGTTTGGACTTGCGTTCAGCTCACGAAAAACGAGTTGAAAAATGGAGCTCAGGGGCACAGCAATTCACAAACTGGCAGAGTAATCAAGGCCAACTATCGTCCAAAAATCTGTTGAGGGAAGGCAACGAGGCGGACTTGAATGCGAGGCAGAATAGCAGGAAACAGATTTCAAGAGGTACGTTAGAATCGCCTGTAAAGCACAGGAAGAGGGGCACAACTTCGACAATGATGCACTTGGCCAAAAAGGGCGTATGCGTTTTCTCCTGAATATATTCAGGAGAAAACGCATACGCCCTTTTTGGCCAAGCAAGCAAGCGGGCAATGCAAATCTGCACTACAAAGAAGTATCACTTCCCACCGGTCAAAAGGGACATCCACAAAATGTGTAAAAACCAGAGAGGCAAGACAGGCCCTGGAGAACAGGGAGCCTTGTTATGCTGATGGGCGGGATGTAAGTTGCCAACTGCCTCACTGGAGGAGTGCATTGTGTTCCCTAAAACAAGTAAACAACAGAGCTACAGAGCCAAGGGCACTTCCAGTCTAGGGAATATACCTTGGGAAAACTGAAAATCCATAAGACAGAGCCACCCCCAAATTGAGGGCTGCACTGCTTACAAGAACCTCAACCTGGGTACACCTGAAATATCCCAGGAAATATAAAAATGGTTCCAAACATTGTGGAACTTACGTACGATGGAATATCCCTCAGCCACGAAATCAATGTCATAAGACCAGTAGCAGCAAAATGAGTGGATTCAGGTACGATGATTCTAAGGGAAAGAAGTCACACAGGAAAAGAAACTCATCATAAGATATCACTTAGGAAGATCCTGTAAACATGGCTACACATGAACTGAGTTAGCAAAGAGAACAGAGTCTCACATTTAGAAAACACTCTTATGCCTGCTTAAGGGGGAAGGAGAGGTGGGGTGATGCATCAAACCAGAGTTTGATATAAGCACAGGTACTGTTCCAAAAACCAACTATGGAATAGACAAGACCTACACCTTCCTCAGTGAAAGGGACTCAAAACCCCATATTTCCCGCAGAGGAATAGATCTGACTAGTAAGAATCTTAAACGCTATGTATTGATATGTCTCCGTAAGGGAATCAAGTGTGTCTAGACTGGCATAAACATGGCAGCGAGAATCAGCTCAAACCCACTCTAAAAAGGAATTTCAAAAACAGAACAAAGAAACAGGGAAATTCTTTACAATTCCTTCAGGGTCTCTGATGCAACCTGGAATGACCCTATCTACGATGACAGCTGGATGTGGCATGAGGCTGGACACTTGGGACTGAGAGGATTGGTGAGATTGGGTGAGCAAATGCAGACCCTTTAAAGCAATAATGCATGGCAACCATTCCATGGGTCCCACCTCTCCAGGTTGAAGGGAATATTACTACAGCTATAACATGTACGGGAAACCTAGAGAATGGACACACTGTGAATACGAAAGGTTTCTAAAACTCAACGAAGAGTCCCTCTCCTGGTGCTCCGGTTTGACGTTCCAACAGCTTTACTATCAATCTCCCAACTTGGAGAGACAGCCCCTTTAAGCTCCTGGTTCACACAGGTTGCCCATTTGGCAGAGGAGGAAAGGGAAGAGGGAGAACCAATGAGAGAGTAGCTGTTAGGCATTTGGATGGGCACATGTCACTCTAATTTCCCGGCAGGAAGAAGAATTCACCAAAGTCTCAGCCACCCACCGGGAACCAGTATAGGTCCTGAACCAAATGTTTGGACTTGCGTTCAGCTCACGAAAAACGAGTTGAAAAATGGAGCTCAGGGGCACAGCAATTCACAAACTGGCAGAGTAATCAAGGCCAACTATCGTCCAAAAATCTGTTGAGGGAAGGCAACGAGGCGGACTTGAATGCGAGGCAGAATAGCAGGAAACAGATTTCAAGAGGTACGTTAGAATCGCCTGTAAAGCACAGGAAGAGGGGCACAACTTCGACAATGATGCACTTGGCCAAAAAGGGCGTATGCGTTTTCTCCTGAATATATTCAGGAGAAAACGCATACGCCCTTTTTGGCCAAGCAAGCAAGCGGGCAATGCAAATCTGCACTACAAAGAAGTATCACTTCCCACCGGTCAAAAGGGACATCCACAAAATGTGTAAAAACCAGAAAGGCAAGACAGGCCCTGGAGAACAGGGAGCCTTGTTATGCTGATGGGCGGGATGTAAGTTGCCAACTGCCTCACTGGAGGAGTGCATTGTGTTCCCTAAAACAAGTAAACAACAGAGCTACAGAGCCAAGGGCACTTCCAGTCTAGGGAATATACCTTGGGAAAACTGAAAATCCATAAGACAGAGCCACCCCCAAATTGAGGGCTGCACTGCGTACAAGAACCTCAACCTGGGTACACCTGAAATATCCCAGGAAATATAAAAATGGTTCCAAACATTGTGGAACTTACGTACGATGGAATATCCCTCAGCCACGAAATCAATGTCATAAGACCAGTAGCAGCAAAATGAGTGGATTCAGGTACGATGATTCTAAGGGAAAGAAGTCTCACAGGAAAAGAAACTCATCATAAGACATCACTTAGGAAGATCCTGTAAACATGGCTACACATGAACTGAGTTAGGAAAGAGAACAGAGTCTCACATTTAGAAAACACTCTTATGCCTGCTTAAGGGGGAAGGAGAGGTGGGGTGATGCATCAAACCAGAGTTTGATATAAGCACAGGTACTGTTCCAAAAACCAACTATGGAATAGACAAGACCTACACCTTCCTCAGTGAAAGGGACTCAAAACCCCATATTTCCCGCAGAGGAATAGATCTGACTAGTAAGAATCTTAAAACCTATGTATTGATATGTCTCCGTAAGGGAATCAAGTGTGTCTAGACTGGCATAAACATGGCAGCGAGAATCAGCTCAAACCCACTCTAAAAAGGAATTTCAAAAACAGAACAAAGAAACAGGGAAATTCTTTACAATTCCTTCAGGGTCTCTGATGCAACCTGGAATGACCCTATCTACGATGACAGCTGGATGTGGCATGAGGCTGGACACTTGGGACTGAGAGGATTGGTGAGATTGGGTGAGCAAATGCAGACCCTTTAAAGCAATAATGCATGGCAACCATTCCATGGGTCCCACCTCTCCAGGTTGAAGGGAATATTACTACAGCTATAACATGTACGGGAAACCTAGAGAATGGACACACTGTGAATACGAAAGGTTTCTAAAACTCAACGAAGAGTCCCTCTCCTGGTGCTCCGGTTTGACTTTCCAACAGCTTTACTATCAATCTCCCAACTTGGAGAGACAGCCCCTTTAAGCTCCTGGTTCACACAGGTTGCCCATTTGGCAGAGGAGGAAAGGGAAGAGGGAGAACCAATGAGAGAGTAGCTGTTAGGCATTTGGATGGGCACATGTCACTCTAATTTCCCGGCAGGAAGAAGAATTCACCAAAGTCTCAGCCACCCACCGGGAACCAGTATAGGTCCTGAACCAAATGTTTGGACTTGCGTTCAGCTCACAGAAAACGAGTTGAAAAATGGAGCTCAGGGGCACAGCAATTCACAAACTGGCAGAGTAATCAAGGCCAACTATCGTCCAAAAATCTGTTGAGGGAAGGCAACGAGGCGGACTTGAATGCGAGGCAGAATAGCAGGAAACAGATTTCAAGAGGTACGTTAGAATCGCCTGTAAAGCACAGGAAGAGGGGCACAACTTCGACAATGATGCACTTGGCCAAAAAGGGCGTATGCGTTTTCTCCTGAATATATTCAGGAGAAAACGCATACGCCCTTTTTGGCCAAGCAAGCAAGCGGGCAATGCAAATCTGCACTACAAAGAAGTATCACTTCCCACCGGTCAAAAGGGACATCCACAAAATGTGTAAAAACCAGAGAGGCAAGACTGGCCCTGGAGAACAGGGAGCCTTGTTATGCTGATGGGCGGGATGTAAGTTGCCAACTGCCTCACTGGAGGAGTGCATTGTCTTCCCTAAAACAAGTAAACAACAGAGCTACAGAGCCAAGGGCACTTCCAGTCTAGGGAATATACCTTGGGAAAACTGAAAATCCATAAGACAGAGCCACCCCCAAATTGAGGGCTGCACTGCGTACAAGAACCTCAACCTGGGTACACCTGAAATATCCCAGGAAATATAAAAATGGTTCCAAACATTGTGGAACTTACGTACGATGGAATATCCCTCAGCCACGAAATCAATGTCATAAGACCAGTAGCAGCAAAATGAGTGGATTCAGGTACGATGATTCTAAGGGAAAGAAGTCACACAGGAAAAGAAACTCATCATAAGATATCACTTAGGAAGATCCTGTAAACATGGCTACACATGAACTGAGTTAGGAAAGAGAACAGAGTCTCACATTTAGAAAACACTCTTATGCCTGCTTAAGGGGGAAGGAGAGGTGGGGTGATGCATCAAACCAGAGTTTGATATAAGCACAGGTACTGTTCCAAAAACCAACTATGGAATAGACAAGACCTACACCTTCCTCAGTGAAAGGGACTCAAAACCCCATATTTCCCGCAGAGGAATAGATCTGACTAGTAAGAATCTTAAAACCTATGTATTGATATGTCTCCGTAAGGGAATCAAGTGTGTCTAGACTGGCATAAACATGGCAGCGAGAATCAGCTCAAACCCACTCTAAAAAGGAATTTCAAAAACAGAACAAAGAAACAGGGAAATTCTTTACAATTCCTTCAGGGTCTCTGATGCAACCTGGAATGACCCTATCTACGATGACAGCTGGATGTGGCATGAGGCTGGACACTTGGGACTGAGAGGATTGGTGAGATTGGGTGAGCAAATGCAGACCCTTTAAAGCAATAATGCATGGCAACCATTCCATGGGTCCCACCTCTCCAGGTTGAAGGGAATATTACTACAGCTATAACATGTACGGGAAACCTAGAGAATGGACACACTGTGAATACGAAAGGTTTCTAAAACTCAACGAAGAGTCCCTCTCCTGGTGCTCCGGTTTGACTTTCCAACAGCTTTACTATCAATCTCCCAACTTGGAGAGACAGCCCCTTTAAGCTCCTGGTTCACACAGGTTGCCCATTTGGCAGAGGAGGAAAGGGAAGAGGGAGAACCAATGAGAGAGTAGCTGTTAGGCATTTGGATGGGCACATGTCACTCTAATTTCCCGGCAGGAAGAAGAATTCACCAAAGTCTCAGCCACCCACCGGGAACCAGTATAGGTCCTGAACCAAATGTTTGGACTTGCGTTCAGCTCACAGAAAACGAGTTGAAAAATGGAGCTCAGGGGCACAGCAATTCACAAACTGGCAGAGTAATCAAGGCCAACTATCGTCCAAAAATCTGTTGAGGGAAGGCAACGAGGCGGACTTGAATGCGAGGCAGAATAGCAGGAAACAGATTTCAAGAGGTACGTTAGAATCGCCTGTAAAACACAGGAAGAGGGGCACAACTTCGACAATGATGCACTTGGCCAAAAAGGGCGTATGCGTTTTCTCCTGAATATATTCAGGAGAAAACGCATACGCCCTTTTTGGCCAAGCAAGCAAGCGGGCAATGCAAATCTGCACTACAAAGAAGTATCACTTCCCACCGGTCAAAAGGGACATCCACAAAATGTGTAAAAACCAGAGAGGCAAGACAGGCCCTGGAGAACAGGGAGCCTTGTTATGCTGATGGGCGGGATGTAAGTTGCCAACTGCCTCACTGGAGGAGTGCATTGTGTTCCCTAAAACAAGTAAACAACAGAGCTACAGAGCCAAGGGCACTTCCAGTCTAGGGAATATACCTTGGGAAAACTGAAAATCCATAAGACAGAGCCACCCCCAAATTGAGGGCTGCACTGCTTACAAGAACCTCAACCTGGGTACACCTGAAATATCCCAGGAAATATAAAAATGGTTCCAAACATTGTGGAACTTACGTACGATGGAATATCCCTCAGCCACGAAATCAATGTCATAAGACCAGTAGCAGCAAAATGAGTGGATTCAGGTACGATGATTCTAAGGGAAAGAAGTCACACAGGAAAAGAAACTCATCATAAGATATCACTTAGGAAGATCCTGTAAACATGGCTACACATGAACTGAGTTAGGAAAGAGAACAGAGTCTCACATTTAGAAAACACTCTTATGCCTGCTTAAGGGGGAAGGAGAGGTGGGGTGATGCATCAAACCAGAGTTTGATATAAGCACAGGTACTGTTCCAAAAACCAACTATGGAATAGACAAGACCTACACCTTCCTCAGTGAAAGGGACTCAAAACCCCATATTTCCCGCAGAGGAATAGATCTGACTAGTAAGAATCTTAAAACCTATGTATTGATATGTCTCCGAAAGGGAATCAAGTGTGTCTAGACTGGCATAAACATGGCAGCGAGAATCAGCTCAAACCCACTCTAAAAAGGAATTTCAAAAACAGAACAAAGAAACAGGGAAATTCTTTACAATTCCTTCAGGGTCTCTGATGCAACCTGGAATGACCCTATCTACGATGACAGCTGGATGTGGCATGAGGCTGGACACTTGGGACTGAGAGGATTGGTGAGATTGGGTGAGCAAATGCAGACCCTTTAAAGCAATAATGCATGGCAACCATTCCATGGGTCCCACCTCTCCAGGTTGAAGGGAATATTACTACAGCTATAACATGTACGGGAAACCTAGAGAATGGACACACTGTGAATACGAAAGGTTTCTAAAACTCAACGAAGAGTCCCTCTCCTGGTGCTCCGGTTTGACGTTCCAACAGCTTTACTATCAATCTCCCAACTTGGAGAGACAGCCCCTTTAAGCTCCTGGTTCACACAGGTTGCCCATTTGGCAGAGGAGGAAAGGGAAGAGGGAGAACCAATGAGAGAGTAGCTGTTAGGCATTTGGATGGGCACATGTCACTCTAATTTCCCGGCAGGAAGAAGAATTCACCAAAGTCTCAGCCACCCACCGGGAACCAGTATAGGTCCTGAACCAAATGTTTGGACTTGCGTTCAGCTCACAAAAAACGAGTTGAAAAATGGAGCTCAGGGGCACAGCAATTCACAAACTGGCAGAGTAATCAAGGCCAACTATCGTCCAAAAATCTGTTGAGGGAAGGCAACGAGGCGGACTTGAATGCGAGGCAGAATAGCAGGAAACAGATTTCAAGAGGTACGTTAGAATCGCCTGTAAAGCACAGGAAGAGGGGCACAACTTCGACAATGATGCACTTGGCCAAAAAGGGCGTATGCGTTTTCTCCTGAATATATTCAGGAGAAAACGCATACGCCCTTTTTGGCCAAGCAAGCAAGCGGGCAATGCAAATCTGCACTACAAAGAAGTATCACTTCCCACCGGTCAAAAGGGACATCCACAAAATGTGTAAAAACCAGAAAGGCAAGACAGGCCCTGGAGAACAGGGAGCCTTGTTATGCTGATGGGCGGGATGTAAGTTGCCAACTGCCTCACTGGAGGAGTGCATTGTGTTCCCTAAAACAGGTAAACGACAGAGCTACAGAGCCAAGGGCACTTCCAGTCTAGGGAATATACCTTGGGAAAACTGAAAATCCATAAGACAGAGCCACCCCCAAATTGAGGGCTGCACTGCTTACAAGAACCTCAACCTGGGTACACCTGAAATATCCCAGGAAATATAAAAATGGTTCCAAACATTGTGGAACTTACGTACGATGGAATATCCCTCAGCCACGAAATCAATGTCATAAGACCAGTAGCAGCAAAATGAGTGGATTCAGGTACGATGATTCTAAGGGAAAGAAGTCACACAGGAAAAGAAACTCATCATAAGATATCACTTAGGAAGATCCTGTAAACATGGCTACACATGAACTGAGTTAGGAAAGAGAACAGAGTCTCACATTTAGAAAACACTCTTATGCCTGCTTAAGGGGGAAGGAGAGGTGGGGTGATGCATCAAACCAGAGTTTGATATAAGCACAGGTACTGTTCCAAAAACCAACTATGGAATAGACAAGACCTACACCTTCCTCAGTGAAAGGGACTCAAAACCCCATATTTCCCGCAGAGGAATAGATCTGACTAGTAAGAATCTTAAACCCTATGTATTGATATGTCTCCGTAAGGGAATCAAGTGTGTCTAGACTGGCATAAACATGGCAGCGAGAATCAGCTCAAACCCACTCTAAAAAGGAATTTCAAAAACAGAACAAAGAAACAGGGAAATTCTTTACAATTCCTTCAGGGTCTCTGATGCAACCTGGAATGACCCTATCTACGATGACAGCTGGATGTGGCATGAGGCTGGACACTTGGGACTGAGAGGATTGGTGAGATTGGGCGAGCAAATGCAGACCCTTTAAAGCAATAATGCATGGCAACCATTCCATGGGTCCCACCTCTCCAGGTTGAAGGGAATATTACTACAGCTATAACATGTACGGGAAACCTAGAGAATGGACACACTGTGAATACGAAAGGTTTCTAAAACTCAACGAAGAGTCCCTCTCCTGGTGCTCCGGTTTGACGTTCCAACAGCTTTACTATCAATCTCCCAACTTGGAGAGACAGCCCCTTTAAGCTCCTGGTTCACACAGGTTGCCCATTTGGCAGAGGAGGAAAGGGAAGAGGGAGAACCAATGAGAGAGTAGCTGTTAGGCATTTGGATGGGCACATGTCACTCTAATTTCCCGGCAGGAAGAAGAATTCACCAAAGTCTCAGCCACCCACCGGGAACCAGTATAGGTCCTGAACCAAATGTTTGGACTTGCGTTCAGCTCACGAAAAACGAGTTGAAAAATGGAGCTCAGGGGCACAGCAATTCACAAACTGGCAGAGTAATCAAGGCCAACTATCGTCCAAAAATCTGTTGAGGGAAGGCAACGAGGCGGACTTGAATGCGAGGCAGAATAGCAGGAAACAGATTTCAAGAGGTACGTTAGAATCGCCTGTAAAGCACAGGAAGAGGGGCACAACTTCGACAATGATGCACTTGGCCAAAAAGGGCGTATGCGTTTTCTCCTGAATATATTCAGGAGAAAACGCATACGCCCTTTTTGGCCAAGCAAGCAAGCGGGCAATGCAAATCTGCACTACAAAGAAGTATCACTTCCCACCGGTCAAAAGGGACATCCACAAAATGTGTAAAAACCAGAAAGGCAAGACAGGCCCTGGAGAACAGGGAGCCTTGTTATGCTGATGGGCGGGATGTAAGTTGCCAACTGCCTCACGGGAGGAGTGCATTGTGTTCCCTAAAACAAGTAAACAACAGAGCTACAGAGCCAAGGGCACTTCCAGTCTAGGGAATATACCTTGGGAAAACTGAAAATCCATAAGACAGAGCCACCCCCAAATTGAGGGCTGCACTGCTTACAAGAACCTCAACCTGGGTACACCTGAAATATCCCAGGAAATATAAAAATGGTTCCAAACATTGTGGAACTTACGTACGATGGAATATCCCTCAGCCACGAAATCAATGTCATAAGACCAGTAGCAGCAAAATGAGTGGATTCAGGTACGATGATTCTAAGGGAAAGAAGTCACACAGGAAAAGAAACTCATCATAAGATATCACTTAGGAAGATCCTGTAAACATGGCTACACATGAACTGAGTTAGCAAAGAGAACAGAGTCTCACATTTAGAAAACACTCTTATGCCTGCTTAAGGGGGAAGGAGAGGTGGGGTGATGCATCAAACCAGAGTTTGATATAAGCACAGGTACTGTTCCAAAAACCAACTATGGAATAGACAAGACCTACACCTTCCTCAGTGAAAGGGACTCAAAACCCCATATTTCCCGCAGAGGAATAGATCTGACTAGTAAGAATCTTAAACCCTATGTATTGATATGTCTCCGTAAGGGAATCAAGTGTGTCTAGACTGGCATAAACATGGCAGCGAGAATCAGCTCAAACCCACTCTAAAAAGGAATTTCAAAAACAGAACAAAGAAACAGGGAAATTCTTTACAATTCCTTCAGGGTCTCTGATGCAACCTGGAATGACCCTATCTACGATGACAGCTGGATGTGGCATGAGGCTGGACACTTGGGACTGAGAGGATTGGTGAGATTGGGTGAGCAAATGCAGACCCTTTAAAGCAATAATGCATGGCAACCATTCCATGGGTCCCACCTCTCCAGGTTGAAGGGAATATTACTACAGCTATAACATGTACGGGAAACCTAGAGAATGGACACACTGTGAATACGAAAGGTTTCTAAAACTCAACGAAGAGTCCCTCTCCTGGTGCTCCGGTTTGACGTTCCAACAGCTTTACTATCAATCTCCCAACTTGGAGAGACAGCCCCTTTAAGCTCCTGGTTCACACAGGTTGCCCATTTGGCAGAGGAGGAAAGGGAAGAGGGAGAACCAATGAGAGAGTAGCTGTTAGGCATTTGGATGGGCACATGTCACTCTAATTTCCCGGCAGGAAGAAGAATTCACCAAAGTCTCAGCCACCCACCGGGAACCAGTATAGGTCCTGAACCAAATGTTTGGACTTGCGTTCAGCTCACGAAAAACGAGTTGAAAAATGGAGCTCAGGGGCACAGCAATTCACAAACTGGCAGAGTAATCAAGGCCAACTATCGTCCAAAAATCTGTTGAGGGAAGGCAACGAGGCGGACTTGAATGCGAGGCAGAATAGCAGGAAACAGATTTCAAGAGGTACGTTAGAATCGCCTGTAAAGCACAGGAAGAGGGGCACAACTTCGACAATGATGCACTTGGCCAAAAAGGGCGTATGCGTTTTCTCCTGAATATATTCAGGAGAAAACGCATACGCCCTTTTTGGCCAAGCAAGCAAGCGGGCAATGCAAATCTGCACTACAAAGAAGTATCACTTCCCACCGGTCAAAAGGGACATCCACAAAATGTGTAAAAACCAGAAAGGCAAGACAGGCCCTGGAGAACAGGGAGCCTTGTTATGCTGATGGGCGGGATGTAAGTTGCCAACTGCCTCACTGGAGGAGTGCATTGTGTTCCCTAAAACAAGTAAACGACAGAGCTACAGAGCCAAGGGCACTTCCAGTCTAGGGAATATACCTTGGGAAAACTGAAAATCCATAAGACAGAGCCACCCCCAAATTGAGGGCTGCACTGCTTACAAGAACCTCAACCTGGGTACACCTGAAATATCCCAGGAAATATAAAAATGGTTCCAAACATTGTGGAACTTACGTACGATGGAATATCCCTCAGCCACGAAATCAATGTCATAAGACCAGTAGCAGCAAAATGAGTGGATTCAGGTACGATGATTCTAAGGGAAAGAAGTCACACAGGAAAAGAAACTCATCATAAGATATCACTTAGGAAGATCCTGTAAACATGGCTACACATGAACTGAGTTAGGAAAGAGAACAGAGTCTCACATTTGGAAAACACTCTTATGCCTGCTTAAGGGGGAAGGAGAGGTGGGGTGATGCATCAAACCAGAGTTTGATATAAGCACAGGTACTGTTCCAAAAACCAACTATGGAATAGACAAGACCTACACCTTCCTCAGTGAAAGGGACTCAAAACCCCATATTTCCCGCAGAGGAATAGATCTGACTAGTAAGAATCTTAAAACCTATGTATTGATATGTCTCCGTAAGGGAATCAAGTGTGTCTAGACTGGCATAAACATGGCAGCGAGAATCAGCTCAAACCCACTCTAAAAAGGAATTTCAAAAACAGAACAAAGAAACAGGGAAATTCTTTACAATTCCTTCAGGGTCTCTGATGCAACCTGGAATGACCCTATCTACAATGACAGCTGGATGTGGCATGAGGCTGGACACTTGGGACTGAGAGGATTGGTGAGATTGGGTGAGCAAATGCAGACCCTTTAAAGCAATAATGCATGGCAACCATTCCATGGGTCCCACCTCTCCAGGTTGAAGGGAATATTACTACAGCTATAACATGTACGGGAAACCTAGAGAATGGACACACTGTGAATACGAAAGGTTTCTAAAACTCAACGAAGAGTCCCTCTCCTGGTGCTCCGGTTTGACGTTCCAACAGCTTTACTATCAATCTCCCAACTTGGAGAGACAGCCCCTTTAAGCTCCTGGTTCACACAGGTTGCCCATTTGGCAGAGGAGGAAAGGGAAGAGGGAGAACCAATGAGAGAGTAGCTGTTAGGCATTTGGATGGGCACATGTCACTCTAATTTCCCGGCAGGAAGAAGAATTCACCAAAGTCTCAGCCACCCACCGGGAACCAGTATAGGTCCTGAACCAAATGTTTGGACTTGCGTTCAGCTCACGAAAAACGAGTTGAAAAATGGAGCTCAGGGGCACAGCAATTCACAAACTGGCAGAGTAATCAAGGCCAACTATCGTCCAAAAATCTGTTGAGGGAAGGCAACGAGGCGGACTTGAATGCGAGGCAGAATAGCAGGAAACAGATTTCAAGAGGTACGTTAGAATCGCCTGTAAAGCACAGGAAGAGGGGCACAACTTCGACAATGATGCACTTGGCCAAAAAGGGCGTATGCGTTTTCTCCTGAATATATTCAGGAGAAAACGCATACGCCCTTTTTGGCCAAGCAAGCAAGCGGGCAATGCAAATCTGCACTACAAAGAAGTATCACTTCCCACCGGTCAAAAGGGACATCCACAAAATGTGTAAAAACCAGAAAGGCAAGACAGGCCCTGGAGCACAGGGAGCCTTGTTATGCTGATGGGCGGGATGTAAGTTGCCAACTGCCTCACGGGAGGAGTGCATTGTGTTCCCTAAAACAAGTAAACAACAGAGCTACAGAGCCAAGGGCACTTCCAGTCTAGGGAATATACCTTGGGAAAACTGAAAATCCATAAGACAGAGCCACCCCCAAATTGAGGGCTGCACTGCTTACAAGAACCTCAACCTGGGTACACCTGAAATATCCCAGGAAATATAAAAATGGTTCCAAACATTGTGGAACTTACGTACGATGGAATATACCTCAGCCACGAAATCAATGTCATAAGACCAGTAGCAGCAAAATGAGTGGATTCAGGTACGATGATTCTAAGGGAAAGAAGTCACACAGGAAAAGAAACTCATCATAAGATATCACTTAGGAAGATCCTGTAAACATGGCTACACATGAACTGAGTTAGCAAAGAGAACAGAGTCTCACATTTAGAAAACACTCTTATGCCTGCTTAAGGGGGAAGGAGAGGTGGGGTGATGCATCAAACCAGAGTTTGATATAAGCACAGGTACTGTTCCAAAAACCAACTATGGAATAGACAAGACCTACACCTTCCTCAGTGAAAGGGACTCAAAACCCCATATTTCCCGCAGAGGAATAGATCTGACTAGTAAGAATCTTAAAACCTATGTATTGATATGTCTCCGTAAGGGAATCAAGTGTGTCTAGACTGGCATAAACATGGCAGCGAGAATCAGCTCAAACCCACTCTAAAAAGGAATTTCAAAAACAGAACAAAGAAACAGGGAAATTCTTTACAATTCCTTCAGGGTCTCTGATGCAACCTGGAATGACCCTATCTACGATGACAGCTGGATGTGGCATGAGGCTGGACACTTGGGACTGAGAGGATTGGTGAGATTGGGTGAGCAAATGCAGACCCTTTAAAGCAATAATGCATGGCAACCATTCCATGGGTCCCACCTCTCCAGGTTGAAGGGAATATTACTACAGCTATAACATGTACGGGAAACCTAGAGAATGGACACACTGTGAATACGAAAGGTTTCTAAAACTCAACGAAGAGTCCCTCTCCTGGTGCTCCGGTTTGACGTTCCAACAGCTTTACTATCAATCTCCCAACTTGGAGAGACAGCCCCTTTAAGCTCCTGGTTCACACAGGTTGCCCATTTGGCAGAGGAGGAAAGGGAAGAGGGAGAACCAATGAGAGAGTAGCTGTTAGGCATTTGGATGGGCACATGTCACTCTAATTTCCCGGCAGGAAGAAGAATTCACCAAAGTCTCAGCCACCCACCGGGAACCAGTATAGGTCCTGAACCAAATGTTTGGACTTGCGTTCAGCTCACGAAAAACGAGTTGAAAAATGGAGCTCAGGGGCACAGCAATTCACAAACTGGCAGAGTAATCAAGGCCAACTATCGTCCAAAAATCTGTTGAGGGAAGGCAACGAGGCGGACTTGAATGCGAGGCAGAATAGCAGGAAACAGATTTCAAGAGGTACGTTAGAATCGCCTGTAAAGCACAGGAAGAGGGGCACAACTTCGACAATGATGCACTTGGCCAAAAAGGGCGTATGCGTTTTCTCCTGAATATATTCAGGAGAAAACGCATACGCCCTTTTTGGCCAAGCAAGCAAGCGGGCAATGCAAATCTGCACTACAAAGAAGTATCACTTCCCACCGGTCAAAAGGGACATCCACAAAATGTGTAAAAACCAGAAAGGCAAGACAGGCCCTGGAGAACAGGGAGCCTTGTTATGCTGATGGGCGGGATGTAAGTTGCCAACTGCCTCACGGGAGGAGTGCATTGTGTTCCCTAAAACAAGTAAACAACAGAGCTACAGAGCCAAGGGCACTTCCAGTCTAGGGAATATACCTTGGGAAAACTGAAAATCCATAAGACAGAGCCACCCCCAAATTGAGGGCTGCACTGCTTACAAGAACCTCAACCTGGGTACACCTGAAATATCCCAGGAAATATAAAAATGGTTCCAAACATTGTGGAACTTACGTACGATGGAATATCCCTCAGCCACGAAATCAATGTCATAAGACCAGTAGCAGCAAAATGAGTGGATTCAGGTACGATGATTCTAAGGGAAAGAAGTCACACAGGAAAAGAAACTCATCATAAGATATCACTTAGGAAGATCCTGTAAACATGGCTACACATGAACTGAGTTAGCAAAGAGAACAGAGTCTCACATTTAGAATACACTCTTATGCCTGCTTAAGGGGGAAGGAGAGGTGGGGTGATGCATCAAACCAGAGTTTGATATAAGCACAGGTACTGTTCCAAAAACCAACTATGGAATAGACAAGACCTACACCTTCCTCAGTGAAAGGGACTCAAAACCCCATATTTCCCGCAGAGGAATAGATCTGACTAGTAAGAATCTTAAAACCTATGTATTGATATGTCTCCGTAAGGGAATCAAGTGTGTCTAGACTGGCATAAACATGGCAGCGAGAATCAGCTCAAACCCACTCTAAAAAGGAATTTCAAAAACAGAACAAAGAAACAGGGAAATTCTTTACAATTCCTTCAGGGTCTCTGATGCAACCTGGAATGACCCTATCTACGATGACAGCTGGATGTGGCATGAGGCTGGACACTTGGGACTGAGAGGATTGGTGAGATTGGGTGAGCAAATGCAGACCCTTTAAAGCAATAATGCATGGCAACCATTCCATGGGTCCCACCTCTCCAGGTTGAAGGGAATATTACTACAGCTATAACATGTACGGGAAACCTAGAGAATGGACACACTGTGAATACGAAAGGTTTCTAAAACTCAACGAAGAGTCCCTCTCCTGGTGCTCCGGTTTGACGTTCCAACAGCTTTACTATCAATCTCCCAACTTGGAGAGACAGCCCCTTTAAGCTCCTGGTTCACACAGGTTGCCCATTTGGCAGAGGAGGAAAGGGAAGAGGGAGAACCAATGAGAGAGTAGCTGTTAGGCATTTGGATGGGCACATGTCACTCTAATTTCCCGGCAGGAAGAAGAATTCACCAAAGTCTCAGCCACCCACCGGGAACCAGTATAGGTCCTGAACCAAATGTTTGGACTTGCGTTCAGCTCACGAAAAACGAGTTGAAAAATGGAGCTCAGGGGCACAGCAATTCACAAACTGGCAGAGTAATCAAGGCCAACTATCGTCCAAAAATCTGTTGAGGGAAGGCAACGAGGCGGACTTGAATGCGAGGCAGAATAGCAGGAAACAGATTTCAAGAGGTACGTTAGAATCGCCTGTAAAGCACAGGAAGAGGGGCACAACTTCGACAATGATGCACTTGGCCAAAAAGGGCGTATGCGTTTTCTCCTGAATATCTTCAGGAGAAAACGCATACGCCCTTTTTGGCCAAGCAAGCAAGCGGGCAATGCAAATCTGCACTACAAAGAAGTATCACTTCCCACCGGTCAAAAGGGACATCCACAAAATGTGTAAAAACCAGAAAGGCAAGACAGGCCCTGGAGAACAGGGAGCCTTGTTATGCTGATGGGCGGGATGTAAGTTGCCAACTGCCTCACGGGAGGAGTGCATTGTGTTCCCTAAAACAAGTAAACAACAGAGCTACAGAGCCAAGGGCACTTCCAGTCTAGGGAATATACCTTGGGAAAACTGAAAATCCATAAGACAGAGCCACCCCCAAATTGAGGGCTGCACTGCTTACAAGAACCTCAACCTGGGTACACCTGAAATATCCCAGGAAATATAAAAATGGTTCCAAACATTGTGGAACTTACGTACGATGGAATATCCCTCAGCCACGAAATCAATGTCATAAGACCAGTAGCAGCAAAATGAGTGGATTCAGGTACGATGATTCTAAGGGAAAGAAGTCACACAGGAAAAGAAACTCATCATAAGATATCACTTAGGAAGATCCTGTAAACATGGCTACACATGAACTGAGTTAGCAAAGAGAACAGAGTCTCACATTTAGAATACACTCTTATGCCTGCTTAAGGGGGAAGGAGAGGTGGGGTGATGCATCAAACCAGAGTTTGATATAAGCACAGGTACTGTTCCAAAAACCAACTATGGAATAGACAAGACCTACACCTTCCTCAGTGAAAGGGACTCAAAACCCCATATTTCCCGCAGAGGAATAGATCTGACTAGTAAGAATCTTAAAACCTATGTATTGATATGTCTCCGTAAGGGAATCAAGTGTGTCTAGACTGGCATAAACATGGCAGCGAGAATCAGCTCAAACCCACTCTAAAAAGGAATTTCAAAAACAGAACAAAGAAACAGGGAAATTCTTTACAATTCCTTCAGGGTCTCTGATGCAACCTGGAATGACCCTATCTACGATGACAGCTGGATGTGGCATGAGGCTGGACACTTGGGACTGAGAGGATTGGTGAGATTGGGTGAGCAAATGCAGACCCTTTAAAGCAATAATGCATGGCAACCATTCCATGGGTCCCACCTCTCCAGGTTGAAGGGAATATTACTACAGCTATAACATGTACGGGAAACCTAGAGAATGGACACACTGTGAATACGAAAGGTTTCTAAAACTCAACGAAGAGTCCCTCTCCTGGTGCTCCGGTTTGACGTTCCAACAGCTTTACTATCAATCTCCCAACTTGGAGAGACAGCCCCTTTAAGCTCCTGGTTCACACAGGTTGCCCATTTGGCAGAGGAGGAAAGGGAAGAGGGAGAACCAATGAGAGAGTAGCTGTTAGGCATTTGGATGGGCACATGTCACTCTAATTTCCCGGCAGGAAGAAGAATTCACCAAAGTCTCAGCCACCCACCGGGAACCAGTATAGGTCCTGAACCAAATGTTTGGACTTGCGTTCAGCTCACGAAAAACGAGTTGAAAAATGGAGCTCAGGGGCACAGCAATTCACAAACTGGCAGAGTAATCAAGGCCAACTATCGTCCAAAAATCTGTTGAGGGAAGGCAACGAGGCGGACTTGAATGCGAGGCAGAATAGCAGGAAACAGATTTCAAGAGGTACGTTAGAATCGCCTGTAAAGCACAGGAAGAGGGGCACAACTTCGACAATGATGCACTTGGCCAAAAAGGGCGTATGCGTTTTCTCCTGAATATCTTCAGGAGAAAACGCATACGCCCTTTTTGGCCAAGCAAGCAAGCGGGCAATGCAAATCTGCACTACAAAGAAGTATCACTTCCCACCGGTCAAAAGGGACATCCACAAAATGTGTAAAAACCAGAAAGGCAAGACAGGCCCTGGAGAACAGGGAGCCTTGTTATGCTGATGGGCGGGATGTAAGTTGCCAACTGCCTCACGGGAGGAGTGCATTGTGTTCCCTAAAACAAGTAAACAACAGAGCTACAGAGCCAAGGGCACTTCCAGTCTAGGGAATATACCTTGGGAAAACTGAAAATCCATAAGACAGAGCCACCCCCAAATTGAGTTCTGCACTGCTTACAAGAACCTCAACCTGGGTACACCTGAAATATCCCAGGAAATATAAAAATGGTTCCAAACATTGTGGAACTTACGTACGATGGAATATCCCTCAGCCACGAAATCAATGTCATAAGACCAGTAGCAGCAAAATGAGTGGATTCAGGTACGATGATTCTAAGGGAAAGAAGTCACACAGGAAAAGAAACTCATCATAAGATATCACTTAGGAAGATCCTGTAAACATGGCTACACATGAACTGAGTTAGCAAAGAGAACAGAGTCTCACATTTAGAAAACACTCTTATGCCTGCTTAAGGGGGAAGGAGAGGTGGGGTGATGCATCAAACCAGAGTTTGATATAAGCACAGGTACTGTTCCAAAAACCAACTATGGAATAGACAAGACCTACACCTTCCTCAGTGAAAGGGACTCAAAACCCCATATTTCCCGCAGAGGAATAGATCTGACTAGTAAGAATCTTAAAACCTATGTATTGATATGTCTCCGTAAGGGAATCAAGTGTGTCTAGACTGGCATAAACATGGCAGCGAGAATCAGCTCAAACCCACTCTAAAAAGGAATTTCAAAAACAGAACAAAGAAACAGGGAAATTCTTTACAATTCCTTCAGGGTCTCTGATGCAACCTGGAATGACCCTATCTACGATGACAGCTGGATGTGGCATGAGGCTGGACACTTGGGACTGAGAGGATTGGTGAGATTGGGTGAGCAAATGCAGACCCTTTAAAGCAATAATGCATGGCAACCATTCCATGGGTCCCACCTCTCCAGGTTGAAGGGAATATTACTACAGCTATAACATGTACGGGAAACCTAGAGAATGGACACACTGTGAATACGAAAGGTTTCTAAAACTCAACGAAGAGTCCCTCTCCTGGTGCTCCGGTTTGACTTTCCAACAGCTTTACTATCAATCTCCCAACTTGGAGAGACAGCCCCTTTAAGCTCCTGGTTCACACAGGTTGCCCATTTGGCAGAGGAGGAAAGGGAAGAGGGAGAACCAATGAGAGAGTAGCTGTTAGGCATTTGGATGGGCACATGTCACTCTAATTTCCCGGCAGGAAGAAGAATTCACCAAAGTCTCAGCCACCCACCGGGAACCAGTATAGGTCCTGAACCAAATGTTTGGACTTGCGTTCAGCTCACAAAAAACGAGTTGAAAAATGGAGCTCAGGGGCACAGCAATTCACAAACTGGCAGAGTAATCAAGGCCAACTATCGTCCAAAAATCTGTTGAGGGAAGGCAACGAGGCGGACTTGAATGCGAGGCAGAATAGCAGGAAACAGATTTCAAGAGGTACGTTAGAATCGCCTGTAAAGCACAGGAAGAGGGGCACAACTTCGACAATGATGCACTTGGCCAAAAAGGGCGTATGCGTTTTCTCCTGAATATATTCAGGAGAAAACGCATACGCCCTTTTTGGCCAAGCAAGCAAGCGGGCAATGCAAATCTGCACTACAAAGAAGTATCACTTCCCACCGGTCAAAAGGGACATCCACAAAATGTGTAAAAACCAGAAAGGCAAGACAGGCCCTGGAGCACAGGGAGCCTTGTTATGCTGATGGGCGGGATGTAAGTTGCCAACTGCCTCACTGGAGGAGTGCATTGTGTTCCCTAAAACAAGTAAACAACAGAGCTACAGAGCCAAGGGCACTTCCAGTCTAGGGAATATACCTTGGGAAAACTGAAAATCCATAAGACAGAGCCACCCCCAAATTGAGGGCTGCACTGCGTACAAGAACCTCAACCTGGGTACACCTGAAATATCCCAGGAAATATAAAAATGGTTCCAAACATTGTGGAACTTACGTACGATGGAATATCCCTCAGCCACGAAATCAATGTCATAAGACCAGTAGCAGCAAAATGAGTGGATTCAGGTACGATGATTCTAAGGGAAAGAAGTCACACAGGAAAAGAAACTCATCATAAGATATCACTTAGGAAGATCCTGTAAACATGGCTACACATGAACTGAGTTAGCAAAGAGAACAGAGTCTCACATTTAGAAAACACTCTTATGCCTGCTTAAGGGGGAAGGAGAGGTGGGGTGATGCATCAAACCAGAGTTTGATATAAGCACAGGTACTGTTCCAAAAACCAACTATGGAATAGACAAGACCTACACCTTCCTCAGTGAAAGGGACTCAAAACCCCATATTTCCCGCAGAGGAATAGATCTGACTAGTAAGAATCTTAAAACCTATGTATTGATATGTCTCCGTAAGGGAATCAAGTGTGTCTAGACTGGCATAAACATGGCAGCGAGAATCAGCTCAAACCCACTCTAAAAAGGAATTTCAAAAACAGAACAAAGAAACAGGGAAATTCTTTACAATTCCTTCAGGGTCTCTGATGCAACCTGGAATGACCCTATCTACGATGACAGCTGGATGTGGCATGAGGCTGGACACTTGGGACTGAGAGGATTGGTGAGATTGGGTGAGCAAATGCAGACCCTTTAAAGCAATAATGCATGGCAACCATTCCATGGGTCCCACCTCTCCAGGTTGAAGGGAATATTACTACAGCTATAACATGTACGGGAAACCTAGAGAATGGACACACTGTGAATACGAAAGGTTTCTAAAACTCAACGAAGAGTCCCTCTCCTGGTGCTCCGGTTTGACTTTCCAACAGCTTTACTATCAATCTCCCAACTTGGAGAGACAGACCCTTTAAGCTCCTGGTTCACACAGGTTGCCCATTTGGCAGAGGAGGAAAGGGAAGAGGGAGAACCAATGAGAGAGTAGCTGTTAGGCATTTGGATGGGCACATGTCACTCTAATTTCCCGGCAGGAAGAAGAATTCACCAAAGTCTCAGCCACCCACCGGGAACCAGTATAGGTCCTGAACCAAATGTTTGGACTTGTGTTCAGCTCACAAAAAACGAGTTGAAAAATGGAGCTCAGGGGCACAGCAATTCACAAACTGGCAGAGTAATCAAGGCCAACTATCGTCCAAAAATCTGTTGAGGGAAGGCAACGAGGCGGACTTGAATGCGAGGCAGAATAGCAGGAAACAGATTTCAAGAGGTACGTTAGAATCGCCTGTAAAGCACAGGAAGAGGGGCACAACTTCGACAATGATGCACTTGGCCAAAAAGGGCGTATGCGTTTTCTCCTGAATATCTTCAGGAGAAAACGCATACGCCCTTTTTGGCCAAGCAAGCAAGCGGGCAATGCAAATCTGCACTACAAAGAAGTATCACTTCCCACCGGTCAAAAGGGACATCCACAAAATGTGTAAAAACCAGAAAGGCAAGACAGGCCCTGGAGAACAGGGAGCCTTGTTATGCTGATGGGCGGGATGTAAGTTGCCAACTGCCTCACGGGAGGAGTGCATTGTGTTCCCTAAAACAAGTAAACAACAGAGCTACAGAGCCAAGGGCACTTCCAGTCTAGGGAATATACCTTGGGAAAACTGAAAATCCATAAGACAGAGCCACCCCCAAATTGAGGGCTGCACTGCTTACAAGAACCTCAACCTGGGTACACCTGAAATATCCCAGGAAATATAAAAATGGTTCCAAACATTGTGGAACTTACGTACGATGGAATATCCCTCAGCCACGAAATCAATGTCATAAGACCAGTAGCAGCAAAATGAGTGGATTCAGGTACGATGATTCTAAGGGAAAGAAGTCACACAGGAAAAGAAACTCATCATAAGATATCACTTAGGAAGATCCTGTAAACATGGCTACACATGAACTGAGTTAGCAAAGAGAACAGAGTCTCACATTTAGAAAACACTCTTATGCCTGCTTAAGGGGGAAGGAGAGGTGGGGTGATGCATCAAACCAGAGTTTGATATAAGCACAGGTACTGTTCCAAAAACCAACTATGGAATAGACAAGACCTACACCTTCCTCAGTGAAAGGGACTCAAAACCCCATATTTCCCGCAGAGGAATAGATCTGACTAGTAAGAATCTTAAAACCTATGTATTGATATGTCTCCGTAAGGGAATCAAGTGTGTCTAGACTGGCATAAACATGGCAGCGAGAATCAGCTCAAACCCACTCTAAAAAGGAATTTCAAAAACAGAACAAAGAAACAGGGAAATTCTTTACAATTCCTTCAGGGTCTCTGATGCAACCTGGAATGACCCTATCTACGATGACAGCTGGATGTGGCATGAGGCTGGACACTTGGGACTGAGAGGATTGGTGAGATTGGGTGAGCAAATGCAGACCCTTTAAAGCAATAATGCATGGCAACCATTCCATGGGTCCCACCTCTCCAGGTTGAAGGGAATATTACTACAGCTATAACATGTACGGGAAACCTAGAGAATGGACACACTGTGAATACGAAAGGTTTCTAAAACTCAACGAAGAGTCCCTCTCCTGGTGCTCCGGTTTGACTTTCCAACAGCTTTACTATCAATCTCCCAACTTGGAGAGACAGCCCCTTTAAGCTCCTGGTTCACACAGGTTGCCCATTTGGCAGAGGAGGAAAGGGAAGAGGGAGAACCAATGAGAGAGTAGCTGTTAGGCATTTGGATGGGCACATGTCACTCTAATTTCCCGGCAGGAAGAAGAATTCACCAAAGTCTCAGCCACCCACCGGGAACCAGTATAGGTCCTGAACCAAATGTTTGGACTTGCGTTCAGCTCACAAAAAACGAGTTGAAAAATGGAGCTCAGGGGCACAGCAATTCACAAACTGGCAGAGTAATCAAGGCCAACTATCGTCCAAAAATCTGTTGAGGGAAGGCAACGAGGCGGACTTGAATGCGAGGCAGAATAGCAGGAAACAGATTTCAAGAGGTACGTTAGAATCGCCTGTAAAGCACAGGAAGAGGGGCACAACTTCGACAATGATGCACTTGGCCAAAAAGGGCGTATGCGTTTTCTCCTGAATATATTCAGGAGAAAACGCATACGCCCTTTTTGGCCAAGCAAGCAAGCGGGCAATGCAAATCTGCACTACAAAGAAGTATCACTTCCCACCGGTCAAAAGGGACATCCACAAAATGTGTAAAAACCAGAAAGGCAAGACAGGCCCTGGAGCACAGGGAGCCTTGTTATGCTGATGGGCGGGATGTAAGTTGCCAACTGCCTCACTGGAGGAGTGCATTGTGTTCCCTAAAACAAGTAAACAACAGAGCTACAGAGCCAAGGGCACTTCCAGTCTAGGGAATATACCTTGGGAAAACTGAAAATCCATAAGACAGAGCCACCCCCAAATTGAGGGCTGCACTGCGTACAAGAACCTCAACCTGGGTACACCTGAAATATCCCAGGAAATATAAAAATGGTTCCAAACATTGTGGAACTTACGTACGATGGAATATCCCTCAGCCACGAAATCAATGTCATAAGACCAGTAGCAGCAAAATGAGTGGATTCAGGTACGATGATTCTAAGGGAAAGAAGTCACACAGGAAAAGAAACTCATCATAAGATATCACTTAGGAAGATCCTGTAAACATGGCTACACATGAACTGAGTTAGCAAAGAGAACAGAGTCTCACATTTAGAAAACACTCTTATGCCTGCTTAAGGGGGAAGGAGAGGTGGGGTGATGCATCAAACCAGAGTTTGATATAAGCACAGGTACTGTTCCAAAAACCAACTATGGAATAGACAAGACCTACACCTTCCTCAGTGAAAGGGACTCAAAACCCCATATTTCCCGCAGAGGAATAGATCTGACTAGTAAGAATCTTAAAACCTATGTATTGATATGTCTCCGTAAGGGAATCAAGTGTGTCTAGACTGGCATAAACATGGCAGCGAGAATCAGCTCAAACCCACTCTAAAAAGGAATTTCAAAAACAGAACAAAGAAACAGGGAAATTCTTTACAATTCCTTCAGGGTCTCTGATGCAACCTGGAATGACCCTATCTACGATGACAGCTGGATGTGGCATGAGGCTGGACACTTGGGACTGAGAGGATTGGTGAGATTGGGTGAGCAAATGCAGACCCTTTAAAGCAATAATGCATGGCAACCATTCCATGGGTCCCACCTCTCCAGGTTGAAGGGAATATTACTACAGCTATAACATGTACGGGAAACCTAGAGAATGGACACACTGTGAATACGAAAGGTTTCTAAAACTCAACGAAGAGTCCCTCTCCTGGTGCTCCGGTTTGACTTTCCAACAGCTTTACTATCAATCTCCCAACTTGGAGAGACAGACCCTTTAAGCTCCTGGTTCACACAGGTTGCCCATTTGGCAGAGGAGGAAAGGGAAGAGGGAGAACCAATGAGAGAGTAGCTGTTAGGCATTTGGATGGGCACATGTCACTCTAATTTCCCGGCAGGAAGAAGAATTCACCAAAGTCTCAGCCACCCACCGGGAACCAGTATAGGTCCTGAACCAAATGTTTGGACTTGTGTTCAGCTCACAAAAAACGAGTTGAAAAATGGAGCTCAGGGGCACAGCAATTCACAAACTGGCAGAGTAATCAAGGCCAACTATCGTCCAAAAATCTGTTGAGGGAAGGCAACGAGGCGGACTTGAATGCGAGGCAGAATAGCAGGAAACAGATTTCAAGAGGTACGTTAGAATCGCCTGTAAAGCACAGGAAGAGGGGCACAACTTCGACAATGATGCACTTGGCCAAAAAGGGCGTATGCGTTTTCTCCTGAATATATTCAGGAGAAAACGCATACGCCCTTTTTGGCCAAGCAAGCAAGCGGGCAATGCAAATCTGCACTACAAAGAAGTATCACTTCCCACCGGTCAAAAGGGACATCCACAAAATGTGTAAAAACCAGAAAGGCAAGACAGGCCCTGGAGAACAGGGAGCCTTGTTATGCTGATGGGCGGGATGTAAGTTGCCAACTGCCTCACGGGAGGAGTGCATTGTGTTCCCTAAAACAAGTAAACAACAGAGCTACAGAGCCAAGGGCACTTCCAGTCTAGGGAATATACCTTGGGAAAACTGAAAATCCATAAGACAGAGCCACCCCCAAATTGAGGGCTGCACTGCTTACAAGAACCTCAACCTGGGTACACCTGAAATATCCCAGGAAATATAAAAATGGTTCCAAACATTGTGGAACTTACGTACGATGGAATATCCCTCAGCCACGAAATCAATGTCATAAGACCAGTAGCAGCAAAATGAGTGGATTCAGGTACGATGATTCTAAGGGAAAGAAGTCACACAGGAAAAGAAACTCATCATAAGATATCACTTAGGAAGATCCTGTAAACATGGCTACACATGAACTGAGTTAGCAAAGAGAACAGAGTCTCACATTTAGAAAACACTCTTATGCCTGCTTAAGGGGGAAGGAGAGGTGGGGTGATGCATCAAACCAGAGTTTGATATAAGCACAGGTACTGTTCCAAAAACCAACTATGGAATAGACAAGACCTACACCTTCCTCAGTGAAAGGGACTCAAAACCCCATATTTCCCGCAGAGGAATAGATCTGACTAGTAAGAATCTTAAAACCTATGTATTGATATGTCTCCGTAAGGGAATCAAGTGTGTCTAGACTGGCATAAACATGGCAGCGAGAATCAGCTCAAACCCACTCTAAAAAGGAATTTCAAAAACAGAACAAAGAAACAGGGAAATTCTTTACAATTCCTTCAGGGTCTCTGATGCAACCTGGAATGACCCTATCTACGATGACAGCTGGATGTGGCATGAGGCTGGACACTTGGGACTGAGAGGATTGGTGAGATTGGGTGAGCAAATGCAGACCCTTTAAAGCAATAATGCATGGCAACCATTCCATGGGTCCCACCTCTCCAGGTTGAAGGGAATATTACTACAGCTATAACATGTACGGGAAACCTAGAGAATGGACACACTGTGAATACGAAAGGTTTCTAAAACTCAACGAAGAGTCCCTCTCCTGGTGCTCCGGTTTGACTTTCCAACAGCTTTACTATCAATCTCCCAACTTGGAGAGACAGCCCCTTTAAGCTCCTGGTTCACACAGGTTGCCCATTTGGCAGAGGAGGAAAGGGAAGAGGGAGAACCAATGAGAGAGTAGCTGTTAGGCATTTGGATGGGCACATGTCACTCTAATTTCCCGGCAGGAAGAAGAATTCACCAAAGTCTCAGCCACCCACCGGGAACCAGTATAGGTCCTGAACCAAATGTTTGGACTTGCGTTCAGCTCACAAAAAACGAGTTGAAAAATGGAGCTCAGGGGCACAGCAATTCACAAACTGGCAGAGTAATCAAGGCCAACTATCGTCCAAAAATCTGTTGAGGGAAGGCAACGAGGCGGACTTGAATGCGAGGCAGAATAGCAGGAAACAGATTTCAAGAGGTACGTTAGAATCGCCTGTAAAGCACAGGAAGAGGGGCACAACTTCGACAATGATGCACTTGGCCAAAAAGGGCGTATGCGTTTTCTCCTGAATATATTCAGGAGAAAACGCATACGCCCTTTTTGGCCAAGCAAGCAAGCGGGCAATGCAAATCTGCACTACAAAGAAGTATCACTTCCCACCGGTCAAAAGGGACATCCACAAAATGTGTAAAAACCAGAAAGGCAAGACAGGCCCTGGAGCACAGGGAGCCTTGTTATGCTGATGGGCGGGATGTAAGTTGCCAACTGCCTCACTGGAGGAGTGCATTGTGTTCCCTAAAACAAGTAAACAACAGAGCTACAGAGCCAAGGGCACTTCCAGTCTAGGGAATATACCTTGGGAAAACTGAAAATCCATAAGACAGAGCCACCCCCAAATTGAGGGCTGCACTGCTTACAAGAACCTCAACCTGGGTACACCTGAAATATCCCAGGAAATATAAAAATGGTTCCAAACATTGTGGAACTTACGTACGATGGAATATCCCTCAGCCACGAAATCAATGTCATAAGACCAGTAGCAGCAAAATGAGTGGATTCAGGTACGATGATTCTAAGGGAAAGAAGTCACACAGGAAAAGAAACTTATCATAAGATATCACTTAGGAAGATCCTGTAAACATGGCCACACATGAACTGAGTTAGCAAAGAGAACAGAGTCTCACATTTAGAAAACACTCTTATGCCTGCTTAAGGGGGAAGGAGAGGTGGGGTGATGCATCAAACCAGAGTTTGATATAAGCACAGGTACTGTTCCAAAAACCAACTATGGAATAGACAAGACCTACACCTTCCTCAGTGAAAGGGACTCAAAACCCCATATTTCCCGCAGAGGAATAGATCTGACTAGTAAGAATCTTAAAACCTATGTATTGATATGTCTCCGTAAGGGAATCAAGTGTGTCTAGACTGGCATAAACATGGCAGCGAGAATCAGCTCAAACCCACTCTAAAAAGGAATTTCAAAAACAGAACAAAGAAACAGGGAAATTCTTTACAATTCCTTCAGGGTCTCTGATGCAACCTGGAATGACCCTATCTACGATGACAGCTGGATGTGGCATGAGGCTGGACACTTGGGACTGAGAGGATTGGTGAGATTGGGTGAGCAAATGCAGACCCTTTAAAGCAATAATGCATGGCAACCATTCCATGGGTCCCACCTCTCCAGGTTGAAGGGAATATTACTACAGCTATAACATGTACGGGAAACCTAGAGAATGGACACACTGTGAATACGAAAGGTTTCTAAAACTCAACGAAGAGTCCCTCTCCTGGTGCTCCGGTTTGACTTTCCAACAGCTTTACTATCAATCTCCCAACTTGGAGAGACAGCCCCTTTAAGCTCCTGGTTCACACAGGTTGCCCATTTGGCAGAGGAGGAAAGGGAAGAGGGAGAACCAATGAGAGAGTAGCTGTTAGGCATTTGGATGGGCACATGTCACTCTAATTTCCCGGCAGGAAGAAGAATTCACCAAAGTCTCAGCCACCCACCGGGAACCAGTATAGGTCCTGAACCAAATGTTTGGACTTGCGTTCAGCTCACAAAAAACGAGTTGAAAAATGGAGCTCAGGGGCACAGCAATTCACAAACTGGCAGAGTAATCAAGGCCAACTATCGTCCAAAAATCTGTTGAGGGAAGGCAACGAGGCGGACTTGAATGCGAGGCAGAATAGCAGGAAACAGATTTCAAGAGGTACGTTAGAATCGCCTGTAAAGCACAGGAAGAGGGGCACAACTTCGACAATGATGCACTTGGCCAAAAAGGGCGTATGCGTTTTCTCCTGAATATATTCAGGAGAAAACGCATACGCCCTTTTTGGCCAAGCAAGCAAGCGGGCAATGCAAATCTGCACTACAAAGAAGTATCACTTCCCACCGGTCAAAAGGGACATCCACAAAATGTGTAAAAACCAGAAAGGCAAGACAGGCCCTGGAGAACAGGGAGCCTTGTTATGCTGATGGGCGGGATGTAAGTTGCCAACTGCCTCACTGGAGGAGTGCATTGTGTTCCCTAAAACAAGTAAACAACAGAGCTACAGAGCCAAGGGCACTTCCAGTCTAGGGAATATACCTTGGGAAAACTGAAAATCCATAAGACAGAGCCACCCCCAAATTGAGGGCTGCACTGCTTACAAGAACCTCAACCTGGGTACACCTGAAATATCCCAGGAAATATAAAAATGGTTCCAAACATTGTGGAACTTACGTACGATGGAATATCCCTCAGCCACGAAATCAATGTCATAAGACCAGTAGCAGCAAAATGAGTGGATTCAGGTACGATGATTCTAAGGGAAAGAAGTCACACAGGAAAAGAAACTTATCATAAGATATCACTTAGGAAGATCCTGTAAACATGGCCACACATGAACTGAGTTAGCAAAGAGAACAGAGTCTCACATTTAGAAAACACTCTTATGCCTGCTTAAGGGGGAAGGAGAGGTGGGGTGATGCATCAAACCAGAGTTTGATATAAGCACAGGTACTGTTCCAAAAACCAACTATGGAATAGACAAGACCTACACCTTCCTCAGTGAAAGGGACTCAAAACCCCATATTTCCCGCAGAGGAATAGATCTGACTAGTAAGAATCTTAAACCCTATGTATTGATATGTCTCCGTAAGGGAATCAAGTGTGTCTAGACTGGCATAAACATGGCAGCGAGAATCAGCTCAAACCCACTCTAAAAAGGAATTTCAAAAACAGAACAAAGAAACAGGGAAATTCTTTACAATTCCTTCAGGGTCTCTGATGCAACCTGGAATGACCCTATCTACGATGACAGCTGGATGTGGCATGAGGCTGGACACTTGGGACTGAGAGGATTGGTGAGATTGGGTGAGCAAATGCAGACCCTTTAAAGCAATAATGCATGGCAACCATTCCATGGGTCCCACCTCTCCAGGTTGAAGGGAATATTACTACAGCTATAACATGTACGGGAAACCTAGAGAATGGACACACTGTGAATACGAAAGGTTTCTAAAACTCAACGAAGAGTCCCTCTCCTGGTGCTCCGGTTTGACTTTCCAACAGCTTTACTATCAATCTCCCAACTTGGAGAGACAGCCCCTTTAAGCTCCTGGTTCACACAGGTTGCCCATTTGGCAGAGGAGGAAAGGGAAGAGGGAGAACCAATGAGAGAGTAGCTGTTAGGCATTTGGATGGGCACATGTCACTCTAATTTCCCGGCAGGAAGAAGAATTCACCAAAGTCTCAGCCACCCACCGGGAACCAGTATAGGTCCTGAACCAAATGTTTGGACTTGCGTTCAGCTCACAGAAAACGAGTTGAAAAATGGAGCTCAGGGGCACAGCAATTCACAAACTGGCAGAGTAATCAAGGCCAACTATCGTCCAAAAATCTGTTGAGGGAAGGCAACGAGGCGGACTTGAATGCGAGGCAGAATAGCAGGAAACAGATTTCAAGAGGTACGTTAGAATCGCCTGTAAAGCACAGGAAGAGGGGCACAACTTCGACAATGATGCACTTGGCCAAAAAGGGCGTATGCGTTTTCTCCTGAATATATTCAGGAGAAAACGCATACGCCCTTTTTGGCCAAGCAAGCAAGCGGGCAATGCAAATCTGCACTACAAAGAAGTATCACTTCCCACCGGTCAAAAGGGACATCCACAAAATGTGTAAAAACCAGAAAGGCAAGACAGGCCCTGGAGAACAGGGAGCCTTGTTATGCTGATGGGCGGGATGTAAGTTGCCAACTGCCTCACTGGAGGAGTGCATTGTGTTCCCTAAAACAAGTAAACAACAGAGCTACAGAGCCAAGGGCACTTCCAGTCTAGGGAATATACCTTGGGAAAACTGAAAATCCATAAGACAGAGCCACCCCCAAATTGAGGGCTGCACTGCTTACAATAACCTCAACCTGGGTACACCTGAAATATCCCAGGAAATATAAAAATGGTTCCAAACATTGTGGAACTTACGTACGATGGAATATCCCTCAGCCACGAAATCAATGTCATAAGACCAGTAGCAGCAAAATGAGTGGATTCAGGTACGATGATTCTAAGGGAAAGAAGTCACACAGGAAAAGAAACTCATCATAAGATATCACTTAGGAAGATCCTGTAAACATGGCTACACATGAACTGAGTTAGCAAAGAGAACAGAGTCTCACATTTAGAAAACACTCTTATGCCTGCTTAAGGGGGAAGGAGAGGTGGGGTGATGCATCAAGCCAGAGTTTGATATAAGCACAGGTACTGTTCCAAAAACCAACTATGGAATAGACAAGACCTACACCTTCCTCAGTGAAAGGGACTCAAAACCCCATATTTCCCGCAGAGGAATAGATCTGACTAGTAAGAATCTTAAAACCTATGTATTGATATGTCTCCGTAAGGGAATCAAGTGTGTCTAGACTGGCATAAACATGGCAGCGAGAATCAGCTCAAACCCACTCTAAAAAGGAATTTCAAAAACAGAACAAAGAAACAGGGAAATTCTTTACAATTCCTTCAGGGTCTCTGATGCAACCTGGAATGACCCTATCTACGATGACAGCTGGATGTGGCATGAGGCTGGACACTTGGGACTGAGAGGATTGGTGAGATTGGGTGAGCAAATGCAGACCCTTTAAAGCAATAATGCATGGCAACCATTCCATGGGTCCCACCTCTCCAGGTTGAAGGGAATATTACTACAGCTATAACATGTACGGGAAACCTAGAGAATGGACACACTGTGAATACGAAAGGTTTCTAAAACTCAACGAAGAGTCCCTCTCCTGGTGCTCCGGTTTGACTTTCCAACAGCTTTACTATCAATCTCCCAACTTGGAGAGACAGCCCCTTTAAGCTCCTGGTTCACACAGGTTGCCCATTTGGCAGAGGAGGAAAGGGAAGAGGGAGAACCAATGAGAGAGTAGCTGTTAGGCATTTGGATGGGCACATGTCACTCTAATTTCCCGGCAGGAAGAAGAATTCACCAAAGTCTCAGCCACCCACCGGGAACCAGTATAGGTCCTGAACCAAATGTTTGGACTTGCGTTCAGCTCACAAAAAACGAGTTGAAAAATGGAGCTCAGGGGCACAGCAATTCACAAACTGGCAGAGTAATCAAGGCCAACTATCGTCCAAAAATCTGTTGAGGGAAGGCAACGAGGCGGACTTGAATGCGAGGCAGAATAGCAGGAAACAGATTTCAAGAGGTACGTTAGAATCGCCTGTAAAGCACAGGAAGAGGGGCACAACTTCGACAATGATGCACTTGGCCAAAAAGGGCGTATGCGTTTTCTCCTGAATATATTCAGGAGAAAACGCATACGCCCTTTTTGGCCAAGCAAGCAAGCGGGCAATGCAAATCTGCACTACAAAGAAGTATCACTTCCCACCGGTCAAAAGGGACATCCACAAAATGTGTAAAAACCAGAAAGGCAAGACAGGCCCTGGAGAACAGGGAGCCTTGTTATGCTGATGGGCGGGATGTAAGTTGCCAACTGCCTCACTGGAGGAGTGCATTGTGTTCCCTAAAACAAGTAAACAACAGAGCTACAGAGCCAAGGGCACTTCCAGTCTAGGGAATATACCTTGGGAAAACTGAAAATCCATAAGACAGAGCCACCCCCAAATTGAGCGCTGCACTGCTTACAAGAACCTCAACCTGGGTACACCTGAAATATCCCAGGAAATATAAAAATGGTTCCAAACATTGTGGAACTTACGTACGATGGAATATCCCTCAGCCACGAAATCAATGTCATAAGACCAGTAGCAGCAAAATGAGTGGATTCAGGTACGATGATTCTAAGGGAAAGAAGTCACACAGGAAAAGAAACTTATCATAAGATATCACTTAGGAAGATCCTGTAAACATGGCCACACATGAACTGAGTTAGCAAAGAGAACAGAGTCTCACATTTAGAAAACACTCTTATGCCTGTTTAAGGGGGAAGGAGAGGTGGGGTGATGCATCAAACCAGAGTTTGATATAAGCACAGGTACTGTTCCAAAAACCAACTATGGAATAGACAAGACCTACACCTTCCTCAGTGAAAGGGACTCAAAACCCCATATTTCCCGCAGAGGAATAGATCTGACTAGTAAGAATCTTAAAACCTATGTATTGATATGTCTCCGTAAGGGAATCAAGTGTGTCTAGACTGGCATAAACATGGCAGCGAGAATCAGCTCAAACCCACTCTAAAAAGGAATTTCAAAAACAGAACAAAGGACTTCCGGGTAAGATGGCGGAAGAGTAAGACGCAGAGATCACCTTCCTCCCCACGGATACACCAGAAATACAGCTACACGTGGAACAACTCCTACAGAACACCTACTGAACGCTGGCAGAAGACCCCAGACCTCCCAAAAGGCAAGAAACTCCCCACATACCTGGGTAGGGCAAAGCGGAGAGATCCGCACACAGAGGATCGGTGCCGAGCGGCACTCACTAGCCCGAGAGGCTTGTCTGCTCGCCCGCCGGGGCGCGCAGCGCTGGAAGCTGAGGCTCGGGCTTCGGTCAGAGCGCAGGGAGAGGACTGGGGCTGGCGGCGAGAACTCAGCCTGAAAGGGGCTAATGTGCCACAGCTAGCCGGGAGGGAGTCCGTGAAAACTCTGGAGCTGCCGAAGAGGCAAGAGACTTTTTCTTCCCTCTTGGTTTCCTGGTGCGCGAGGAGAGGGGATTAAGAGCGCTGCTTAAAGGGGCTCCACAGACGGGCGCGAGTCGCGACTGAAAGCGCGGAGCCCAGTGACGGGCGTGGGACGCTGGGGCTGCTGCTGCCGCCGCCAAGAAGCCTGTGTGCGAGCGCAGGTCACTGCCCACACCGCCCTTCCGGGAGCCTGTGCAGCCCGCCACTGCCGGGGTCCCGGGATCCAGGGGCGGCTTCCCTGGGAGAACGCACGGCGCGCCTCGGGCTGGTGCAACGTCACGCCGACCTCTGCCGCTGCAGGCTCGCCCCGCACTCCGTGCCCCTCCCTCCCTCCCGGCCTGAGTGAGCCAGAGTCCCCGAAGAGGCTGCTCCTTTAACCCTGTCCTATCTGAGCGAAGAGCAGACGCCCTCCGGCTACCTACACGCAGAGGCGGTGCCAAATCCAAAGCTGAGACCCAGGAGCTGTGAGAACAAAGAAGAGAAAGGGAAACCTCTCCCAGCAGCCTCAGAAGCAGCGGATTAAAGCTCCACAATCAACTTGATGTATCCTGCATCTGTGGAATACATGAATAGACAACACATCATCCCAAATTGAGGAGCCCGGAGTCAGTGCTGTGCCTCTGAGGTGGGAGAGCCAACTTCAGGACACTGGTCCACAAGAGACCTCCCAGCTCCACATAATATCAAACGGCGAAAATCTTCCAGAGATCTCCATCTCAACACCAGCACCCAGCTTCACTCAACGACCAGCAGGCTACAGTGCTGGACACCCTGAGCCAAACAACTAGCAAGACAGGAACACAACGCCACCCATTAGCAGAGAGGTGGCCTAAAATCATAAAAAGTCCACAGACACCCCAAAACACACCACCAGACGTGGACCTGCCCACCAGAAAGACAAGATCCAGCCTCATCCACCAGAACACAGGCACTAGTCCCCTCCACCAGGAAGCCTACACAACCCACTAAACCAACCTTAGCCACTGGGGACAGACACCAAAAACAACAGGAACTACGAACCTGCAGCCTGCAAAAAGGAGACCCCAAACACAGTGACATAAGCAAAATGAGAAGACAGAAAAACACACAGCAGGAGAAGGAGCAAGATAAAAACCCACCAGACCTAACAAATGAAGAGGTAATAGGCACTCTACCTGAAAAGGAATTCAGAATAATGATGGTAAAGATGATCCAAGATTCTATTTCCCATATCCAAAATCTTGGAAATAGAATGGACAAAATGCAAGAAACAGTTAACAAGGACCTAGAAGAACTAAAGATGAATCAAGCATCGATTAAAAACACAATAAATGAAATAAAAAATACTCTAGATGGGATCAATAGCAGAATAACTGAGGCAGAGGAACGGATAAGTGAGGTGGAAGATAAAATAGTGGAAATAACTGCTGCAGAGCAAAATAAAGAAAAAAGAATGAAAAGAACAGAGGACAGTCTCAGAGACCTCTGGGACAACATTAAACGCACCAACATTCGAATTATAGGGGTTCCAGAAGAAGAAGAGAAAAAGAAAGGGACTGAGAAAATATTTGAAGAGATTATAGTTGAAAACTTCCCTAATATGGGAAAGGAAATAGTTAATCAAGTCCAGGAGGCACAGAGAGTCCCATACAGAATAAATCCAAGGAGAAATACGCCAAGACACATATTAATCAAACTGTCAAAAATTAAACACAAAGAAATCATATTAAAAGCAGCAAGGCAAAAACAACAAATAACACACAAGGGAATCCCCATCAGGATAACAGCTGATCTCTCAGCAGAAACTCTGCAAGCCAGAAGGGAGTGGCAGGACATACTTAAAGTGATGAAGGAGAAAAACCTGCAACCAAGATTACTCTACCCAGCAAGGATCTCATTCAGATTTGATGGAGAAATTAAAACGTTTACAGACAAGCAAAAGCTGAGAGAGTTCAGCACCACCAAACCAGCTTTACAACAAATGCTAAAGGAACTTCTCTAGGCAAGAAACACAACAGAAGGAATATACCTACAATAATGAACCCAAAACAATTAAGAAAATGGGAATAGGAACATACATATCGATAATTACCTTAAATGTAAATGGACTAAATGCTCCCACCAAAAGACACAGAGTGGCTGAATGGATACAAAAACAAGACCCATCTATATGCTGTCTACAAGAGACCCACTTCAGACCTAGAGACACATACAGACTGAAAGTAAGGGGATGGAAAAAGATATTCCATGCAAATGGAAACCAAAAGAAAGCTGGAGTAGCAATTCTCATATCAGACAAAATAGACTTTAAAATAAGGACTACTAGAAGAGACAAAGAAGGACACTACATAATGATCAAAGGATCGATCCAAGAAGAAGATATAACAATTGTAAATATTTATGCACCCAACATAGGAGCACCTCAATACATAAGGCAAATACTAACAGCCATAAAAGGAGAAATCGACAGTAACACAATCATAGTAGGGGACTTTAACACCCCACTTTCACCAATGGACAGATCATCCAAAATGAAAATAAATAAGGAAACACAAGCTTTAAATGATACATTAAACAAGATGGACTTAATTGATATTTATAGGACATTCCATCCAAAAACAACAGAATACACATTTTTCTCAAGTGCTCATGGAACATTCTCCAGGATAGATCATATCTTGGGTCACAAATCAAGCCTTGGTAAATTTAAGAAAATTGAAATTGTATCAAGTATCTTTTCCGACCACAATGCTATGAGACTAGATATCAATTACAGGAAAAGAGCTGTAAAAAATACAAACACATGGAGGCTAAACAATACACTACTTAATAACGAAGTGATCACTGAAGAAATCAAAGAGGAAATTAAAAAATACCTAGAAACAAATGACAATGGAGACACGACGACCCAAAACCTATGGGATGCAGCAAAAGCAGTTCTAAGAGGGAAGTTTATAGCAATACAATCCCACCTTAAGAAACAGGAAACATCTCGAATAAACAACCTAACCTTGCACCTAAAGCAATTAGAGAAAGAAGAACAAAAACATCCCAAAGTTAGCAGAAGGAAAGAAATCATAAAAATCAGATCAGAAATAAATGAAAAAGAAATGAAGGAAACGATAGCAAAGATCAATAAAACTAAAAGCTGGTTCTTTGAGAAGATAAACAAAATTGATAAACCATTAGCCAGACTCATCAAGAAAAAAAGGGAGAAGACTCAAATCAATAGAATTAGAAATGAAAAAGGAGAAGTAACAACTGACACTACAGAAATACAAAAGATCATGAGAGATTACTACAAGAAACTCTATGCCAATAAAATGGACAACCTGGAAGAAATGGACAAATTCTTAGAAATGCACAACCTGCCAAGACTGAATCAGGAAGAAATAGAAAATATGAACAGACCAATCACAAGCACTGAAATTGAAACTGTGATAAAAAATCTTCCAACAAACAGAAGCCCAGGACCAGATGGCTTCACAGGTGAATTCTATCAAGCATTTAGAGAAGAGCTAACACCTATCCTTCTGAAACTCTTCCAAAATATAGCAGAGGGAGGAACACTCCCAAACTCATTCTACGAGGCCACCATCACCTTGATACCAAAACCAGGCAAGGATGTCACAAAGAAAGAAAACTACAGGCCAATCTCACTGATGAACATAGATGCAAAAATCCTCAACAAAATACTAGCAAACAGAATCCAACAGCACATTAAAAGGATCATACACCATGATCAAGTGGGGTTTATTCCAGGAATGCAAGGATTCTTCAATATACGCAAATCAATCAACGTGATACACCATATTAACAAATTGAAGGAGAAAAACCATATGATCATCTCAATAGATGCAGAGAAAGCTTTCGACAAAATTCAACACCCATTTATGATAAAAACCCTGCAGAAAGTAGGCATAGAGGGAACTTTCCTCAACATAATAAAGGCCATATATGACAAACCCACAGCCAGCATCGTCCTCAATGGTGAAAAACTGAAACCATTTCCACTAAGATCAGGAACTAGACAAGGTTGCCCACTTTCACCACTCTTATTCAACCTAGTTTTGGAAGTTTTAGCCACAGCAATCAGAGAAGAAAAGGAAATAAAAGGAATCCAAATTGGAAAAGAAGAAGTAAAGCTGTCACTGTTTGCAGATGACATGATACTATACATAGAGAATCCTAAAGATGCTACCAGAAAACTACTAGAGTTAATCAATGAATTTGGTAAAGTTGCAGGATACAAAATTAATGCACAGAAATCTCTGGCATTCCTATATACTGATGATGAAAAATCTGAAAGAGAAATCAAGGAAGCACTCCCATTTACCATTGCAACAAAAAGAATAAAATATCTAGGAATAAACCTACCTAAGGACACAAAAGACCTGTATGCAGAAAATTATAAGACACTGATGAAAGAAATTAAAGATGATACAAATAGATGGAGAGATGTACCATGTTCTTGGATTGGAAGAATCAACATTGTGAAAATGACTCTACTACCCAAAGCAATCTACAGGTTCAATGCAATCCCTATCAAACTACCACTGGCATTTTTCACAGAACTAGAACAAAAAATTTCACAATTTGTATGGAAACACAAAAGACCCCGAATAGCCAAAGCAATCTTGAGAACGAAAAATGGAGCTGGAGGAATCAGGCTCCCTGACTTCAGACTATACTACAAAGCTACAGTAATCAAGACAGTATGGTACTGGCACAAAAACAGAAAGATAGATCAATGGAACAGGATAGAAAGCCCAGAGTTAAACCCACGGACATATGGTCACCTTATCTTTGATAAAGGAGGCAGGAATGTACAGTGGAGAAAGGACAGTCTCTTCAATAAGTGGTGCTGGGAAAACTGGATAGGGACATGTAAAAGTATGAGATTAGATCACTCCCTAACACCATACACAAAAATAAGCTCAAAATGGATTAAAGACCTAAATGTAAGGCCAGACACTATCAAACTCTTAGAGGAACACATAGGCAGAACACTCTATGACATAAATCACAGCAAGATCCTTTTGGACCCACCTCCTAGAGAAATGGAAATAAAGACAAAAATAAACACATGGGACCTAATGAAACTTAAAAGCTTTTGCACAGCAAAGGAAACCATAAACAAGACCAAAAGACAACCCTCAGAATGGGAGAAAATATTTGCAAATGAAGCAACTGACAAAGGATTAATCTCCAAAATTTATAAGCAGCTCATGCAGCTCAATAACAAAAAAACAAACAACCCAATCCAAAAATGGGCAGAAGACCTAAATAGACATTTCTCCACAGAAGATATACAGACTGCCAACAAACACATGAAAGGATGCTCAACATCTTTACTCATTAGAGAAATGCAAATCAAAACTACAATGAGATATCATCTCACACCAGTCAGAATGGCCATCATCAAAAAATCTAGAAACAATAAATGCTGGAGAGGGTGTGGAAAAAAGGGAACACTCTTGCACTGCTGGTGGGAATGTGAATTGGTACAGCCACTATGGAGAACGGTATGGAGGTTCCTTAAAAAACTACAAATAGAACTACCATATGACCCAGCAATCCCACTACTGGGCATATACCCTGAGAAAACCATAATTCAAAAAGAGACATGTACCAAACTGTTCATAGCAGCCCTATTTACAATAGCCCGGAGATGGAAACAACCTAAGTGTCCATCATCGGATGAATGGATAAAGAAGATGTGGCACATATATACAATGGAATATTACTCAGCCATAAAAAGAAATGAAATTGAGCTATTTGTAATGAGGTGGAAAGACCTAGAGTCTGTCATACAGAGTGAAGTAAGTCAGAAAGAGAAAGACAAATACTGTATGCTAACACATATATATGGAATTTAAGAAAAAAAAATGTCATGAAGAACATAGGGGTAAGACAGGAATAAAGACACAGACCTACTAGAGAATGGACTTGAGGATATGGGGAGGGGGAAGGGTAAGCTGTGACAAAGTGAAAGAGCGGCATGGACATATATACACTACCAAACGTGAGGTAGATAGCTAGTGGGAAGCAGCCGCATAGCACAGGGAGGTCAGCTCGGTACTTTGTGACCGCCTGGAGGGGTGGGATAGGGAGGGTGGGAGGGAGACGCAAAAGGGAGGGGTTATGGAAACATATGTATATGTATAACTGATTAAATTTGTTATTAAAAAAAAAAAAAAAAAAAAAAAAGAAGGAGAAAAAAAAAAAAAAAAAAAAAAAACAGAACAAAGAAACAGGGAAATTCTTTACAATTCCTTCAGGGTCTCTGATGCAACCTGGAATGACCCTATCTACGATGACAGCTGGATGTGGCATGAGGCTGGACACTTGGGACTGAGAGGATTGGTGAGATTGGGTGAGCAAATGCAGACCCTTTAAAGCAATAATGCATGGCAACCATTCCATGGGTCCCACCTCTCCAGGTTGAAGGGAATATTACTACAGCTATAACATGTACGGGAAACCTAGAGAATGGACACACTGTGAATACGAAAGGTTTCTAAAACTCAACGAAGAGTCCCTCTCCTGGTGCTCCGGTTTGACTTTCCAACAGCTTTACTATCAATCTCCCAACTTGGAGAGACAGCCCCTTTAAGCTCCTGGTTCACACAGGTTGCCCATTTGGCAGAGGAGGAAAGGGAAGAGGGAGAACCAATGAGAGAGTAGCTGTTAGGCATTTGGATGGGCACATGTCACTCTAATTTCCCGGCAGGAAGAAGAAGTAACCAAAGTCTCAGCCACCCAACGGGAACCAGTATAGGTCCTGAACCAAATGTTTGGACTTGCGTTCAGCTCACAAAAAAACGAGTTGAAAAATGGAGCTCAGGGGCACAGCAATTCACAAACTGGCAGAGTAATCAAGGCCAACTATCGTCCAAAAATCTGTTGAGGGAAGGCAACGAGGCGGACTTGAATGCGAGGCAGAATAGCAGGAAACAGATTTCAAGAGGTACGTTAGAATCGCCTGTAAAGCACAGGAAGAGGGGCACAACTTCGACAATGATGCACTTGGCCAAAAAGGGCGTATGCGTTTTCTCCTGAATATATTCAGGAGAAAACGCATACGCCCTTTTTGGCCAAGCAAGCAAGCGGGCAATGCAAATCTGCACTACAAAGAAGTATCACTTCCCACCGGTCAAAAGGGACATCCACAAAATGTGTAAAAACCAGAAAGGCAAGACAGGCCCTGGAGCACAGGGAGCCTTGTTATGCTGATGGGCGGGATGTAAGTTGCCAACTGCCTCACTGGAGGAGTGCATTGTGTTCCCTAAAACAAGTAAACAACAGAGCTACAGAGCCAAGGGCACTTCCAGTCTAGGGAATATACCTTGGGAAAACTGAAAATCCATAAGACAGAGCCACCCCCAAATTGAGGGCTGCACTGCTTACAAGAACCTCAACCTGGGTACACCTGAAATATCCCAGGAAATATAAAAATGGTTCCAAACATTGTGGAACTTACGTACGATGGAATATCCCTCAGCCACGAAATCAATGTCATAAGACCAGTAGCAGCAAAATGAGTGGATTCAGGTACGATGATTCTCAGGGAAAGAAGTCACACAGGAAAAGAAACTTATCATAAGATATCACTTAGGAAGATCCTGTAAACATGGCTACACATGAACTGAGTTAGCAAAGAGAACAGAGTCTCACATTTAGAAAACACTCTTATGCCTACTTAAGGGGGAAGGAGAGGTGGGGTGATGCATCAAACCAGAGTTTGATATAAGCACAGGTACTGTTCCAAAAACCAACTATGGAATAGACAAGACCTACACCTTCCTCAGTGAAAGGGACTCAAAACCCCATATTTCACGCAGAGGAATAGATCTGACTAGTAAGAATCTTAAAACCTATGTATTGATATGTCTCCGTAAGGGAATCAAGTGTGTCTAGACTGGCATAAACATGGCAGCGAGAATCAGCTCAAACCCACTCTAAAAAGGAATTTCAAAAACAGAACAAAGAAACAGGGAAATTCTTTACAATTCCTTCAGGGTCTCTGATGCAACCTGGAATGACCCTATCTACGATGACAGCTGGATGTGGCATGAGGCTGGACACTTGGGACTGAGAGGATTGGTGAGATTGGGTGAGCAAATGCAGACCCTTTAAAGCAATAATGCATGGCAACCATTCCATGGGTCCCACCTCTCCAGGTTGAAGGGAATATTACTACAGCTATAACATGTACGGGAAACCTAGAGAATGGACACACTGTGAATACGAAAGGTTTCTAAAACTCAACGAAGAGTCCCTCTCCTGGTGCTCCGGTTTGACTTTCCAACAGCTTTACTATCAATCTCCCAACTTGGAGAGACAGCCCCTTTAAGCTCCTGGTTCACACAGGTTGCCCATTTGGCAGAGGAGGAAAGGGAAGAGGGAGAACCAATGAGAGAGTAGCTGTTAGGCATTTGGATGGGCACATGTCACTCTAATTTCCCGGCAGGAAGAAGAATTCACCAAAGTCTCAGCCACCCACCGGGAACCAGTATAGGTCCTGAACCAAATGTTTGGACTTGCGTTCAGCTCACAAAAAACGAGTTGAAAAATGGAGCTCAGGGGCACAGCAATTCACAAACTGGCAGAGTAATCAAGGCCAACTATCGTCCAAAAATCTGTTGAGGGAAGGCAACGAGGCGGACTTGAATGCGAGGCAGAATAGCAGGAAACAGATTTCAAGAGGTACGTTAGAATCGCCTGTAAAGCACAGGAAGAGGGGCACAACTTCGACAATGATGCACTTGGCCAAAAAGGGCGTATGCGTTTTCTCCTGAATATATTCAGGAGAAAACGCATACGCCCTTTTTGGCCAAGCAAGCAAGCGGGCAATGCAAATCTGCACTACAAAGAAGTATCACTTCCCACCGGTCAAAAGGGACATCCACAAAATGTGTAAAAACCAGAAAGGCAAGACAGGCCCTGGAGAACAGGGAGCCTTGTTATGCTGATGGGCGGGATGTAAGTTGCCAACTGCCTCACTGGAGGAGTGCATTGTGTTCCCTAAAACAAGTAAACAACAGAGCTACAGAGCCAAGGGCACTTCCAGTCTAGGGAATATACCTTGGGAAAACTGAAAATCCATAAGACAGAGCCACCCCCAAATTGAGGGCTGCACTGCGTACAAGAACCTCAACCTGGGTACACCTGAAATATCCCAGGAAATATAAAAATGGTTCCAAACATTGTGGAACTTACGTACGATGGAATATCCCTCAGCCACGAAATCAATGTCATAAGACCAGTAGCAGCAAAATGAGTGGATTCAGGTACGATGATTCTAAGGGAAAGAAGTCACACAGGAAAAGAAACTTATCATAAGATATCACTTAGGAAGATCCTGTAAACATGGCTACACATGAACTGAGTTAGCAAAGAGAACAGAGTCTCACATTTAGAAAACACTCTTATGCCTGCTTAAGGGGGAAGGAGAGGTGGGGTGATGCATCAAACCAGAGTTTGATATAAGCACAGGTACTGTTCCAAAAACCAACTATGGAATAGACAAGACCTACACCTTCCTCAGTGAAAGGGACTCAAAACCCCATATTTCCCGCAGAGGAATAGATCTGACTAGTAAGAATCTTAAAACCTATGTATTGATATGTCTCCGTAAGGGAATCAAGTGTGTCTAGACTGGCATAAACATGGCAGCGAGAATCAGCTCAAACCCACTCTAAAAAGGAATTTCAAAAACAGAACAAAGAAACAGGGAAATTCTTTACAATTCCTTCAGGGTCTCTGATGCAACCTGGAATGACCCTATCTACGATGACAGCTGGATGTGGCATGAGGCTGGACACTTGGGACTGAGAGGATTGGTGAGATTGGGTGAGCAAATGCAGACCCTTTAAAGCAATAATGCATGGCAACCATTCCATGGGTCCCACCTCTCCAGGTTGAAGGGAATATTACTACAGCTATAACATGTACGGGAAACCTAGAGAATGGACACACTGTGAATACGAAAGGTTTCTAAAACTCAACGAAGAGTCCCTCTCCTGGTGCTCCGGTTTGACTTTCCAACAGCTTTACTATCAATCTCCCAACTTGGAGAGACAGCCCCTTTAAGCTCCTGGTTCACACAGGTTGCCCATTTGGCAGAGGAGGAAAGGGAAGAGGGAGAACCAATGAGAGAGTAGCTGTTAGGCATTTGGATGGGCACATGTCACTCTAATTTCCCGGCAGGAAGAAGAATTCACCAAAGTCTCAGCCACCCACCGGGAACCAGTATAGGTCCTGAACCAAATGTTTGGACTTGCGTTCAGCTCACAAAAAACGAGTTGAAAAATGGAGCTCAGGGGCACAGCAATTCACAAACTGGCAGAGTAATCAAGGCCAACTATCGTCCAAAAATCTGTTGAGGGAAGGCAACGAGGCGGACTTGAATGCGAGGCAGAATAGCAGGAAACAGATTTCAAGAGGTACGTTAGAATCGCCTGTAAAGCACAGGAAGAGGGGCACAACTTCGACAATGATGCACTTGGCCAAAAAGGGCGTATGCGTTTTCTCCTGAATATATTCAGGAGAAAACGCATACGCCCTTTTTGGCCAAGCAAGCAAGCGGGCAATGCAAATCTGCACTACAAAGAAGTATCACTTCCCACCGGTCAAAAGGGACATCCACAAAATGTGTAAAAACCAGAAAGGCAAGACAGGCCCTGGAGAACAGGGAGCCTTGTTATGCTGATGGGCGGGATGTAAGTTGCCAACTGCCTCACTGGAGGAGTGCATTGTGTTCCCTAAAACAAGTAAACAACAGAGCTACAGAGCCAAGGGCACTTCCAGTCTAGGGAATATACCTTGGGAAAACTGAAAATCCATAAGACAGAGCCACCCCCAAATTGAGGGCTGCACTGCTTACAAGAACCTCAACCTGGGTACACCTGAAATATCCCAGGAAATATAAAAATGGTTCCAAACATTGTGGAACTTACGTACGATGGAATATCCCTCAGCCACGAAATCAATGTCATAAGACCAGTAGCAGCAAAATGAGTGGATTCAGGTACGATGATTCTAAGGGAAAGAAGTCACACAGGAAAAGAAACTTATCATAAGATATCACTTAGGAAGATCCTGTAAACATGGCTACACATGAACTGAGTTAGCAAAGAGAACAGAGTCTCACATTTAGAAAACACTCTTATGCCTGCTTAAGGGGGAAGGAGAGGTGGGGTGATGCATCAAACCAGAGTTTGATATAAGCACAGGTACTGTTCCAAAAACCAACTATGGAATAGACAAGACCTACACCTTCCTCAGTGAAAGGGACTCAAAACCCCATATTTCCCGCAGAGGAATAGATCTGACTAGTAAGAATCTTAAAACCTATGTATTGATATGTCTCCGTAAGGGAATCAAGTGTGTCTAGACTGGCATAAACATGGCAGCGAGAATCAGCTCAAACCCACTCTAAAAAGGAATTTCAAAAACAGAACAAAGAAACAGGGAAATTCTTTACAATTCCTTCAGGGTCTCTGATGCAACCTGGAATGACCCTATCTACGATGACAGCTGGATGTGGCATGAGGCTGGACACTTGGGACTGAGAGGATTGGTGAGATTGGGTGAGCAAATGCAGACCCTTTAAAGCAATAATGCATGGCAACCATTCCATGGGTCCCACCTCTCCAGGTTGAAGGGAATATTACTACAGCTATAACATGTACGGGAAACCTAGAGAATGGACACACTGTGAATACGAAAGGTTTCTAAAACTCAACGAAGAGTCCCTCTCCTGGTGCTCCGGTTTGACTTTCCAACAGCTTTACTATCAATCTCCCAACTTGGAGAGACAGCCCCTTTAAGCTCCTGGTTCACACAGGTTGCCCATTTGGCAGAGGAGGAAAGGGAAGAGGGAGAACCAATGAGAGAGTAGCTGTTAGGCATTTGGATGGGCACATGTCACTCTAATTTCCCGGCAGGAAGAAGAATTCACCAAAGTCTCAGCCACCCACCGGGAACCAGTATAGGTCCTGAACCAAATGTTTGGACTTGCGTTCAGCTCACAGAAAACGAGTTGAAAAATGGAGCTCAGGGGCACAGCAATTCACAAACTGGCAGAGTAATCAAGGCCAACTATCGTCCAAAAATCTGTTGAGGGAAGGCAACGAGGCGGACTTGAATGCGAGGCAGAATAGCAGGAAACAGATTTCAAGAGGTACGTTAGAATCGCCTGTAAAGCACAGGAAGAGGGGCACAACTTCGACAATGATGCACTTGGCCAAAAAGGGCGTATGCGTTTTCTCCTGAATATATTCAGGAGAAAACGCATACGCCCTTTTTGGCCAAGCAAGCAAGCGGGCAATGCAAATCTGCACTACAAAGAAGTATCACTTCCCACCGGTCAAAAGGGACATCCACAAAATGTGTAAAAACCAGAAAGGCAAGACAGGCCCTGGAGCACAGGGAGCCTTGTTATGCTGATGGGCGGGATGTAAGTTGCCAACTGCCTCACTGGAGGAGTGCATTGTGTTCCCTAAAACAAGTAAACAACAGAGCTACAGAGCCAAGGGCACTTCCAGTCTAGGGAATATACCTTGGGAAAACTGAAAATCCATAAGACAGAGCCACCCCCAAATTGAGGGCTGCACTGCTTACAAGAACCTCAACCTGGGTACACCTGAAATATCCCAGGAAATATAAAAATGGTTCCAAACATTGTGGAACTTACGTACGATGGAATATCCCTCAGCCACGAAATCAATGTCATAAGACCAGTAGCAGCAAAATGAGTGGATTCAGGTACGATGATTCTAAGGGAAAGAAGTCACACAGGAAAAGAAACTTATCATAAGATATCACTTAGGAAGATCCTGTAAACATGGCTACACATGAACTGAGTTAGCAAAGAGAACAGAGTCTCACATTTAGAAAACACTCTTATGCCTGCTTAAGGGGGAAGGAGAGGTGGGGTGATGCATCAAACCAGAGTTTGATATAAGCACAGGTACTGTTCCAAAAACCAACTATGGAATAGACAAGACCTACACCTTCCTCAGTGAAAGGGACTCAAAACCCCATATTTCCCGCAGAGGAATAGATCTGACTAGTAAGAATCTTAAAACCTATGTATTGATATGTCTCCGTAAGGGAATCAAGTGTGTCTAGACTGGCATAAACATGGCAGCGAGAATCAGCTCAAACCCACTCTAAAAAGGAATTTCAAAAACAGAACAAAGAAACAGGGAAATTCTTTACAATTCCTTCAGGGTCTCTGATGCAACCTGGAATGACCCTATCTACGATGACAGCTGGATGTGGCATGAGGCTGGACACTTGGGACTGAGAGGATTGGTGAGATTGGGTGAGCAAATGCAGACCCTTTAAAGCAATAATGCATGGCAACCATTCCATGGGTCCCACCTCTCCAGGTTGAAGGGAATATTACTACAGCTATAACATGTACGGGAAACCTAGAGAATGGACACACTGTGAATACGAAAGGTTTCTAAAACTCAACGAAGAGTCCCTCTCCTGGTGCTCCGGTTTGACTTTCCAACAGCTTTACTATCAATCTCCCAACTTGGAGAGACAGCCCCTTTAAGCTCCTGGTTCACACAGGTTGCCCATTTGGCAGAGGAGGAAAGGGAAGAGGGAGAACCAATGAGAGAGTAGCTGTTAGGCATTTGGATGGGCACATGTCACTCTAATTTCCCGGCAGGAAGAAGAATTCACCAAAGTCTCAGCCACCCACCGGGAACCAGTATAGGTCCTGAACCAAATGTTTGGACTTGCGTTCAGCTCACAGAAAACGAGTTGAAAAATGGAGCTCAGGGGCACAGCAATTCACAAACTGGCAGAGTAATCAAGGCCAACTATCGTCCAAAAATCTGTTGAGGGAAGGCAACGAGGCGGACTTGAATGCGAGGCAGAATAGCAGGAAACAGATTTCAAGAGGTACGTTAGAATCGCCTGTAAAGCACAGGAAGAGGGGCACAACTTCGACAATGATGCACTTGGCCAAAAAGGGCGTATGCGTTTTCTCCTGAATATATTCAGGAGAAAACGCATACGCCCTTTTTGGCCAAGCAAGCAAGCGGGCAATGCAAATCTGCACTACAAAGAAGTATCACTTCCCACCGGTCAAAAGGGACATCCACAAAATGTGTAAAAACCAGAAAGGCAAGACAGGCCCTGGAGAACAGGGAGCCTTGTTATGCTGATGGGTGGGATGTAAGTTGCCAACTGCCTCACTGGAGGAGTGCATTGTGTTCCCTAAAACAAGTAAACAACAGAGCTACAGAGCCAAGGGCACTTCCAGTCTAGGGAATATACCTTGGGAAAACTGAAAATCCATAAGACAGAGCCACCCCCAAATTGAGGGCTGCACTGCGTACAAGAACCTCAACCTGGGTACACCTGAAATATCCCAGGAAATATAAAAATGGTTCCAAACATTGTGGAACTTACGTACGATGGAATATCCCTCAGCCACGAAATCAATGTCATAAGACCAGTAGCAGCAAAATGAGTGGATTCAGGTACGATGATTCTAAGGGAAAGAAGTCACACAGGAAAAGAAACTTATCATAAGATATCACTTAGGAAGATCCTGTAAACATGGCTACACATGAACTGAGTTAGCAAAGAGAACAGAGTCTCACATTTAGAAAACACTCTTATGCCTGCTTAAGGGGGAAGGAGAGGTGGGGTGATGCATCAAACCAGAGTTTGATATAAGCACAGGTACTGTTCCAAAAACCAACTATGGAATAGACAAGACCTACACCTTCCTCAGTGAAAGGGACTCAAAACCCCATATTTCCCGCAGAGGAATAGATCTGACTAGTAAGAATCTTAAAACCTATGTATTGATATGTCTCCGTAAGGGAATCAAGTGTGTCTAGACTGGCATAAACATGGCAGCGAGAATCAGCTCAAACCCACTCTAAAAAGGAATTTCAAAAACAGAACAAAGAAACAGGGAAATTCTTTACAATTCCTTCAGGGTCTCTGATGCAACCTGGAATGACCCTATCTACGATGACAGCTGGATGTGGCATGAGGCTGGACACTTGGGACTGAGAGGATTGGTGAGATTGGGTGAGCAAATGCAGACCCTTTAAAGCAATAATGCATGGCAACCATTCCATGGGTCCCACCTCTCCAGGTTGAAGGGAATATTACTACAGCTATAACATGTACGGGAAACCTAGAGAATGGACACACTGTGAATACGAAAGGTTTCTAAAACTCAACGAAGAGTCCCTCTCCTGGTGCTCCGGTTTGACTTTCCAACAGCTTTACTATCAATCTCCCAACTTGGAGAGACAGCCCCTTTAAGCTCCTGGTTCACACAGGTTGCCCATTTGGCAGAGGAGGAAAGGGAAGAGGGAGAACCAATGAGAGAGTAGCTGTTAGGCATTTGGATGGGCACATGTCACTCTAATTTCCCGGCAGGAAGAAGAATTCACCAAAGTCTCAGCCACCCACCGGGAACCAGTATAGGTCCTGAACCAAATGTTTGGACTTGCGTTCAGCTCACAGAAAACGAGTTGAAAAATGGAGCTCAGGGGCACAGCAATTCACAAACTGGCAGAGTAATCAAGGCCAACTATCGTCCAAAAATCTGTTGAGGGAAGGCAACGAGGCGGACTTGAATGCGAGGCAGAATAGCAGGAAACAGATTTCAAGAGGTACGTTAGAATCGCCTGTAAAGCACAGGAAGAGGGGCACAACTTCGACAATGATGCACTTGGCCAAAAAGGGCGTATGCGTTTTCTCCTGAATATATTCAGGAGAAAACGCATACGCCCTTTTTGGCCAAGCAAGCAAGCGGGCAATGCAAATCTGCACTACAAAGAAGTATCACTTCCCACCGGTCAAAAGGGACATCCACAAAATGTGTAAAAACCAGAAAGGCAAGACAGGCCCTGGAGCACAGGGAGCCTTGTTATGCTGATGGGCGGGATGTAAGTTGCCAACTGCCTCACTGGAGGAGTGCATTGTGTTCCCTAAAACAAGTAAACAACAGAGCTACAGAGCCAAGGGCACTTCCAGTCTAGGGAATATACCTTGGGAAAACTGAAAATCCATAAGACAGAGCCACCCCCAAATTGAGGGCTGCACTGCGTACAAGAACCTCAACCTGGGTACACCTGAAATATCCCAGGAAATATAAAAATGGTTCCAAACATTGTGGAACTTACGTACGATGGAATATCCCTCAGCCACGAAATCAATGTCATAAGACCAGTAGCAGCAAAATGAGTGGATTCAGGTACGATGATTCTAAGGGAAAGAAGTCACACAGGAAAAGAAACTTATCATAAGATATCACTTAGGAAGATCCTGTAAACATGGCTACACATGAACTGAGTTAGCAAAGAGAACAGAGTCTCACATTTAGAAAACACTCTTATGCCTGCTTAAGGGGGAAGGAGAGGTGGGGTGATGCATCAAACCAGAGTTTGATATAAGCACAGGTACTGTTCCAAAAACCAACTATGGAATAGACAAGACCTACACCTTCCTCAGTGAAAGGGACTCAAAACCCCATATTTCCCGCAGAGGAATAGATCTGACTAGTAAGAATCTTAAAACCTATGTATTGATATGTCTCCGTAAGGGAATCAAGTGTGTCTAGACTGGCATAAACAGGGCAGCGAGAATCAGCTCAAACCCACTCTAAAAAGGAATTTCAAAAACAGAACAAAGAAACAGGGAAATTCTTTACAATTCCTTCAGGGTCTCTGATGCAACCTGGAATGACCCTATCTACGATGACAGCTGGATGTGGCATGAGGCTGGACACTTGGGACTGAGAGGATTGGTGAGATTGGGTGAGCAAATGCAGACCCTTTAAAGCAATAATGCATGGCAACCATTCCATGGGTCCCACCTCTCCAGGTTGAAGGGAATATTACTACAGCTATAACACGTACGGGAAACCTAGAGAATGGACACACTGTGAATACGAAAGGTTTCTAAAACTCAACGAAGAGTCCCTCTCCTGGTGCTCCGGTTTGACTTTCCAACAGCTTTACTATCAATCTCCCAACTTGGAGAGACAGCCCCTTTAAGCTCCTGGTTCACACAGGTTGCCCATTTGGCAGAGGAGGAAAGGGAAGAGGGAGAACCAATGAGAGAGTAGCTGTTAGGCATTTGGATGGGCACATGTCACTCTAATTTCCCGGCAGGAAGAAGAATTCACCAAAGTCTCAGCCACCCACCGGGAACCAGTATAGGTCCTGAACCAAATGTTTGGACTTGCGTTCAGCTCACAGAAAACGAGTTGAAAAATGGAGCTCAGGGGCACAGCAATTCACAAACTGGCAGAGTAATCAAGGCCAACTATCGTCCAAAAATCTGTTGAGGGAAGGCAACGAGGCGGACTTGAATGCGAGGCAGAATAGCAGGAAACAGATTTCAAGAGGTACGTTAGAATCGCCTGTAAAGCACAGGAAGAGGGGCACAACTTCGACAATGATGCACTTGGCCAAAAAGGGCGTATGCGTTTTCTCCTGAATATATTCAGGAGAAAACGCATACGCCCTTTTTGGCCAAGCAAGCAAGCGGGCAATGCAAATCTGCACTACAAAGAAGTATCACTTCCCACCGGTCAAAAGGGACATCCACAAAATGTGTAAAAACCAGAAAGGCAAGACAGGCCCTGGAGAACAGGGAGCCTTGTTATGCTGATGGGCGGGATGTAAGTTGCCAACTGCCTCACTGGAGGAGTGCGTTGTGTTCCTCAAAACAAGTAAACAACAGAGCTACAGAGCCAAGGGCACTTCCAGTCTAGGGAATATACCTTGGGAAAACTGAAAATCCATAAGACAGAGCCACCCCCAAATTGAGGGCTGCACTGCTTACAAGAACCTCAACCTGGGTACACCTGAAATATCCCAGGAAATATAAAAATGGTTCCAAACATTGTGGAACTTACGTACGATGGAATATCCCTCAGCCACGAAATCAATGTCATAAGACCAGTAGCAGCAAAATGAGTGGATTCAGGTACGATGATTCTAAGGGAAAGAAGTCACACAGGAAAAGAAACTTATCATAAGATATCACTTAGGAAGATCCTGTAAACATGGCTACACATGAACTGAGTTAGCAAAGAGAACAGAGTCTCACATTTAGAAAACACTCTTATGCCTGCTTAAGGGGGAAGGAGAGGTGGGGTGATGCATCAAACCAGAGTTTGATATAAGCACAGGTACTGTTCCAAAAACCAACTATGGAATAGACAAGACCTACACCTTCCTCAGTGAAAGGGACTCAAAACCCCATATTTCCCGCAGAGGAATAGATCTGACTAGTAAGAATCTTAAAACCTATGTATTGATATGTCTCCGTAAGGGAATCAAGTGTGTCTAGACTGGCATAAACAGGGCAGCGAGAATCAGCTCAAACCCACTCTAAAAAGGAATTTCAAAAACAGAACAAAGAAACAGGGAAATTCTTTACAATTCCTTCAGGGTCTCTGATGCAACCTGGAATGACCCTATCTACGATGACAGCTGGATGTGGCATGAGGCTGGACACTTGGGACTGAGAGGATTGGTGAGATTGGGTGAGCAAATGCAGACCCTTTAAAGCAATAATGCATGGCAACCATTCCATGGGTCCCACCTCTCCAGGTTGAAGGGAATATTACTACAGCTATAACATGTACGGGAAACCTAGAGAATGGACACACTGTGAATACGAAAGGTTTCTAAAACTCAATGAAGAGTCCCTCTCCTGGTGCTCCGGTTTGACGTTCCAACAGCTTTACTATCAATCTCCCAACTTGGAGAGACAGCCCCTTTAAGCTCCTGGTTCACACAGGTTGCCCATTTGGCAGAGGAGGAAAGGGAAGAGGGAGAACCAATGAGAGAGTAGCTGTTAGGCATTTGGATGGGCACATGTCACTCTAATTTCCCGGCAGGAAGAAGAATTCACCAAAGTCTCAGCCACCCACCGGGAACCAGTATAGGTCCTGAACCAAATGTTTGGACTTGCGTTCAGCTCACAAAAAACGAGTTGAACAATGGAGCTCAGGGGCACAGCAATTCACAAACTGGCAGAGTAATCAAGGCCAACTACCGTCCAAAAATCTGTTGAGGGAAGGCAACGAGGCGGACTTGAATGCGAGGCAGAATAGCAGGAAACAGATTTCAAGAGGTACGTTAGAATCGCCTGTAAAGCACAGGAAGAGGGGCACAACTTCGACAATGATGCACTTGGCCAAAAAGGGCGTATGCGTTTTCTCCTGAATATATTCAGGAGAAAACGCATACGCCCTTTTTGGCCAAGCAAGCAAGCGGGCAATGCAAATCTGCACTACAAAGAAGTATCACTTCCCACCGGTCAAAAGGGACATCCACAAAATGTGTAAAAACCAGAAAGGCAAGACAGGCCCTGGAGCACAGGGAGCCTTGTTATGCTGATGGGCGGGATGTAAGTTGCCAACTGCCTCACTGGAGGAGTGCATTGTGTTCCCCAAAACAAGTAAACAACAGAGCTACAGAGCCAAGGGCACTTCCAGTCTAGGGAATATACCTTGGGAAAACTGAAAATCCATAAGACAGAGCCACCCCCAAATTGAGGGCTGCACTGCTTACAAGAACCTCAACCTGGGTACACCTGAAATATCCCAGGAAATATAAAAATGGTTCCAAACATTGTGGAACTTACGTACGATGGAATATCCCTCAGCCACGAAATCAATGTCATAAGACCAGGAGCAGCAAAATGAGTGGATTCAGGTACGATGATTCTAAGGGAAAGAAGTCACACAGGAAAAGAAACTTATCATAAGATATCACTTAGGAAGATCCTGTAAACATGGCTACACATGAACTGAGTTAGCAAAGAGAACAGAGTCTCACATTTAGAAAACACTCTTATGCCTGCTTAAGGGGGAAGGAGAGGTGGGGTGATGCATCAAACCAGAGTTTGATATAAGCACAGGTACTGTTCCAAAAACCAACTATGGAATAGACAAGACCTACACCTTCCTCAGTGAAAGGGACTCAAAACCCCATATTTCCCGCAGAGGAATAGATCTGACTAGTAAGAATCTTAAAACCTATGTATTGATATGTCTCCATAAGGGAATCAAGTGTGTCTAGACTGGCATAAACAGGGCAGCGAGAATCAGCTCAAACCCACTCTAAAAAGGAATTTCAAAAACAGAACAAAGAAACAGGGAAATTCTTTACAATTCCTTCAGGGTCTCTGATGCAACCTGGAATGACCCTATCTACGATGACAGCTGGATGTGGCATGAGGCTGGACACTTGGGACTGAGAGGATTGGTGAGATTGGGTGAGCAAATGCAGACCCTTTAAAGCAATAATGCATGGCAACCATTCCATGGGTCCCACCTCTCCAGGTTGAAGGGAATATTACTACAGCTATAACATGTACGGGAAACCTAGAGAATGGACACACTGTGAATACGAAAGGTTTCTAAAACTCAACGAAGAGTCCCTCTCCTGGTGCTCCGGTTTGACTTTCCAACAGCTTTACTATCAATCTCCCAACTTGGAGAGACAGCCCCTTTAAGCTCCTGGTTCACACAGGTTGCCCATTTGGCAGAGGAGGAAAGGGAAGAGGGAGAACCAATGAGAGAGTAGCTGTTAGGCATTTGGATGGGCACATGTCACTCTAATTTCCCGGCAGGAAGAAGAATTCACCAAAGTCTCAGCCACCCACCGGGAACCAGTATAGGTCCTGAACCAAATGTTTGGACTTGCGTTCAGCTCACAGAAAACGAGTTGAAAAATGGAGCTCAGGGGCACAGCAATTCACAAACTGGCAGAGTAATCAAGGCCAACTATCGTCCAAAAATCTGTTGAGGGAAGGCAACGAGGCGGACTTGAATGCGAGGCAGAATAGCAGGAAACAGATTTCAAGAGGTACGTTAGAATCGCCTGTAAAGCACAGGAAGAGGGGCACAACTTCGACAATGATGCACTTGGCCAAAAAGGGCGTATGCGTTTTCTCCTGAATATATTCAGGAGAAAACGCATACGCCCTTTTTGGCCAAGCAAGCAAGCGGGCAATGCAAATCTGCACTACAAAGAAGTATCACTTCCCACCGGTCAAAAGGGACATCCACAAAATGTGTAAAAACCAGAAAGGCAAGACAGGCCCTGGAGCACAGGGAGCCTTGTTATGCTGATGGGCGGGATGTAAGTTGCCAACTGCCTCACTGGAGGAGTGCATTGTGTTCCCTAAAACAAGTAAACAACAGAGCTACAGAGCCAAGGGCACTTCCAGTCTAGGGAATATACCTTGGGAAAACTGAAAATCCATAAGACAGAGCCACCCCCAAATTGAGGGCTGCACTGCGTACAAGAACCTCAACCTGGGTACACCTGAAATATCCCAGGAAATATAAAAATGGTTCCAAACATTGTGGAACTTACGTACGATGGAATATCCCTCAGCCACGAAATCAATGTCATAAGACCAGTAGCAGCAAAATGAGTGGATTCAGGTACGATGATTCTAAGGGAAAGAAGTCACACAGGAAAAGAAACTTATCATAAGATATCACTTAGGAAGATCCTGTAAACATGGCTACACATGAACTGAGTTAGCAAAGAGAACAGAGTCTCACATTTAGAAAACACTCTTATGCCTGCTTAAGGGGGAAGGAGAGGTGGGGTGATGCATCAAACCAGAGTTTGATATAAGCACAGGTACTGTTCCAAAAACCAACTATGGAATAGACAAGACCTACACCTTCCTCAGTGAAAGGGACTCAAAACCCCATATTTCCCGCAGAGGAATAGATCTGACTAGTAAGAATCTTAAAACCTATGTATTGATATGTCTCCGTAAGGGAATCAAGTGTGTCTAGACTGGCATAAACATGGCAGCGAGAATCAGCTCAAACCCACTCTAAAAAGGAATTTCAAAAACAGAACAAAGAAACAGGGAAATTCTTTACAATTCCTTCAGGGTCTCTGATGCAACCTGGAATGACCCTATCTACGATGACAGCTGGATGTGGCATGAGGCTGGACACTTGGGACTGAGAGGATTGGTGAGATTGGGTGAGCAAATGCAGACCCTTTAAAGCAATAATGCATGGCAACCATTCCATGGGTCCCACCTCTCCAGGTTGAAGGGAATATTACTACAGCTATAACATGTACGGGAAACCTAGAGAATGGACACACTGTGAATACGAAAGGTTTCTAAAACTCAACGAAGAGTCCCTCTCCTGGTGCTCCGGTTTGACTTTCCAACAGCTTTACTATCAATCTCCCAACTTGGAGAGACAGCCCCTTTAAGCTCCTGGTTCACACAGGTTGCCCATTTGGCAGAGGAGGAAAGGGAAGAGGGAGAACCAATGAGAGAGTAGCTGTTAGGCATTTGGATGGGCACATGTCACTCTAATTTCCCGGCAGGAAGAAGAATTCACCAAAGTCTCAGCCACCCACCGGGAACCAGTATAGGTCCTGAACCAAATGTTTGGACTTGCGTTCAGCTCACAGAAAACGAGTTGAAAAATGGAGCTCAGGTGCACAGCAATTCACAAACTGGCAGAGTAATCAAGGCCAACTATCGTCCAAAAATCTGTTGAGGGAAGGCAACGAGGCGGACTTGAATGCGAGGCAGAATAGCAGGAAACAGATTTCAAGAGGTACGTTAGAATCGCCTGTAAAGCACAGGAAGAGGGGCACAACTTCGACAATGATGCACTTGGCCAAAAAGGGCGTATGCGTTTTCTCCTGAATATATTCAGGAGAAAACGCATACGCCCTTTTTGGCCAAGCAAGCAAGCGGGCAATGCAAATCTGCACTACAAAGAAGTATCACTTCCCACCGGTCAAAAGGGACATCCACAAAATGTGTAAAAACCAGAAAGGCAAGACAGGCCCTGGAGCACAGGGAGCCTTGTTATGCTGATGGGCGGGATGTAAGTTGCCAACTGCCTCACTGGAGGAGTGCATTGTGTTCCCTAAAACAAGTAAACAACAGAGCTACAGAGCCAAGGGCACTTCCAGTCTAGGGAATATACCTTGGGAAAACTGAAAATCCATAAGACAGAGCCACCCCCAAATTGAGGGCTGCACTGCGTACAAGAACCTCAACCTGGGTACACCTGAAATATCCCAGGAAATATAAAAATGGTTCCAAACATTGTGGAACTTACGTACGATGGAATATCCCTCAGCCACGAAATCAATGTCATAAGACCAGTAGCAGCAAAATGAGTGGATTCAGGTACGATGATTCTAAGGGAAAGAAGTCACACAGGAAAAGAAACTTATCATAAGATATCACTTAGGAAGATCCTGTAAACATGGCTACACATGAACTGAGTTAGCAAAGAGAACAGAGTCTCACATTTAGAAAACACTCTTATGCCTGCTTAAGGGGGAAGGAGAGGTGGGGTGATGCATCAAACCAGAGTTTGATATAAGCACAGGTACTGTTCCAAAAACCAACTATGGAATAGACAAGACCTACACCTTCCTCAGTGAAAGGGACTCAAAACCCCATATTTCCCGCAGAGGAATAGATCTGACTAGTAAGAATCTTAAAACCTATGTATTGATATGTCTCCGTAAGGGAATCAAGTGTGTCTAGACTGGCATAAACATGGCAGCGAGAATCAGCTCAAACCCACTCTAAAAAGGAATTTCAAAAACAGAACAAAGAAACAGGGAAATTCTTTACAATTCCTTCAGGGTCTCTGATGCAACCTGGAATGACCCTATCTACGATGACAGCTGGATGTGGCATGAGGCTGGACACTTGGGACTGAGAGGATTGGTGAGATTGGGTGAGCAAATGCAGACCCTTTAAAGCAATAATGCATGGCAACCATTCCATGGGTCCCACCTCTCCAGGTTGAAGGGAATATTACTACAGCTATAACATGTACGGGAAACCTAGAGAATGGACACACTGTGAATACGAAAGGTTTCTAAAACTCAACGAAGAGTCCCTCTCCTGGTGCTCCGGTTTGACTTTCCAACAGCTTTACTATCAATCTCCCAACTTGGAGAGACAGCCCCTTTAAGCTCCTGGTTCACACAGGTTGCCCATTTGGCAGAGGAGGAAAGGGAAGAGGGAGAACCAATGAGAGAGTAGCTGTTAGGCATTTGGATGGGCACATGTCACTCTAATTTCCCGGCAGGAAGAAGAATTCACCAAAGTCTCAGCCACCCACCGGGAACCAGTATAGGTCCTGAACCAAATGTTTGGACTTGCGTTCAGCTCACAGAAAACGAGTTGAAAAATGGAGCTCAGGGGCACAGCAATTCACAAACTGGCAGAGTAATCAAGGCCAACTATCGTCCAAAAATCTGTTGAGGGAAGGCAACGAGGCGGACTTGAATGCGAGGCAGAATAGCAGGAAACAGATTTCAAGAGGTACGTTAGAATCGCCTGTAAAGCACAGGAAGAGGGGCACAACTTCGACAATGATGCACTTGGCCAAAAAGGGCGTATGCGTTTTCTCCTGAATATATTCAGGAGAAAACGCATACGCCCTTTTTGGCCAAGCAAGCAAGCGGGCAATGCAAATCTGCACTACAAAGAAGTATCACTTCCCACCGGTCAAAAGGGACATCCACAAAATGTGTAAAAACCAGAAAGGCAAGACAGGCCCTGGAGCACAGGGAGCCTTGTTATGCTGATGGGCGGGATGTAAGTTGCCAACTGCCTCACTGGAGGAGTGCATTGTGTTCCCTAAAACAAGTAAACAACAGAGCTACAGAGCCAAGGGCACTTCCAGTCTAGGGAATATACCTTGGGAAAACTGAAAATCCATAAGACAGAGCCACCCCCAAATTGAGGGCTGCACTGCGTACAAGAACCTCAACCTGGGTACACCTGAAATATCCCAGGAAATATAAAAATGGTTCCAAACATTGTGGAACTTACGTACGATGGAATATCCCTCAGCCACGAAATCAATGTCATAAGACCAGTAGCAGCAAAATGAGTGGATTCAGGTACGATGATTCTAAGGGAAAGAAGTCACACAGGAAAAGAAACTTATCATAAGATATCACTTAGGAAGATCCTGTAAACATGGCTACACATGAACTGAGTTAGCAAAGAGAACAGAGTCTCACATTTAGAAAACACTCTTATGCCTGCTTAAGGGGGAAGGAGAGGTGGGGTGATGCATCAAACCAGAGTTTGATATAAGCACAGGTACTGTTCCAAAAACCAACTATGGAATAGACAAGACCTACACCTTCCTCAGTGAAAGGGACTCAAAACCCCATATTTCCCGCAGAGGAATAGATCTGACTAGTAAGAATCTTAAAACCTATGTATTGATATGTCTCCGTAAGGGAATCAAGTGTGTCTAGACTGGCATAAACATGGCAGCGAGAATCAGCTCAAACCCACTCTAAAAAGGAATTTCAAAAACAGAACAAAGAAACAGGGAAATTCTTTACAATTCCTTCAGGGTCTCTGATGCAACCTGGAATGACCCTATCTACGATGACAGCTGGATGTGGCATGAGGCTGGACACTTGGGACTGAGAGGATTGGTGAGATTGGGTGAGCAAATGCAGACCCTTTAAAGCAATAATGCATGGCAACCATTCCATGGGTCCCACCTCTCCAGGTTGAAGGGAATATTACTACAGCTATAACATGTACGGGAAACCTAGAGAATGGACACACTGTGAATACGAAAGGTTTCTAAAACTCAACGAAGAGTCCCTCTCCTGGTGCTCCGGTTTGACTTTCCAACAGCTTTACTATCAATCTCCCAACTTGGAGAGACAGCCCCTTTAAGCTCCTGGTTCACACAGGTTGCCCATTTGGCAGAGGAGGAAAGGGAAGAGGGAGAACCAATGAGAGAGTAGCTGTTAGGCATTTGGATGGGCACATGTCACTCTAATTTCCCGGCAGGAAGAAGAATTCACCAAAGTCTCAGCCACCCACCGGGAACCAGTATAGGTCCTGAACCAAATGTTTGGACTTGCGTTCAGCTCACAGAAAACGAGTTGAAAAATGGAGCTCAGGGGCACAGCAATTCACAAACTGGCAGAGTAATCAAGGCCAACTATCGTCCAAAAATCTGTTGAGGGAAGGCAACGAGGCGGACTTGAATGCGAGGCAGAATAGCAGGAAACAGATTTCAAGAGGTACGTTAGAATCGCCTGTAAAGCACAGGAAGAGGGGCACAACTTCGACAATGATGCACTTGGCCAAAAAGGGCGTATGCGTTTTCTCCTGAATATATTCAGGAGAAAACGCATACGCCCTTTTTGGCCAAGCAAGCAAGCGGGCAATGCAAATCTGCACTACAAAGAAGTATCACTTCCCACCGGTCAAAAGGGACATCCACAAAATGTGTAAAAACCAGAAAGGCAAGACAGGCCCTGGAGCACAGGGAGCCTTGTTATGCTGATGGGCGGGATGTAAGTTGCCAACTGCCTCACTGGAGGAGTGCATTGTGTTCCCTAAAACAAGTAAACAACAGAGCTACAGAGCCAAGGGCACTTCCAGTCTAGGGAATATACCTTGGGAAAACTGAAAATCCATAAGACAGAGCCACCCCCAAATTGAGGGCTGCACTGCGTACAAGAACCTCAACCTGGGTACACCTGAAATATCCCAGGAAATATAAAAATGGTTCCAAACATTGTGGAACTTACGTACGATGGAATATCCCTCAGCCACGAAATCAATGTCATAAGACCAGTAGCAGCAAAATGAGTGGATTCAGGTACGATGATTCTAAGGGAAAGAAGTCACACAGGAAAAGAAACTTATCATAAGATATCACTTAGGAAGATCCTGTAAACATGGCTACACATGAACTGAGTTAGCAAAGAGAACAGAGTCTCACATTTAGAAAACACTCTTATGCCTGCTTAAGGGGGAAGGAGAGGTGGGGTGATGCATCAAACCAGAGTTTGATATAAGCACAGGTACTGTTCCAAAAACCAACTATGGAATAGACAAGACCTACACCTTCCTCAGTGAAAGGGACTCAAAACCCCATATTTCCCGCAGAGGAATAGATCTGACTAGTAAGAATCTTAAAACCTATGTATTGATATGTCTCCGTAAGGGAATCAAGTGTGTCTAGACTGGCATAAACATGGCAGCGAGAATCAGCTCAAACCCACTCTAAAAAGGAATTTCAAAAACAGAACAAAGAAACAGGGAAATTCTTTACAATTCCTTCAGGGTCTCTGATGCAACCTGGAATGACCCTATCTACGATGACAGCTGGATGTGGCATGAGGCTGGACACTTGGGACTGAGAGGATTGGTGAGATTGGGTGAGCAAATGCAGACCCTTTAAAGCAATAATGCATGGCAACCATTCCATGGGTCCCACCTCTCCAGGTTGAAGGGAATATTACTACAGCTATAACATGTACGGGAAACCTAGAGAATGGACACACTGTGAATACGAAAGGTTTCTAAAACTCAACGAAGAGTCCCTCTCCTGGTGCTCCGGTTTGACGTTCCAACAGCTTTACTATCAATCTCCCAACTTGGAGAGACAGCCCCTTTAAGCTCCTGGTTCACACAGGTTGCCCATTTGGCAGAGGAGGAAAGGGAAGAGGGAGAACCAATGAGAGAGTAGCTGTTAGGCATTTGGATGGGCACATGTCACTCTAATTTCCCGGCAGGAAGAAGAATTCACCAAAGTCTCAGCCACCCACCGGGAACCAGTATAGGTCCTGAACCAAATGTTTGGACTTGCGTTCAGCTCACAGAAAACGAGTTGAAAAATGGAGCTCAGGGGCACAGCAATTCACAAACTGGCAGAGTAATCAAGGCCAACTATCGTCCAAAAATCTGTTGAGGGAAGGCAACGAGGCGGACTTGAATGCGAGGCAGAATAGCAGGAAACAGATTTCAAGAGGTACGTTAGAATCGCCTGTAAAGCACAGGAAGAGGGGCACAACTTCGACAATGATGCACTTGGCCAAAAAGGGCGTATGCGTTTTCTCCTGAATATATTCAGGAGAAAACGCATACGCCCTTTTTGGCCAAGCAAGCAAGCGGGCAATGCAAATCTGCACTACAAAGAAGTATCACTTCCCACCGGTCAAAAGGGACATCCACAAAATGTGTAAAAACCAGAAAGGCAAGACAGGCCCTGGAGAACAGGGAGCCTTGTTATGCTGATGGGCGGGATGTAAGTTGCCAACTGCCTCACTGGAGGAGTGCATTGTGTTCCCTAAAACAAGTAAACAACAGAGCTACAGAGCCAAGGGCACTTCCAGTCTAGGGAATATACCTTGGGAAAACTGAAAATCCATAAGACAGAGCCACCCCCAAATTGAGGGCTGCACTGCGTACAAGAACCTCAACCTGGGTACACCTGAAATATCCCAGGAAATATAAAAATGGTTCCAAACATTGTGGAACTTACGTACGATGGAATATCCCTCAGCCACGAAATCAATGTCATAAGACCAGTAGCAGCAAAATGAGTGGATTCAGGTACGATGATTCTAAGGGAAAGAAGTCACACAGGAAAAGAAACTTATCATAAGATATCACTTAGGAAGATCCTGTAAACATGGCTACACATGAACTGAGTTAGCAAAGAGAACAGAGTCTCACATTTAGAAAACACTCTTATGCCTGCTTAAGGGGGAAGGAGAGGTGGGGTGATGCATCAAACCAGAGTTTGATATAAGCACAGGTACTGTTCCAAAAACCAACTATGGAATAGACAAGACCTACACCTTCCTCAGTGAAAGGGACTCAAAACCCCATATTTCCCGCAGAGGAATAGATCTGACTAGTAAGAATCTTAAAACCTATGTATTGATATGTCTCCGTAAGGGAATCAAGTGTGTCTAGACTGGCATAAACAGGGCAGCGAGAATCAGCTCAAACCCACTCTAAAAAGGAATTTCAAAAACAGAACAAAGAAACAGGGAAATTCTTTACAATTCCTTCAGGGTCTCTGATGCAACCTGGAATGACCCTATCTACGATGACAGCTGGATGTGGCATGAGGCTGGACACTTGGGACTGAGAGGATTGGTGAGATTGGGTGAGCAAATGCAGACCCTTTAAAGCAATAATGCATGGCAACCATTCCATGGGTCCCACCTCTCCAGGTTGAAGGGAATATTACTACAGCTATAACATGTACGGGAAACCTAGAGAATGGACACACTGTGAATACGAAAGGTTTCTAAAACTCAACGAAGAGTCCCTCTCCTGGTGCTCCGGTTTGACTTTCCAACAGCTTTACTATCAATCTCCCAACTTGGAGAGACAGCCCCTTTAAGCTCCTGGTTCACACAGGTTGCCCATTTGGCAGAGGAGGAAAGGGAAGAGGGAGAACCAATGAGAGAGTAGCTGTTAGGCATTTGGATGGGCACATGTCACTCTAATTTCCCGGCAGGAAGAAGAATTCACCAAAGTCTCAGCCACCCACCGGGAACCAGTATAGGTCCTGAACCAAATGTTTGGACTTGCGTTCAGCTCACAGAAAACGAGTTGAACAATGGAGCTCAGGGGCACAGCAATACACAAACTGGCAGAGTAATCAAGGCCAACTATCGTCCAAAAATCTGTTGAGGGAAGGCAACGAGGCGGACTTGAATGCGAGGCAGAATAGCAGGAAACAGATTCCAAGAGGTACGTTAGAATCGCCTGTAAAGCACAGGAAGAGGGGCACAACTTCGACAATGATGCACTTGGCCAAAAAGGGCGTATGCGTTTTCTCCTGAATATATTCAGGAGAAAACGCCTACGCCCTTTTTGGCCAAGCAAGCAAGCGGGCAATGCAAATCTGCACTACAAAGAAGTATCACTTCCCACCGGTCAAAAGGGACATCCACAAAATGTGTAAAAACCAGAAAGGCAAGACAGGCCCTGGAGAACAGGGAGCCTTGTTATGCTGATGGGCGGGATGTAAGTTGCCAACTGCCTCACTGGAGGAGTGCATTGTGTTCCCCAAAACAATTAAACAACAGAGCTACAGAGCCAAGGGCACTTCCAGTCTAGGGAATATACCTTGGGAAAACTGAAAATCCATAAGACAGAGCCACCCCCAAATTGAGGGCTGCACTGCTTACAAGAACCTCAACCTGGGTACACCTGAAATATCCCAGGAAATATAAAAATGGTTCCAAACATTGTGGAACTTACGTACGATGGAATATCCCTCAGCCACGAAATCAATGTCATAAGACCAGTAGCAGCAAAATGAGTGGATTCAGGTACGATGATTCTAAGGGAAAGAAGTCACACAGGAAAAGAAACTTATCATAAGATATCACTTAGGAAGATCCTGTAAACATGGCTACACATGAACTGAGTTAGCAAAGAGAACAGAGTCTCACATTTAGAAAACACTCTTATGCCTGCTTAAGGGGGAAGGAGAGGTGGGGTGATGCATCAAACCAGAGTTTGATATAAGCACAGGTACTGTTCCAAAAACCAACTATGGAATAGACAAGACCTACACCTTCCTCAGTGAAAGGGACTCAAAACCCCATATTTCCCGCAGAGGAATAGATCTGACTAGTAAGAATCTTAAAACCTATGTATTGATATGTCTCCGTAAGGGAATCAAGTGTGTCTAGACTGGCATAAACAGGGCAGCGAGAATCAGCTCAAACCCACTCTAAAAAGGAATTTCAAAAACAGAACAAAGAAACAGGGAAATTCTTTACAATTCCTTCAGGGTCTCTGATGCAACCTGGAATGACCCTATCTACGATGACAGCTGGATGTGGCATGAGGCTGGACACTTGGGACTGAGAGGATTGGTGAGATTGGGTGAGCAAATGCAGACCCTTTAAAGCAATAATGCATGGCAACCATTCCATGGGTCCCACCTCTCCAGGTTGAAGGGAATATTACTACAGCTATAACATGTACGGGAAACCTAGAGAATGGACACACTGTGAATACGAAAGGTTTCTAAAACTCAACGAAGAGTCCCTCTCCTGGTGCTCCGGTTTGACGTTCCAACAGCTTTACTATCAATCTCCCAACTTGGAGAGACAGCCCCTTTAAGCTCCTGGTTCACACAGGTTGCCCATTTGGCAGAGGAGGAAAGGGAAGAGGGAGAACCAATGAGGGAGTAGCTGTTAGGCATTTGGATGGGCACATGTCACTCTAATTTCCCGGCAGGAAGAAGAATTCACTAAAGTCTCAGCCACCCACCGGGAACCAGTATAGGTCCTGAACCAAATGTTTGGACTTGCGTTCAGCTCACAGAAAACGAGTTGAACAATGGAGCTCAGGGGCACAGCAATACACAAACTGGCAGAGTAATCAAGGCCAACTATCGTCCAAAAATCTGTTGAGGGAAGGCAACGAGGCGGACTTGAATGCGAGGCAGAATAGCAGGAAACAGATTCCAAGAAGTACGTTAGAATCGCCTGTAAAGCACAGGAAGAGGGGCACAACTTTGACAATGATGCACTTGGCCAAAAAGGGCGTATGCGTTTTCTCCTGAATATATTCAGGAGAAAACGCATACGCCCTTTTTGGCCAAGCAAGCAAGCGGGCAATGCAAATCTGCACTACAAAGAAGTATCACTTCCCACCGGTCAAAAGGGACATCCACAAAATGTGTAAAAACCAGAAAGGCAAGACAGGCCCTGGAGAACAGGGAGCCTTGTTATGCTGATGGGCGGGATGTAAGTTGCCAACTGCCTCACTGGAGGAGTGCATTGTGTTCCCCAAAACAAGTAAACAACAGAGCTACAGAGCCAAGGGCACTTCCAGTCTAGGGAATATACCTTGGGAAAACTGAAAATCCATAAGACAGAGCCACCCCCAAATTGAGGGCTGCACTGCTTACAAGAACCTCAACCTGGGTACACCTGAAATATCCCAGGAAATATAAAAATGGTTCCAAACATTGTGGAACTTACGTACGATGGAATATCCCTCAGCCACGAAATCAATGTCATAAGACCAGTAGCAGCAAAATGAGTGGATTCAGGTACGATGATTCTAAGGGAAAGAAGTCACACAGGAAAAGAAACTTATCATAAGATATCACTTAGGAAGATCCTGTAAACATGGCTACACATGAACTGAGTTAGCAAAGAGAACAGAGTCTCACATTTAGAAAACACTCTTATGCCTGCTTAAGGGGGAAGGAGAGGTGGGGTGATGCATCAAACCAGAGTTTGATATAAGCACAGGTACTGTTCCAAAAACCAACTATGGAATAGACAAGACCTACACCTTCCTCAGTGAAAGGGACTCAAAACCCCATATTTCCCGCAGAGGAATAGATCTGACTAGTAAGAATCTTAAAACCTATGTATTGATATGTCTCCGTAAGGGAATCAAGTGTGTCTAGACTGGCATAAACAGGGCAGCGAGAATCAGCTCAAACCCACTCTAAAAAGGAATTTCAAAAACAGAACAAAGAAACAGGGAAATTCTTTACAATTCCTTCAGGGTCTCTGATGCAACCTGGAATGACCCTATCTACGATGACAGCTGGATGTGGCATGAGGCTGGACACTTGGGACTGAGAGGATTGGTGAGATTGGGTGAGCAAATGCAGACCCTATAAAGCAATAATGCATGGCAACCATTCCATGGGTCCCACCTCTCCAGGTTGAAGGGAATATTACTACAGCTATAACATGTACGGGAAACCTAGAGAATGGACACACTGTGAATACGAAAGGTTTCTAAAACTCAATGAAGAGTCCCTCTCCTGGTGCTCCGGTTTGACGTTCCAACAGCTTTACTATCAATCTCCCAACTTGGAGAGACAGCCCCTTTAAGCTCCTGGTTCACACAGGTTGCCCATTTGGCAGAGGAGGAAAGGGAAGAGGGAGAACCAATGAGAGAGTAGCTGTTAGGCATTTGGATGGGCACATGTCACTCTAATTTCCCGGCAGGAAGAAGAATTCACCAAAGTCTCAGCCACCCACCGGGAACCAGTATAGGTCCTGAACCAAATGTTTGGACTTGCGTTCAGCTCACAAAAAACGAGTTGAACAATGGAGCTCAGGGGCACAGCAATTCACAAACTGGCAGAGTAATCAAGGCCAACTATCGTCCAAAAATCTGTTGAGGGAAGGCAACGAGGCGGACTTGAATGCGAGGCAGAATAGCAGGAAACAGATTTCAAGAGGTACGTTAGAATCGCCTGTAAAGCACAGGAAGAGGGGCACAACTTCGACAATGATGCACTTGGCCAAAAAGGGCGTATGCGTTTTCTCCTGAATATATTCAGGAGAAAACGCATACGCCCTTTTTGGCCAAGCAAGCAAGCGGGCAATGCAAATCTGCACTACAAAGAAGTATCACTTCCCACCGGTCAAAAGGGACATCCACAAAATGTGTAAAAACCAGAAAGGCAAGACAGGCCCTGGAGAACAGGGAGCCTTGTTATGCTGATGGGCGGGATGTAAGTTGCCAACTGCCTCACTGGAGGAGTGCATTGTGTTCCCTAAAACAAGTAAACAACAGAGCTACAGAGCCAAGGGCACTTCCAGTCTAGGGAATATACCTTGGGAAAACTGAAAATCCATAAGACAGAGCCACCCCCAAATTGAGGGCTGCACTGCTTACAAGAACCTCAACCTGGGTACACCTGAAATATCCCAGGAAATATAAAAATGGTTCCAAACATTGTGGAACTTACGTACGATGGAATATCCCTCAGCCACGAAATCAGTGTCATAAGACCAGTAGCAGCAAAATGAGTGGATTCAGGTACGATGATTCTAAGGGAAAGAAGTCACACAGGAAAAGAAACTTATCATAAGATATCACTTAGGAAGATCCTGTAAACATGGCTACACATGAACTGAGTTAGCAAAGAGAACAGAGTCTCACATTTAGAAAACACTCTTATGCCTGCTTAAGGGGGAAGGAGAGGTGGGGTGATGCATCAAACCAGAGTTTGATATAAGCACAGGTACTGTTCCAAAAACCAACTATGGAATAGACAAGACCTACACCTTCCTCAGTGAAAGGGACTCAAAACCCCATATTTCCCGCAGAGGAATAGATCTGACTAGTAAGAATCTTAAAACCTATGTATTGATATGTCTCCGTAAGGGAATCAAGTGTGTCTAGACTGGCATAAACAGGGCAGCGAGAATCAGCTCAAACCCACTCTAAAAAGGAATTTCAAAAACAGAACAAAGAAACAGGGAAATTCTTTACAATTCCTTCAGGGTCTCTGATGCAACCTGGAATGACCCTATCTACGATGACAGCTGGATGTGGCATGAGGCTGGACACTTGGGACTGAGAGGATTGGTGAGATTGGGTGAGCAAATGCAGACCCTTTAAAGCAATAATGCATGGCAACCATTCCATGGGTCCCACCTCTCCAGGTTGAAGGGAATATTACTACAGCTATAACATGTACGGGAAACCTAGAGAATGGACACACTGTGAATACGAAAGGTTTCTAAAACTCAACGAAGAGTCCCTCTCCTGGTGCTCCGGTTTGACGTTCCAACAGCTTTACTATCAATCTCCCAACTTGGAGAGACAGCCCCTTTAAGCTCCTGGTTCACACAGGTTGCCCATTTGGCAGAGGAGGAAAGGGAAGAGGGAGAACCAATGAGAGAGTAGCTGTTAGGCATTTGGATGGGCACATGTCACTCTAATTTCCCGGCAGGAAGAAGAATTCACCAAAGTCTCAGCCACCCACCGGGAACCAGTATAGGTCCTGAACCAAATGTTTGGACTTGCGTTCAGCTCACAAAAAACGAGTTGAAAAATGGAGCTCAGGGGCACAGCAATTCACAAACTGGCAGAGTAATCAAGGCCAACTATCGTCCAAAAATCTGTTGAGGGAAGGCAACGAGGCGGACTTGAATGCGAGGCAGAATAGCAGGAAACAGATTTCAAGAGGTACGTTAGAATCGCCTGTAAAGCACAGGAAGAGGGGCACAACTTCGACAATGATGCACTTGGCCAAAAAGGGCGTATGCGTTTTCTCCTGAATATATTCAGGAGAAAACGCATACGCCCTTTTTGGCCAAGCAAGCAAGCGGGCAATGCAAATCTGCACTACAAAGAAGTATCACTTCCCACCGGTCAAAAGGGACATCCACAAAATGTGTAAAAACCAGAAAGGCAAGACAGGCCCTGGAGAACAGGGAGCCTTGTTATGCTGATGGGCGGGATGTAAGTTGCCAACTGCCTCACTGGAGGAGTGCATTGTGTTCCCTAAAACAAGTAAACAACAGAGCTACAGAGCCAAGGGCACTTCCAGTCTAGGGAATATACCTTGGGAAAACTGAAAATCCATAAGACAGAGCCACCCCCTAATTGAGGGCTGCACTGCTTACAAGAACCTCAACCTGGGTACACCTGAAATATCCCAGGAAATATAAAAATGGTTCCAAACATTGTGGAACTTACGTACGATGGAATATCCCTCAGCCACGAAATCAATGTCATAAGACCAGTAGCAGCAAAATTAGTGGATTCAGGTACGATGATTCTAAGGGAAAGAAGTCACACAGGAAAAGAAACTTATCATAAGATATCACTTAGGAAGATCCTGTAAACATGGCTACACATGAACTGAGTTAGCAAAGAGAACAGAGTCTCACATTTAGAAAACACTCTTATGCCTGCTTAAGGGGGAAGGAGAGGTGGGGTGATGCATCAAACCAGAGTTTGATATAAGCACAGGTACTGTTCCAAAAACCAACTATGGAATAGACAAGACCTACACCTTCCTCAGTGAAAGGGACTCAAAACCCCATATTTCCCGCAGAGGAATAGATCTGACTAGTAAGAATCTTAAAACCTATGTATTGATATGTCTCCGTAAGGGAATCAAGTGTGTCTAGACTGGCATAAACAGGGCAGCGAGAATCAGCTCAAACCCACTCTAAAAAGGAATTTCAAAAACAGAACAAAGAAACAGGGAAATTCTTTACAATTCCTTCAGGGTCTCTGATGCAACCTGGAATGACCCTATCTACGATGACAGCTGGATGTGGCATGAGGCTGGACACTTGGGACTGAGAGGATTGGTGAGATTGGGTGAGCAAATGCAGACCCTTTAAAGCAATAATGCATGGCAACCATTCCATGGGTCCCACCTCTCCAGGTTGAAGGGAATATTACTACAGCTATAACATGTACGGGAAACCTAGAGAATGGACACACTGTGAATACGAAAGGTTTCTAAAACTCAACGAAGAGTCCCTCTCCTGGTGCTCCGGTTTGACGTTCCAACAGCTTTACTATCAATCTCCCAACTTGGAGAGACAGCCCCTTTAAGCTCCTGGTTCACACAGGTTGCCCATTTGGCAGAGGAGGAAAGGGAAGAGGGAGAACCAATGAGAGAGTAGCTGTTAGGCATTTGGATGGGCACATGTCACTCTAATTTCCCGGCAGGAAGAAGAATTCACCAAAGTCTCAGCCACCCACCGGGAACCAGTATAGGTCCTGAACCAAATGTTTGGACTTGCGTTCAGCTCACAAAAAACGAGTTGAAAAATGGAGCTCAGGGGCACAGCAATTCACAAACTGGCAGAGTAATCAAGGCCAACTACCGTTCAAAAATCTGTTGAGGGAAGGCAACGAGGCGGACTTGAATGCGAGGCAGAATAGCAGGAAACAGATTTCAAGAGGTACGTTAGAATCGCCTGTAAAGCACAGGAAGAGGGGCACAACTTCGACAATGATGCACTTGGCCAAAAAGGGCGTATGCGTTTTCTCCTGAATATATTCAGGAGAAAACGCATACGCCCTTTTTGGCCAAGCAAGCAAGCGGGCAATGCAAATCTGCACTACAAAGAAGTATCACTTCCCACCGGTCAAAAGGGACATCCACAAAATGTGTAAAAACCAGAAAGGCAAGACAGGCCCTGGAGAACAGGGAGCCTTGTTATGCTGATGGGCGGGATGTAAGTTGCCAACTGCCTCACTGGAGGAGTGCATTGTGTTCCCTAAAACAAGTAAACAACAGAGCTACAGAGCCAAGGGCACTTCCAGTCTAGGGAATATACCTTGGGAAAACTGAAAATCCATAAGACAGAGCCACCCCCTAATTGAGGGCTGCACTGCTTACAAGAACCTCAACCTGGGTACACCTGAAATATCCCAGGAAATATAAAAATGGTTCCAAACATTGTGGAACTTACGTACGATGGAATATCCCTCAGCCACGAAATCAGTGTCATAAGACCAGTAGCAGCAAAATGAGTGGATTCAGGTACGATGATTCTAAGGGAAAGAAGTCACACAGGAAAAGAAACTTATCATAAGATATCACTTAGGAAGATCCTGTAAACATGGCTACACATGAACTGAGTTAGCAAAGAGAACAGAGTCTCACATTTAGAAAACACTCTTATGCCTGCTTAAGGGGGAAGGAGAGGTGGGGTGATGCATCAAACCAGAGTTTGATATAAGCACAGGTACTGTTCCAAAAACCAACTATGGAATAGACAAGACCTACACCTTCCTCAGTGAAAGGGACTCAAAACCCCATATTTCCCGCAGAGGAATAGATCTGACTAGTAAGAATCTTAAAACCTATGTATTGATATGTCTCCGTAAGGGAATCAAGTGTGTCTAGACTGGCATAAACAGGGCAGCGAGAATCAGCTCAAACCCACTCTAAAAAGGAATTTCAAAAACAGAACAAAGAAACAGGGAAATTCTTTACAATTCCTTCAGGGTCTCTGATGCAACCTGGAATGACCCTATCTACGATGACAGCTGGATGTGGCATGAGGCTGGACACTTGGGACTGAGAGGATTGGTGAGATTGGGTGAGCAAATGCAGACCCTTTAAAGCAATAATGCATGGCAACCATTCCATGGGTCCCACCTCTCCAGGTTGAAGGGAATATTACTACAGCTATAACATGTACGGGAAACCTAGAGAATGGACACACTGTGAATACGAAAGGTTTCTAAAACTCAACGAAGAGTCCCTCTCCTGGTGCTCCGGTTTGACGTTCCAACAGCTTTACTATCAATCTCCCAACTTGGAGAGACAGCCCCTTTAAGCTCCTGGTTCACACAGGTTGCCCATTTGGCAGAGGAGGAAAGGGAAGAGGGAGAACCAATGAGAGAGTAGCTGTTAGGCATTTGGATGGGCACATGTCACTCTAATTTCCCGGCAGGAAGAAGAATTCACCAAAGTCTCAGCCACCCACCGGGAACCAGTATAGGTCCTGAACCAAATGTTTGGACTTGCGTTCAGCTCACAAAAAACGAGTTGAAAAATGGAGCTCAGGGGCACAGCAATTCACAAACTGGCAGAGTAATCAAGGCCAAATACCGTCCAAAAATCTGTTGAGGGAAGGCAACGAGGCGGACTTGAATGCGAGGCAGAATAGCAGGAAACAGATTTCAAGAGGTACGTTAGAATCGCCTGTAAAGCACAGGAAGAGGGGCACAACTTCGACAATGATGCACTTGGCCAAAAAGGGCGTATGCGTTTTCTCCTGAATATATTCAGGAGAAAACGCATACGCCCTTTTTGGCCAAGCAAGCAAGCGGGCAATGCAAATCTGCACTACAAAGAAGTATCACTTCCCACCGGTCAAAAGGGACATCCACAAAATGTGTAAAAACCAGAAAGGCAAGACAGGCCCTGGAGAACAGGGAGCCTTGTTATGCTGATGGGCGGGATGTAAGTTGCCAACTGCCTCACTGGAGGAGTGCATTGTGTTCCCTAAAACAAGTAAACAACAGAGCTACAGAGCCAAGGGCACTTCCAGTCTAGGGAATATACCTTGGGAAAACTGAAAATCCATAAGACAGAGCCACCCCCAAAATGAGGGCTGCACTGCTTACAAGAACCTCAACCTGGGTACACCTGAAATATCCCAGGAAATATAAAAATGGTTCCAAACATTGTGGAACTTACGTACGATGGAATATCCCTCAGCCACGAAATCAATGTCATAAGACCAGGAGCAGCAAAATGAGTGGATTCAGGTACGATGATTCTAAGGGAAAGAAGTCACACAGGAAAAGAAACTTATCATAAGATATCACTTAGGAAGATCCTGTAAACATGGCCACACATGAACTGAGTTAGCAAAGAGAACAGAGTCTCACATTTAGAAAACACTCTTATGCCTGCTTAAGGGGGAAGGAGAGGTGGGGTGATGCATCAAACCAGAGTTTGATATAAGCACAGGTACTGTTCCAAAAACCAACTATGGAATAGACAAGACCTACACCTTCCTCAGTGAAAGGGACTCAAAACCCCATATTTCCCGCAGAGGAATAGATCTGACTAGTAAGAATCTTAAAACCTATGTATTGATATGTCTCCGTAAGGGAATCAAGTGTGTCTAGACTGGCATAAACATGGCAGCGAGAATCAGCTCAAACCCACTCTAAAAAGGAATTTCAAAAACAGAACAAAGAAACAGGGAAATTCTTTACAATTCCTTCAGGGTCTCTGATGCAACCTGGAATGACCCTATCTACGATGACAGCTGGATGTGGCATGAGGCTGGACACTTGGGACTGAGAGGATTGGTGAGATTGGGTGAGCAAATGCAGACCCTTTAAAGCAATAATGTATGGCAACCATTCCATGGGTCCCACCTCTCCAGGTTGAAGGGAATATTACTACAGCTATAACATGTACGGGAAACCTAGAGAATGGACACACTGTGAATACGAAAGGTTTCTAAAACTCAACGAAGAGTCCCTCTCCTGGTGCTCCGGTTTGACGTTCCAACAGCTTTACTATCAATCTCCCAACTTGGAGAGACAGCCCCTTTAAGCTCCTGGTTCACACAGGTTGCCCATTTGGCAGAGGAGGAAAGGGAAGAGGGAGAACCAATGAGAGAGTAGCTGTTAGGCATTTGGATGGGCACATGTCACTCTAATTTCCCGGCAGGAAGAAGAATTCACCAAAGTCTCAGCCACCCACCGGGAACCAGTATAGGTCCTGAACCAAATGTTTGGACTTGCGTTCAGCTCACAAAAAACGAGTTGAAAAATGGAGCTCAGGGGCACAGCAATTCACAAACTGGCAGAGTAATCAAGGCCAACTACCGTCCAAAAATCTGTTGAGGGAAGGCAACGAGGCGGACTTGAATGCGAGGCAGAATAGCAGGAAACAGATTTCAAGAGGTACGTTAGAATCGCCTGTAAAGCACAGGAAGAGGGGCACAACTTCGACAATGATGCACTTGGCCAAAAAGGGCGTATGCGTTTTCTCCTGAATATATTCAGGAGAAAACGCATACGCCCTTTTTGGCCAAGCAAGCAAGCGGGCAATGCAAATCTGCACCACAAAGAAGTATCACTTCCCACCGGTCAAAAGGGACATCCACAAAATGTGTAAAAACCAGAAAGGCAAGACAGGCCCTGGAGAACAGGGAGCCTTGTTATGCTGATGGGCGGGATGTAAGTTGCCAACTGCCTCACTGGAGGAGTGCATTGTGTTCCCTAAAACAAGTAAACAACAGAGCTACAGAGCCAAGGGCACTTCCAGTCTAGGGAATATACCTTGGGAAACCTGAAAATCCATAAGACAGAGCCACCCCCAAATTGAGGGCTGCACTGCTTACAAGAACCTCAACCTGGGTACACCTGAAATATCCCAGGAAATATAAAAATGGTTCCAAACATTGTGGAACTTACGTACGATGGAATATCCCTCAGCCACGAAATCAATGTCATAAGACCAGGAGCAGCAAAATGAGTGGATTCAGGTACGATGATTCTAAGGGAAAGAAGTCACACAGGAAAAGAAACTTATCATAAGATATCACTTAGGAAGATCCTGTAAACATGGCTACACATGAACTGAGTTAGCAAAGAGAACAGAGTCTCACATTTAGAAAACACTCTTATGCCTGCTTAAGGGGGAAGGAGAGGTGGGGTGATGCATCAAACCAGAGTTTGATATAAGCACAGGTACTGTTCCAAAAACCAACTATGGAATAGACAAGACCTACACCTTCCTCAGTGAAAGGGACTCAAAACCCCATATTTCCCGCAGAGGAATAGATCTGACTAGTAAGAATCTTAAAACCTATGTATTGATATGTCTCCGTAAGGGAATCAAGTGTGTCTAGACTGGCATAAACATGGCAGCGAGAATCAGCTCAAACCCACTCTAAAAAGGAATTTCAAAAACAGAACAAAGAAACAGGGAAATTCTTTACAATTCCTTCAGGGTCTCTGATGCAACCTGGAATGACCCTATCTACGATGACAGCTGGATGTGGCATGAGGCTGGACACTTGGGACTGAGAGGATTGGTGAGATTGGGTGAGCAAATGCAGACCCTTTAAAGCAATAATGCATGGCAACCATTCCATGGGTCCCACCTCTCCAGGTTGAAGGGAATATTACTACAGCTATAACATGTACGGGAAACCTAGAGAATGGACACACTGTGAATACGAAAGGTTTCTAAAACTCAACGAAGAGTCCCTCTCCTGGTGCTCCGGTTTGACGTTCCAACAGCTTTACTATCAATCTCCCAACTTGGAGAGACAGCCCCTTTAAGCTCCTGGTTCACACAGGTTGCCCATTTGGCAGAGGAGGAAAGGGAAGAGGGAGAACCAATGAGAGAGTAGCTGTTAGGCATTTGGATGGGCACATGTCACTCTAATTTCCCGGCAGGAAGAAGAATTCACCAAAGTCTCAGCCACCCACCGGGAACCAGTATAGGTCCTGAACCAAATGTTTGGACTTGCGTTCAGCTCACAAAAAACGAGTTGAAAAATGGAGCTCAGGGGCACAGCAATTCACAAACTGGCAGAGTAATCAAGGCCAACTACCGTCCAAAAATCTGTTGAGGGAAGGCAACGAGGCGGACTTGAATGCGAGGCAGAATAGCAGGAAACAGATTTCAAGAGGTACGTTAGAATCGCCTGTAAAGCACAGGAAGAGGGGCACAACTTCGACAATGATGCACTTGGCCAAAAAGGGCGTATGCGTTTTCTCCTGAATATATTCAGGAGAAAACGCATACGCCCTTTTTGGCCAAGCAAGCAAGCGGGCAATGCAAATCTGCACCACAAAATAGTATCACTTCCCACCGGTCAAAAGGGACATCCACAAAATGTGTAAAAACCAGAAAGGCAAGACTGGCCCTGGAGAACAGGGAGCCTTGTTATGCTGATGGGCGGGATGTAAGTTGCCAACTGCCTCACTGGAGGAGTGCATTGTGTTCCCTAAAACAAGTAAACAACAGAGCTACAGAGCCAAGGGCACTTCCAGTCTAGGGAATATACCTTGGGAAAACTGAAAATCCATAAGACAGAGCCACCCCCAAATTGAGGGCTGCACTGCTTACAAGAACCTCAACCTGGGTACACCTGAAATATCCCAGGAAATATAAAAATGGTTCCAAACATTGTGGAACTTACGTACGATGGAATATCCCTCAGCCACGAAATCAATGTCATAAGACCAGTAGCAGCAAAATGAGTGGATTCAGGTACGATGATTCTAAGGGAAAGAAGTCACACAGGAAAAGAAACTTATCATAAGATATCACTTAGGAAGATCCTGTAAACATGGCAACACATTAACTGAGTTTGCAAAGAGAACAGAGTCTCACATTTAGAAAACACTCTTATGCCTGCTTAAGGGGGAAGGAGAGGTGGGGTGATGCATCAAACCAGAGTTTGATATAAGCACAGGTACTGTTCCAAAAACCAACTATGGAATAGACAAGACCTACACCTTCCTCAGTGAAAGGGACTCAAAACCCCATATGTCCCGCAGAGGAATAGATCTGACTAGTAAGAATCTTAAAACCTATGTATTGATATGTCTCCGTAAGGGAATCAAGTGTGTCTAGACTGGCATAAAGATGGCAGCGAGAATCAGCTCAAACCCACTCTAAAAAGGAATTTCAAAAACAGAACAAAGAAACAGGGAAATTCTTTACAATTCCTTCAGGGTCTCTGATGCAACCTGGAATGACCCTATCTACGATGACAGCTGGATGTGGCATGAGGCTGGACACTTGGGACTGAGAGGATTGGTGAGATTGGGTGAGCAAATGCAGACCCTTTAAAGCAATAATGCATGGCAACCATTCCATGGGTCCCACCTCTCCAGGTTGAAGGGAATATTACTACAGCTATAACATGTACGGGAAACCTAGAGAATGGACACACTGTGAATACGAAAGGTTTCTAAAACTCAACGAAGAGTCCCTCTCCTGGTGCTCCGGTTTGACGTTCCAACAGCTTTACTATCAATCTCCCAACTTGGAGAGACAGCCCCTTTAAGCTCCTGGTTCACACAGGTTGCCCATTTGGCAGAGGAGGAAAGGGAAGAGGGAGAACCAATGAGAGAGTAGCTGTTAGGCATTTGGATGGGCACATGTCACTCTAATTTCCCGGCAGGAAGAAGAATTCACCAAAGTCTCAGCCACCCACCGGGAACCAGTATAGGTCCTGAACCAAATGTTTGGACTTGCGTTCAGCTCACAGAAAACGAGTTGAAAAATGGAGCTCAGGGGCACAGCAATTCACAAACTGGCAGAGTAATCAAGGCCAACTATCGTCCAAAAATCTGTTGAGGGAAGGCAACGAGGCGGACTTGAATGCGAGGCAGAATAGCAGGAAACAGATTTCAAGAGGTACGTTAGAATCGCCTGTAAAGCACAGGAAGAGGGGCACAACTTCGACAATGATGCACTTGGCCAAAAAGGGCGTATGCGTTTTCTCCTGAATATATTCAGGAGAAAACGCATACGCCCTTTTTGGCCAAGCAAGCAAGCGGGCAATGCAAATCTGCACCACAAAGAAGTATCACTTCCCACCGGTCAAAAGGGACATCCACAAAATGTGTAAAAACCAGAAAGGCAAGACAGGCCCTGGAGAACAGGGAGCCTTGTTATGCTGATGGGCGGGATGTAAGTTGCCAACTGCCTCACTGGAGGAGTGCATTGTGTTCCCTAAAACAAGTAAACAACAGAGCTACAGAGCCAAGGGCACTTCCAGTCTAGGGAATATACCTTGGGAAAACTGAAAATCCATAAGACAGAGCCACCCCCAAATTGAGGGCTGCACTGCTTACAAGAACCTCAACCTGGGTACACCTGAAATATCCCAGGAAATATAAAAATGGTTCCAAACATTGTGGAACTTACGTACGATGGAATATCCCTCAGCCACGAAATCAATGTCATAAGACCAGTAGCAGCAAAATGAGTGGATTCAGGTACGATGATTCTAAGGGAAAGAAGTCACACAGGAAAAGAAACTTATCATAAGATATCACTTAGGAAGATCCTGTAAACATGGCCACACATGAACTGAGTTAGGAAAGAGAACAGAGTCTCACATTTAGAAAACACTCTTATGCCTGCTTAAGGGGGAAGGAGAGGTGGGGTGATGCATCAAACCAGAGTTTGATATAAGCACAGGTACTGTTCCAAAAACCAACTATGGAATAGACAAGACCTACACCTTCCTCAGTGAAAGGGACTCAAAACCCCATATGTCCCGCAGAGGAATAGATCTGACTAGTAAGAATCTTAAAACCTATGTATTGATATGTCTCCGTAAGGGAATCAAGTGTGTCTAGACTGGCATAAAGATGGCAGCGAGAATCAGCTCAAACCCACTCTAAAAAGGAATTTCAAAAACAGAACAAAGAAACAGGGAAATTCTTTACAATTCCTTCAGGGTCTCTGATGCAACCTGGAATGACCCTATCTACGATGACAGCTGGATGTGGCATGAGGCTGGACACTTGGGACTGAGAGGATTGGTGAGATTGGGTGAGCAAATGCAGACCCTTTAAAGCAATAATGCATGGCAACCATTCCATGGGTCCCACCTCTCCAGGTTGAAGGGAATATTACTACAGCTATAACATGTACGGGAAACCTAGAGAATGGACACACTGTGAATACGAAAGGTTTCTAAAACTCAACGAAGAGTCCCTCTCCTGGTGCTCCGGTTTGACGTTCCAACAGCTTTACTATCAATCTCCCAACTTGGAGAGACAGCCCCTTTAAGCTCCTGGTTCACACAGGTTGCCCATTTGGCAGAGGAGGAAAGGGAAGAGGGAGAACCAATGAGAGAGTAGCTGTTAGGCATTTGGATGGGCACATGTCACTCTAATTTCCTGGCAGGAAGAAGAATTCACCAAAGTCTCAGCCACCCACCGGGAACCAGTATAGGTCCTGAACCAAATGTTTGGACTTGCGTTCAGCTCACAGAAAACGAGTTGAAAAATGGAGCTCAGGGGCACAGCAATTCACAAACTGGCAGAGTAATCAAGGCCAACTATCGTCCAAAAATCTGTTGAGGGAAGGCAACGAGGCGGACTTGAATGCGAGGCAGAATAGCAGGAAACAGATTTCAAGAGGTACGTTAGAATCGCCTGTAAAGCACAGGAAGAGGGGCACAACTTCGACAATGATGCACTTGGCCAAAAAGGGCGTATGCGTTTTCTCCTGAATATATTCAGGAGAAAACGCATACGCCCTTTTTGGCCAAGCAAGCAAGCGGGCAATGCAAATCTGCACCACAAAGAAGTATCACTTCCCACCGGTCAAAAGGGACATCCACAAAATGTGTAAAAACCAGAAAGGCAAGACAGGCCCTGGAGAACAGGGAGCCTTGTTATGCTGATGGGCGGGATGTAAGTTGCCAACTGCCTCACTGGAGGAGTGCATTGTGTTCCCTAAAACAAGTAAACAACAGAGCTACAGAGCCAAGGGCACTTCCAGTCTAGGGAATATACCTTGGGAAAACTGAAAATCCATAAGACAGAGCCACCCCCAAATTGAGGGCTGCACTGCTTACAAGAACCTCAACCTGGGTACACCTGAAATATCCCAGGAAATATAAAAATGGTTCCAAACATTGTGGAACTTATGTACGATGGAATATCCCTCAGCCACGAAATCAATGTCATAAGACCAGTAGCAGCAAAATGAGTGGATTCAGGTACGATGATTCTAAGGGAAAGAAGTCACACAGGAAAAGAAACTTATCATAAGATATCACTTAGGAAGATCCTGTAAACATGGCCACACATGAACTGAGTTAGCAAAGAGAACAGAGTCTCACATTTAGAAAACACTCTTATGCCTGCTTAAGGGGGAAGGAGAGGTGGGGTGATGCATCAAACCAGAGTTTGATATAAGCACAGGTACTGTTCCAAAAACCAACTATGGAATAGACAAGACCTATACCTTCCTCAGTGAAAGGGACTCAAAACCCCATATTTCCCGCAGAGGAATAGATCTGACTAGTAAGAATCTTAAAACCTATGTATTGATATGTCTCCGTAAGGGAATCAAGTGTGTCTAGACTGGCATAAACATGGCAGCGAGAATCAGCTCAAACCCACTCTAAAAAGGAATTTCAAAAACAGAACAAAGAAACAGGGAAATTCTTTACAATTCCTTCAGGGTCTCTGATGCAACCTGGAATGACCCTATCTACAATGACAGCTGGATGTGGCATGAGGCTGGACACTTGGGACTCAGAGGATTGGTGAGATTGGGTGAGCAAATGCAGACCCTTTAAAGCAATAATGCATGGCAACCATTCCATGGGTCCCACCTCTCCAGGTTGAAGGGAATATTACTACAGCTATAACATGTACGGGAAACCTAGAGAATGGACACACTGTGAATACGAAAGGTTTCTAAAACTCAACGAAGAGTCCCTCTCCTGGTGCTCCGGTTTGACGTTCCAACAGCTTTACTATCAATCTCCCAACTTGGAGAGACAGCCCCTTTAAGCTCCTGGTTCACACAGGTTGCCCATTTGGCAGAGGAGGAAAGGGAAGAGGGAGAACCAATGAGAGAGTAGCTGTTAGGCATTTGGATGGGCACATGTCACTCTAATTTCCCGGCAGGAAGAAGAATTCACCAAAGTCTCAGCCACCCACCGGGAGCCAGTATAGGTCCTGAACCAAATGTTTGGACTTGTGTTCAGCTCACAGAAAACGAGTTGAAAAATGGAGCTCAGGGGCACAGCAATTCACAAACTGGCAGAGTAATCAAGGCCAACTATCGTCCAAAAATCTGTTGAGGGAAGGCAACGAGGCGGACTTGAATGCGAGGCAGAATAGCAGGAAACAGATTTCAAGAGGTACGTTAGAATCGCCTGTAAAGCACAGGAAGAGGGGCACAACTTCGACAATGATGCACTTGGCCAAAAAGGGCGTATGCGTTTTCTCCTGAATATATTCAGGAGAAAACGCATACGCCCTTTTTGGCCAAGCAAGCAAGCGGGCAATGCAAATCTGCACCACAAAGAAGTATCACTTCCCACCGGTCAAAAGGGACATCCACAAAATGTGTAAAAACCAGAAAGGCAAGACAGGCCCTGGAGAACAGGGAGCCTTGTTATGCTGATGGGCGGGATGTAAGTTGCCAACTGCCTCACTGGAGGAGTGCATTGTGTTCCCTAAAACAAGTAAACAACAGAGCTACAGAGCCAAGGGCACTTCCAGTCTAGGGAATATACCTTGGGAAAACTGAAAATCCATAAGACAGAGCCACCCCCAAATTGAGGGCTGCACTGCTTACAAGAACCTCAACCTGGGTACACCTGAAATATCCCAGGAAATATAAAAATGGTTCCAAACATTGTGGAACTTACGTACGATGGAATATCCCTCAGCCACGAAATCAATGTCATAAGACCAGTAGCAGCAAAATGAGTGGATTCAGGTACGATGATTCTAAGGGAAAGAAGTCACACAGGAAAAGAAACTTATCATAAGATATCACTTAGGAAGATCCTGTAAACATGGCCACACATGAACTGAGTTAGCAAAGAGAACAGAGTCTCACATTTAGAAAACACTCTTATGCCTGCTTAAGGGGGAAGGAGAGGTGGGGTGATGCATCAAACCAGAGTTTGATATAAGCACAGGTACTGTTCCAAAAACCAACTATGGAATAGACAAGACCTACACCTTCCTCAGTGAAAGGGACTCAAAACCCCATATTTCCCGCAGAGGAATAGATCTGACTAGTAAGAATCTTAAAACCTATGTATTGATATGTCTCCGTAAGGGAATCAAGTGTGTCTAGACTGGCATAAACATGGCAGCGAGAATCAGCTCAAACCCACTCTAAAAAGGAATTTCAAAAACAGAACAAAGAAACAGGGAAATTCTTTACAATTCCTTCAGGGTCTCTGATGCAACCTGGAATGACCCTATCTACGATGACAGCTGGATGTGGCATGAGGCTGGACACTTGGGACTGAGAGGATTGGTGAGATTGGGTGAGCAAATGCAGACCCTTTAAAGCAATAATGCATGGCAACCATTCCATGGGTCCCACCTCTCCAGGTTGAAGGGAATATTACTACAGCTATAACATGTACGGGAAACCTAGAGAATGGACACACTGTGAATACGAAAGGTTTCTAAAACTCAACGAAGAGTCCCTCTCCTGGTGCTCCGGTTTGACGTTCCAACAGCTTTACTATCAATCTCCCAACTTGGAGAGACAGCCCCTTTAAGCTCCTGGTTCACACAGGTTGCCCATTTGGCAGAGGAGGAAAGGGAAGAGGGAGAACCAATGAGAGAGTAGCTGTTAGGCATTTGGATGGGCACATGTCACTCTAATTTCCCGGCAGGAAGAAGAATTCACCAAAGTCTCAGCCACCCACCGGGAACCAGTATAGGTCCTGAACCAAATGTTTGGACTTGCGTTCAGCTCACAGAAAACGAGTTGAAAAATGGAGCTCAGGGGCACAGCAATTCACAAACTGGCAGAGTAATCAAGGCCAACTATCGTCCAAAAATCTGTTGAGGGAAGGCAACGAGGCGGACTTGAATGCGAGGCAGAATAGCAGGAAACAGATTTCAAGAGGTACGTTAGAATCGCCTGTAAAGCACAGGAAGAGGGGCACAACTTCGACAATGATGCACTTGGCCAAAAAGGGCGTATGCGTTTTCTCCTGAATATATTCAGGAGAAAACGCATACGCCCTTTTTGGCCAAGCAAGCAAGCGGGCAATGCAAATCTGCACCACAAAGAAGTATCACTTCCCACCAGTCAAAAGGGACATCCACAAAATGTGTAAAAACCAGAAAGGCAAGACAGGCCCTGGAGAACAGGGAGCCTTGTTATGCTGATGGGCGGGATGTAAGTTGCCAACTGCCTCACTGGAGGAGTGCATTGTGTTCCCTAAAACAAGTAAACAACAGAGCTACAGAGCCAAGGGCACTTCCAGTCTAGGGAATATACCTTGGGAAAACTGAAAATCCATAAGACAGAGCCACCCCCAAATGGAGGGCTGCACTGCTTACAAGAACCTCAACCTGGGTACACCTGAAATATCCCAGGAAATATAAAAATGGTTCCAAACATTGTGGAACTTACGTACGATGGAATATCCCTCAGCCACGAAATCAATGTCATAAGACCAGTAGCAGCAAAATGAGTGGATTCAGGTACGATGATTCTAAGGGAAAGAAGTCACACAGGAAAAGAAACTTATCATAAGATATCACTTAGGAAGATCCTGTAAACATGGTCACACATGAACTGAGTTAGCAAAGAGAACAGAGTCTCACATTTAGAAAACACTCTTATGCCTGCTTAAGGGGGAAGGAGAGGTGGGGTGATGCATCAAACCAGAGTTTGATATAAGCACAGGTACTGTTCCAAAAACCAACTATGGAATAGACAAGACCTACACCTTCCTCAGTGAAAGGGACTCAAAACCCCATATTTCCCGCAGAGGAATAGATCTGACTAGTAAGAATCTTAAAACCTATGTATTGATATGTCTCCGTAAGGGAATCAAGTGTGTCTAGACTGGCATAAACATGGCAGCGAGAATCAGCTCAAACCCACTCTAAAAAGGAATTTCAAAAACAGAACAAAGAATCAGGGAAATTCTTTACAATTCCTTCAGGGTCTCTGATGCAACCTGGAATGACCCTATCTACGATGACAGCTGGATGTGGCATGAGGCTGGACACTTGGGACTGAGAGGATTGGTGAGATTGGGTGAGCAAATGCAGACCCTTTAAAGCAATAATGCATGGCAACCATTCCATGGGTCCCACCTCTCCAGGTTGAAGGGAATATTACTACAGCTATAACATGTACGGGAAACCTAGAGAATGGACACACTGTGAATACGAAAGGTTTCTAAAACTCAACGAAGAGTCCCTCTCCTGGTGCTCCGGTTTGACGTTCCAACAGCTTTACTATCAATCTCCCAACTTGGAGAGACAGCCCCTTTAAGCTCCTGGTTCACACAGGTTGCCCATTTGGCAGAGGAGGAAAGGGAAGAGGGAGAACCAATGAGAGAGTAGCTGTTAGGCATTTGGATGGGCACATGTCACTCTAATTTCCCGGCAGGAAGAAGAATTCACCAAAGTCTCAGCCACCCACCGGGAACCAGTATAGGTCCTGAACCAAATGTTTGGACTTGCGATCAGCTCACAGAAAACGAGTTGAAAAATGGAGCTCAGGGGCACAGCAATTCACAAACTGGCAGAGTAATCAAGGCCAACTATCGTCCAAAAATCTGTTGAGGGAAGGCAACGAGGCGGACTTGAATGCGAGGCAGAATAGCAGGAAACAGATTTCAAGAGGTACGTTAGAATCGCCTGTAAAGCACAGGAAGAGGGGCACAACTTCGACAATGATGCACTTGGCCAAAAAGGGCGTATGCGTTTTCTCCTGAATATATTCAGGAGAAAACGCATACGCCCTTTTTGGCCAAGCAAGCAAGCGGGCAATGCAAATCTGCACCTCAAAGAAGTATCACTTCCCACCGGTCAAAAGGGACATCCACAAAATGTGTAAAAACCAGAAAGGCAAGACAGGCCCTGGAGAACAGGGAGCCTTGTTATGCTGATGGGCGGGATGTAAGTTGCCAACTGCCTCACTGGAGGAGTGCATTGTGTTCCCTAAAACAAGTAAACAACAGAGCTACAGAGCCAAGGGCACTTCCAGTCTAGGGAATATACCTTGGGAAAACTGAAAATCCATAAGACAGAGCCACCCCCAAATTGAGGGCTGCACTGCTTACAAGAACCTCAACCTGGGTACACCTGAAATATCCCAGGAAATATAAAAATGGTCCCAAACATTGTGGAACTTACGTACGATGGAATATCCCTCAGCCACGAAATCAATGTCATAAGACCAGTAGCAGCAAAATGAGTGGATTCAGGTACGATGATTCTAAGGGAAAGAAGTCACACAGGAAAAGAAACTTATCATAAGATATCACTTAGGAAGATCCTGTAAACATGGCTACACATGAACTGAGTTAGCAAAGAGAACAGAGTCTCACATTTAGAAAACACTCTTATGCCTGCTTAAGGGGGAAGGAGAGGTGGGGTGATGCATCAAACCAGAGTTTGATATAAGCACAGGTACTGTTCCAAAAACCAACTATGGAATAGACAAGACCTACACCTTCCTCAGTGAAAGGGACTCAAAACCCCATATTTCCCGCAGAGGAATAGATCTGACTAGTAAGAATCTTAAAACCTATGTATTGATATGTCTCCGTAAGGGAATCAAGTGTGTCTAGACTGGCATAAACATGGCAGCGAGAATCAGCTCAAACCCACTCTAAAAAGGAATTTCAAAAACAGAACAAAGAAACAGGGAAATTCTTTACAATTCCTTCAGGGTCTCTGATGCAACCTGGAATGACCCTATCTACGATGACAGCTGGATGTGGCATGAGGCTGGACACTTGGGACTGAGAGGATTGGTGAGATTGGGTGAGCAAATGCAGACCCTTTAAAGCAATAATGCATGGCAACCATTCCATGGGTCCCACCTCTCCAGGTTGAAGGGAATATTACTACAGCTATAACATGTACGGGAAACCTAGAGAATGGACACACTGTGAATACGAAAGGTTTCTAAAACTCAACGAAGAGTCCCTCTCCTGGTGCTCCGGTTTGACTTTCCAACAGCTTTACTATCAATCTCCCAACTTGGAGAGACAGCCCCTTTAAGCTCCTGGTTCACACAGGTTGCCCATTTGGCAGAGGAGGAAAGGGAAGAGGGAGAACCAATGAGAGAGTAGCTGTTAGGCATTTGGATGGGCACATGTCACTCTAATTTCCCGGCAGGAAGAAGAATTCACCAAAGTCTCAGCCACCCACCGGGAACCAGTATAGGTCCTGAACCAAATGTTTGGACTTGCGTTCAGCTCACAGAAAACGAGTTGAAAAATGGAGCTCAGGGGCACAGCAATTCACAAACTGGCAGAGTAATCAAGGCCAACTATCGTCCAAAAATCTGTTGAGGGAAGGCAACGAGGCGGACTTGAATGTGAGGCAGAATAGCAGGAAACAGATTTCAAGAGGTACGTTAGAATCGCCTGTAAAGCACAGGAAGAGGGGCACAACTTCGACAATGATGCACTTGGCCAAAAAGGGCGTATGCGTTTTCTCCTGAATATATTCAGGAGAAAACGCATACGCCCTTTTTGGCCAAGCAAGCAAGCGGGCAATGCAAATCTGCACCACAAAGAAGTATCACTTCCCACCGGTCAAAAGGGACATCCACAAAATGTGTAAAAACCAGAAAGGCAAGACAGGCCCTGGAGAACAGGGAGCCTTGTTATGCTGATGGGCGGGATGTAAGTTGCCAACTGCCTCACTGGAGGAGTGCATTGTGTTCCCTAAAACAAGTAAACAACAGAGCTACAGAGCCAAGGGCACTTCCAGTCTAGGGAATATACCTTGGGAAAACTGAAAATCCATAAGACAGAGCCACCCCCAAATTGAGGGCTGCACTGCTTACAAGAACCTCAACCTGGGTACACCTGAAATATCCCAGGAAATATAAAAATGGTCCCAAACATTGTGGAACTTACGTACGATGGAATATCCCTCAGCCACGAAATCAATGTCATAAGACCAGTAGCAGCAAAATGAGTGGATTCAGGTACGATGATTCTAAGGGAAAGAAGTCACACAGGAAAAGAAACTTATCATAAGATATCACTTAGGAAGATCCTGTAAACATGGCTACACATGAACTGAGTTAGCAAAGAGAACAGAGTCTCACATTTAGAAAACACTCTTATGCCTGCTTAAGGGGGAAGGAGAGGTGGGGTGATGCATCAAACCAGAGTTTGATATAAGCACAGGTACTGTTCCAAAAACCAACTATGGAATAGACAAGACCTACACCTTCCTCAGTGAAAGGGACTCAAAACCCCATATTTCCCGCAGAGGAATAGATCTGACTAGTAAGAATCTTAAAACCTATGTATTGATATGTCTCCGTAAGGGAATCAAGTGTGTCTAGACTGGCATAAACATGGCAGCGAGAATCAGCTCAAACCCACTCTAAAAAGGAATTTCAAAAACAGAACAAAGAAACAGGGAAATTCTTTACAATTCCTTCAGGGTCTCTGATGCAACCTGGAATGACCCTATCTACGATGACAGCTGGATGTGGCATGAGGCTGGACACTTGGGACTGAGAGGATTGGTGAGATTGGGTGAGCAAATGCAGACCCTTTAAAGCAATAATGCATGGCAACCATTCCATGGGTCCCACCTCTCCAGGTTGAAGGGAATATTACTACAGCTATAACATGTACGGGAAACCTAGAGAATGGACACACTGTGAATACGAAAGGTTTCTAAAACTCAACGAAGAGTCCCTCTCCTGGTGCTCCGGTTTGACTTTCCAACAGCTTTACTATCAATCTCCCAACTTGGAGAGACAGCCCCTTTAAGCTCCTGGTTCACACAGGTTGCCCATTTGGCAGAGGAGGAAAGGGAAGAGGGAGAACCAATGAGAGAGTAGCTGTTAGGCATTTGGATGGGCACATGTCACTCTAATTTCCCGGCAGGAAGAAGAATTCACCAAAGTCTCAGCCACCCACCGGGAACCAGTATAGGTCCTGAACCAAATGTTTGGACTTGCGTTCAGCTCACAGAAAACGAGTTGAAAAATGGAGCTCAGGGGCACAGCAATTCACAAACTGGCAGAGTAATCAAGGCCAACTATCGTCCAAAAATCTGTTGAGGGAAGGCAACGAGGCGGACTTGAATGTGAGGCAGAATAGCAGGAAACAGATTTCAAGAGGTACGTTAGAATCGCCTGTAAAGCACAGGAAGAGGGGCACAACTTCGACAATGATGCACTTGGCCAAAAAGGGCGTATGCGTTTTCTCCTGAATATATTCAGGAGAAAACGCATACGCCCTTTTTGGCCAAGCAAGCAAGCGGGCAATGCAAATCTGCACCACAAAGAAGTATCACTTCCCACCGGTCAAAAGGGACATCCACAAAATGTGTAAAAACCAGAAAGGCAAGACAGGCCCTGGAGAACAGGGAGCCTTGTTATGCTGATGGGCGGGATGTAAGTTGCCAACTGCCTCACTGGAGGAGTGCATTGTGTTCCCTAAAACAAGTAAACAACAGAGCTACAGAGCCAAGGGCACTTCCAGTCTAGGGAATATACCTTGGGAAAACTGAAAATCCATAAGACAGAGCCACCCCCAAATTGAGGGCTGCACTGCTTACAAGAACCTCAACCTGGGTACACCTGAAATATCCCAGGAAATATAAAAATGGTCCCAAACATTGTGGAACTTACGTACGATGGAATATCCCTCAGCCACGAAATCAATGTCATAAGACCAGTAGCAGCAAAATGAGTGGATTCAGGTACGATGATTCTAAGGGAAAGAAGTCACACAGGAAAAGAAACTTATCATAAGATATCACTTAGGAAGATCCTGTAAACATGGCTACACATGAACTGAGTTAGCAAAGAGAACAGAGTCTCACATTTAGAAAACACTCTTATGCCTGCTTAAGGGGGAAGGAGAGGTGGGGTGATGCATCAAACCAGAGTTTGATATAAGCACAGGTACTGTTCCAAAAACCAACTATGGAATAGACAAGACCTACACCTTCCTCAGTGAAAGGGACTCAAAACCCCATATTTCCCGCAGAGGAATAGATCTGACTAGTAAGAATCTTAAAACCTATGTATTGATATGTCTCCGTAAGGGAATCAAGTGTGTCTAGACTGGCATAAACATGGCAGCGAGAATCAGCTCAAACCCACTCTAAAAAGGAATTTCAAAAACAGAACAAAGAATCAGGGAAATTCTTTACAATTCCTTCAGGGTCTCTGATGCAACCTGGAATGACCCTATCTACGATGACAGCTGGATGTGGCATGAGGCTGGACACTTGGGACTGAGAGGATTGGTGAGATTGGGTGAGCAAATGCAGACCCTTTAAAGCAATAATGCATGGCAACCATTCCATGGGTCCCACCTCTCCAGGTTGAAGGGAATATTACTACAGCTATAACATGTACGGGAAACCTAGAGAATGGACACACTGTGAATACGAAAGGTTTCTAAAACTCAACGAAGAGTCCCTCTCCTGGTGCTCCGGTTTGACTTTCAAACAGCTTTACTATCAATCTCCCAACTTGGAGAGACAGCCCCTTTAAGCTCCTGGTTCACACAGGTTGCCCATTTGGCAGAGGAGGAAAGGGAAGAGGGAGAACCAATGAGAGAGTAGCTGTTAGGCATTTGGATGGGCACATGTCACTCTAATTTCCCGGCAGGAAGAAGAATTCACCAAAGTCTCAGCCACACACCGGGAACCAGTATAGGTCCTGAACCAAATGTTTGGACTTGCGTTCAGCTCACAGAAAACGAGTTGAAAAATGGAGCTCAGGGGCACAGCAATTCACAAACTGGCAGAGTAATCAAGGCCAACTATCGTCCAAAAATCTGTTGAGGGAAGGCAACGAGGCGGACTTGAATGCGAGGCAGAATAGCAGGAAACAGATTTCAAGAGGTACGTTAGAATCGCCTGTAAAGCACAGGAAGAGGGGCACAACTTCGACAATGATGCACTTGGCCAAAAAGGGCGTATGCGTTTTCTCCTGAATATATTCAGGAGAAAACGCATACGCCCTTTTTGGCCAAGCAAGCAAGCGGGCAATGCAAATCTGCACCTCAAAGAAGTATCACTTCCCACCGGTCAAAAGGGACATCCACAAAATGTGTAAAAACCAGAAAGGCAAGACAGGCCCTGGAGAACAGGGAGCCTTGTTATGCTGATGGGCGGGATGTAAGTTGCCAACTGCCTCACTGGAGGAGTGCATTGTGTTCCCTAAAACAAGTAAACAACAGAGCTACAGAGCCAAGGGCACTTCCAGTCTAGGGAATATACCTTGGGAAAACTGAAAATCCATAAGACAGAGCCACCCCCAAATTGAGGGCTGCACTGCTTACAAGAACCTCAACCTGGGTACACCTGAAATATCCCAGGAAATATAAAAATGGTCCCAAACATTGTGGAACTTACGTACGATGGAATATCCCTCAGCCACGAAATCAATGTCATAAGACCAGTAGCAGCAAAATGAGTGGATTCAGGTACGATGATTCTAAGGGAAAGAAGTCACACAGGAAAAGAAACTTATCATAAGATATCACTTAGGAAGATCCTGTAAACATGGCTACACATGAACTGAGTTAGCAAAGAGAACAGAGTCTCACATTTAGAAAACACTCTTATGCCTGCTTAAGGGGGAAGGAGAGGTGGGGTGATGCATCAAACCAGAGTTTGATATAAGCACAGGTACTGTTCCAAAAACCAACTATGGAATAGACAAGACCTACACCTTCCTCAGTGAAAGGGACTCAAAACCCCATATTTCCCGCAGAGGAATAGATCTGACTAGTAAGAATCTTAAAACCTATGTATTGATATGTCTCCGTAAGGGAATCAAGTGTGTCTAGACTGGCATAAACATGGCAGCGAGAATCAGCTCAAACCCACTCTAAAAAGGAATTTCAAAAACAGAACAAAGAAACAGGGAAATTCTTTACAATTCCTTCAGGGTCTCTGATGCAACCTGGAATGACCCTATCTACGATGACAGCTGGATGTGGCATGAGGCTGGACACTTGGGACTGAGAGGATTGGTGAGATTGGGTGAGCAAATGCAGACCCTTTAAAGCAATAATGCATGGCAACCATTCCATGGGTCCCACCTCTCCAGGTTGAAGGGAATATTACTACAGCTATAACATGTACGGGAAACCTAGAGAATGGACACACTGTGAATACGAAAGGTTTCTAAAACTCAACGAAGAGTCCCTCTCCTGGTGCTCCGGTTTGACTTTCCAACAGCTTTACTATCAATCTCCCAACTTGGAGAGACAGCCCCTTTAAGCTCCTGGTTCACACAGGTTGCCCATTTGGCAGAGGAGGAAAGGGAAGAGGGAGAACCAATGAGAGAGTAGCTGTTAGGCATTTGGATGGGCACATGTCACTCTAATTTCCCGGCAGGAAGAAGAATTCACCAAAGTCTCAGCCACCCACCGGGAACCAGTATAGGTCCTGAACCAAATGTTTGGACTTGCGTTCAGCTCACAGAAAACGAGTTGAAAAATGGAGCTCAGGGGCACAGCAATTCACAAACTGGCAGAGTAATCAAGGCCAACTATCGTCCAAAAATCTGTTGAGGGAAGGCAACGAGGCGGACTTGAATGTGAGGCAGAATAGCAGGAAACAGATTTCAAGAGGTACGTTAGAATCGCCTGTAAAGCACAGGAAGAGGGGCACAACTTCGACAATGATGCACTTGGCCAAAAAGGGCGTATGCGTTTTCTCCTGAATATATTCAGGAGAAAACGCATACGCCCTTTTTGGCCAAGCAAGCAAGCGGGCAATGCAAATCTGCACCACAAAGAAGTATCACTTCCCACCGGTCAAAAGGGACATCCACAAAATGTGTAAAAACCAGAAAGGCAAGACAGGCCCTGGAGAACAGGGAGCCTTGTTATGCTGATGGGCGGGATGTAAGTTGCCAACTGCCTCACTGGAGGAGTGCATTGTGTTCCCTAAAACAAGTAAACAACAGAGCTACAGAGCCAAGGGCACTTCCAGTCTAGGGAATATACCTTGGGAAAACTGAAAATCCATAAGACAGAGCCACCCCCAAATTGAGGGCTGCACTGCTTACAAGAACCTCAACCTGGGTACACCTGAAATATCCCAGGAAATATAAAAATGGTCCCAAACATTGTGGAACTTACGTACGATGGAATATCCCTCAGCCACGAAATCAATGTCATAAGACCAGTAGCAGCAAAATGAGTGGATTCAGGTACGATGATTCTAAGGGAAAGAAGTCACACAGGAAAAGAAACTTATCATAAGATATCACTTAGGAAGATCCTGTAAACATGGCTACACATGAACTGAGTTAGCAAAGAGAACAGAGTCTCACATTTAGAAAACACTCTTATGCCTGCTTAAGGGGGAAGGAGAGGTGGGGTGATGCATCAAACCAGAGTTTGATATAAGCACAGGTACTGTTCCAAAAACCAACTATGGAATAGACAAGACCTACACCTTCCTCAGTGAAAGGGACTCAAAACCCCATATTTCCCGCAGAGGAATAGATCTGACTAGTAAGAATCTTAAAACCTATGTATTGATATGTCTCCGTAAGGGAATCAAGTGTGTCTAGACTGGCATAAACATGGCAGCGAGAATCAGCTCAAACCCACTCTAAAAAGGAATTTCAAAAACAGAACAAAGAAACAGGGAAATTCTTTACAATTCCTTCAGGGTCTCTGATGCAACCTGGAATGACCCTATCTACGATGACAGCTGGATGTGGCATGAGGCTGGACACTTGGGACTGAGAGGATTGGTGAGATTGGGTGAGCAAATGCAGACCCTTTAAAGCAATAATGCATGGCAACCATTCCATGGGTCCCACCTCTCCAGGTTGAAGGGAATATTACTACAGCTATAACATGTACGGGAAACCTAGAGAATGGACACACTGTGAATACGAAAGGTTTCTAAAACTCAACGAAGAGTCCCTCTCCTGGTGCTCCGGTTTGACTTTCCAACAGCTTTACTATCAATCTCCCAACTTGGAGAGACAGCCCCTTTAAGCTCCTGGTTCACACAGGTTGCCCATTTGGCAGAGGAGGAAAGGGAAGAGGGAGAACCAATGAGAGAGTAGCTGTTAGGCATTTGGATGGGCACATGTCACTCTAATTTCCCGGCAGGAAGAAGAATTCACCAAAGTCTCAGCCACCCACCGGGAACCAGTATAGGTCCTGAACCAAATGTTTGGACTTGCGTTCAGCTCACAGAAAACGAGTTGAAAAATGGAGCTCAGGGGCACAGCAATTCACAAACTGGCAGAGTAATCAAGGCCAACTATCGTCCAAAAATCTGTTGAGGGAAGGCAACGAGGCGGACTTGAATGCGAGGCAGAATAGCAGGAAACAGATTTCAAGAGGTACGTTAGAATCGCCTGTAAAGCACAGGAAGAGGGGCACAACTTCGACAATGATGCACTTGGCCAAAAAGGGCGTATGCGTTTTCTCCTGAATATATTCAGGAGAAAACGCATACGCCCTTTTTGGCCAAGCAAGCAAGCGGGCAATGCAAATCTGCACCTCAAAGAAGTATCACTTCCCACCGGTCAAAAGGGACATCCACAAAATGTGTAAAAACCAGAAAGGCAAGACAGGCCCTGGAGAACAGGGAGCCTTGTTATGCTGATGGGCGGGATGTAAGTTGCCAACTGCCTCACTGGAGGAGTGCATTGTGTTCCCTAAAACAAGTAAACAACAGAGCTACAGAGCCAAGGGCACTTCCAGTCTAGGGAATATACCTTGGGAAAACTGAAAATCCATAAGACAGAGCCACCCCCAAATTGAGGGCTGCACTGCTTACAAGAACCTCAACCTGGGTACACCTGAAATATCCCAGGAAATATAAAAATGGTCCCAAACATTGTGGAACTTACGTACGATGGAATATCCCTCAGCCACGAAATCAATGTCATAAGACCAGTAGCAGCAAAATGAGTGGATTCAGGTACGATGATTCTAAGGGAAAGAAGTCACACAGGAAAAGAAACTTATCATAAGATATCACTTAGGAAGATCCTGTAAACATGGCTACACATGAACTGAGTTAGCAAAGAGAACAGAGTCTCACATTTAGAAAACACTCTTATGCCTGCTTAAGGGGGAAGGAGAGGTGGGGTGATGCATCAAACCAGAGTTTGATATAAGCACAGGTACTGTTCCAAAAACCAACTATGGAATAGACAAGACCTACACCTTCCTCAGTGAAAGGGACTCAAAACCCCATATTTCCCGCAGAGGAATAGATCTGACTAGTAAGAATCTTAAAACCTATGTATTGATATGTCTCCGTAAGGGAATCAAGTGTGTCTAGACTGGCATAAACATGGCAGCGAGAATCAGCTCAAACCCACTCTAAAAAGGAATTTCAAAAACAGAACAAAGAAACAGGGAAATTCTTTACAATTCCTTCAGGGTCTCTGATGCAACCTGGAATGACCCTATCTACGATGACAGCTGGATGTGGCATGAGGCTGGACACTTGGGACTGAGAGGATTGGTGAGATTGGGTGAGCAAATGCAGACCCTTTAAAGCAATAATGCATGGCAACCATTCCATGGGTCCCACCTCTCCAGGTTGAAGGGAATATTACTACAGCTATAACATGTACGGGAAACCTAGAGAATGGACACACTGTGAATACGAAAGGTTTCTAAAACTCAACGAAGAGTCCCTCTCCTGGTGCTCCGGTTTGACGTTCCAACAGCTTTACTATCAATCTCCCAACTTGGAGAGACAGCCCCTTTAAGCTCCTGGTTCACACAGGTTGCCCATTTGGCAGAGGAGGAAAGGGAAGAGGGAGAACCAATGAGAGAGTAGCTGTTAGGCATTTGGATGGGCACATGTCACTCTAATTTCCCGGCAGGAAGAAGAATTCACCAAAGTCTCAGCCACCCACCGGGAACCAGTATAGGTCCTGAACCAAATGTTTGGACTTGCGTTCAGCTCACAAAAAACGAGTTGAAAAATGGAGCTCAGGGGCACAGCAATTCACAAACTGGCAGAGTAATCAAGGCCAACTATCGTCCAAAAATCTGTTGAGGGAAGGCAACGAGGCGGACTTGAATGCGAGGCAGAATAGCAGGAAACAGATTTCAAGAGGTACGTTAGAATCGCCTGTAAAGCACAGGAAGAGGGGCACAACTTCGACAATGATGCACTTGGCCAAAAAGGGCGTATGCGTTTTCTCCTGAATATATTCAGGAGAAAACGCATACGCCCTTTTTGGCCAAGCAAGCAAGCGGGCAATGCAAATCTGCACCACAAAGAAGTATCACTTCCCACCGGTCAAAAGGGACATCCACAAAATGTGTAAAAACCAGAAAGGCAAGACAGGCCCTGGAGAACAGGGAGCCTTGTTATGCTGATGGGCGGGATGTAAGTTGCCAACTGCCTCACTGGAGGAGTGCATTGTGTTCCCTAAAACAAGTAAACAACAGAGCTACAGAGCCAAGGGCACTTCCAGTCTAGGGAATATACCTTGGGAAAACTGAAAATCCATAAGACAGAGCCACCCCCAAATTGAGGGCTGCACTGCTTACAAGAACCTCAACCTGGGTACACCTGAAATATCCCAGGAAATATAAAAATGGTCCCAAACATTGTGGAACTTACGTACGATGGAATATCCCTCAGCCACGAAATCAATGTCATAAGACCAGTAGCAGCAAAATGAGTGGATTCAGGTACGATGATTCTAAGGGAAAGAAGTCACACAGGAAAAGAAACTTATCATAAGATATCACTTAGGAAGATCCTGTAAACATGGCTACACATGAACTGAGTTAGCAAAGAGAACAGAGTCTCACATTTAGAAAACACTCTTATGCCTGCTTAAGGGGGAAGGAGAGGTGGGGTGATGCATCAAACCAGAGTTTGATATAAGCACAGGTACTGTTCCAAAAACCAACTATGGAATAGACAAGACCTACACCTTCCTCAGTGAAAGGGACTCAAAACCCCATATTTCCCGCAGAGGAATAGATCTGACTAGTAAGAATCTTAAAACCTATGTATTGATATGTCTCCGTAAGGGAATCAAGTGTGTCTAGACTGGCATAAACATGGCAGCGAGAATCAGCTCAAACCCACTCTAAAAAGGAATTTCAAAAACAGAACAAAGAAACAGGGAAATTCTTTACAATTCCTTCAGGGTCTCTGATGCAACCTGGAATGACCCTATCTACGATGACAGCTGGATGTGGCATGAGGCTGGACACTTGGGACTGAGAGGATTGGTGAGATTGGGTGAGCAAATGCAGACCCTTTAAAGCAATAATGCATGGCAACCATTCCATGGGTCCCACCTCTCCAGGTTGAAGGGAATATTACTACAGCTATAACATGTACGGGAAACCTAGAGAATGGACACACTGTGAATACGAAAGGTTTCTAAAACTCAACGAAGAGTCCCTCTCCTGGTGCTCCGGTTTGACTTTCCAACAGCTTTACTATCAATCTCCCAACTTGGAGAGACAGCCCCTTTAAGCTCCTGGTTCACACAGGTTGCCCATTTGGCAGAGGAGGAAAGGGAAGAGGGAGAACCAATGAGAGAGTAGCTGTTAGGCATTTGGATGGGCACATGTCACTCTAATTTCCCGGCAGGAAGAAGAATTCACCAAAGTCTCAGCCACCCACCGGGAACCAGTATAGGTCCTGAACCAAATGTTTGGACTTGCGTTCAGCTCACAAAAAACGAGTTGAAAAATGGAGCTCAGGGGCACAGCAATTCACAAACTGGCAGAGTAATCAAGGCCAACTATCGTCCAAAAATCTGTTGAGGGAAGGCAACGAGGCGGACTTGAATGCGAGGCAGAATAGCAGGAAACAGATTTCAAGAGGTACGTTAGAATCGCCTGTAAAGCACAGGAAGAGGGGCACAACTTCGACAATGATGCACTTGGCCAAAAAGGGCGTATGCGTTTTCTCCTGAATATATTCAGGAGAAAACGCATACGCCCTTTTTGGCCAAGCAAGCAAGCGGGCAATGCAAATCTGCACCACAAAGAAGTATCACTTCCCACCGGTCAAAAGGGACATCCACAAAATGTGTAAAAACCAGAAAGGCAAGACAGGCCCTGGAGAACAGGGAGCCTTGTTATGCTGATGGGCGGGATGTAAGTTGCCAACTGCCTCACTGGAGGAGTGCATTGTGTTCCCTAAAACAAGTAAACAACAGAGCTACAGAGCCAAGGGCACTTCCAGTCTAGGGAATATACTTTGGGAAAACTGAAAATCCATAAGACAGAGCCACCCCCAAATTGAGGGCTGCACTGCTTACAAGAACCTCAACCTGGGTACACCTGAAATATCCCAGGAAATATAAAAATGGTCCCAAACATTGTGGAACTTACGTACGATGGAATATCCCTCAGCCACGAAATCAATGTCATAAGACCAGTAGCAGCAAAATGAGTGGATTCAGGTACGATGATTCTAAGGGAAAGAAGTCACACAGGAAAAGAAACTTATCATAAGATATCACTTAGGAAGATCCTGTAAACATGGCTACACATGAACTGAGTTAGCAAAGAGAACAGAGTCTCACATTTAGAAAACACTCTTATGCCTGCTTAAGGGGGAAGGAGAGGTGGGGTGATGCATCAAACCAGAGTTTGATATAAGCACAGGTACTGTTCCAAAAACCAACTATGGAATAGACAAGACCTACACCTTCCTCAGTGAAAGGGACTCAAAACCCCATATGTCCCGCAGAGGAATAGATCTGACTAGTAAGAATCTTAAAACCTATGTATTGATATGTCTCCGTAAGGGAATCAAGTGTGTCTAGACTGGCATAAACATGGCAGCGAGAATCAGCTCAAACCCACTCTAAAAAGGAATTTCAAAAACAGAACAAAGAAACAGGGAAATTCTTTACAATTCCTTCAGGGTCTCTGATGCAACCTGGAATGACCCTATCTACGATGACAGCTGGATGTGGCATGAGGCTGGACACTTGGGACTGAGAGGATTGGTGAGATTGGGTGAGCAAATGCAGACCCTTTAAAGCAATAATGCATGGCAACCATTCCATGGGTCCCACCTCTCCAGGTTGAAGGGAATATTACTACAGCTATAACATGTACGGGAAACCTAGAGAATGGACACACTGTGAATACGAAAGGTTTCTAAAACTCAACGAAGAGTCCCTCTCCTGGTGCTCCGGTTTGACGTTCCAACAGCTTTACTATCAATCTCCCAACTTGGAGAGACAGCCCCTTTAAGCTCCTGGTTCACACAGGTTGCCCATTTGGCAGAGGAGGAAAGGGAAGAGGGAGAACCAATGAGAGAGTAGCTGTTAGGCATTTGGATGGGCACATGTCACTCTAATTTCCCGGCAGGAAGAAGAATTCACCAAAGTCTCAGCCACCCACCGGGAACCAGTATAGGTCCTGAACCAAATGTTTGGACTTGCGTTCAGCTCACAAAAAACGAGTTGAAAAATGGAGCTCAGGGGCACAGCAATTCACAAACTGGCAGAGTAATCAAGGCCAACTATCGTCCAAAAATCTGTTGAGGGAAGGCAACGAGGCGGACTTGAATGTGAGGCAGAATAGCAGGAAACAGATTTCAAGAGGTACGTTAGAATCGCCTGTAAAGCACAGGAAGAGGGGCACAACTTCGACAATGATGCACTTGGCCAAAAAGGGCGTATGCGTTTTCTCCTGAATATATTCAGGAGAAAACGCATACGCCCTTTTTGGCCAAGCAAGCAAGCGGGCAATGCAAATCTGCACCACAAAGAAGTATCACTTCCCACCGGTCAAAAGGGACATCCACAAAATGTGTAAAAACCAGAAAGGCAAGACAGGCCCTGGAGAACAGGGAGCCTTGTTATGCTGATGGGCGGGATGTAAGTTGCCAACTGCCTCACTGGAGGAGTGCATTGTGTTCCCTAAAACAAGTAAACAACAGAGCTACAGAGCCAAGGGCACTTCCAGTCTAGGGAATATACCTTGGGAAAACTGAAAATCCATAAGACAGAGCCACCCCCAAATTGAGGGCTGCACTGCTTACAAGAACCTCAACCTGGGTACACCTGAAATATCCCAGGAAATATAAAAATGGTCCCAAACATTGTGGAACTTACGTACGATGGAATATCCCTCAGCCACGAAATCAATGTCATAAGACCAGTAGCAGCAAAATGAGTGGATTCAGGTACGATGATTCTAAGGGAAAGAAGTCACACAGGAAAAGAAACTTATCATAAGATATCACTTAGGAAGATCCTGTAAACATGGCTACACATGAACTGAGTTAGCAAAGAGAACAGAGTCTCACATTTAGAAAACACTCTTATGCCTGCTTAAGGGGGAAGGAGAGGTGGGGTGATGCATCAAACCAGAGTTTGATATAAGCACAGGTACTGTTCCAAAAACCAACTATGGAATAGACAAGACCTACACCTTCCTCAGTGAAAGGGACTCAAAACCCCATATTTCCCGCAGAGGAATAGATCTGACTAGTAAGAATCTTAAAACCTATGTATTGATATGTCTCCGTAAGGGAATCAAGTGTGTCTAGACTGGCATAAACATGGCAGCGAGAATCAGCTCAAACCCACTCTAAAAAGGAATTTCAAAAACAGAACAAAGAAACAGGGAAATTCTTTACAATTCCTTCAGGGTCTCTGATGCAACCTGGAATGACCCTATCTACGATGACAGCTGGATGTGGCATGAGGCTGGACACTTGGGACTGAGAGGATTGGTGAGATTGGGTGAGCAAATGCAGACCCTTTAAAGCAATAATGCATGGCAACCATTCCATGGGTCCCACCTCTCCAGGTTGAAGGGAATATTACTACAGCTATAACATGTACGGGAAACCTAGAGAATGGACACACTGTGAATACGAAAGGTTTCTAAAACTCAACGAAGAGTCCCTCTCCTGGTGCTCCGGTTTGACTTTCCAACAGCTTTACTATCAATCTCCCAACTTGGAGAGACAGCCCCTTTAAGCTCCTGGTTCACACAGGTTGCCCATTTGGCAGAGGAGGAAAGGGAAGAGGGAGAACCAATGAGAGAGTAGCTGTTAGGCATTTGGATGGGCACATGTCACTCTAATTTCCCGGCAGGAAGAAGAATTCACCAAAGTCTCAGCCACCCACCGGGAACCAGTATAGGTCCTGAACCAAATGTTTGGACTTGCGTTCAGCTCACAAAAAACGAGTTGAAAAATGGAGCTCAGGGGCACAGCAATTCACAAACTGGCAGAGTAATCAAGGCCAACTATCGTCCAAAAATCTGTTGAGGGAAGGCAACGAGGCGGACTTGAATGCGAGGCAGAATAGCAGGAAACAGATTTCAAGAGGTACGTTAGAATCGCCTGTAAAGCACAGGAAGAGGGGCACAACTTCGACAATGATGCACTTGGCCAAAAAGGGCGTATGCGTTTTCTCCTGAATATATTCAGGAGAAAACGCATACGCCCTTTTTGGCCAAGCAAGCAAGCGGGCAATGCATCTCTGCACCTCAAAGAAGTATCACTTCCCAACGGTCAAAAGGGACATCCACAAAATGTGTAAAAACCAGAAAGGCAAGACAGGCCCTGGAGAACAGGGAGCCTTGTTATGCTGATGGGCGGGATGTAAGTTGCCAACTGCCTCACTGGAGGAGTGCATTGTGTTCCCTAAAACAAGTAAACGACAGAGCTACAGAGCCAAGGGCACTTCCAGTCTAGGGAATATACCTTGGGAAAACTGAAAATCCATAAGACAGAGCCACCCCCAAATTGAGGTCTGCACTGCTTACAAGAACCTCAACCTGGGTACACCTGAAATATCCCAGGAAATATAAAAATGGTTCCAAACATTGTGGAACTTACGTACGATGGAATATCCCTCAGCCACGAAATCAATGTCATAAGACCAGTAGCAGCAAAATGAGTGGATTCAGGTACGAGGATTCTAAGGGAAAGAAGTCACACAGGAAAAGAAACTTATCATAAGATATCACTTAGGAAGATCCTGTAAACATGGCTACACATGAACTGAGTTAGCAAAGAGAACAGAGTCTCACATTTAGAAAACACTCTTATGCCTGCTTAAGGGGGAAGGAGAGGTGGGGTGATGCATCAAACCAGAGTTTGATATAAGCACAGGTACTGTTCCAAAAACCAACTATGGAATAGACAAGACCTACACCTTCCTCAGTGAAAGGGACTCAAAACCCCATATTTCCCGCAGAGGAATAGATCTGACTAGTAAGAATCTTAAAACCTATGTATTGATATGTCTCCGTAAGGGAATCAAGTGTGTCTAGACTGGCATAAACATGGCAGCGAGAATCAGCTCAAACCCACTCTGAAAAGGAATTTCAAAAACAGAACAAAGAAACAGGGAAATTCTTTACAATTCCTTCAGGGTCTCTGATGCAACCTGGAATGACCCTGTCTACGATGACAGCTGGATGTGGCATGAGGCTGGACACTTGGGACTGAGAGGATTGGTGAGATTGGGTGAGCAAATGCAGACCCTTTAAAGCAATAATGCATGGCAACCATTCCATGGGTCCCACCTCTCCAGGTTGAAGGGAATATTACTACAGCTATAACATGTACGGGAAACCTAGAGAATGGACACACTGTGAATACGAAAGGTTTCTAAAACTCAACGAAGAGTCCCTCTCCTGGTGCTCCGGTTTGACGTTCCAACAGCTTTACTATCAATCTCCCAACTTGGAGAGACAGCCCCTTTAAGCTCCTGGTTCACACAGGTTGCCCATTTGGCAGAGGAGGAAAGGGAAGAGGGAGAACCAATGAGAGAGTAGCTGTTAGGCATTTGGATGGGCACATGTCACTCTAATTTCCCGGCAGGAAGAAGAATTCACCAAAGTCTCAGCCACCCACCGGGAACCAGTATAGGTCCTGAACCAAATGTTTGGACTTGCGTTCAGCTCACAAAAAACGAGTTGAAAAATGGAGCTCAGGGGCACAGCAATTCACAAACTGGCAGAGTAATCAAGGCCAACTATCGTCCAAAAATCTGTTGAGGGAAGGCAACGAGGCGGACTTGAATGCGAGGCAGAATAGCAGGAAACAGATTTCAAGAGGTACGTTAGAATCGCCTGTAAAGCACAGGAAGAGGGGCACAACTTCGACAATGATGCACTTGGCCAAAAAGGGCGTATGCGTTTTCTCCTGAATATATTCAGGAGAAAACGCATACGCCCTTTTTGGCCAAGCAAGCAAGCGGGCAATGCAAATCTGCACCACAAAGAAGTATCACTTCCCACCGGTCAAAAGGGACATCCACAAAATGTGTAAAAACCAGAAAGGCAAGACAGGCCCTGGAGAACAGGGAGCCTTGTTATGCTGATGGGCGGGATGTAAGTTGCCAACTGCCTCACTGGAGGAGTGCATTGTGTTCCCTAAAACAAGTAAACGACAGAGCTACAGAGCCAAGGGCACTTCCAGTCTAGGGAATATACCTTGGGAAAACTGAAAATCCATAAGACAGAGCCACCCCCAAATTGAGGGCTGCACTGCTTACAAGAACCTCAACCTGGGTACACCTGAAATATCCCAGGAAATATAAAAATGGTCCCAAACATTGTGGAACTTACGTACGATGGAATATCCCTCAGCCACGAAATCATTGTCATAAGACCAGTAGCAGCAAAATGAGTGGATTCAGGTACGATGATTCTAAGGGAAAGAAGTCACACAGGAAAAGAAACTTATCATAAGATATCACTTAGGAAGATCCTGTAAACATGGCTACACATGAACTGAGTTAGCAAAGAGAACAGAGTCTCACATTTAGAAAACACTCTTATGCCTGCTTAAGGGGGAAGGAGAGGTGGGGTGATGCATCAAACCAGAGTTTGATATAAGCACAGGTACTGTTCCAAAAACCAACTATGGAATAGACAAGACCTACACCTTCCTCAGTGAAAGGGACTCAAAACCCCATATTTCCCGCAGAGGAATAGATCTGACTAGTAAGAATCTTAAAACCTATGTATTGATATGTCTCCGTAAGGGAATCAAGTGTGTCTAGACTGGCATAAACATGGCAGCGAGAATCAGCTCAAACCCACTCTAAAAAGGAATTTCAAAAACAGAACAAAGAAACAGGGAAATTCTTTACAATTCCTTCAGGGTCTCTGATGCAACCTGGAATGACCCTATCTACGATGACAGCTGGATGTGGCATGAGGCTGGACACTTGGGACTGAGAGGATTGGTGAGATTGGGTGAGCAAATGCAGACCCTTTAAAGCAATAATGCATGGCAACCATTCCATGGGTCCCACCTCTCCAGGTTGAAGGGAATATTACTACAGCTATAACATGTACGGGAAACCTAGAGAATGGACACACTGTGAATACGAAAGGTTTCTAAAACTCAACGAAGAGTCCCTCTCCTGGTGCTCCGGTTTGACTTTCCAACAGCTTTACTATCAATCTCCCAACTTGGAGAGACAGCCCCTTTAAGCTCCTGGTTCACACAGGTTGCCCATTTGGCAGAGGAGGAAAGGGAAGAGGGAGAACCAATGAGAGAGTAGCTGTTAGGCATTTGGATGGGCACATGTCACTCTAATTTCCCGGCAGGAAGAAGAATTCACCAAAGTCTCAGCCACCCACCGGGAACCAGTATAGGTCCTGAACCAAATGTTTGGACTTGCGTTCAGCTCACAAAAAACGAGTTGAAAAATGGAGCTCAGGGGCACAGCAATTCACAAACTGGCAGAGTAATCAAGGCCAACTATCGTCCAAAAATCTGTTGAGGGAAGGCAACGAGGCGGACTTGAATGCGAGGCAGAATAGCAGGAAACAGATTTCAAGAGGTACGTTAGAATCGCCTGTAAAGCACAGGAAGAGGGGCACAACTTCGACAATGATGCACTTGGCCAAAAAGGGTGTATGCGTTTTCTCCTGAATATATTCAGGAGAAAACGCATACGCCCTTTTTGGCCAAGCAAGCAAGCGGGCAATGCAAATCTGCACCTCAAAGAAGTATCACTTCCCACCGGTCAAAAGGGACATCCACAAAATGTGTAAAAACCAGAAAGGCAAGACAGGCCCTGGAGAACAGGGAGCCTTGTTATGCTGATGGGCGGGATGTAAGTTGCCAACTGCCTCACTGGAGGAGTGCATTGTGTTCCCTAAAACAAGTAATCGACAGAGCTACAGAGCCAAGGGCACTTCCAGTCTAGGGAATATACCTTGGGAAAACTGAAAATCCATAAGACAGAGCCACCCCCAAATTGAGGGCTGCACTGCTTACAAGAACCTCAACCTGGGTACACCTGAAATATCCCAGGAAATATAAAAATGGTCCCAAACATTGTGGAACTTACGTACGATGGAATATCCCTCAGCCACGAAATCAATGTCATAAGACCAGTAGCAGCAAAATGAGTGGATTCAGGTACGATGATTCTAAGGGAAAGAAGTCACACAGGAAAAGAAACTTATCATAAGATATCACTTAGGAAGATCCTGTAAACATGGCTACACATGAACTGAGTTAGCAAAGAGAACAGAGCCTCACATTTAGAAAACACTCTTATGCCTGCTTAAGGGGGAAGGAGAGGTGGGGTGATGCATCAAACCAGAGTTTGATATAAGCACAGGTACTGTTCCAAAAACCAACTATGGAATAGACAAGACCTACACCTTCCTCAGTGAAAGGGACTCAAAACCCCATATTTCCCGCAGAGGAATAGATCTGACTAGTAAGAATCTTAAAACCTATGTATTGATATGTCTCCGTAAGGGAATCAAGTGTGTCTAGACTGGCATAAACATGGCAGCGAGAATCAGCTCAAACCCACTCTAAAAAGGAATTTCAAAAACAGAACAAAGAAACAGGGAAATTCTTTACAATTCCTTCAGGGTCTCTGATGCAACCTGGAATGACCCTATCTACGATGACAGCTGGATGTGGCATGAGGCTGGACACTTGGGACTGAGAGGATTGGTGAGATTGGGTGAGCAAATGCAGACCCTTTAAAGCAATAATGCATGGCAACCATTCCATGGGTCCCACCTCTCCAGGTTGAAGGGAATATTACTACAGCTATAACATGTACGGGAAACCTAGAGAATGGACACACTGTGAATACGAAAGGTTTCTAAAACTCAACGAAGAGTCCCTCTCCTGGTGCTCCGGTTTGACTTTCCAACAGCTTTACTATCAATCTCCCAACTTGGAGAGACAGCCCCTTTAAGCTCCTGGTTCACACAGGTTGCCCATTTGGCAGAGGAGGAAAGGGAAGAGGGAGAACCAATGAGAGAGTAGCTGTTAGGCATTTGGATGGGCACATGTCACTCTAATTTCCCGGCAGGAAGAAGAATTCACCAAAGTCTCAGCCACCCACCGGGAACCAGTATAGGTCCTGAACCAAATGTTTGGACTTGCGTTCAGCTCACAAAAAACGAGTTGAAAAATGGAGCTCAGGGGCACAGCAATTCACAAACTGGCAGAGTAATCAAGGCCAACTATCGTCCAAAAATCTGTTGAGGGAAGGCAACGAGGCGGACTTGAATGCGAGGCAGAATAGCAGGAAACAGATTTCAAGAGGTACGTTAGAATCGCCTGTAAAGCACAGGAAGAGGGGCACAACTTCGACAATGATGCACTTGGCCAAAAAGGGCGTATGCGTTTTCTCCTGAATATATTCAGGAGAAAACGCATACGCCCTTTTTGGCCAAGCAAGCAAGCGGGCAATGCAAATCTGCACCTCAAAGAAGTATCACTTCCCACCGGTCAAAAGGGACATCCACAAAATGTGTAAAAACCAGAAAGGCAAGACAGGCCCTGGAGAACAGGGAGCCTTGTTATGCTGATGGGCGGGATGTAAGTTGCCAACTGCCTCACTGGAGGAGTGCATTGTGTTCCCTAAAACAAGTAAACGACAGAGCTACAGAGCCAAGGGCACTTCCAGTCTAGGGAATATACCTTGGGAAAACTGAAAATCCATAAGACAGAGCCACCCCCAAATTGAGGGCTGCACTGCTTACAAGAACCTCAACCTGGGTACACCTGAAATATCCCAGGAAATATAAAAATGGTCCCAAACATTGTGGAACTTACGTACGATGGAATATCCCTCAGCCACGAAATCAATGTCATAAGACCAGTAGCAGCAAAATGAGTGGATTCAGGTACGATGATTCTAAGGGAAAGAAGTCACACAGGAAAAGAAACTTATCATAAGATATCACTTAGGAAGATCCTGTAAACATGGCTACACATGAACTGAGTTAGCAAAGAGAACAGAGCCTCACATTTAGAAAACACTCTTATGCCTGCTTAAGGGGGAAGGAGAGGTGGGGTGATGCATCAAACCAGAGTTTGATATAAGCACAGGTACTGTTCCAAAAACCAACTATGGAATAGACAAGACCTACACCTTCCTCAGTGAAAGGGACTCAAAACCCCATATTTCCCGCAGAGGAATAGATCTGACTAGTAAGAATCTTAAAACCTATGTATTGATATGTCTCCGTAAGGGAATCAAGTGTGTCTAGACTGGCATAAACATGGCAGCGAGAATCAGCTCAAACCCACTCTAAAAAGGAATTTCAAAAACAGAACAAAGAAACAGGGAAATTCTTTACAATTCCTTCAGGGTCTCTGATGCAACCTGGAATGACCCTATCTACGATGACAGCTGGATGTGGCATGAGGCTGGACACTTGGGACTGAGAGGATTGGTGAGATTGGGTGAGCAAATGCAGACCCTTTAAAGCAATAATGCATGGCAACCATTCCATGGGTCCCACCTCTCCAGGTTGAAGGGAATATTACTACAGCTATAACATGTACGGGAAACCTAGAGAATGGACACACTGTGAATACGAAAGGTTTCTAAAACTCAACGAAGAGTCCCTCTCCTGGTGCTCCGGTTTGACTTTCCAACAGCTTTACTATCAATCTCCCAACTTGGAGAGACAGCCCCTTTAAGCTCCTGGTTCACACAGGTTGCCCATTTGGCAGAGGAGGAAAGGGAAGAGGGAGAACCAATGAGAGAGTAGCTGTTAGGCATTTGGATGGGCACATGTCACTCTAATTTCCCGGCAGGAAGAAGAATTCACCAAAGTCTCAGCCACCCACCGGGAACCAGTATAGGTCCTGAACCAAATGTTTGGACTTGCGTTCAGCTCACAAAAAACGAGTTGAAAAATGGAGCTCAGGGGCACAGCAATTCACAAACTGGCAGAGTAATCAAGGCCAACTATCGTCCAAAAATCTGTTGAGGGAAGGCAACGAGGCGGACTTGAATGCGAGGCAGAATAGCAGGAAACAGATTTCAAGAGGTACGTTAGAATCGCCTGTAAAGCACAGGAAGAGGGGCACAACTTCGACAATGATGCACTTGGCCAAAAAGGGCGTATGCGTTTTCTCCTGAATATATTCAGGAGAAAACGCATACGCCCTTTTTGGCCAAGCAAGCAAGCGGGCAATGCAAATCTGCACCTCAAAGAAGTATCACTTCCCACCGGTCAAAAGGGACATCCACAAAATGTGTAAAAACCAGAAAGGCAAGACAGGCCCTGGAGAACAGGGAGCCTTGTTATGCTGATGGGCGGGATGTAAGTTGCCAACTGCCTCACTGGAGGAGTGCATTGTGTTCCCTAAAACAAGTAAACGACAGAGCTACAGAGCCAAGGGCACTTCCAGTCTAGGGAATATACCTTGGGAAAACTGAAAATCCATAAGACAGAGCCACCCCCAAATTGAGGGCTGCACTGCTTACAAGAACCTCAACCTGGGTACACCTGAAATATCCCAGGAAATATAAAAATGGTCCCAAACATTGTGGAACTTACGTACGATGGAATATCCCTCAGCCACGAAATCAATGTCATAAGACCAGTAGCAGCAAAATGAGTGGATTCAGGTACGATGATTCTAAGGGAAAGAAGTCACACAGGAAAAGAAACTTATCATAAGATATCACTTAGGAAGATCCTGTAAACATGGCTACACATGAACTGAGTTAGCAAAGAGAACAGAGCCTCACATTTAGAAAACACTCTTATGCCTGCTTAAGGGGGAAGGAGAGGTGGGGTGATGCATCAAACCAGAGTTTGATATAAGCACAGGTACTGTTCCAAAAACCAACTATGGAATAGACAAGACCTACACCTTCCTCAGTGAAAGGGACTCAAAACCCCATATTTCCCGCAGAGGAATAGATCTGACTAGTAAGAATCTTAAAACCTATGTATTGATATGTCTCCGTAAGGGAATCAAGTGTGTCTAGACTGGCATAAACATGGCAGCGAGAATCAGCTCAAACCCACTCTAAAAAGGAATTTCAAAAACAGAACAAAGAAACAGGGAAATTCTTTACAATTCCTTCAGGGTCTCTGATGCAACCTGGAATGACCCTATCTACGATGACAGCTGGATGTGGCATGAGGCTGGACACTTGGGACTGAGAGGATTGGTGAGATTGGGTGAGCAAATGCAGACCCTTTAAAGCAATAATGCATGGCAACCATTCCATGGGTCCCACCTCTCCAGGTTGAAGGGAATATTACTACAGCTATAACATGTACGGGAAACCTAGAGAATGGACACACTGTGAATACGAAAGGTTTCTAAAACTCAACGAAGAGTCCCTCTCCTGGTGCTCCGGTTTGACTTTCCAACAGCTTTACTATCAATCTCCCAACTTGGAGAGACAGCCCCTTTAAGCTCCTGGTTCACACAGGTTGCCCATTTGGCAGAGGAGGAAAGGGAAGAGGGAGAACCAATGAGAGAGTAGCTGTTAGGCATTTGGATGGGCACATGTCACTCTAATTTCCCGGCAGGAAGAAGAATTCACCAAAGTCTCAGCCACCCACCGGGAACCAGTATAGGTCCTGAACCAAATGTTTGGACTTGCGTTCAGCTCACAAAAAACGAGTCGAAAAATGGAGCTCAGGGGCACAGCAATTCACAAACTGGCAGAGTAATCAAGGCCAACTATCGTCCAAAAATCTGTTGAGGGAAGGCAACGAGGCGGACTTGAATGCGAGGCAGAATAGCAGGAAACAGATTTCAAGAGGTACGTTAGAATCGCCTGTAAAGCACAGGAAGAGGGGCACAACTTCGACAATGATGCACTTGGCCAAAAAGGGCGTATGCGTTTTCTCCTGAATATATTCAGGAGAAAACGCATACGCCCTTTTTGGCCAAGCAAGCAAGCGGGCAATGCAAATCTGCACTACAAAGAAGTATCACTTCCCACCGGTCAAAAGGGACATCCACAAAATGTGTAAAAACCAGAAAGGCAAGACAGGCCCTGGAGAACAGGGAGCCTTGTTATGCTGATGGGCCGGATGTAAGTTGCCAACCGCCTCACTGGAGGAGTGCATTGTGTTCCCTAAAACAAGTAAACAACAGAGCTACAGAGCCAAGGGCACTTCCAGTCTAGGGAATATACCTTGGGAAAACTGAAAATCCATAAGACAGAGCCACCCCCAAATTGAGGGCTGCACTGCTTACAAGAACCTCAACCTGGGTACACCTGAAATATCCCAGGAAATACAAAAATGGTCCCAAACATTGTGGAACTTACGTACGATGGAATATCCCTCAGCCACGAAATCAATGTCATAAGACCAGTAGCAGCAAAATGAGTGGATTCAGGTACGATGATTCTAAGGGAAAGAAGTCACACAGGAAAAGAAACTTATCATAAGATATCACTTAGGAAGATCCTGTAAACATGGCTACACATGAACTGAGTTAGCAAAGAGAACAGAGCCTCACATTTAGAAAACACTCTTATGCCTGCTTAAGGGGGAAGGAGAGGTGGGGTGATGCATCAAACCAGAGTTTGATATAAGCACAGGTACTGTTCCAAAAACCAACTATGGAATAGACAAGACCTACACCTTCCTCAGTGAAAGGGACTCAAAACCCCATATTTCCCGCAGAGGAATAGATCTGACTAGTAAGAATCTTAAAACCTATGTATTGATATGTCTCCGTAAGGGAATCAAGTGTGTCTAGACTGGCATAAACATGGCAGCGAGAATCAGCTCAAACCCACTCTGAAAAGGAATTTCAAAAACAGAACAAAGAAACAGGGAAATTCTTTACAATTCCTTCAGGGTCTCTGATGCAACCTGGAATGACCCTATCTACGATGACAGCTGGATGTGGCATGAGGCTGGACACTTGGGACTGAGAGGATTGGTGAGATTGGGTGAGCAAATGCAGACCCTTTAAAGCAATAATGCATGGCAACCATTCCATGGGTCCCACCTCTCCAGGTTGAAGGGAATATTACTACAGCTATAACATGTACGGGAAACCTAGAGAATGGACACACTGTGAATACGAAAGGTTTCTAAAACTCAACGAAGAGTCCCTCTCCTGGTGCTCCGGTTTGACGTTCCAACAGCTTTACTATCAATCTCCCAACTTGGAGAGACAGCCCCTTTAAGCTCCTGGTTCACACAGGTTGCCCATTTGGCAGAGGAGGAAAGGGAAGAGGGAGAACCAATGAGAGAGTAGCTGTTAGGCATTTGGATGGGCACATGTCACTCTAATTTCCCGGCAGGAAGAAGAATTCACCAAAGTCTCAGCCACCCACCGGGAACCAGTATAGGTCCTGAACCAAATGTTTGGACTTGCGTTCAGCTCACAAAAAACGAGTTGAAAAATGGAGCTCAGGGGCACAGCAATTCACAAACTGGCAGAGTAATCAAGGCCAACTATCGTCCAAAAATCTGTTGAGGGAAGGCAACGAGGCGGACTTGAATGCGAGGCAGAATAGCAGGAAACAGATTTCAAGAGGTACGTTAGAATCGCCTGTAAAGCACAGGAAGAGGGGCACAACTTCGACAATGATGCACTTGGCCAAAAAGGGCGTATGCGTTTTCTCCTGAATATATTCAGGAGAAAACGCATACGCCCTTTTTGGCCAAGCAAGCAAGCGGGCAATGCAAATCTGCACCTCAAAGAAGTATCACTTCCCAACGGTCAAAAGGGACATCCACAAAATGTGTAAAAACCAGAAAGGCAAGACAGGCCCTGGAGAACAGGGAGCCTTGTTATGCTGATGGGCCGGATGTAAGTTGCCAACTGCCTCACTGGAGGAGTGCATTGTGTTCCCTAAAACAAGTAAACAAGAGAGCTACAGAGCCAAGGGCACTTCCAGTCTAGGGAATATACCTTGGGAAAACTGAAAATCCATAAGACAGAGCCACCCCCAAATTGAGGGCTGCACTGCTTACAAGAACCTCAACCTGGGTACACCTGAAATATCCCAGGAAATACAAAAATGGTCCCAAACATTGTGGAACTTACGTACGATGGAATATCCCTCAGCCACGAAATCAATGTCATAAGACCAGTAGCAGCAAAATGAGTGGATTCAGGTACGATGATTCTAAGGGAAAGAAGTCACACAGGAAAAGAAACTTATCATAAGATATCACTTAGGAAGATCCTGTAAACATGGCTACACATGAACTGAGTTAGCAAAGAGAACAGAGTCTCACATTTAGAAAACACTCTTATGCCTGCTTAAGGGGGAAGGAGAGGTGGGGTGATGCATCAAACCAGAGTTTGATATAAGCACAGGTACTGTTCCAAAAACCAACTATGGAATAGACAAGACCTACACCTTCCTCAGTGAAAGGGACTCAAAACCCCATATTTCCCGCAGAGGAATAGATCTGACTAGTAAGAATCTTAAAACCTATGTATTGATATGTCTCCGTAAGGGAATCAAGTGTGTCTAGACTGGCATAAACATGGCAGCGAGAATCAGCTCAAACCCACTCTAAAAAGGAATTTCAAAAACAGAACAAAGAAACAGGGAAATTCTTTACAATTCCTTCAGGGTCTCTGATGCAACCTGGAATGACCCTATCTACGATGACAGCTGGATGTGGCATGAGGCTGGACACTTGGGACTGAGAGGATTGGTGAGATTGGGTGAGCAAATGCAGACCCTTTAAAGCAATAATGCATGGCAACCATTCCATGGGTCCCACCTCTCCAGGTTGAAGGGAATATTACTACAGCTATAACATGTACGGGAAACCTAGAGAATGGACACACTGTGAATACGAAAGGTTTCTAAAACTCAACGAAGTGTCCCTCTCCTGGTGCTCCGGTTTGACTTTCCAACAGCTTTACTATCAATCTCCCAACTTGGAGAGACAGCCCCTTTAAGCTCCTGGTTCACACAGGTTGCCCATTTGGCAGAGGAGGAAAGGGAAGAGGGAGAACCAATGAGAGAGTAGCTGTTAGGCATTTGGATGGGCACATGTCACTCTAATTTCCCGGCAGGAAGAAGAATTCACCAAAGTCTCAGCCACCCACCGGGAACCAGTATAGGTCCTGAACCAAATGTTTGGACTTGCGTTCAGCTCACAAAAAACGAGTCGAAAAATGGAGCTCAGGGGCACAGCAATTCACAAACTGGCAGAGTAATCAAGGCCAACTATCGTCCAAAAATCTGTTGAGGGAAGGCAACGAGGCGGACTTGAATGCGAGGCAGAATAGCAGGAAACAGATTTCAAGAGGTACGTTAGAATCGCCTGTAAAGCACAGGAAGAGGGGCACAACTTCGACAATGATGCACTTGGCCAAAAAGGGCGTATGCGTTTTCTCCTGAATATATTCAGGAGAAAACGCATACGCCCTTTTTGGCCAAGCAAGCAAGCGGGCAATGCAAATCTGCACTACAAAGAAGTATCACTTCCCACCGGTCAAAAGGGACATCCACAAAATGTGTAAAAACCAGAAAGGCAAGACAGGCCCTGGAGAACAGGGAGCCTTGTTATGCTGATGGGCCGGATGTAAGTTGCCAACCGCCTCACTGGAGGAGTGCATTGTGTTCCCTAAAACAAGTAAACAACAGAGCTACAGAGCCAAGGGCACTTCCAGTCTAGGGAATATACCTTGGGAAAACTGAAAATCCATAAGACAGAGCCACCCCCAAATTGAGGGCTGCACTGCTTACAAGAACCTCAACCTGGGTACACCTGAAATATCCCAGGAAATACAAAAATGGTCCCAAACATTGTGGAACTTACGTACGATGGAATATCCCTCAGCCACGAAATCAATGTCATAAGACCAGTAGCAGCAAAATGAGTGGATTCAGGTACGATGATTCTAAGGGAAAGAAGTCACACAGGAAAAGAAACTTATCATAAGATATCACTTAGGAAGATCCTGTAAACATGGCTACACATGAACTGAGTTAGCAAAGAGAACAGAGCCTCACATTTAGAAAACACTCTTATGCCTGCTTAAGGGGGAAGGAGAGGTGGGGTGATGCATCAAACCAGAGTTTGATATAAGCACAGGTACTGTTCCAAAAACCAACTATGGAATAGACAAGACCTACACCTTCCTCAGTGAAAGGGACTCAAAACCCCATATTTCCCGCAGAGGAATAGATCTGACTAGTAAGAATCTTAAAACCTATGTATTGATATGTCTCCGTAAGGGAATCAAGTGTGTCTAGACTGGCATAAACATGGCAGCGAGAATCAGCTCAAACCCACTCTGAAAAGGAATTTCAAAAACAGAACAAAGAAACAGGGAAATTCTTTACAATTCCTTCAGGGTCTCTGATGCAACCTGGAATGACCCTATCTACGATGACAGCTGGATGTGGCATGAGGCTGGACACTTGGGACTGAGAGGATTGGTGAGATTGGGTGAGCAAATGCAGACCCTTTAAAGCAATAATGCATGGCAACCATTCCATGGGTCCCACCTCTCCAGGTTGAAGGGAATATTACTACAGCTATAACATGTACGGGAAACCTAGAGAATGGACACACTGTGAATACGAAAGGTTTCTAAAACTCAACGAAGAGTCCCTCTCCTGGTGCTCCGGTTTGACGTTCCAACAGCTTTACTATCAATCTCCCAACTTGGAGAGACAGCCCCTTTAAGCTCCTGGTTCACACAGGTTGCCCATTTGGCAGAGGAGGAAAGGGAAGAGGGAGAACCAATGAGAGAGTAGCTGTTAGGCATTTGGATGGGCACATGTCACTCTAATTTCCCGGCAGGAAGAAGAATTCACCAAAGTCTCAGCCACCCACCGGGAACCAGTATAGGTCCTGAACCAAATGTTTGGACTTGCGTTCAGCTCACAAAAAACGAGTTGAAAAATGGAGCTCAGGGGCACAGCAATTCACAAACTGGCAGAGTAATCAAGGCCAACTATCGTCCAAAAATCTGTTGAGGGAAGGCAACGAGGCGGACTTGAATGCGAGGCAGAATAGCAGGAAACAGATTTCAAGAGGTACGTTAGAATCGCCTGTAAAGCACAGGAAGAGGGGCACAACTTCGACAATGATGCACTTGGCCAAAAAGGGCGTATGCGTTTTCTCCTGAATATATTCAGGAGAAAACGCATACGCCCTTTTTGGCCAAGCAAGCAAGCGGGCAATGCAAATCTGCACCTCAAAGAAGTATCACTTCCCAACGGTCAAAAGGGACATCCACAAAATGTGTAAAAACCAGAAAGGCAAGACAGGCCCTGGAGAACAGGGAGCCTTGTTATGCTGATGGGCCGGATGTAAGTTGCCAACTGCCTCACTGGAGGAGTGCATTGTGTTCCCTAAAACAAGTAAACAAGAGAGCTACAGAGCCAAGGGCACTTCCAGTCTAGGGAATATACCTTGGGAAAACTGAAAATCCATAAGACAGAGCCACCCCCAAATTGAGGGCTGCACTGCTTACAAGAACCTCAACCTGGGTACACCTGAAATATCCCAGGAAATACAAAAATGGTCCCAAACATTGTGGAACTTACGTACGATGGAATATCCCTCAGCCACGAAATCAATGTCATAAGACCAGTAGCAGCAAAATGAGTGGATTCAGGTACGATGATTCTAAGGGAAAGAAGTCACACAGGAAAAGAAACTTATCATAAGATATCACTTAGGAAGATCCTGTAAACATGGCTACACATGAACTGAGTTAGCAAAGAGAACAGAGTCTCACATTTAGAAAACACTCTTATGCCTGCTTAAGGGGGAAGGAGAGGTGGGGTGATGCATCAAACCAGAGTTTGATATAAGCACAGGTACTGTTCCAAAAACCAACTATGGAATAGACAAGACCTACACCTTCCTCAGTGAAAGGGACTCAAAACCCCATATTTCCCGCAGAGGAATAGATCTGACTAGTAAGAATCTTAAAACCTATGTATTGATATGTCTCCGTAAGGGAATCAAGTGTGTCTAGACTGGCATAAACATGGCAGCGAGAATCAGCTCAAACCCACTCTGAAAAGGAATTTCAAAAACAGAACAAAGAAACAGGGAAATTCTTTACAATTCCTTCAGGGTCTCTGATGCAACCTGGAATGACCCTATCTACGATGACAGCTGGATGTGGCATGAGGCTGGACACTTGGGACTGAGAGGATTGGTGAGATTGGGTGAGCAAATGCAGACCCTTTAAAGCAATAATGCATGGCAACCATTCCATGGGTCCCACCTCTCCAGGTTGAAGGGAATATTACTACAGCTATAACATGTACGGGAAACCTAGAGAATGGACACACTGTGAATACGAAAGGTTTCTAAAACTCAACGAAGTGTCCCTCTCCTGGTGCTCCGGTTTGACTTTCCAACAGCTTTACTATCAATCTCCCAACTTGGAGAGACAGCCCCTTTAAGCTCCTGGTTCACACAGGTTGCCCATTTGGCAGAGGAGGAAAGGGAAGAGGGAGAACCAATGAGAGAGTAGCTGTTAGGCATTTGGATGGGCACATGTCACTCTAATTTCCCGGCAGGAAGAAGAATTCACCAAAGTCTCAGCCACCCACCGGGAACCAGTATAGGTCCTGAACCAAATGTTTGGACTTGCGTTCAGCTCACAAAAAACGAGTCGAAAAATGGAGCTCAGGGGCACAGCAATTCACAAACTGGCAGAGTAATCAAGGCCAACTATCGTCCAAAAATCTGTTGAGGGAAGGCAACGAGGCGGACTTGAATGCGAGGCAGAATAGCAGGAAACAGATTTCAAGAGGTACGTTAGAATCGCCTGTAAAGCACAGGAAGAGGGGCACAACTTCGACAATGATGCACTTGGCCAAAAAGGGCGTATGCGTTTTCTCCTGAATATATTCAGGAGAAAACGCATACGCCCTTTTTGGCCAAGCAAGCAAGCGGGCAATGCAAATCTGCACTACAAAGAAGTATCACTTCCCACCGGTCAAAAGGGACATCCACAAAATGTGTAAAAACCAGAAAGGCAAGACAGGCCCTGGAGAACAGGGAGCCTTGTTATGCTGATGGGCCGGATGTAAGTTGCCAACCGCCTCACTGGAGGAGTGCATTGTGTTCCCTAAAACAAGTAAACAACAGAGCTACAGAGCCAAGGGCACTTCCAGTCTAGGGAATATACCTTGGGAAAACTGAAAATCCATAAGACAGAGCCACCCCCAAATTGAGGGCTGCACTGCTTACAAGAACCTCAACCTGGGTACACCTGAAATATCCCAGGAAATACAAAAATGGTCCCAAACATTGTGGAACTTACGTACGATGGAATATCCCTCAGCCACGAAATCAATGTCATAAGACCAGTAGCAGCAAAATGAGTGGATTCAGGTACGATGATTCTAAGGGAAAGAAGTCACACAGGAAAAGAAACTTATCATAAGATATCACTTAGGAAGATCCTGTAAACATGGCTACACATGAACTGAGTTAGCAAAGAGAACAGAGCCTCACATTTAGAAAACACTCTTATGCCTGCTTAAGGGGGAAGGAGAGGTGGGGTGATGCATCAAACCAGAGTTTGATATAAGCACAGGTACTGTTCCAAAAACCAACTATGGAATAGACAAGACCTACACCTTCCTCAGTGAAAGGGACTCAAAACCCCATATTTCCCGCAGAGGAATAGATCTGACTAGTAAGAATCTTAAAACCTATGTATTGATATGTCTCCGTAAGGGAATCAAGTGTGTCTAGACTGGCATAAACATGGCAGCGAGAATCAGCTCAAACCCACTCTAAAAAGGAATTTCAAAAACAGAACAAAGAAACAGGGAAATTCTTTACAATTCCTTCAGGGTCTCTGATGCAACCTGGAATGACCCTATCTACGATGACAGCTGGATGTGGCATGAGGCTGGACACTTGGGACTGAGAGGATTGGTGAGATTGGGTGAGCAAATGCAGACCCTTTAAAGCAATAATGCATGGCAACCATTCCATGGGTCCCACCTCTCCAGGTTGAAGGGAATATTACTACAGCTATAACATGTACGGGAAACCTAGAGAATGGACACACTGTGAATACGAAAGGTTTCTAAAACTCAACGAAGAGTCCCTCTCCTGGTGCTCCGGTTTGACTTTCCAACAGCTTTACTATCAATCTCCCAACTTGGAGAGACAGCCCCTTTAAGCTCCTGGTTCACACAGGTTGCCCATTTGGCAGAGGAGGAAAGGGAAGAGGGAGAACCAATGAGAGAGTAGCTGTTAGGCATTTGGATGGGCACATGTCACTCTAATTTCCCGGCAGGAAGAAGAATTCACCAAAGTCTCAGCCACCCACCGGGAACCAGTATAGGTCCTGAACCAAATGTTTGGACTTGCGTTCAGCTCACAAAAAACGAGTTGAAAAATGGAGCTCAGGGGCACAGCAATTCACAAACTGGCAGAGTAATCAAGGCCAACTATCGTCCAAAAATCTGTTGAGGGAAGGCAACGAGGCGGACTTGAATGCGAGGCAGAATAGCAGGAAACAGATTTCAAGAGGTACGTTAGAATCGCCTGTAAAGCACAGGAAGAGGGGCACAACTTCGACAATGATGCACTTGGCCAAAAAGGGCGTATGCGTTTTCTCCTGAATATATTCAGGAGAAAACGCATACGCCCTTTTTGGCCAAGCAAGCAAGCGGGCAATGCAAATCTACACCTCAAAGAAGTATCACTTCCCACCGGTCAAAAGGGACATCCACAAAATGTGTAAAAACCAGAAAGGCAAGACAGGCCCTGGAGAACAGGGAGCCTTGTTATGCTGATGGGCGGGATGTAAGTTGCCAACTGCCTCACTGGAGGAGTGCATTGTGTTCCCTAAAACAAGTAAACGACAGAGCTACAGAGCCAAGGGCACTTCCAGTCTAGGGAATATACCTTGGGAAAACTGAAAATCCATAAGACAGAGACACCCCCAAATTGAGGGCTGCACTGCTTACAAGAACCTCAACCTGGGTACACCTGAAATATCCCAGGAAATATAAAAATGGTCCCAAACATTGTGGAACTTACGTACGATGGAATATCCCTCAGCCACGAAATCAATGTCATAAGACCAGTAGCAGCAAAATGAGTGGATTCAGGTACGATGATTCTAAGGGAAAGAAGTCACACAGGAAAAGAAACTTATCATAAGATATCACTTAGGAAGATCCTGTAAACATGGCTACACATGAACTGAGTTAGCAAAGAGAACAGAGCCTCACATTTAGAAAACACTCTTATGCCTGCTTAAGGGGGAAGGAGAGGTGGGGTGATGCATCAAACCAGAGTTTGATATAAGCACAGGTACTGTTCCAAAAACCAACTATGGAATAGACAAGACGTACACCTTCCTCAGTGAAAGGGACTCAAAACCCCATATTTCCCGCAGAGGAATAGATCTGACTAGTAAGAATCTTAAAACCTATGTATTGATATGTCTCCGTAAGGGAATCAAGTGTGTCTAGACTGGCATAAACATGGCAGCGAGAATCAGCTCAAACCCACTCTGAAAAGGAATTTCAAAAACAGAACAAAGAAACAGGGAAATTCTTTACAATTCCTTCAGGGTCTCTGATGCAACCTGGAATGACCCTATCTACGATGACAGCTGGATGTGGCATGAGGCTGGACACTTGGGACTGAGAGGATTGGTGAGATTGGGTGAGCAAATGCAGACCCTTTAAAGCAATAATGCATGGCAACCATTCCATGGGTCCCACCTCTCCAGGTTGAAGGGAATATTACTACAGCTATAACATGTACGGGAAACCTAGAGAATGGACACACTGTGAATACGAAAGGTTTCTAAAACTCAACGAAGAGTCCCTCTCCTGGTGCTCCGGTTTGACGTTCCAACAGCTTTACTATCAATCTCCCAACTTGGAGAGACAGCCCCTTTAAGCTCCTGGTTCACACAGGTTGCCCATTTGGCAGAGGAGGAAACGGAAGAGGGAGAACCAATGAGAGAGTAGCTGTTAGGCATTTGGATGGGCACATGTCACTCTAATTTCCCGGCAGGAAGAAGAATTCACCAAAGTCTCAGCCACCCACCGGGAACCAGTATAGGTCCTGAACCAAATGTTTGGACTTGCGTTCAGCTCACAAAAAACGAGTTGAAAAATGGAGCTCAGGGGCACAGCAATTCACAAACTGGCAGAGTAATCAAGGCCAACTATCGTCCAAAAATCTGTTGAGGGAAGGCAACGAGGCGGACTTGAATGCGAGGCAGAATAGCAGGAAACAGATTTCAAGAGGTACGTTAGAATCGCCTGTAAAGCACAGGAAGAGGGGCACAACTTCGACAATGATGCACTTGGCCAAAAAGGGCGTATGCGTTTTCTCCTGAATATATTCAGGAGAAAACGCATACGCCCTTTTTGGCCAAGCAAGCAAGCGGGCAATGCAAATCTGCACCTCAAAGAAGTATCACTTCCCAACGGTCAAAAGGGACATCCACAAAATGTGTAAAAACCAGAAAGGCAAGACAGGCCCTGGAGAACAGGGAGCCTTGTTATGCTGATGGGCCGGATGTAAGTTGCCAACTGCCTCACTGGAGGAGTGCATTGTGTTCCCTAAAACAAGTAAACAAGAGAGCTACAGAGCCAAGGGCACTTCCAGTCTAGGGAATATACCTTGGGAAAACTGAAAATCCATAAGACAGAGCCACCCCCAAATTGAGGGCTGCACTGCTTACAAGAACCTCAACCTGGGTACACCTGAAATATCCCAGGAAATACAAAAATGGTCCCAAACATTGTGGAACTTACGTACGATGGAATATCCCTCAGCCACGAAATCAATGTCATAAGACCAGTAGCAGCAAAATGAGTGGATTCAGGTACGATGATTCTAAGGGAAAGAAGTCACACAGGAAAAGAAACTTATCATAAGATATCACTTAGGAAGATCCTGTAAACATGGCTACACATGAACTGAGTTAGCAAAGAGAACAGAGCCTCACATTTAGAAAACACTCTTATGCCTGCTTAAGGGGGAAGGAGAGGTGGGGTGATGCATCAAACCAGAGTTTGATATAAGCACAGGTACTGTTCCAAAAACCAACTATGGAATAGACAAGACGTACACCTTCCTCAGTGAAAGGGACTCAAAACCCCATATTTCCCGCAGAGGAATAGATCTGACTAGTAAGAATCTTAAAACCTATGTATTGATATGTCTCTGTAAGGGAATCAAGTGTGTCTAGACTGGCATAAACATGGCAGCGAGAATCAGCTCAAACCCACTCTAAAAAGGAATTTCAAAAACAGAACAAAGAAACAGGGAAATTCTTTACAATTCCTTCAGGGTCTCTGATGCAACCTGGAATGACCCTATCTACGATGACAGCTGGATGTGGCATGAGGCTGGACACTTGGGACTGAGAGGATTGGTGAGATTGGGTGAGCAAATGCAGACCCTTTAAAGCAATAATGCATGGCAACCATTCCATGGGTCCCACCTCTCCAGGTTGAAGGGAATATTACTACAGCTATAACATGTACGGGAAACCTAGAGAATGGACACACTGTGAATACGAAAGGTTTCTAAAACTCAACGAAGAGTCCCTCTCCTGGTGCTCCGGTTTGACGTTCCAACAGCTTTACTATCAATCTCCCAACTTGGAGAGACAGCCCCTTTAAGCTCCTGGTTCACACAGGTTGCCCATTTGGCAGAGGAGGAAAGGGAAGAGGGAGAACCAATGAGAGAGTAGCTGTTAGGCATTTGGATGGGCACATGTCACTCTAATTTCCCGGCAGGAAGAAGAATTCACCAAAGTCTCAGCCACCCACCGGGAACCAGTATAGGTCCTGAACCAAATGTTTGGACTTGCGTTCAGCTCACAAAAAACGAGTTGAAAAATGGAGCTCAGGGGCACAGCAATTCACAAACTGGCAGAGTAATCAAGGCCAACTATCGTCCAAAAATCTGTTGAGGGAAGGCAACGAGGCGGACTTGAATGCGAGGCAGAATAGCAGGAAACAGATTTCAAGAGGTACGTTAGAATCGCCTGTAAAGCACAGGAAGAGGGGCACAACTTCGACAATGATGCACTTGGCCAAAAAGGGCGTATGCGTTTTCTCCTGAATATATTCAGGAGAAAACGCATACGCCCTTTTTGGCCAAGCAAGCAAGCGGGCAATGCAAATCTGCACTACAAAGAAGTATCACTTCCCACCGGTCAAAAGGGACATCCACAAAATGTGTAAAAACCAGAAAGGCAAGACAGGCCCTGGAGAACAGGGAGCCTTGTTATGCTGATGGGCCGGATGTAAGTTGCCAACCGCCTCACTGGAGGAGTGCATTGTGTTCCCTAAAACAAGTAAACAACAGAGCTACAGAGCCAAGGGCACTTCCAGTCTAGGGAATATACCTTGGGAAAACTGAAAATCCATAAGACAGAGCCACCCCCAAATTGAGGGCTGCACTGCTTACAAGAACCTCAACCTGGGTACACCTGAAATATCCCAGGAAATACAAAAATGGTCCCAAACATTGTGGAACTTACGTACGATGGAATATCCCTCAGCCACGAAATCAATGTCATAAGACCAGTAGCAGCAAAATGAGTGGATTCAGGTACGATGATTCTAAGGGAAAGAAGTCACACAGGAAAAGAAACTTATCATAAGATATCACTTAGGAAGATCCTGTAAACATGGCTACACATGAACTGAGTTAGCAAAGAGAACAGAGCCTCACATTTAGAAAACACTCTTATGCCTGCTTAAGGGGGAAGGAGAGGTGGGGTGATGCATCAAACCAGAGTTTGATATAAGCACAGGTACTGTTCCAAAAACCAACTATGGAATAGACAAGACGTACACCTTCCTCAGTGAAAGGGACTCAAAACCCCATATTTCCCGCAGAGGAATAGATCTGACTAGTAAGAATCTTAAAACCTATGTATTGATATGTCTCCGTAAGGGAATCAAGTGTGTCTAGACTGGCATAAACATGGCAGCGAGAATCAGCTCAAACCCACTCTAAAAAGGAATTTCAAAAACAGAACAAAGAAACAGGGAAATTCTTTACAATTCCTTCAGGGTCTCTGATGCAACCTGGAATGACCCTATCTACGATGACAGCTGGATGTGGCATGAGGCTGGACACTTGGGACTGAGAGGATTGGTGAGATTGGGTGAGCAAATGCAGACCCTTTAAAGCAATAATGCATGGCAACCATTCCATGGGTCCCACCTCTCCAGGTTGAAGGGAATATTACTACAGCTATAACATGTACGGGAAACCTAGAGAATGGACACACTGTGAATACGAAAGGTTTCTAAAACTCAACGAAGAGTCCCTCTCCTGGTGCTCCGGTTTGACGTTCCAACAGCTTTACTATCAATCTCCCAACTTGGAGAGACAGCCCCTTTAAGCTCCTGGTTCACACAGGTTGCCCATTCGGCAGAGGAGGAAAGGGAAGAGGGAGAACCAATGAGAGAGTAGCTGTTAGGCATTTGGATGGGCACATGTCACTCTAATTTCCCGGCAGGAAGAAGAATTCACCAAAGTCTCAGCCACCCACCGGGAACCAGTATAGGTCCTGAACCAAATGTTTGGACTTGCGTTCAGCTCACAAAAAACGAGTTGAAAAATGGAGCTCAGGGGCACAGCAATTCACAAACTGGCAGAGTAATCAAGGCCAACTATCGTCCAAAAATCTGTTGAGGGAAGGCAACGAGGCGGACTTGAATGCGAGGCAGAATAGCAGGAAACAGATTTCAAGAGGTACGTTAGAATCGCCTGTAAAGCACAGGAAGAGGGGCACAACTTCGACAATGATGCACTTGGCCAAAAAGGGCGTATGCGTTTTCTCCTGAATATATTCAGGAGAAAACGCATACGCCCTTTTTGGCCAAGCAAGCAAGCGGGCAATGCAAATCTGCACTACAAAGAAGTATCACTTCCCACCGGTCAAAAGGGACATCCACAAAATGTGTAAAAACCAAAAAGGCAAGACAGGCCCTGGAGAACAGGGAGCCTTGTTATGCTGATGGGCCGGATGTAAGTTGCCAACTGCCTCACTGGAGGAGTGCATTGTGTTCCCTAAAACAAGTAAACAACAGAGCTACAGAGCCAAGGGCACTTCCAGTCTAGGGAATATACCTTGGGAAAACTGAAAATCCATAAGACAGAGCCACCCCCAAATGGAGGGCTGCACTGCTTACAAGAACCTCAACCTGGGTACACCTGAAATATCCCAGGAAATATAAAAATGGTTCCAAACATTGTGGAACTTACGTACGATGGAATATCCCTCAGCCACGAAATCAATGTCATAAGACCAGTAGCAGCAAAATGAGTGGATTCAGGTACGATGATTCTAAGGGAAAGAAGTCACACAGGAAAAGAAACTTATCATAAGATATCACTTAGGAAGATCCTGTAAACATGGCTACACATGAACTGAGTTAGCAAAGAGAACAGAGTCTCACATTTAGAAAACACTCTTATGCCTGCTTAAGGGGGAAGGAGAGGTGGGGTGATGCATCAAACCAGAGTTTGATATAAGCACAGGTACTGTTCCAAAAACCAACTATGGAATAGACAAGACCTACACCTTCCTCAGTGAAAGGGACTCAAAACCCCAAATTTCCCGCAGAGGAATAGATCTGACTAGTAAGAATCTTAAAACCTATGTATTGATATGTCTCCGTAAGGGAATCAAGTGTGTCTAGACTGGCATAAACATGGCAGCGAGAATCAGCTCAAACCCACTCTAAAAAGGAATTTCAAAAACAGAACAAAGAAACAGGGAAATTCTTTACAATTCCTTCAGGGTCTCTGATGCAACCTGGAATGACCCTATCTACGATGACAGCTGGATGTGGCATGAGGCTGGACACTTGGGACTGAGAGGATTGGTGAGATTGGGTGAGCAAATGCAGACCCTTTAAAGCAATAATGCATGGCAACCATTCCATGGGTCCCACCTCTCCAGGTTGAAGGGAATATTACTACAGCTATAACATGTACGGGAAACCTAGAGAATGGACACACTGTGAATACGAAAGGTTTCTAAAACTCAACGAAGAGTCCCTCTCCTGGTGCTCCGGTTTGACGTTCCAACAGCTTTACTATCAATCTCCCAACTTGGAGAGACAGCCCCTTTAAGCTCCTGGTTCACACAGGTTGCCCATTCGGCAGAGGAGGAAAGGGAAGAGGGAGAACCAATGAGAGAGTAGCTGTTAGGCATTTGGATGGGCACATGTCACTCTAATTTCCCGGCAGGAAGAAGAATTCACCAAAGTCTCAGCCACCCACCGGGAACCAGTATAGGTCCTGAACCAAATGTTTGGACTTGCGTTCAGCTCACAAAAAACGAGTTGAAAAATGGAGCTCAGGGGCACAGCAATTCACAAACTGGCAGAGTAATCAAGGCCAACTATCGTCCAAAAATCTGTTGAGGGAAGGCAACGAGGCGGACTTGAATGCGAGGCAGAATAGCAGGAAACAGATTTCAAGAGGTACGTTAGAATCGCCTGTAAAGCACAGGAAGAGGGGCACAACTTCGACAATGATGCACTTGGCCAAAAAGGGCGTATGCGTTTTCTCCTGAATATATTCAGGAGAAAACGCATACGCCCTTTTTGGCCAAGCAAGCAAGCGGGCAATGCAAATCTGCACCTCAAAGAAGTATCACTTCCCAACGGTCAAAAGGGACATCCACAAAATGTGTAAAAACCAGAAAGGCAAGACAGGCCCTGGAGAACAGGGAGCCTTGTTATGCTGATGGGCCGGATGTAAGTTGCCAACTGCCTCACTGGAGGAGTGCATTGTGTTCCCTAAAACAAGTAAACAACAGAGCTACAGAGCCAAGGGCACTTCCAGTCTAGGGAATATACCTTGGGAAAACTGAAAATCCATAAGACAGAGCCACCCCCAAATGGAGGGCTGCACTGCTTACAAGAACCTCAACCTGGGTACACCTGAAATATCCCAGGAAATATAAAAATGGTTCCAAACATTGTGGAACTTACGTACGATGGAATATCCCTCAGCCACGAAATCAATGTCATAAGACCAGTAGCAGCAAAATGAGTGGATTCAGGTACGATGATTCTAAGGGAAAGAAGTCACACAGGAAAAGAAACTTATCATAAGATATCACTTAGGAAGATCCTGTAAACATGGCTACACATGAACTGAGTTAGCAAAGAGAACAGAGCCTCACATTTAGAAAACACTCTTATGCCTGCTTAAGGGGGAAGGAGAGGTGGGGTGATGCATCAAACCAGAGTTTGATATAAGCACAGGTACTGTTCCAAAAACCAACTATGGAATAGACAAGACCTACACCTTCCTCAGTGAAAGGGACTCAAAACCCCATATTTCCCGCAGAGGAATAGATCTGACTAGTAAGAATCTTAAAACCTATGTATTGATATGTCTCCGTAAGGGAATCAAGTGTGTCTAGACTGGCATAAACATGGCAGCGAGAATCAGCTCAAACCCACTCTAAAAAGGAATTTCAAAAACAGAACAAAGAAACAGGGAAATTCTTTACAATTCCTTCAGGGTCTCTGATGCAACCTGGAATGACCCTATCTACGATGACAGCTGGATGTGGCATGAGGCTGGACACTTGGGACTGAGAGGATTGGTGAGATTGGGTGAGCAAATGCAGACCCTTTAAAGCAATAATGCATGGCAACCATTCCATGGGTCCCACCTCTCCAGGTTGAAGGGAATATTACTACAGCTATAACATGTACGGGAAACCTAGAGAATGGACACACTGTGAATACGAAAGGTTTCTAAAACTCAACGAAGAGTCCCTCTCCTGGTGCTCCGGTTTGACGTTCCAACAGCTTTACTATCAATCTCCCAACTTGGAGAGACAGCCCCTTTAAGCTCCTGGTTCACACAGGTTGCCCATTTCGCAGAGGAGGAAAGGGAAGAGGGAGAACCAATGAGAGAGTAGCTGTTAGGCATTTGGATGGGCACATGTCACTCTAATTTCCCGGCAGGAAGAAGAATTCACCAAAGTCTCAGCCACCCACCGGGAACCAGTATAGGTCCTGAACCAAATGTTTGGACTTGCGTTCAGCTCACAAAAAACGAGTTGAAAAATGGAGCTCAGGGGCACAGCAATTCACAAACTGGCAGAGTAATCAAGGCCAACTACCGTCCAAAAATCTGTTGAGGGAAGGCAACGAGGCGGACTTGAATGCGAGGCAGAATAGCAGGAAACAGATTTCAAGAGGTACGTTAGAATCGCCTGTAAAGCACAGGAAGAGGGGCACAACTTCGACAATGATGCACTTGGCCAAAAAGGGCGTATGCGTTTTCTCCTGAATATATTCAGGAGAAAACGCATACGCCCTTTTTGGCCAAGCAAGCAAGCGGGCAATGCAAATCTGCACCTCAAAGAAGTATCACTTCCCACCGGTCAAAAGGGACATCCACAAAATGTGTAAAAACCAGAAAGGCAAGACAGGCCCTGGAGAACAGGGAGCCTTGTTATGCTGATGGGCCGGATGTAAGTTGCCAACTGCCTCACTGGAGGAGTGCATTGTGTTCCCTAAAACAAGTAAACAACAGAGCTACAGAGCCAAGGGCACTTCCAGTCTAGGGAATATACCTTGGGAAAACTGAAAATCCATAAGACAGAGCCACCCCCAAATGGAGGGCTGCACTGCTTACAAGAACCTCAACCTGGGTACACCTGAAATATCCCAGGAAATATAAAAATGGTTCCAAACATTGTGGAACTTACGTACGATGGAATATCCCTCAGCCACGAAATCAATGTCATAAGACCAGTAGCAGCAAAATGAGTGGATTCAGGTACGATGATTCTAAGGGAAAGAAGTCACACAGGAAAAGAAACTTATCATAAGATATCACTTAGGAAGATCCTGTAAACATGGCTACACATGAACTGAGTTAGCAAAGAGAACAGAGCCTCACATTTAGAAAACACTCTTATGCCTGCTTAAGGGGGAAGGAGAGGTGGGGTGATGCATCAAACCAGAGTTTGATATAAGCACAGGTACTGTTCCAAAAACCAACTATGGAATAGACAAGACCTACACCTTCCTCAGTGAAAGGGACTCAAAACCCCATATTTCCCGCAGAGGAATAGATCTGACTAGTAAGAATCTTAAAACCTATGTATTGATATGTCTCCGTAAGGGAATCAAGTGTGTCTAGACTGGCATAAACATGGCAGCGAGAATCAGCTCAAACCCACTCTAAAAAGGAATTTCAAAAACAGAACAAAGAAACAGGGAAATTCTTTACAATTCCTTCAGGGTCTCTGATGCAACCTGGAATGACCCTATCTACGATGACAGCTGGATGTGGCATGAGGCTGGACACTTGGGACTGAGAGGATTGGTGAGATTGGGTGAGCAAATGCAGACCCTTTAAAGCAATAATGCATGGCAACCATTCCATGGGTCCCACCTCTCCAGGTTGAAGGGAATATTACTACAGCTATAACATGTACGGGAAACCTAGAGAATGGACACACTGTGAATACGAAAGGTTTCTAAAACTCAACGAAGAGTCCCTCTCCTGGTGCTCCGGTTTGACGTTCCAACAGCTTTACTATCAATCTCCCAACTTGGAGAGACAGCCCCTTTAAGCTCCTGGTTCACACAGGTTGCCCATTTCGCAGAGGAGGAAAGGGAAGAGGGAGAACCAATGAGAGAGTAGCTGTTAGGCATTTGGATGGGCACATGTCACTCTAATTTCCCGGCAGGAAGAAGAATTCACCAAAGTCTCAGCCACCCACCGGGAACCAGTATAGGTCCTGAACCAAATGTTTGGACTTGCGTTCAGCTCACAAAAAACGAGTTGAAAAATGGAGCTCAGGGGCACAGCAATTCACAAACTGGCAGAGTAATCAAGGCCAACTACCGTCCAAAAATCTGTTGAGGGAAGGCAACGAGGCGGACTTGAATGCGAGGCAGAATAGCAGGAAACAGATTTCAAGAGGTACGTTAGAATCGCCTGTAAAGCACAGGAAGAGGGGCACAACTTCGACAATGATGCACTTGGCCAAAAAGGGCGTATGCGTTTTCTCCTGAATATATTCAGGAGAAAACGCATACGCCCTTTTTGGCCAAGCAAGCAAGCGGGCAATGCAAATCTGCACCTCAAAGAAGTATCACTTCCCACCGGTCAAAAGGGACATCCACAAAATGTGTAAAAACCAGAAAGGCAAGACAGGCCCTGGAGAACAGGGAGCCTTGTTATGCTGATGGGCCGGATGTAAGTTGCCAACTGCCTCACTGGAGGAGTGCATTGTGTTCCCTAAAACAAGTAAACAACAGAGCTACAGAGCCAAGGGCACTTCCAGTCTAGGGAATATACCTTGGGAAAACTGAAAATCCATAAGACAGAGCCACCCCCAAATGGAGGGCTGCACTGCTTACAAGAACCTCAACCTGGGTACACCTGAAATATCCCAGGAAATACAAAAATGGTTCCAAACATTGTGGAACTTACGTACGATGGAATATCCCTCAGCCACGAAATCAATGTCATAAGACCAGTAGCAGCAAAATGAGTGGATTCAGGTACGATGATTCTAAGGGAAAGAAGTCACACAGAAAAGAAACTTATCATAAGATATCACTTAGGAAGATCCTGTAAACATGGCTACACATGAACTGAGTTAGGAAAGAGAACAGAGCCTCACATTTAGAAAACAGTCTTATGCCTGCTTAAGGGGGAAGGAGAGGTGGGGTGATGCATCAAACCAGAGTTTGATATAAGCACAGGTACTGTTCCAAAAACCAACTATGGAATAGACAAGACCTACACTTTCCTCAGTGAAAGGGACTCAAAACCCCATATTTCCCGCAGAGGAATAGATCTGACTAGTAAGAATCTTAAAACCTATGTATTGATATGTCTCCGTAAGGGAATCAAGTGTGTCTAGACTGGCATAAACATGGCAGCGAGAATCAGCTCAAACCCACTCTAAAAAGGAATTTCAAAAACAGAACAAAGAAACAGGGAAATTCTTTACAATTCCTTCAGGGTCTCTGATGCAACCTGGAATGACCCTATCTACGATGACAGCTGGATGTGGCATGAGGCTGGACACTTGGGACTGAGAGGATTGGTGAGATTGGGTGAGCAAATGCAGACCCTTTAAAGCAATAATGCATGGCAACCATTCCATGGGTCCCACCTCTCCAGGTTGAAGGGAATATTACTACAGCTATAACATGTACGGGAAACCTAGAGAATGGACACACTGTGAATACGAAAGGTTTCTAAAACTCAACGAAGAGTCCCTCTCCTGGTGCTCCGGTTTGACTTTCCAACAGCTTTACTATCAATCTCCCAACTTGGAGAGACAGCCCCTTTAAGCTCCTGGTTCACACAGGTTGCCCATTTGGCAGAGGAGGAAAGGGAAGAGGGAGAACCAATGAGAGAGTAGCTGTTAGGCATTTGGATGGGCACATGTCACTCTAATTTCCCGGCAGGAAGAAGAATTCACCAAAGTCTCAGCCACCCACCGGGAACCAGTATAGGTCCTGAACCAAATGTTTGGACTTGCGTTCAGCTCACAAAAAACGAGTTGAAAAATGGAGCTCAGGGGCACAGCAATTCACAAACTGGCAGAGTAATCAAGGCCAACTATCGTCCAAAAATCTGTTGAGGGAAGGCAACGAGGCGGACTTGAATGCGAGGCAGAATAGCAGGAAACAGATTTCAAGAGGTACGTTAGAATCGCCTGTAAAGCACAGGAAGAGGGGCACAACTTCGACAATGATGCACTTGGCCAAAAAGGGCGTATGCGTTTTCTCCTGAATATATTCAGGAGAAAACGCATACGCCCTTTTTGGCCAAGCAAGCAAGCGGGCAATGCAAATCTGCACCTCAAAGAAGTATCACTTCCCAACGGTCAAAAGGGACATCCACAAAATGTGTAAAAACCAGAAAGGCAAGACAGGCCCTGGAGAACAGGGAGCCTTGTTATGCTGATGGGCTGGATGTAAGTTGCCAACTGCCTCACTGGAGGAGTGCATTGTGTTCCCTAAAACAAGTAAACAACAGAGCTACAGAGCCAAGGGCACTTCCAGTCTAGGGAATATACCTTGGGAAAACTGAAAATCCATAAGACAGAGCCACCCCCAAATTGAGGGCTGCACTGCTTACAAGAACCTCAACCTGGGTACACCTGAAATATCCCAGGAAATATAAAAATGGTTCCAAACATTGTGGAACTTACGTACGATGGAATATCCCTCAGCCACGAAATCAATGTCATAAGACCAGTAGCAGCAAAATGAGTGGATTCAGGTACGATGATTCTAAGGGAAAGAAGTCACACAGGAAAAGAAACTTATCATAAGATATCACTTAGGTAGATCCTGTAAACATGGCTACACATGAACTGAGTTAGCAAAGAGAACAGAGTCTCACATTTAGAAAACACTCTTATGCCTGCTTAAGGGGGAAGGAGAGGTGGGGTGATGCATCAAACCAGAGTTTGATATAAGCACAGGTACTGTTCCAAAAACCAACTATGGAATAGACAAGACCTACACCTTCCTCAGTGAAAGGGACTCAAAACCCCATATTTCCCGCAGAGGAATAGATCTGACTAGTAAGAATCTTAAAACCTATGTATTGATATGTCTCCGTAAGGGAATCAAGTGTGTCTAGACTGGCATAAACATGGCAGCGAGAATCAGCTCAAACCCACTCTAAAAAGGAATTTCAAAAACAGAACAAAGAAACAGGGAAATTCTTTACAATTCCTTCAGGGTCTCTGATGCAACCTGGAATGACCCTATCTACGATGACAGCTGGATGTGGCATGAGGCTGGACACTTGGGACTGAGAGGATTGGTGAGATTGGGTGAGCAAATGCAGACCCTTTAAAGCAATAATGCATGGCAACCATTCCATGGGTCCCACCTCTCCAGGTTGAAGGGAATATTACTACAGCTATAACATGTACGGGAAACCTAGAGAATGGACACACTGTGAATACGAAAGGTTTCTAAAACTCAACGAAGAGTCCCTCTCCTGGTGCTCCGGTTTGACTTTCCAACAGCTTTACTATCAATCTCCCAACTTGGAGAGACAGCCCCTTTAAGCTCCTGGTTCACACAGGTTGCCCATTTGGCAGAGGAGGAAAGGGAAGAGGGAGAACCAATGAGAGAGTAGCTGTTAGGCATTTGGATGGGCACATGTCACTCTAATTTCCCGGCAGGAAGAAGAATTCACCAAAGTCTCAGCCACCCACCGGGAACCAGTATAGGTCCTGAACCAAATGTTTGGACTTGCGTTCAGCTCACAAAAAACAAGTTGAAAAATGGAGCTCAGGGGCACAGCAATTCACAAACTGGCAGAGTAATCAAGGCCAACTACCGTCCAAAAATCTGTTGAGGGAAGGCAACGAGGCGGACTTGAATGCGAGGCAGAATAGCAGGAAACAGATTTCAAGAGGTACGTTAGAATCGCCTGTAAAGCACAGGAAGAGGGGCACAACTTCGACAATGATGCACTTGGCCAAAAAGGGCGTATGCGTTTTCTCCTGAATATATTCAGGAGAAAACGCATACGCCCTTTTTGGCCAAGCAAGCAAGCGGGCAATGCAAATCTGCACTACAAAGAAGTATCACTTCCCAACGGTCAAAAGGGACATCCACAAAATGTGTAAAAACCAGAAAGGCAAGACAGGCCCTGGAGAACAGGGAGCCTTGTTATGCTGATGGGCCGGATGTAAGTTGCCAACTGCCTCACTGGAGGAGTGCATTGTGTTCCCTAAAACAAGTAAACAACAGAGCTACAGAGCCAAGGGCACTTCCAGTCTAGGGAATATACCTTGGGAAAACTGAAAATCCATAAGACAGAGCCACCCCCAAATTGAGGGCTGCACTGCTTACAAGAACCTCAACCTGGGTACACCTGAAATATCCCAGGAAATATAAAAATGGTCCCAAACATTGTGGAACTTACGTACGATGGAATATCCCTCAGCCACGAAATCAATGTCATAAGACCAGTAGCAGCAAAATGAGTGGATTCAGGTACGATGATTCTAAGGGAAAGAAGTCACACAGGAAAAGAAACTTATCATAAGATATCACTTAGGAAGATCCTGTAAACATGGCTACACATGAACTGAGTTAGGAAAGAGAACAGAGTCTCACATTTAGAAAACACTTTTATGCCTGCTTAAGGGGGAAGGAGAGGTGGGGTGATGCATCAAACCAGAGTTTGATATAAGCACAGGTACTGTTCCAAAAACCAACTATGGAATAGACAAGACGTACACCTTCCTCAGTGAAAGGGACTCAAAACCCCATATTTCCCGCAGAGGAATAGATCTGACTAGTAAGAATCTTAAAACCTATGTATTGATATGTCTCCGTAAGGGAATCAAGTGTGTCTAGACTGGCATAAACATGGCAGCGAGAATCAGCTCAAACCCACTCTAAAAAGGAATTTCAAAAACAGAACAAAGAAACAGGGAAATTCTTTACAATTCCTTCAGGGTCTCTGATGCAACCTGGAATGACCCTATCTACGATGACAGCTGGATGTGGCATGAGGCTGGACACTTGGGACTGAGAGGATTGGTGAGATTGGGTGAGCAAATGCAGACCCTTTAAAGCAATAATGCATGGCAACCATTCCATGGGTCCCACCTCTCCAGGTTGAAGGGAATATTACTACAGCTATAACATGTACGGGAAACCTAGAGAATGGACACACTGTGAATACGAAAGGTTTCTAAAACTCAACGAAGAGTCCCTCTCCTGGTGCTCCGGTTTGACGTTCCAACAGCTTTACTATCAATCTCCCAACTTGGAGAGACAGCCCCTTTAAGCTCCTGGTTCACACAGGTTGCCCATTTGGCAGAGGAGGAAAGGGAAGAGGGAGAACCAATGAGAGAGTAGCTGTTAGGCATTTGGATGGGCACATGTCACTCTAATTTCCCGGCAGGAAGAAGAATTCACCAAAGTCTCAGCCACCCACCGGGAACCAGTATAGGTCCTGAACCAAATGTTTGGACTTGCGTTCAGCTCACAAAAAACGAGTTGAAAAATGGAGCTCAGGGGCACAGCAATTCACAAACTGGCAGAGTAATCAAGGCCAACTATCGTCCAAAAATCTGTTGAGGGAAGGCAACGAGGCGGACTTGAATGCGAGGCAGAATAGCAGGAAACAGATTTCAAGAGGTACGTTAGAATCGCCTGTAAAGCACAGGAAGAGGGGCACAACTTCGACAATGATGCACTTGGCCAAAAAGGGCGTATGCGTTTTCTCCTGAATATATTCAGGAGAAAACGCATACGCCCTTTTTGGCCAAGCAAGCAAGCGGGCAATGCAAATCTGCACCTCAAAGAAGTATCACTTCCCAACGGTCAAAAGGGACATCCACAAAATGTGTAAAAACCAGAAAGGCAAGACAGGCCCTGGAGAACAGGGAGCCTTGTTATGCTGATGGGCGGGATGTAAGTTGCCAACTGCCTCACTGGAGGAGTGCATTGTGTTCCCTAAAACAAGTAAAAAACAGAGCTACAGAGCCAAGGGCACTTCCAGTCTAGGGAATATACCTTGGGAAAACTGAAAATCCATAAGACAGAGCCACCCCCAAATTGAGGGCTGCACTGCTTACAAGAACCTCAACCTGGGTACACCTGAAATATCCCAGGAAATATAAAAATGGTCCCAAACATTGTGGAACTTAAGTACGATGGAATATCCCTCAGCCACGAAATCAATGTCATAAGACCAGTAGCAGCAAAATGAGTGGATTCAGGTACGATGATTCTAAGGGAAAGAAGTCACACAGGAAAAGAAACTTATCATAAGATATCACTTAGGAAGATCCTGTAAACATGGCTACACATGAACTGAGTTAGGAAAGAGAACAGAGTCTCACATTTAGAAAACACTCTTATGCCTGCTTAAGGGGGAAGGAGAGGTGGGGTGATGCATCAAACCAGAGTTTGATATAAGCACAGGTACTGTTCCAAAAACCAACTATGGAATAGACAAGACGTACACCTTCCTCAGTGAAAGGGACTCAAAACCCCATATTTCCCGCAGAGGAATAGATCTGACTAGTAAGAATCTTAAAACCTATGTATTGATATGTCTCCGTAAGGGAATCAAGTGTGTCTAGACTGGCATAAACATGGCAGCGAGAATCAGCTCAAACCCACTCTAAAAAGGAATTTCAAAAACAGAACAAAGAAACAGGGAAATTCTTTACAATTCCTTCAGGGTCTCTGATGCAACCTGGAATGACCCTATCTACGATGACAGCTGGATGTGGCATGAGGCTGGACACTTGGGACTGAGAGGATTGGTGAGATTGGGTGAGCAAATGCAGACCCTTTAAAGCAATAATGCATGGCAACCATTCCATGGGTCCCACCTCTCCAGGTTGAAGGGAATATTACTACAGCTATAACATGTACGGGAAACCTAGAGAATGGACACACTGTGAATACGAAAGGTTTCTAAAACTCAACGAAGAGTCCCTCTCCTGGTGCTCCGGTTTGACTTTCCAACAGCTTTACTATCAATCTCCCAACTTGGAGAGACAGCCCCTTTAAGCTCCTGGTTCACACAGGTTGCCCATTTGGCAGAGGAGGAAAGGGAAGAGGGAGAACCAATGAGAGAGTAGCTGTTAGGCATTTGGATGGGCACATGTCACTCTAATTTCCCGGCAGGAAGAAGAATTCACCAAAGTCTCAGCCACCCACCGGGAACCAGTATAGGTCCTGAACCAAATGTTTGGACTTGCGTTCAGCTCACAAAAAACGAGTTGAAAAATGGAGCTCAGGGGCACAGCAATTCACAAACTGGCAGAGTAATCAAGGCCAACTATCGTCCAAAAATCTGTTGAGGGAAGGCAACGAGGCGGACTTGAATGCGAGGCAGAATAGCAGGAAACAGATTTCAAGAGGTACGTTAGAATCGCCTGTAAAGCACAGGAAGAGGGGCACAACTTCGACAATGATGCACTTGGCCAAAAAGGGCGTATGCGTTTTCTCCTGAATATATTCAGGAGAAAACGCATACGCCCTTTTTGGCCAAGCAAGCAAGCGGGCAATGCAAATCTGCACCTCAAAGAAGTATCACTTCCCACCGGTCAAAAGGGACATCCACAAAATGTGTAAAAACCAGAAAGGCAAGACAGGCCCTGGAGAACAGGGAGCCTTGTTATGCTGATGGGCCGGATGTAAGTTGCCAACTGCCTCACTGGAGGAGTGCATTGTGTTCCCTAAAACAAGTAAACAACAGAGCTACAGAGCCAAGGGCACTTCCAGTCTAGGGAATATACCTTGGGAAAACTGAAAATCCATAAGACAGAGCCACCCCCAAATGGAGGGCTGCACTGCTTACAAGAACCTCAACCTGGGTACACCTGAAATATCCCAGGAAATATAAAAATGGTCCCAAACATTGTGGAACTTAAGTACGATGGAATATCCCTCAGCCACGAAATCAATGTCATAAGACCAGTAGCAGCAAAATGAGTGGATTCAGGTACGATGATTCTAAGGGAAAGAAGTCACACAGGAAAAGAAACTTATCATAAGATATCACTTAGGAAGATCCTGTAAACATGGCTACACATGAACTGAGTTAGGAAAGAGAACAGAGTCTCACATTTAGAAAACACTCTTATGCCTGCTTAAGGGGGAAGGAGAGGTGGGGTGATGCATCAAACCAGAGTTTGATATAAGCACAGGTACTGTTCCAAAAACCAACTATGGAATAGACAAGACGTACACCTTCCTCAGTGAAAGGGACTCAAAACCCCATATTTCCCGCAGAGGAATAGATCTGACTAGTAAGAATCTTAAAACCTATGTATTGATATGTCTCCGTAAGGGAATCAAGTGTGTCTAGACTGGCATAAACATGGCAGCGAGAATCAGCTCAAACCCACTCTAAAAAGGAATTTCAAAAACAGAACAAAGAAACAGGGAAATTCTTTACAATTCCTTCAGGGTCTCTGATGCAACCTGGAATGACCCTATCTACGATGACAGCTGGATGTGGCATGAGGCTGGACACTTGGGACTGAGAGGATTGGTGAGATTGGGTGAGCAAATGCAGACCCTTTAAAGCAATAATGCATGGCAACCATTCCATGGGTCCCACCTCTCCAGGTTGAAGGGAATATTACTACAGCTATAACATGTACGGGAAACCTAGAGAATGGACACACTGTGAATACGAAAGGTTTCTAAAACTCAACGAAGAGTCCCTCTCCTGGTGCTCCGGTTTGACTTTCCAACAGCTTTACTATCAATCTCCCAACTTGGAGAGACAGCCCCTTTAAGCTCCTGGTTCACACAGGTTGCCCATTCGGCAGAGGAGGAAAGGGAAGAGGGAGAACCAATGAGAGAGTAGCTGTTAGGCATTTGGATGGGCACATGTCACTCTAATTTCCCGGCAGGAAGAAGAATTCACCAAAGTCTCAGCCACCCACCGGGAACCAGTATAGGTCCTGAACCAAATGTTTGGACTTGCGTTCAGCTCACAAAAAACGAGTTGAAAAATGGAGCTCAGGGGCACAGCAATTCACAAACTGGCAGAGTAATCAAGGCCAACTATCGTCCAAAAATCTGTTGAGGGAAGGCAACGAGGCGGACTTGAATGCGAGGCAGAATAGCAGGAAACAGATTTCAAGAGGTACGTTAGAATCGCCTGTAAAGCACAGGAAGAGGGGCACAACTTCGACAATGATGCACTTGGCCAAAAAGGGCGTATGCGTTTTCTCCTGAATATATTCAGGAGAAAACGCATACGCCCTTTTTGGCCAAGCAAGCAAGCGGGCAATGCAAATCTGCACCTCAAAGAAGTATCACTTCCCACCGGTCAAAAGGGACATCCACAAAATGTGTAAAAACCAGAAAGGCAAGACAGGCCCTGGAGAACAGGGAGCCTTGTTATGCTGATGGGCCGGATGTAAGTTGCCAACTGCCTCACTGGAGGAGTGCATTGTGTTCCCTAAAACAAGTAAACAACAGAGCTACAGAGCCAAGGGCACTTCCAGTCTAGGGAATATACCTTGGGAAAACTGAAAATCCATAAGACAGAGCCACCCCCAAATGGAGGGCTGCACTGCTTACAAGAACCTCAACCTGGGTACACCTGAAATATCCCAGGAAATATAAAAATGGTCCCAAACATTGTGGAACTTACGTACGATGGAATATCCCTCAGCCACGAAATCAATGTCATAAGACCAGTAGCAGCAAAATGAGTGGATTCAGGTACGATGATTCTAAGGGACAGAAGTCACACAGGAAAAGAAACTTATCATAAGATATCACTTAGGAAGATCCTGTAAACATGGCTACACATGAACTGAGTTAGGAAAGAGAACAGAGCCTCACATTTAGAAAACACTCTTATGCCTGCTTAAGGGGGAAGGAGAGGTGGGGTGATGCATCAAACCAGAGTTTGATATAAGCACAGGTACTGTTCCAAAAACCAACTATGGAATAGACAAGACCTACACCTTCCTCAGTGAAAGGGACTCAAAACCCCATATTTCCCGCAGAGGAATAGATCTGACTAGTAAGAATCTTAAAACCTATGTATTGATATGTCTCCGTAAGGGAATCAAGTGTGTCTAGACTGGCATAAACATGGCAGCGAGAATCAGCTCAAACCCACTCTAAAAAGGAATTTCAAAAACAGAACAAAGAAACAGGGAAATTCTTTACAATTCCTTCAGGGTCTCTGATGCAACCTGGAATTACCCTATCTACGATGACAGCTGGATGTGGCATGAGGCTGGACACTTGGGACTGAGAGGATTGGTGAGATTGGGTGAGCAAATGCAGACCCTTTAAAGCAATAATTCATGGCAACCATTCCATGGGTCCCACCTCTCCAGGTTGAAGGGAATATTACTACAGCTATAACATGTACGGGAAACCTAGAGAATGGACACACTGTGAATACGAAAGGTTTCTAAAACTCAACGAAGAGTCCCTCTCCTGGTGCTCCGGTTTGACTTTCCAACAGCTTTACTATCAATCTCCCAACTTGGAGAGACAGCCCCTTTAAGCTCCTGGTTCACACAGGTTGCCCATTTGGCAGAGGAGGAAAGGGAAGAGGGAGAACCAATGAGAGAGTAGCTGTTAGGCATTTGGATGGGCACATGTCACTCTAATTTCCCGGCAGGAAGAAGAATTCACCAAAGTCTCAGCCACCCACCGGGAACCAGTATAGGTCCTGAACCAAATGTTTGGACTTGCGTTCAGCTCACAAAAAACGAGTTGAAAAATGGAGCTCAGGGGCACAGCAATTCACAAACTTGCAGAGTAATCAAGGCCAACTATCGTCCAAAAATCTGTTGAGGGAAGGCAACGAGGCGGACTTGAATGCGAGGCAGAATAGCAGGAAACAGATTTCAAGAGGTACGTTAGAATCGCCTGTAAAGCACAGGAAGAGGGGCACAACTTCGACAATGATGCACTTGGCCAAAAAGGGCGTATGCGTTTTCTCCTGAATATATTCAGGAGAAAACGCATACGCCCTTTTTGGCCAAGCAAGCAAGCGGGCAATGCAAATCTGCACCTCAAAGAAGTATCACTTCCCAACGGTCAAAAGGGACATCCACAAAATGTGTAAAAACCAGAAAGGCAAGACAGGCCCTGGAGAACAGGGAGCCTTGTTATGCTGATGGGCCGGATGTAAGTTGCCAACTGCCTCACTGGAGGAGTGCATTGTGTTCCCTAAAACAAGTAAACAACAGAGCTACAGAGCCAAGGGCACTTCCAGTCTAGGGAATATACCTTGGGAAAACTGAAAATCCATAAGACAGAGCCACCCCCAAATGGAGGGCTGCACTGCTTACAAGAACCTCAACCTGGGTACACCTGAAATATCCCAGGAAATATAAAAATGGTCCCAAACATTGTGGAACTTACGTACGATGGAATATCCCTCAGCCACGAAATCAATGTCATAAGACCAGTAGCAGCAAAATGAGTGGATTCAGGTACGATGATTCTAAGGGAAAGAAGTCACACAGGAAAAGAAACTTATCATAAGATATCACTTAGGAAGATCCTGTAAACATGGCTACACATGAACTGAGTTAGGAAAGAGAACAGAGTCTCACATTTAGAAAACACTCTTATGCCTGCTTAAGGGGGAAGGAGAGGTGGGGTGATGCATCAAACCAGAGTTTGATATAAGCACAGGTACTGTTCCAAAAACCAACTATGGAATAGACAAGACCTACACCTTCCTCAGTGAAAGGGACTCAAAACCCCATATTTCCCGCAGAGGAATAGATCTGACTAGTAAGAATCTTAAAACCTATGTATTGATATGTCTCCGTAAGGGAATCAAGTGTGTCTAGACTGGCATAAACATGGCAGCGAGAATCAGCTCAAACCCACTCTAAAAAGGAATTTCAAAAACAGAACAAAGAAACAGGGAAATTCTTTACAATTCCTTCAGGGTCTCTGATGCAACCTGGAATGACCCTATCTACGATGACAGCTGGATGTGGCATGAGGCTGGACACTTGGGACTGAGAGGATTGGTGAGATTGGGTGAGCAAATGCAGACCCTTTAAAGCAATAATGCATGGCAACCATTCCATGGGTCCCACCTCTCCAGGTTGAAGGGAATATTACTACAGCTATAACATGTACGGGAAACCTAGAGAATGGACACACTGTGAATACGAAAGGTTTCTAAAACTCAACGAAGAGTCCCTCTCCTGGTGCTCCGGTTTGACTTTCCAACAGCTTTACTATCAATCTCCCAACTTGGAGAGACAGTCCCTTTAAGCTCCTGGTTCACACAGGTTGCCCATTTGGCAGAGGAGGAAAGGGAAGAGGGAGAACCAATGAGAGAGTAGCTGTTAGGCATTTGGATGGGCACATGTCACTCTAATTTCCCGGCAGGAAGAAGAATTCACCAAAGTCTCAGCCACCCACCGGGAACCAGTATAGGTCCTGAACCAAATGTTTGGACTTGCGTTCAGCTCACAAAAAACGAGTTGAAAAATGGAGCTCAGGGGCACAGCAATTCACAAACTGGCAGAGTAATCAAGGCCAACTATCGTCCAAAAATCTGTTGAGGGAAGGCAACGAGGCGGACTTGAATGCGAGGCAGAATAGCAGGAAACAGATTTCAAGAGGTACGTTAGAATCGCCTGTAAAGCACAGGAAGAGGGGCACAACTTCGACAATGATGCACTTGGCCAAAAAGGGCGTATGCGTTTTCTCCTGAATATATTCAGGAGAAAACGCATACGCCCTTTTTGGCCAAGCAAGCAAGCGGGCAATGCAAATCTGCACCTCAAAGAAGTATCACTTCCCAACGGTCAAAAGGGACATCCACAAAATGTGTAAAAACCAGAAAGGCAAGACAGGCCCTGGAGAACAGGGAGCCTTGTTATGCTGATGGGCCGGATGTAAGTTGCCAACTGCCTCACTGGAGGAGTGCATTGTGTTCCCTAAAACAAGTAAACAACAGAGCTACAGAGCCAAGGGCACTTCCAGTCTAGGGAATATACCTTGGGAAAACTGAAAATCCATAAGACAGAGCCACCCCCAAATGGAGGGCTGCACTGCTTACAAGAACCTCAACCTGGGTACACCTGAAATATCCCAGGAAATACAAAAATGGTTCCAAACATTGTGGAACTTACGTACGATGGAATATCCCTCAGCCACGAAATCAATGTCATAAGACCAGTAGCAGCAAAATGAGTGGATTCAGGTACGATGATTCTAAGGGAAAGAAGTCACACAGGAAAAGAAACTTATCATAAGATATCACTTAGGTAGATCCTGTAAACATGGCTACACATGAACTGAGTTAGGAAAGAGAACAGAGCCTCACATTTAGAAAACACTCTTATGCCTGCTTAAGGGGGAAGGAGAGGTGGGGTGATGCATCAAACCAGAGTTTGATATAAGCACAGGTACTGTTCCAAAAACCAACTATGGAATAGACAAGACCTACACCTTCCTCAGTGAAAGGGACTCAAAACCCCATATTTCCCGCAGAGGAATAGATCTGACTAGTAAGAATCTTAAAACCTATGTATTGATATGTCTCCGTAAGGGAATCAAGTGTGTCTAGACTGGCATAAACATGGCAGCGAGAATCAGCTCAAACCCACTCTAAAAAGGAATTTCAAAAACAGAACAAAGAAACAGGGAAATTCTTTACAATTCCTTCAGGGTCTCTGATGCAACCTGGAATGACCCTATCTACGATGACAGCTGGATGTGGCATGAGGCTGGACACTTGGGACTGAGAGGATTGGTGAGATTGGGTGAGCAAATGCAGACCCTTTAAAGCAATAATGCATGGCAACCATTCCATGGGTCCCACCTCTCCAGGTTGAAGGGAATATTACTACAGCTATAACATGTACGGGAAACCTAGAGAATGGACACACTGTGAATACGAAAGGTTTCTAAAACTCAACGAAGAGTCCCTCTCCTGGTGCTCCGGTTTGACTTTCCAACAGCTTTACTATCAATCTCCCAACTTGGAGAGACAGCCCCTTTAAGCTACTGGTTCACACAGGTTGCCCATTTGGCAGAGGAGGAAAGGGAAGAGGGAGAACCAATGAGAGAGTAGCTGTTAGGCATTTGGATGGGCACATGTCACTCTAATTTCCCGGCAGGAAGAAGAATTCACCAAAGTCTCAGCCACCCACCGGGAACCAGTATAGGTCCTGAACCAAATGTTTGGACTTGCGTTCAGCTCACAAAAAACGAGTTGAAAAATGGAGCTCAGGGGCACAGCAATTCACAAACTGGCAGAGTAATCAAGGCCAACTACCGTCCAAAAATCTGTTGAGGGAAGGCAACGAGGCGGACTTGAATGCGAGGCAGAATAGCAGGAAACAGATTTCAAGAGGTACGTTAGAATCGCCTGTAAAGCACAGGAAGAGGGGCACAACTTCGACAATGATGCACTTGGCCAAAAAGGGCGTATGCGTTTTCTCCTGAATATATTCAGGAGAAAACGCATACGCCCTTTTTGGCCAAGCAAGCAAGCGGGCAATGCAAATCTGCACTACAAAGAAGTATCACTTCCCACCGGTCAAAAGGGACATCCACAAAATGTGTAAAAACCAGAAAGGCAAGACAGGCCCTGGAGAACAGGGAGCCTTGTTATGCTGATGGGCCGGATGTAAGTTGCCAACTGCCTCACTGGAGGAGTGCATTGTGTTCCCTAAAACAAGTAAACGACAGAGCTACAGAGCCAAGGGCACTTCCAGTCTAGGGAATATACCTTGGGAAAACTGAAAATCCATAAGACAGAGCCACCCCCAAATTGAGGGCTGCACTGCTTACAAGAACCTCAACCTGGGTACACCTGAAATATCCCAGGAAATATAAAAATGGTCCCAAACATTGTGGAACTTACGTACGATGGAATATCCCTCAGCCACGAAATCAATGTCATAAGACCAGTAGCAGCAAAATGAGTGGATTCAGGTACGATGATTCTAAGGGACAGAAGTCACACAGGAAAAGAAACTTATCATAAGATATCACTTAGGAAGATCCTGTAAACATGGCTACACATGAACTGAGTTAGGAAAGAGAACAGAGTCTCACATTTAGAAAACACTTTTATGCCTGCTTAAGGGGGAAGGAGAGGTGGGGTGATGCATCAAACCAGAGTTTGATATAAGCACAGGTACTGTTCCAAAAACCAACTATGGAATAGACAAGACCTACACCTTCCTCAGTGAAAGGGACTCAAAACCCCATATTTCCCGCAGAGGAATAGATCTGACTAGTAAGAATCTTAAAACCTATGTATTGATATGTCTCCGTAAGGGAATCAAGTGTGTCTAGACTGGCATAAACATGGCAGCGAGAATCAGCTCAAACCCACTCTAAAAAGGAATTTCAAAAACAGAACAAAGAAACAGGGAAATTCTTTACAATTCCTTCAGGGTCTCTGATGCAACCTGGAATGACCCTATCTACGATGACAGCTGGATGTGGCATGAGGCTGGACACTTGGGACTGAGAGGATTGGTGAGATTGGGTGAGCAAATGCAGACCCTTTAAAGCAATAATGCATGGCAACCATTCCATGGGTCCCACCTCTCCAGGTTGAAGGGAATATTACTACAGCTATAACATGTACGGGAAACCTAGAGAATGGACACACTGTGAATACGAAAGGTTTCTAAAACTCAACGAAGAGTCCCTCTCCTGGTGCTCCGGTTTGACGTTCCAACAGCTTTACTATCAATCTCCCAACTTGGAGAGACAGCCCCTTTAAGCTCCTGGTTCACACAGGTTGCCCATTTGGCAGAGGAGGAAAGGGAAGAGGGAGAACCAATGAGAGAGTAGCTGTTAGGCATTTGGATGGGCACATGTCACTCTAATTTCCCGGCAGGAAGAAGAATTCACCAAAGTCTCAGCCACCCACCGGGAACCAGTATAGGTCCTGAACCAAATGTTTGGACTTGCGTTCAGCTCACAAAAAACGAGTTGAAAAATGGAGCTCAGGGGCACAGCAATTCACAAACTGGCAGAGTAATCAAGGCCAACTACCGTCCAAAAATCTGTTGAGGGAAGGCAACGAGGCGGACTTGAATGCGAGGCAGAATAGCAGGAAACAGATTTCAAGAGGTACGTTAGAATCGCCTGTAAAGCACAGGAAGAGGGGCACAACTTCGACAATGATGCACTTGGCCAAAAAGGGCGTATGCGTTTTCTCCTGAATATATTCAGGAGAAAACGCATACGCCCTTTTTGGCCAAGCAAGCAAGCGGGCAATGCAAATCTGCACCTCAAAGAAGTATCACTTCCCAACGGTCAAAAGGGACATCCACAAAATGTGTAAAAACCAGAAAGGCAAGACAGGCCCTGGAGAACAGGGAGCCTTGTTATGCTGATGGGCGGGATGTAAGTTGCCAACTGCCTCACTGGAGGAGTGCATTGTGTTCCCTAAAACAAGTAAACAACAGAGCTACAGAGCCAAGGGCACTTCCAGTCTAGGGAATATACCTTGGGAAAACTGAAAATCCATAAGACAGAGCCACCCCCAAATTGAGGGCTGCACTGCTTACAAGAACCTCAACCTGGGTACACCTGAAATATCCCAGGAAATATAAAAATGGTCCCAAACATTGTGGAACTTACGTACGATGGAATATCCCTCAGCCACGAAATCAATGTCATAAGACCAGTAGCAGCAAAATGAGTGGATTCAGGTACGATGATTCTAAGGGAAAGAAGTCACACAGGAAAAGAAACTTATCATAAGATATCACTTAGGAAGATCCTGTAAACATGGCTACACATGAACTGAGTTAGGAAAGAGAACAGAGCCTCACATTTAGAAAACACTCTTATGCCTGCTTAAGGGGGAAGGAGAGGTGGGGTGATGCATCAAACCAGAGTTTGATATAAGCACAGGTACTGTTCCAAAAACCAACTATGGAATAGACAAGACCTACACCTTCCTCAGTGAAAGGGACTCAAAACCCCATATTTCCCGCAGAGGAATAGATCTGACTAGTAAGAATCTTAAAACCTATGTATTGATATGTCTCCGTAAGGGAATCAAGTGTGTCTAGACTGGCATAAACATGGCAGCGAGAATCAGCTCAAACCCACTCTAAAAAGGAATTTCAAAAACAGAACAAAGAAACAGGGAAATTCTTTACAATTCCTTCAGGGTCTCTGATGCAACCTGGAATGACCCTATCTACGATGACAGCTGGATGTGGCATGAGGCTGGACACTTGGGACTGAGAGGATTGGTGAGATTGGGTGAGCAAATGCAGACCCTTTAAAGCAATAATGCATGGCAACCATTCCATGGGTCCCACCTCTCCAGGTTGAAGGGAATATTACTACAGCTATAACATGTACGGGAAACCTAGAGAATGGACACACTGTGAATACGAAAGGTTTCTAAAACTCAACGAAGAGTCCCTCTCCTGGTGCTCCGGTTTGACTTTCCAACAGCTTTACTATCAATCTCCCAACTTGGAGAGACAGCCCCTTTAAGCTCCTGGTTCACACAGGTTGCCCATTTGGCAGAGGAGGAAAGGGAAGAGGGAGAACCAATGAGAGAGTAGCTGTTATGCATTTGGATGGGCACATGTCACTCTAATTTCCCGGCAGGAAGAAGAATTCACCAAAGTCTCAGCCACCCACCGGGAACCAGTATAGGTCCTGAACCAAATGTTTGGACTTGCGTTCAGCTCACAAAAAACGAGTTGAAAAATGGAGCTCAGGGGCACAGCAATTCACAAACTGGCAGAGTAATCAAGGCCAACTATCGTCCAAAAATCTGTTGAGGGAAGGCAACGAGGCGGACTTGAATGCGAGGCAGAATAGCAGGAAACAGATTTCAAGAGGTACGTTAGAATCGCCTGTAAAGCACAGGAAGAGGGGCACAACTTCGACAATGATGCACTTGGCCAAAAAGGGCGTATGCGTTTTCTCTATTCAGGAGAAAACGCATACGCCCTTTTTGGCCAAGCAAGCAAGCGGGCAATGCAAATCTGCACCTCAAAGAAGTATCACTTCCCAACGGTCAAAAGGGACATCCACAAAATGTGTAAAAACCAGAAAGGCAAGACAGGCCCTGGAGAACAGGGAGCCTTGTTATGCTGATGGGCCGGATGTAAGTTGCCAACTGCCTCACTGGAGGAGTGCATTGTGTTCCCTAAAACAAGTAAACAACAGAGCTACAGAGCCAAGGGCACTTCCAGTCTAGGGAATATACCTTGGGAAAACTGAAAATCCATAAGACAGAGCCACCCCCAAATGGAGGGCTGCACTGCTTACAAGAACCTCAACCTGGGTACACCTGAAATATCCCAGGAAATATAAAAATGGTCCCAAACATTGTGGAACTTACGTACGATGGAATATCCCTCAGCCACGAAATCAATGTCATAAGACCAGTAGCAGCAAAATGAGTGGATTCAGGTACGATGATTCTAAGGGACAGAAGTCACACAGGAAAAGAAACTTATCATAAGATATCACTTAGGTAGATCCTGTAAACATGGCTACACATGAACTGAGTTAGGAAAGAGAACAGAGCCTCACATTTAGAAAACACTCTTATGCCTGCTTAAGGGGGAAGGAGAGGTGGGGTGATGCATCAAACCAGAGTTTGATATAAGCACAGGTACTGTTCCAAAAACCAACTATGGAATAGACAAGACCTACACCTTCCTCAGTGAAAGGGACTCAAAACCCCATATTTCCCGCAGAGGAATAGATCTGACTAGTAAGAATCTTAAAACCTATGTATTGATATGTCTCCGTAAGGGAATCAAGTGTGTCTAGACTGGCATAAACATGGCAGCGAGAATCAGCTCAAACCCACTCTAAAAAGGAATTTCAAAAACAGAACAAAGAAACAGGGAAATTCTTTACAATTCCTTCAGGGTCTCTGATGCAACCTGGAATGACCCTATCTACGATGACAGCTGGATGTGGCATGAGGCTGGACACTTGGGACTGAGAGGATTGGTGAGATTGGGTGAGCAAATGCAGACCCTTTAAAGCAATAATGCATGGCAACCATTCCATGGGTCCCACCTCTCCAGGTTGAAGGGAATATTACTACAGCTATAACATGTACGGGAAACCTAGAGAATGGACACACTGTGAATACGAAAGGTTTCTAAAACTCAACGAAGAGTCCCTCTCCTGGTGCTCCGGTTTGACTTTCCAACAGCTTTACTATCAATCTCCCAACTTGGAGAGACAGCCCCTTTAAGCTCCTGGTTCACACAGGTTGCCCATTTGGCAGAGGAGGAAAGGGAAGAGGGAGAACCAATGAGAGAGTAGCTGTTAGGCATTTGGATGGGCACATGTCACTCTAATTTCCCGGCAGGAAGAAGAATTCACCAAAGTCTCAGCCACCCACCGGGAACCAGTATAGGTCCTGAACCAAATGTTTGGACTTGCGTTCAGCTCACAAAAAACGAGTTGAAAAATGGAGCTCAGGGGCACAGCAATTCACAAACTGGCAGAGTAATCAAGGCCAACTACCGTCCAAAAATCTGTTGAGGGAAGGCAACGAGGCGGACTTGAATGCGAGGCAGAATAGCAGGAAACAGATTTCAAGAGGTACGTTAGAATCGCCTGTAAAGCACAGGAAGAGGGGCACAACTTCGACAATGATGCACTTGGCCAAAAAGGGCGTATGCGTTTTCTCCTGAATATATTCAGGAGAAAACGCATACGCCCTTTTTGGCCAAGCAAGCAAGCGGGCAATGCAAATCTGCACTACAAAGAAGTATCACTTCCCAGCGGTCAAAAGGGACATCCACAAAATGTGTAAAAACCAGAAAGGCAAGACAGGCCCTGGAGAACAGGGAGCCTTGTTATGCTGATGGGCGGGATGTAAGTTGCCAACTGCCTCACTGGAGGAGTGCATTGTGTTCCCTAAAACAAGTAAACAACAGAGCTACAGAGCCAAGGGCACTTCCAGTCTAGGGAATATACCTTGGGAAAACTGAAAATCCATAAGACAGAGCCACCCCCAAATGGAGGGCTGCACTGCTTACAAGAACCTCAACCTGGGTACACCTGAAATATCCCAGGAAATATAAAAATGGTTCAAAACATTGTGGAACTTACGTACGATGGAATATCCCTCAGCCACGAAATCAATGTCATAAGACCAGTAGCAGCAAAATGAGTGGATTCAGGTACGATGATTCTAAGGGAAAGAAGTCACACAGGAAAAGAAACTTATCATAAGATATCACTTAGGAAGATCCTGTAAACATGGCTACACATGAACTGAGTTAGGAAAGAGAACAGAGTCTCACATTTAGAAAACACTCTTATGCCTGCTTAAGGGGGAAGGAGAGGTGGGGTGATGCATCAAACCAGAGTTTGATATAAGCACAGGTACTGTTCCAAAAACCAACTATGGAATAGACAAGACGTACACCTTCCTCAGTGAAAGGGACTCAAAACCCCATATTTCCCGCAGAGGAATAGATCTGACTAGTAAGAATCTTAAAACCTATGTATTGATATGTCTCCGTAAGGGAATCAAGTGTGTCTAGACTGGCATAAACATGGCAGCGAGAATCAGCTCAAACCCACTCTAAAAAGGAATTTCAAAAACAGAACAAAGAAACAGGGAAATTCTTTACAATTCCTTCAGGGTCTCTGATGCAACCTGGAATGACCCTATCTACGATGACAGCTGGATGTGGCATGAGGCTGGACACTTGGGACTGAGAGGATTGGTGAGATTGGGTGAGCAAATGCAGACCCTTTAAAGCAATAATGCATGGCAACCATTCCATGGGTCCCACCTCTCCAGGTTGAAGGGAATATTACTACAGCTATAACATGTACGGGAAACCTAGAGAATGGACACACTGTGAATACGAAAGGTTTCTAAAACTCAACGAAGAGTCCCTCTCCTGGTGCTCCGGTTTGACTTTCCAACAGCTTTACTATCAATCTCCCAACTTGGAGAGACAGCCCCTTTAAGCTCCTGGTTCACACAGGTTGCCCATTTGGCAGAGGAGGAAAGGGAAGAGGGAGAACCAATGAGAGAGTAGCTGTTAGGCATTTGGATGGGCACATGTCACTCTAATTTCCCGGCAGGAAGAAGAATTCACCAAAGTCTCAGCCACCCACCGGGAACCAGTATAGGTCCTGAACCAAATGTTTGGACTTGCGTTCAGCTCACAAAAAACGAGTTGAAAAATGGAGCTCAGGGGCACAGCAATTCACAAACTGGCAGAGTAATCAAGGCCAACTATCGTCCAAAAATCTGTTGAGGGAAGGCAACGAGGCGGACTTGAATGCGAGGCAGAATAGCAGGAAACAGATATCAAGAGGTACGTTAGAATCGCCTGTAAAGCACAGGAAGAGGGGCACAACTTCGACAATGATGCACTTGGCCAAAAAGGGCGTATGCGTTTTCTCCTGAATATATTCAGGAGAAAACGCATACGCCCTTTTTGGCCAAGCAAGCAAGCGGGCAATGCAAATCTGCACTACAAAGAAGTATCACTTCCCACCGGTCAAAAGGGACATCCACAAAATGTGTAAAAACCAGAAAGGCAAGACAGGCCCTGGAGAACAGGGAGCCTTGTTATGCTGATGGGCAGGATGTAAGTTGCCAACTGCCTCACTGGAGGAGTGCATTGTGTTCCCTAAAACAAGTAAACAACAGAGCTACAGAGCCAAGGGCACTTCCAGTCTAGGGAATATACCTTGGGAAAACTGAAAATCCATAAGACAGAGCCACCCCCAAATTGAGGGCTGCACTGCTTACAAGAACCTCAACCTGGGTACACCTGAAATATCCCAGGAAATATAAAAATGGTCCCAAACATTGTGGAACTTACGTACGATGGAATATCCCTCAGCCACGAAATCAATGTCATAAGACCAGTAGCAGCAAAATGAGTGGATTCAGGTACGATGATTCTAAGGGACAGAAGTCACACAGGAAAAGAAACTTATCATAAGATATCACTTAGGAAGATCCTGTAAACATGGCTACACATGAACTGAGTTAGGAAAGAGAACAGAGCCTCACATTTAGAAAACACTCTTATGCCTGCTTAAGGGGGAAGGAGAGGTGGGGTGATGCATCAAACCAGAGTTTGATATAAGCACAGGTACTGTTCCAAAAACCAACTATGGAATAGACAAGACCTACACCTTCCTCAGTGAAAGGGACTCAAAACCCCATATTTCCCGCAGAGGAATAGATCTGACTAGTAAGAATCTTAAAACCTATGTATTGATATGTCTCCGTAAGGGAATCAAGTGTGTCTAGACTGGCATAAACATGGCAGCGAGAATCAGCTCAAACCCACTCTAAAAAGGAATTTCAAAAACAGAACAAAGAAACAGGGAAATTCTTTACAATTCCTTCAGGGTCTCTGATGCAACCTGGAATGACCCTATCTACGATGACAGCTGGATGTGGCATGAGGCTGGACACTTGGGACTGAGAGGATTGGTGAGATTGGGTGAGCAAATGCAGACCCTTTAAAGCAATAATGCATGGCAACCATTCCATGGGTCCCACCTCTCCAGGTTGAAGGGAATATTACTACAGCTATAACATGTACGGGAAACCTAGAGAATGGACACACTGTGAATACGAAAGGTTTCTAAAACTCAACGAAGAGTCCCTCTCCTGGTGCTCCGGTTTGACTTTCCAACAGCTTTACTATCAATCTCCCAACTTGGAGAGACAGCCCCTTTAAGCTCCTGGTTCACACAGGTTGCCCATTTGGCAGAGGAGGAAAGGGAAGAGGGAGAACCAATGAGAGAGTAGCTGTTAGGCATTTGGATGGGCACATGTCACTCTAATTTCCCGGCAGGAAGAAGAATTCACCAAAGTCTCAGCCACCCACCGGGAACCAGTATAGGTCCTGAACCAAATGTTTGGACTTGCGTTCAGCTCACAAAAAACGAGTTGAAAAATGGAGCTCAGGGGCACAGCAATTCACAAACTGGCAGAGTAATCAAGGCCAACTATCGTCCAAAAATCTGTTGAGGGAAGGCAACGAGGCGGACTTGAATGCGAGGCAGAATAGCAGGAAACAGATTTCAAGAGGTACGTTAGAATCGCCTGTAAAGCACAGGAAGAGGGGCACAACTTCGACAATGATGCACTTGGCCAAAAAGGGCGTATGCGTTTTCTCCTGAATATATTCAGGAGAAAACGCATACGCCCTTTTTGGCCAAGCAAGCAAGCGGGCAATGCAAATCTGCACTACAAAGAAGTATCACTTCCCAACGGTCAAAAGGGACATCCACAAAATGTGTAAAAACCAGAAAGGCAAGACAGGCCCTGGAGAACAGGGAGCCTTGTTATGCTGATGGGCCGGATGTAAGTTGCCAACTGCCTCACTGGAGGAGTGCATTGTGTTCCCTAAAACAAGTAAACAACAGAGCTACAGAGCCAAGGGCACTTCCAGTCTAGGGAATATACCTTGGGAAAACTGAAAATCCATAAGACAGAGCCACCCCCAAATGGAGGGCTGCACTGCTTACAAGAACCTCAACCTGGGTACACCTGAAATATCCCAGGAAATATAAAAATGGTCCCAAACATTGTGGAACTTACGTACGATGGAATATCCCTCAGCCACGAAATCAATGTCATAAGACCAGTAGCAGCAAAATGAGTGGATTCAGGTACGATGATTCTAAGGGACAGAAGTCACACAGGAAAAGAAACTTATCATAAGATATCACTTAGGAAGATCCTGTAAACATGGCTACACATGAACTGAGTTAGGAAAGAGAACAGAGCCTCACATTTAGAAAACACTCTTATGCCTGCTTAAGGGGGAAGGAGAGGTGGGGTGATGCATCAAACCAGAGTTTGATATAAGCACAGGTACTGTTCCAAAAACCAACTATGGAATAGACAAGACCTACACCTTCCTCAGTGAAAGGGACTCAAAACCCCATATTTCCCGCAGAGGAATAGATCTGACTAGTAAGAATCTTAAAACCTATGTATTGATATGTCTCCGTAAGGGAATCAAGTGTGTCTAGACTGGCATAAACATGGCAGCGAGAATCAGCTCAAACCCACTCTAAAAAGGAATTTCAAAAACAGAACAAAGAAACAGGGAAATTCTTTACAATTCCTTCAGGGTCTCTGATGCAACCTGGAATGACCCTATCTACGATGACAGCTGGATGTGGCATGAGGCTGGACACTTGGGACTGAGAGGATTGGTGAGATTGGGTGAGCAAATGCAGACCCTTTAAAGCAATAATGCATGGCAACCATTCCATGGGTCCCACCTCTCCAGGTTGAAGGGAATATTACTACAGCTATAACATGTACGGGAAACCTAGAGAATGGACACACTGTGAATACGAAAGGTTTCTAAAACTCAACGAAGAGTCCCTCTCCTGGTGCTCCGGTTTGACTTTCCAACAGCTTTACTATCAATCTCCCAACTTGGAGAGACAGCCCCTTTAAGCTCCTGGTTCACACAGGTTGCCCATTTGGCAGAGGAGGAAAGGGAAGAGGGAGAACCAATGAGAGAGTAGCTGTTAGGCATTTGGATGGGCACATGTCACTCTAATTTCCCGGCAGGAAGAAGAATTCACCAAAGTCTCAGCCACCCACCGGGAACCAGTATAGGTCCTGAACCAAATGTTTGGACTTGCGTTCAGCTCACAAAAAACGAGTTGAAAAATGGAGCTCAGGGGCACAGCAATTCACAAACTGGCAGAGTAATCAAGGCCAACTATCGTCCAAAAATCTGTTGAGGGAAGGCAACGAGGCGGACTTGAATGCGAGGCAGAATAGCAGGAAACAGATTTCAAGAGGTACGTTAGAATCGCCTGTAAAGCACAGGAAGAGGGGCACAACTTCGACAATGATGCACTTGGCCAAAAAGGGCGTATGCGTTTTCTCCTGAATATATTCAGGAGAAAACGCATACGCCCTTTTTGGCCAAGCAAGCAAGCGGGCAATGCAAATCTGCACTACAAAGAAGTATCACTTCCCAACGGTCAAAAGGGACATCCACAAAATGTGTAAAAACCAGAAAGGCAAGACAGGCCCTGGAGAACAGGGAGCCTTGTTATGCTGATGGGCCGGATGTAAGTTGCCAACTGCCTCACTGGAGGAGTGCATTGTGTTCCCTAAAACAAGTAAACAACAGAGCTACAGAGCCAAGGGCACTTCCAGTCTAGGGAATATACCTTGGGAAAACTGAAAATCCATAAGACAGAGCCACCCCCAAATGGAGGGCTGCACTGCTTACAAGAACCTCAACCTGGGTACACCTGAAATATCCCAGGAAATATAAAAATGGTCCCAAACATTGTGGAACTTACGTACGATGGAATATCCCTCAGCCACGAAATCAATGTCATAAGACCAGTAGCAGCAAAATGAGTGGATTCAGGTACGATGATTCTAAGGGACAGAAGTCACACAGGAAAAGAAACTTATCATAAGATATCACTTAGGAAGATCCTGTAAACATGGCTACACATGAACTGAGTTAGGAAAGAGAACAGAGCCTCACATTTAGAAAACACTCTTATGCCTGCTTAAGGGGGAAGGAGAGGTGGGGTGATGCATCAAACCAGAGTTTGATATAAGCACAGGTACTGTTCCAAAAACCAACTATGGAATAGACAAGACGTACACCTTCCTCAGTGAAAGGGACTCAAAACCCCATATTTCCCGCAGAGGAATAGATCTGACTAGTAAGAATCTTAAAACCTATGTATTGATATGTCTCCGTAAGGGAATCAAGTGTGTCTAGACTGGCATAAACATGGCAGCGAGAATCAGCTCAAACCCACTCTAAAAAGGAATTTCAAAAACAGAACAAAGAAACAGGGAAATTCTTTACAATTCCTTCAGGGTCTCTGATGCAACCTGGAATGACCCTATCTACGATGACACCTGGATGTGGCATGAGGCTGGACACTTGGGACTGAGAGGATTGGTGAGATTGGGTGAGCAAATGCAGACCCTTTAAAGCAATAATGCATGGCAACCATTCCATGGGTCCCACCTCTCCAGGTTGAAGGGAATATTACTACAGCTATAACATGTACGGGAAACCTAGAGAATGGACACACTGTGAATACGAAAGGTTTCTAAAACTCAACGAAGAGTCCCTCTCCTGGTGCTCCGGTTTGACTTTCCAACAGCTTTACTATCAATCTCCCAACTTGGAGAGACAGCCCCTTTAAGCTCCTGGTTCACACAGGTTGCCCATTTGGCAGAGGAGGAAAGGGAAGAGGGAGAACCAATGAGAGAGTAGCTGTTAGGCATTTGGATGGGCACATGTCACTCTAATTTCCCGGCAGGAAGAAGAATCCACCAAAGTCTCAGCCACCCACCGGGAACCAGTATAGGTCCTGAACCAAATGTTTGGACTTGCGTTCAGCTCACAAAAAACGAGTTGAAAAATGGAGCTCAGGGGAACAGCAATTCACAAACTGGCAGAGTAATCAAGGCCAACTATCGTCCAAAAATCTGTTGAGGGAAGGCAACGAGGCGGACTTGAATGCGAGGCAGAATAGCAGGAAACAGATATCAAGAGGTACGTTAGAATCGCCTGTAAAGCACAGGAAGAGGGGCACAACTTCGACAATGATGCACTTGGCCAAAAAGGGCGTATGCGTTTTCTCCTGAATATATTCAGGAGAAAACGCATACGCCCTTTTTGGCCAAGCAAGCAAGCGGGCAATGCAAATCTGCACTACAAAGAAGTATCACTTCCCAACGGTCAAAAGGGACATCCACAAAATGTGTAAAAACCAGAAAGGCAAGACAGGCCCTGGAGAACAGGGAGCCTTGTTATGCTGATGGGCGGGATGTAAGTTGCCAACTGCCTCACTGGAGGAGTGCATTGTGTTCCCTAAAACAAGTAAACAACAGAGCTACAGAGCCAAGGGCACTTCCAGTCTAGGGAATATACCTTGGGAAAACTGAAAATCCATAAGACAGAGCCACCCCCAAATTGAGGGCTGCACTGCTTACAAGAACCTCAACCTGGGTACACCTGAAATATCCCAGGAAATATAAAAATGGTCCCAAACATTGTGGAACTTACGTACGATGGAATATCCCTCAGCCACGAAATCAATGTCATAAGACCAGTAGCAGCAAAATGAGTGGATTCAGGTACGATGATTCTAAGGGACAGAAGTCACACAGGAAAAGAAACTTATCATAAGATATCACTTAGGAAGATCCTGTAAACATGGCTACACATGAACTGAGTTAGCAAAGAGAACAGAGCCTCACATTTAGAAAACACTCTTATGCCTGCTTAAGGGGGAAGGAGAGGTGGGGTGATGCATCAAACCAGAGTTTGATATAAGCACAGGTACTGTTCCAAAAACCAACTATGGAATAGACAAGACCTACACCTTCCTCAGTGAAAGGGACTCAAAACCCCATATTTCCCGCAGAGGAATAGATCTGACTAGTAAGAATCTTAAAACCTATGTATTGATATGTCTCCGTAAGGGAATCAAGTGTGTCTAGACTGGCATAAACATGGCAGCGAGAATCAGCTCAAACCCACTCTAAAAAGGAATTTCAAAAACAGAACAAAGAAACAGGGAAATTCTTTACAATTCCTTCAGGGTCTCTGATGCAACCTGGAATGACCCTATCTACGATGACAGCTGGATGTGGCATGAGGCTGGACACTTGGGACTGAGAGGATTGGTGAGATTGGGTGAGCAAATGCAGACCCTTTAAAGCAATAATGCATGGCAACCATTCCATGGGTCCCACCTCTCCAGGTTGAAGGGAATATTACTACAGCTATAACATGTACGGGAAACCTAGAGAATGGACACACTGTGAATACGAAAGGTTTCTAAAACTCAACGAAGAGTCCCTCTCCTGGTGCTCCGGTTTGACTTTCCAACAGCTTTACTATCAATCTCCCAACTTGGAGAGACAGCCCCTTTAAGCTCCTGGTTCACACAGGTTGCCCATTTGGCAGAGGAGGAAAGGGAAGAGGGAGAACCAATGAGAGAGTAGCTGTTAGGCATTTGGATGGGCACATGTCACTCTAATTTCCCGGCAGGAAGAAGAATTCACCAAAGTCTCAGCCACCCACCGGGAACCAGTATAGGTCCTGAACCAAATGTTTGGACTTGCGTTCAGCTCACAAAAAACGAGTTGAAAAATGGAGCTCAGGGGCACAGCAATTCACAAACTGGCAGAGTAATCAAGGCCAACTATCGTCCAAAAATCTGTTGAGGGAAGGCAACGAGGCGGACTTGAATGCGAGGCAGAATAGCAGGAAACAGATTTCAAGAGGTACGTTAGAATCGCCTGTAAAGCACAGGAAGAGGGGCACAACTTCGACAATGATGCACTTGGCCAAAAAGGGCGTATGCGTTTTCTCCTGAATATATTCAGGAGAAAACGCATACGCCCTTTTTGGCCAAGCAAGCAAGCGGGCAATGCAAATCTGCACTACAAAGAAGTATCACTTCCCAACGGTCAAAAGGGACATCCACAAAATGTGTAAAAACCAGAAAGGCAAGACAGGCCCTGGAGAACAGGGAGCCTTGTTATGCTGATGGGCCGGATGTAAGTTGCCAACTGCCTCACTGGAGGAGTGCATTGTGTTCCCTAAAACAAGTAAACAACAGAGCTACAGAGCCAAGGGCACTTCCAGTCTAGGGAATATACCTTGGGAAAACTGAAAATCCATAAGACAGAGCCACCCCCAAATTGAGGGCTGCACTGCTTACAAGAACCTCAACCTGGGTACACCTGAAATATCCCAGGAAATATAAAAATGGTTCCAAACATTGTGGAACTTACGTACGATGGAATATCCCTCAGCCACGAAATCAATGTCATAAGACCAGTAGCAGCAAAATGAGTGGATTCAGGTACGATGATTCTAAGGGAAAGAAGTCACACAGGAAAAGAAACTTATCATAAGATATCACTTAGGAAGATCCTGTAAACATGGCTACACATGAACTGAGTTAGGAAAGAGAACAGAGTCTCACATTTAGAAAACACTCTTATGCCTGCTTAAGGGGGAAGGAGAGGTGGGGTGATGCATCAAACCAGAGTTTGATATAAGCACAGGTACTGTTCCAAAAACCAACTATGGAATAGACAAGACCTACACCTTCCTCAGTGAAAGGGACTCAAAACCACATATTTCCCGCAGAGGAATAGATCTGACTAGTAAGAATCTTAAAACCTATGTATTGATATGTCTCCGTAAGGGAATCAAGTGTGTCTAGACTGGCATAAACATGGCAGCGAGAATCAGCTCAAACCCACTCTAAAAAGGAATTTCAAAAACAGAACAAAGAAACAGGGAAATTCTTTACAATTCCTTCAGGGTCTCTGATGCAACCTGGAATGACCCTATCTACGATGACAGCTGGATGTGGCATGAGGCTGGACACTTGGGACTGAGAGGATTGGTGAGATTGGGTGAGCAAATGCAGACCCTTTAAAGCAATAATGCATGGCAACCATTCCATGGGTCCCACCTCTCCAGGTTGAAGGGAATATTACTACAGCTATAACATGTACGGGAAACCTAGAGAATGGACACACTGTGAATACGAAAGGTTTCTAAAACTCAACGAAGAGTCCCTCTCCTGGTGCTCCGGTTTGACTTTCCAACAGCTTTACTATCAATCTCCCAACTTGGAGAGACAGCCCCTTTAAGCTCCTGGTTCACACAGGTTGCCCATTTGGCAGAGGAGGAAAGGGAAGAGGGAGAACCAATGAGAGAGTAGCTGTTAGGCATTTGGATGGGCACATGTCACTCTAATTTCCCGGCAGGAAGAAGAATTCACCAAAGTCTCAGCCACCCACCGGGAACCAGTATAGGTCCTGAACCAAATGTTTGGACTTGCGTTCAGCTCACAAAAAACGAGTTGAAAAATGGAGCTCAGGGGCACAGCAATTCACAAACTGGCAGAGTAATCAAGGCCAACTATCGTCCAAAAATCTGTTGAGGGAAGGCAACGAGGCGGACTTGAATGCGAGGCAGAATAGCAGGAAACAGATTTCAAGAGGTACGTTAGAATCGCCTGTAAAGCACAGGAAGAGGGGCACAACTTCGACAATGATGCACTTGGCCAAAAAGGGCGTATGCGTTTTCTCCTGAATATATTCAGGAGAAAACGCATACGCCCTTTTTGGCCAAGCAAGCAAGCGGGCAATGCAAATCTGCACTACAAAGAAGTATCACTTCCCAACGGTCAAAAGGGACATCCACAAAATGTGTAAAAACCAGAAAGGCAAGACAGGCCCTGGAGAACAGGGAGCCTTGTTATGCTGATGGGCGGGATGTAAGTTGCCAACTGCCTCACTGGAGGAGTGCATTGTGTTCCCTAAAACAAGTAAACAACAGAGCTACAGAGCCAAGGGCACTTCCAGTCTAGGGAATATACCTTGGGAAAACTGAAAATCCATAAGACAGAGCCACCCCCAAATTGAGGGCTGCACTGCTTACAAGAACCTCAACCTGGGTACACCTGAAATATCCCAGGAAATATAAAAATGGTTCCAAACATTGTGGAACTTACGTACGATGGAATATCCCTCAGCCACGAAATCAATGTCATAAGACCAGTAGCAGCAAAATGAGTGGATTCAGGTACGATGATTCTAAGGGAAAGAAGTCACACAGGAAAAGAAACTTATCATAAGATATCACTTAGGAAGATCCTGTAAACATGGCTACACATGAACTGAGTTAGGAAAGAGAACAGAGTCTCACATTTAGAAAACACTCTTATGCCTGCTTAAGGGGGAAGGAGAGGTGGGGTGATGCATCAAACCAGAGTTTGATATAAGCACAGGTACTGTTCCAAAAACCAACTATGGAATAGACAAGACCTACACCTTCCTCAGTGAAAGGGACTCAAAACCCCATATTTCCCGCAGAGGAATAGATCTGACTAGTAAGAATCTTAAAACCTATGTATTGATATGTCTCCGTAAGGGAATCAAGTGTGTCTAGACTGGCATAAACATGGCAGCGAGAATCAGCTCAAACCCACTCTAAAAAGGAATTTCAAAAACAGAACAAAGAAACAGGGAAGTTCTTTACAATTCCTTCAGGGTCTCTGATGCAACCTGGAATGACCCTATCTACGATGACAGCTGGATGTGGCATGAGGCTGGACACTTGGGACTGAGAGGATTGGTGAGATTGGGTGAGCAAATGCAGACCCTTTAAAGCAATAATGCATGGCAACCATTCCATGGGTCCCACCTCTCCAGGTTGAAGGGAATATTACTACAGCTATAACATGTACGGGAAACCTAGAGAATGGACACACTGTGAATACGAAAGGTTTCTAAAACTCAACGAAGAGTCCCTCTCCTGGTGCTCCGGTTTGACTTTCCAACAGCTTTACTATCAATCTCCCAACTTGGAGAGACAGCCCCTTTAAGCTCCTGGTTCACACAGGTTGCCCATTTGGCAGAGGAGGAAAGGGAAGAGGGAGAACCAATGAGAGAGTAGCTGTTAGGCATTTGGATGGGCACATGTCACTCTAATTTCCCGGCAGGAAGAAGAATTCACCAAAGTCTCAGCCACCCACCGGGAACCAGTATAGGTCCTGAACCAAATGTTTGGACTTGCGTTCAGCTCACAAAAAACGAGTTGAAAAATGGAGCTCAGGGGCACAGCAATTCACAAACTGGCAGAGTAATCAAGGCCAACTACCGTCCAAAAATCTGTTGAGGGAAGGCAACGAGGCGGACTTGAATGCGAGGCAGAATAGCAGGAAACAGATTTCAAGAGGTACGTTAGAATCGCCTGTAAAGCACAGGAAGAGGGGCACAACTTCGACAATGATGCACTTGGCCAAAAAGGGCGTATGCGTTTTCTCCTGAATATATTCAGGAGAAAACGCATACGCCCTTTTTGGCCAAGCAAGCAAGCGGGCAATGCAAATCTGCACTACAAAGAAGTATCACTTCCCACCGGTCAAAAGGGACATCCACAAAATGTGTAAAAACCAGAAAGGCAAGACAGGCCCTGGAGAACAGGGAGCCTTGTTATGCTGATGGGCGGGATGTAAGTTGCCAACTGCCTCACTGGAGGAGTGCATTGTGTTCCCTAAAACAAGTAAACAACAGAGCTACAGAGCCAAGGGCACTTCCAGTCTAGGGAATATACCTTGGGAAAACTGAAAATCCATAAGACAGAGCCACCCCCAAATTGAGGGCTGCACTGCTTACAAGAACCTCAACCTGGGTACACCTGAAATATCCCAGGAAATATAAAAATGGTTCCAAACATTGTGGAACTTACGTACGATGGAATATCCCTCAGCCACGAAATCAATGTCATAAGACCAGTAGCAGCAAAATGAGTGGATTCAGGTACGATGATTCTAAGGGAAAGAAGTCACACAGGAAAAGAAACTTATCATAAGATATCACTTAGGAAGATCCTGTAAACATGGCTACACATGAACTGAGTTAGGAAAGAGAACAGAGTCTCACATTTAGAAAACACTCTTATGCCTGCTTAAGGGGGAAGGAGAGGTGGGGTGATGCATCAAACCAGAGTTTGATATAAGCACAGGTACTGTTCCAAACACCAACTATGGAATAGACAAGACCTACACCTTCCTCAGTGAAAGGGACTCAAAACCCCATATTTCCCGCAGAGGAATAAATCTGACTAGTAAGAATCTTAAAACCTATGTATTGATATGTCTCCGTAAGGGAATCAAGTGTGTCTAGACTGGCATAAACATGGCAGCGAGAATCAGCTCAAACCCACTCTAAAAAGGAATTTCAAAAACAGAACAAAGAAACAGGGAAATTCTTTACAATTCCTTCAGGGTCTCTGATGCAACCTGGAATGACCCTATCTACGATGACAGCTGGATGTGGCATGAGGCTGGACACTTGGGACTGAGAGGATTGGTGAGATTGGGTGAGCAAATGCAGACCCTTTAAAGCAATAATGCATGGCAACCATTCCATGGGTCCCACCTCTCCAGGTTGAAGGGAATATTACTACAGCTATAACATGTACGGGAAACCTAGAGAATGGACACACTGTGAATACGAAAGGTTTCTAAAACTCAACGAAGAGTCCCTCTCCTGGTGCTCCGGTTTGACTTTCCAACAGCTTTACTATCAATCTCCCAACTTGGAGAGACAGCCCCTTTAAGCTCCTGGTTCACACAGGTTGCCCATTTGGCAGAGGAGGAAAGGGAAGAGGGAGAACCAATGAGAGAGTAGCTGTTAGGCATTTGGATGGGCACATGTCACTCTAATTTCCCGGCAGGAAGAAGAATTCACCAAAGTCTCAGCCACCCACCGGGAACCAGTATAGGTCCTGAACCAAATGTTTGGACTTGCGTTCAGCTCACAAAAAACGAGTTGAAAAATGGAGCTCAGGGGCACAGCAATTCACAAACTGGCAGAGTAATCAAGGCCAACTACCGTCCAAAAATCTGTTGAGGGAAGGCAACGAGGCGGACTTGAATGCGAGGCAGAATAGCAGGAAACAGATTTCAAGAGGTACGTTAGAATCGCCTGTAAAGCACAGGAAGAGGGGCACAACTTCGACAATGATGCACTTGGCCAAAAAGGGCGTATGCGTTTTCTCCTGAATATATTCAGGAGAAAACGCATACGCCCTTTTTGGCCAAGCAAGCAAGCGGGCAATGCAAATCTGCACTACAAAGAAGTATCACTTCCCAACGGTCAAAAGGGACATCCACAAAATGTGTAAAAACCAGAAAGGCAAGACAGGCCCTGGAGAACAGGGAGCCTTGTTATGCTGATGGGCGGGATGTAAGTTGCCAACTGCCTCACTGGAGGAGTGCATTGTGTTCCCTAAAACAAGTAAACAACAGAGCTACAGAGCCAAGGGCACTTCCAGTCTAGGGAATATACCTTGGGAAAACTGAAAATCCATAAGACAGAGCCACCCCCAAATTGAGGGCTGCACTGCTTACAAGAACCTCAACCTGGGTACACCTGAAATATCCCAGGAAATATAAAAATGGTTCAAAACATTGTGGAACTTACGTACGATGGAATATCCCTCAGCCACGAAATCAATGTCATAAGACCAGTAGCAGCAAAATGAGTGGATTCAGGTACGATGATTCTAAGGGAAAGAAGTCACACAGGAAAAGAAACTTATCATAAGATATCACTTAGGAAGATCCTGTAAACATGGCTACACATGAACTGAGTTAGGAAAGAGAACAGAGCCTCACATTTAGAAAACACTCTTATGCCTGCTTAAGGGGGAAGGAGAGGTGGGGTGATGCATCAAACCAGAGTTTGATATAAGCACAGGTACTGTTCCAAACACCAACTATGGAATAGACAAGACCTACACCTTCCTCAGTGAAAGGGACTCAAAACCCCATATTTCCCGCAGAGGAATAGATCTGACTAGTAAGAATCTTAAAACCTATGTATTGATATGTCTCCGTAAGGGAATCAAGTGTGTCTAGACTGGCATAAACATGGCAGCGAGAATCAGCTCAAACCCACTCTAAAAAGGAATTTCAAAAACAGAACAAAGAAACAGGGAAATTCTTTACAATTCCTTCAGGGTCTCTGATGCAACCTGGAATGACCCTATCTACGATGACAGCTGGATGTGGCATGAGGCTGGACACTTGGGACTGAGAGGATTGGTGAGATTGGGTGAGCAAATGCAGACCCTTTAAAGCAATAATGCATGGCAACCATTCCATGGGTCCCAACTCTCCAGGTTGAAGGGAATATTACTACAGCTATAACATGTACGGGAAACCTAGAGAATGGACACACTGTGAATACGAAAGGTTTCTAAAACTCAACGAAGAGTCCCTCTCCTGGTGCTGCGGTTTGACTTTCCAACTGCTTTCCTATCAATCTCCCAACTTGGAGAGACAGCCCCTTTAAGTTCCTGGTTCGCACAGGTTGCCAATCTGGCAGAGGATGAAAGGGAAGAGGGAGAACCAATGAGAGAGTAGCTGTTAGGCATTTGGATGGGCACATGTCACTCTAACTTCCCGGCAGGAAGAAGAATTAACCAAAGTCTCAGCCACCCACCGGGAACCAGTATAGGTCCTGAACCAAAAGTTTGGACTTGCGTTCAGCTCACAAAAAGCGAGTTGAAAAATGGAGCTCAGGGGCACAGCAATTCACAAACTGGCAGAGTAATCAAGGCCAACTATCTTCCAAAAATCTGTTGAGGGAAGGCAACGAGGCGGACTTGAAAGCGAGGCAGAATAGCAGGAAACAGATTTCAAGAGGTACGTTGGAATCGCCTGTAAAGCACAGGAAGAGGGGCACAACTTCGACAATGATGCACTTGGCCAAAAAGGGCGTATGCGTTTTCTCCTGAATATATTCAGGAGAAAACGCATACGCCCTTTTTGGCCAAGCAAGCAAGCGGGCAATGCAAATCTGCACTACAAAGAAGTATCACTTCCCACCGGTCAAAAGGGACATCCACAAAATGTGTAAAAACCAGAAAGGCAAGACAGGCCCTGGAGAACAGGGAGCCTTGTTATGCTGATGGGCGGGATGTAAGCTGCAAACTGCCTCCCTGACGGAGTGCATTGTGTTCCCTAAAACAAGTAAACAACAGAGCTACAGAGCCAAGGGCACTTCCAGTCTAGGGAATATACCTTGGGAAAACTGAAAATCCATAAGACAGAGCCACCCCCAAATTGAGGGCTGCACTGCTTACAAGAACCTCAACCTGGGTACACCTGAAATATCCCAGGAAATATAAAAATGGTCCCAAACATTGTGGAACTTACGTACGATGGAATATCCCTCAGCCACGAAATCAATGTCATAAGACCAGTAGCAGCAAAATGAGTGGATTCAGGTACGATGATTCTAAGGGAAAGAAGTCACACAGGAAAAGAAACTTATCATAAGATATCACTTAGGAAGATCCTGTAAACATGGCTACACATGAACTGAGTTAGCAAAGAGAACAGAGCCTCACATTTAGAAAACACTCTTATGCCTGCTTAAGGGGGAAGGAGAGGTGGGGTGATGCATCAAACCAGAGTTTGATATAAGCACAGGTACTGTTCCAAAAACCAACTATGGAATAGACAAGACCTACACCTTCCTCAGTGAAAGGGACTCAAAACCCCATATTTCCTGCAGAGGAATAGATCTGACTAGTAAGAATCTCAAAACCTATGTATTGATATGTCTCCGTAAGGGAATCAAGTGTGTCTAGACTGGCATAAACATGGCAGCGAGAATCAGCTCAAACCCACTCTAAAAAGGAATTTCAAAAACAGAACAAAGAAACAGGGAAATTCTTTACAATTCCTTCAGGGTCTCTGATGCAACCTGGAATGACCCTATCTACGATGACAGCTGGATGTGGCATGAGGCTGGACACTTGGGACTGAGAGGATTGGTGAGATTGGGTGAGCAAATGCAGACCCTTTAAAGCAATAATGCATGGCAACCATTCCATGGGTCCCACCTCTCCAGGTTGAAGGGAATATTACTACAGCTATAACATGTACGGGAAACCTAGAGAATGGACACACTGTGAATACGAAAGGTTTCTAAAACTCAACGAAGAGTCCCTCTCCTGGTGCTCCGGTTTGACTTTCCAACAGCTTTACTATCAATCTCCCAACTTGGAGAGACAGCCCCTTTAAGCTCCTGGTTCACACAGGTTGCCCATTTGGCAGAGGAGGAAAGGGAAGAGGGAGAACCAATGAGAGAGTAGCTGTTAGGCATTTGGATGGGCACATGTCACTCTAATTTCCCGGCAGGAAGAAGAATTCACCAAAGTCTCAGCCACCCACCGGGAACCAGTATAGGTCCTGAACCAAATGTTTGGACTTGCGTTCAGCTCACAAAAAGCGAGTTGAAAAATGGAGCTCAGGGGCACAGCAATTCACAAACTGGCAGAGTAATCAAGGCCAACTATCGTCCAAAAATCTGTTGAGGGAAGGCAACGAGGCGGACTTGAAAGCGAGGCAGAATAGCAGGAAACAGATTTCAAGAGGTACGTTGGAATCGCCTGTAAAGCACAGGAAGAGGGGCACAACTTCGACAATGATGCACTTGGCCAAAAAGGGCGTATGCGTTTTCTCCTGAATATATTCAGGAGAAAACGCATACGCCCTTTTTGGCCAAGCAAGCAAGCGGGCAATGCAAATCTGCACTACAAAGAAGTATCACTTCCCACCGGTCAAAAGGGACATCCACAAAATGTGTAAAAACCAGAAAGGCAAGACAGGCCCTGGAGAACAGGGAGCCTTGTTATGCTGATGGGCGGGATGTAAGCTGCAAACTGCCTCCCTGAAGGAGTGCATTGTGTTCCCTAAAACAAGTAAACAACAGAGCTACAGAGCCAAGGGCACTTCCAGTCTAGGGAATATACCTTGGGAAAACTGAAGATCCATAAGACACAGCCACCCCCAAATTGAGGGCTGCACTGCTTACAAGAACCTCAACCTGGGTACACCTGAAATATCCCAGGAAATATAAAAATGGTTCAAACATTGTCGAAATTACGTACGATGGAATATCCCTCAGCCACGAAATCAATGTCATAAGACCAGTAGCAGCAAAATGAGTGGATTCAGGTACGATGATTCTAAGTGAAAGAAGTCACACAGAAAAAGAAACTTATCATAAGATATCAATTAGGAAGATCCTGTAAACATGGCTACACATGAACTGAGTTAGCAAAGAGAACAGAGTCTCACATTTAGAAAACACTCTTATGCCTGCTTAAGGGGGAAGGAGAGGTGGGGTGATGCATCAAACCAGAGTTTGATATAAGCACAGGAAACGTTCCAAAATCCAACTATGGAATAGACAAGACCTACACCTTCCTCAGTGAAAGGGACTCAAAACCCCATATTTCCCACAGAGGAATAGATCTGACCAGTAAGAATCTTAAAACCTATGTATTGATATGTCTCCGTAAGGGAATCAAGTGTGACAAGACTGGCATAAACATGGCAGCGAGAATCAACTCAAACCCACTCTAAAAAGGAATTTCAAAAACAAAACAAAGAAACAGGGAAATTCTTTACAATTCCTTCAGGGTCTCTGATGAAACCTGGAATGACCCTATCTACAATGACAGCTGGATGTGGCATGAGGCTGGACACTTGGGACTGAGAGGATTGGTGAGATTAGGTGAGCAAATGCAGACCCTTTAAAGCAATAATGCATGGCACCCATTCCATGGGTCCCAACTCTCCAGGTCGAAGGGAATATTACTACAGCTATAACATGTACGGGAAACCTAGAGAATGGACACACTGTGAATACGAAAGGTTTCTAAAACTCAACGAAGTGTCCCTCTCCTGGTGCTGCGGTTTGACTTTCCAACTGCTTTCCTATCAATCTCCCAACTTGGAGAGACAGCCCCTTTAAGCTCCTGGTTCGCACAGGTTGCCAATCTGGCAGAGGATGAAAGGGAAGAGGGAGAACCAATGAGAGAGTAGCTGTTAGGCATTTGGATGGGCACATGTCACTCTAATTTCCCGGCAGGAAGAAGAATTCACCAAAGTCTCAGCCACCCACCGGGAACCAGTATAGGTCCTGAACCAAAAGTTTGGACTTGCGTTCAGCTCACAAAAAGCGAGTTGAAAAATGGAGCTCAGGGGCACAGCAATTCACAAACTGGCAGAGTAATCAAGGCCAACTATCGTCCAAAAATCTGTTGAGGGAAGGCAACGAGGCGGACTTGAAAGCGAGGCAGAATAGCAGGAAACAGATTTCAAGAGGTACTTTGGAATCGCCTGTAAAGCACAGGAAGAGGGGCACAATTTCGACAATGATGCACTTGGCCAAAAAGGGCGTATGCGTTTTCTCCTGAATATATTCAGGAGAAAACGCATACGCCCTTTTTGGCCAAGCAAGCAAGCGGGCAATGCAAATCTGCACTACAAAGAAGTATCACTTCCCACCGGTCAAAAGGGACATCCACAAAATGTGTAAAAACCAGAAAGGCAAGACAGGCCCTGGAGAACAGGGAGCCTTGTTATGCTGATGGGCGGGATGTAAGTTGCCAACTGCCTCCCTGGAGGAGTGCATTGTGTTCCCTAAAACAAGTAAACAACAGAGCTACAGAGCCAAGGGCACTTCCAGTCTAGGGAATATACATTGGGAAAACTGAAAATCCATAAGACAGAGCCACCCCCAAATTGAGGGCTGCACTGCTTACAGGAACCTCAACGTGGGTACACCTGAAATATCCCAGGAAATATAAAAATGGTTCCAAACATCGTGGAACTTACGCACGATGGAATATACCTCAGCCATGAAATCAATGTCATAAGACCAGTAGCAGCAAAATGAGTGGATTCAGGTACGATGATTCTAAGTGAAAGAAGTCACACAGGAAAAGAAACTTATCATAAGATATCACTTAGGAAGATCCTGTAAACATGGCTACACATGACCTGAGTTAGGCAAGAGAACAGAGTCTCACATTTAGAAAACACTCTTATGCCTGCTTAAGGGGGAAGGAGAGGTGGGGTGATGCATCAAACCAGAGTTTGATATAAGAACAGGTACCGTTCCAAAAACCAACTATGGAATAGACAAGACCTACACCTTCCTCAGTGAAAGGGACTCAAAACCCCATATTTCCCGCAGAGGAATAGATCTGACTAGTAAGAATCTTAAAACCTATGTATTGATATGTCTCCGTAAGGGAATCAAGTGTGTCTAGACTGGCATAAACATGGCAGCGAGAATCAGCTCAAACCCACTCTAAAAAGGAATTTCAAAAACAGAACAAAGAAACAGGGAAATTCTTTACAATTCCTTCAGGGTCTCTGATGCAACCTGGAATGACCCTATCTACGATGACACCTGGATGTGGCATGAGGCTGGACACTTGGGACTGAGAGGATTGGTGAGATTGGGTGAGCAAATGCAGACCCTTTAAAGCAATAATGCATGGCAACCATTCCATGGGTCCCACCTCTCCAGGTTGAAGGGAATATTACTACAGCTATAACATGTACGGGAAACCTAGAGAATGGACACACTGTGAATACGAAAGGTTTCTAAAACTCAACGAAGAGTCCCTCTCCTGGTGCTCCGGTTTGACTTTCCAACAGCTTTACTATCAATCTCCCAACTTGGAGAGACAGCCCCTTTAAGCTCCTGGTTCACACAGGTTGCCCATTTGGCAGAGGAGGAAAGGGAAGAGGGAGAACCAATGAGAGAGTAGCTGTTAGGCATTTGGATGGGCACATGTCACTCTAATTTCCCGGCAGGAAGAAGAATTCACCAAAGTCTCAGCCACCCACCGGGAACCAGTATAGGTCCTGAACCAAATGTTTGGACTTGCGTTCAGCTCACAAAAAACGAGTTGAAAAATGGAGCTCAGGGGCACAGCAATTCACAAACTGGCAGAGTAATCAAGGCCAACTATCGTCCAAAAATCTGTTGAGGGAAGGCAACGAGGCGGACTTGAATGCGAGGCAGAATAGCAGGAAACAGATTTCAAGAGGTACGTTAGAATCGCCTGTAAAGCACAGGAAGAGGGGCACAACTTCGACAATGATGCACTTGGCCAAAAAGGGCGTATGCGTTTTCTCCTGAATATATTCAGGAGAAAACGCATACGCCCTTTTTGGCCAAGCAAGCAAGCGGGCAATGCAAATCTGCACTACAAAGAAGTATCACTTCCCAACGGTCAAAAGGGACATCCACAAAATGTGTAAAAACCAGAAAGGCAAGACAGGCCCTGGAGAACAGGGAGCCTTGTTATGCTGATGGGCGGGATGTAAGTTGCCAACTGCCTCACTGGAGGAGTGCATTGTGTTCCCTAAAACAAGTAAACAACAGAGCTACAGAGCCAAGGGCACTTCCAGTCTAGGGAATATACCTTGGGAAAACTGAAAATCCATAAGACAGAGCCACCCCCAAATTGAGGGCTGCACTGCTTACAAGAACCTCAACCTGGGTACACCTGAAATATCCCAGGAAATATAAAAATGGTTCAAAACATTGTGGAACTTACGTACGATGGAATATCCCTCAGCCACGAAATCAATGTCATAAGACCAGTAGCAGCAAAATGAGTGGATTCAGGTACGATGATTCTAAGGGAAAGAAGTCACACAGGAAAAGAAACTTATCATAAGATATCACTTAGGAAGATCCTGTAAACATGGCTACACATGAACTGAGTTAGGAAAGAGAACAGAGTCTCACATTTAGAAAACACTCTTATGCCTGCTTAAGGGGGAAGGAGAGGTGGGGTGATGCATCAAACCAGAGTTTGATATAAGCACAGGTACTGTTCCAAAAACCAACTATGGAATAGACAAGACCTACACCTTCCTCAGTGAAAGGGACTCAAAACCCCATATTTCCCGCAGAGGAATAGATCTGACTAGTAAGAATCTTAAAACCTATGTATTGATATGTCTCCATAAGGGAATCAAGTGTGTCTAGACTGGCATAAACATGGCAGCGAGAATCAGCTCAAACCCACTCTAAAAAGGAATTTCAAAAACAGAACAAAGAAACAGGGAAATTCTTTACAATTCCTTCAGGGTCTCTGATGCAACCTGGAATGACCCTATCTACGATGACAGCTGGATGTGGCATGAGGCTGGACACTTGGGACTGAGAGGATTGGTGAGATTGGGTGAGAAAATGCAGACCCTTTAAAGCAATAATGCATGGCAACCATTCCATGGGTCCCACCTCTCCAGGTTGAAGGGAATATTACTACAGCTATAACATGTACGGGAAACCTAGAGAATGGACACACTGTGAATACGAAAGGTTTCTAAAACTCAACGAAGAGTCCCTCTCCTGGTGCTCCGGTTTGACTTTCCAACAGCTTTACTATCAATCTCCCAACTTGGAGAGACAGCCCCTTTAAGCTCCTGGTTCACACAGGTTGCCCATTTGGCAGAGGAGGAAAGGGAAGAGGGAGAACCAATGAGAGAGTAGCTGTTAGGCATTTGGATGGGCACATGTCACTCTAATTTCCCAGCAGGAAGAAGAATTCACCAAAGTCTCAGCCACCCACCGGGAACCAGTATAGGTCCTGAACCAAATGTTTGGACTTGCGTTCAGCTCACAAAAAACGAGTTGAAAAATGGAGCTCAGGGGCACAGCAATTCACAAACTGGCAGAGTAATCCAGGCCATCTGTCGTCCAAAAATCTGTTGAGGGAAGGCAACGAGGCGGACTTGAAAGCGAGGCAGAATAGCAGGAAACAGATTTCAAGAGGTACTTTGGAATCGCCTGTAAAGCACAGGAAGAGGGGCACAACTTCGACAATGATGCACTTGGCCAAAAAGGGCGTATGCGTTTTCTCCTGAATATATTCAGGAGAAAACGCATACGCCCTTTTTGGCCAAGCAAGCAAGCGGGCAATGCAAATCAGCACTACAAAGAAGTATCACTTCCCACCGGTCAAAAGGGACATCCACAAAATGTGTAAAAACCAGAAAGGCAAGACAGGCCCTGGAGAACAGGGAGCCTTGTTATGCTGATGGGCGGGATGTAAGTTGCCAACTGCCTCCCTGGAGGAGTGCATTGTGTTCCCTAAAACAAGTAAACAACAGAGCTACAGAGCCAATGGCACGTCCAGTCTAGGGAATATACATTGGGAAAACTGAAAATCCATAAGACAGAGCCACCCCCAAATTGAGGGCTGCACTGCTTACAGGAACCTCAACGTGGGTACACCTGAAATATCCCAGGAAATATAAAAATGGTTCCAAACATCGTGGAACTTACGCACGATGGAATATCCCTCAGCCATGAAATCAATGTCATAAGACCAGTAGCAGCAAAATGAGTGGATTCAGGTACGATGATTCTAAGTGAAAGAAGTCACACAGGAAAAGAAACTTATCATAAGATATCACTTAGGAAGATCCTGTAAACATGGCTACACATGACCTGAGTTAGGCAAGAGAACAGAGTCTCACATTTAGAAGACACTCTTATGCCTGCTTAAGGGGGAAGGAGAGGTGGGGTGATGCATCAAACCAGAGTTTGATATAAGCACAGGTACCGTTCCAAAAACCAACTATGGAATAGACAAGACCTACACCTTCCTCAGTGAAAGGGACTCAAAACCCCATATTTCCCGCAGAGGAATAGATCTGACTAGTAAGAATCTTAAAACCTATGTATTGATATGTCTCCGAAAGGGAATCAAGTGTGTCTAGACTGGCATAAACATGGCAGCGAGAATCAGCTCAAACCCACTCTAAAAAGGAATTTCAAAAACAGAACAAAGAAATAGGGAAATTCTTTACAATTCCTTCAGGGTCTCTGATGCAACCTGGAATGACCCTATCTACGATGACAGCTGGATGTGGCATGAGGCTGGACACTTGGGACTGAGAGGATTGGTGAGATTGGGTGAGCAAATGCAGACCCTTTAAAGCAATAATGCATGGCAACCATTCCATGGGTCCCACCTCTCCAGGTTGAAGGGAATATTACTACAGCTATAACATGTACGGGAAACCTAGAGAATGGACACACTGTGAATACGAAAGGTTTCTAAAACTCAACGAAGAGTCCCTCTCCTGGTGCTCCGGTTTGACTTTCCAACAGCTTTACTATCAATCTCCCAACTTGGAGAGACAGCCCCTTTAAGCTCCTGGTTCACACAGGTTGCCCATTTGGCAGAGGAGGAAAGGGAAGAGGGAGAACCAATGAGAGAGTAGCTGTTAGGCATTTGGATGGGCACATGTCACTCTAATTTCCCGGCAGGAAGAAGAATTCACCAAAGTCTCAGCCACCCACCGGGAACCAGTATAGGTCCTGAACCAAATGTTTGGACTTGCGTTCAGCTCACAAAAAACGAGTTGAAAAATGGAGCTCAGGGGCACAGCAATTCACAAACTGGCAGAGTAATCAAGGCCAACTATCGTCCAAAAATCTGTTGAGGGAAGGCAACGAGGCGGACTTGAATGCGAGGCAGAATAGCAGGAAACAGATTTCAAGAGGTACGTTAGAATCGCCTGTAAAGCACAGGAAGAGGGGCACAACTTCGACAATGATGCACTTGGCCAAAAAGGGCGTATGCGTTTTCTCCTGAATATATTCAGGAGAAAACGCATACGCCCTTTTTGGCCAAGCAAGCAAGCGGGCAATGCAAATCTGCACTACAAAGAAGTATCACTTCCCACCGGTCAAAAGGGACATCCACAAAATGTGTAAAAACCAGAAAGGCAAGACAGGCCCTGGAGAACAGGGAGCCTTGTTATGCTGATGGGCCGGATGTAAGTTGCCAACTGCCTCACTGGAGGAGTGCATTGTGTTCCCTAAAACAAGTAAACAACAGAGCTACAGAGCCAAGGGCACTTCCAGTCTAGGGAATATACCTTGGGAAAACTGAAAATCCATAAGACAGAGCCACCCCCAAATTGAGGGCTGCACTGCTTACAAGAACCTCAACCTGGGTACACCTGAAATATCCCAGGAAATATAAAAATGGTTCCAAACATTGTGGAACTTACGTACGATGGAATATCCCTCAGCCACGAAATCAATGTCATAAGACCAGTAGCAGCAAAATGAGTGGATTCAGGTACGATGATTCTAAGGGAAAGAAGTCACACAGGAAAAGAAACTTATCATAAGATATCACTTAGGAAGATCCTGTAAACATGGCTACACATGAACTGAGTTAGGAAAGAGAACAGAGTCTCACATTTAGAAAACACTTTTATGCCTGCTTAAGGGGGAAGGAGAGGTGGGGTGATGCATCAAACCAGAGTTTGATATAAGCACAGGTACTGTTCCAAAAACCAACTATGGAATAGACAAGACGTACACCTTCCTCAGTGAAAGGGACTCAAAACCCCATATTTCCCGCAGAGGAATAGATCTGACTAGTAAGAATCTTAAAACCTATGTATTGATATGTCTCCGTAAGGGAATCAAGTGTGTCTAGACTGGCATAAACATGGCAGCGAGAATCAGCTCAAACCCACTCTAAAAAGGAATTTCAAAAACAGAACAAAGAAACAGGGAAATTCTTTACAATTCCTTCAGGGTCTCTGATGCAACCTGGAATGACCCTATCTACGATGACAGCTGGATGTGGCATGAGGCTGGACACTTGGGACTGAGAGGATTGGTGAGATTGGGTGAGCAAATGCAGACCCTTTAAAGCAATAATGCATGGCAACCATTCCATGGGTCCCACCTCTCCAGGTTGAAGGGAATATTACTACAGCTATAACATGTACGGGAAACCTAGAGAATGGACACACTGTGAATACGAAAGGTTTCTAAAACTCAACGAAGAGTCCCTCTCCTGGTGCTCCGGTTTGACTTTCCAACAGCTTTACTATCAATCTCCCAACTTGGAGAGACAGCCCCTTTAAGCTCCTGGTTCACACAGGTTGCCCATTTGGCAGAGGAGGAAAGGGAAGAGGGAGAACCAATGAGAGAGTAGCTGTTAGGCATTTGGATGGGCACATGTCACTCTAATTTCCCGGCAGGAAGAAGAATTCACCAAAGTCTCAGCCACCCACCGGGAACCAGTATAGGTCCTGAACCAAATGTTTGGACTTGCGTTCAGCTCACAAAAAACGAGTTGAAAAATGGAGCTCAGGGGCACAGCAATTCACAAACTGGCAGAGTAATCAAGGCCAACTATCGTCCAAAAATCTGTTGAGGGAAGGCAACGAGGCGGACTTGAATGCGAGGCAGAATAGCAGGAAACAGATATCAAGAGGTACGTTAGAATCGCCTGTAAAGCACAGGAAGAGGGGCACAACTTCGACAATGATGCACTTGGCCAAAAAGGGCGTATGTGTTTTCTCCTGAATATATTCAGGAGAAAACGCATACGCCCTTTTTGGCCAAGCAAGCAAGCGGGCAATGCAAATCTGCACTACAAAGAAGTATCACTTCCCACCGGTCAAAAGGGACATCCACAAAATGTGTAAAATCCAGAAAGGCAAGACAGGCCCTGGAGAACAGGGAGCCTTGTTATGCTGATGGGCGGGATGTAAGTTGCCAACTGCCTCACTGGAGGAGTGCATTGTGTTCCCTAAAACAAGTAAACAACAGAGCTACAGAGCCAAGGGCACTTCCAGTCTAGGGAATATACCTTGGGAAAACTGAAAATCCATAAGACAGAGCCACCCCCAAATTGAGGGCTGCACTGCTTACAAGAACCTCAACCTGGGTACACCTGAAATATCCCAGGAAATATAAAAATGGTCCCAAACATTGTGGAACTTACGTACGATGGAATATCCCTCAGCCACGAAATCAATGTCATAAGACCAGTAGCAGCAAAATGAGTGGATTCAGGTACGATGATTCTAAGGGACAGAAGTCACACAGGAAAAGAAACTTATCATAAGATATCACTTAGGAAGATCCTGTAAACATGGCTACACATGAACTGAGTTAGGAAAGAGAACAGAGCCTCACATTTAGAAAACACTCTTATGCCTGCTTAAGGGGGAAGGAGAGGTGGGGTGATGCATCAAACCAGAGTTTGATATAAGCACAGGTACTGTTCCAAAAACCAACTATGGAATAGACAAGACGTACACCTTCCTCAGTGAAAGGGACTCAAAACCCCATATTTCCCGCAGAGGAATAGATCTGACTAGTAAGAATCTTAAAACCTATGTATTGATATGTCTCCGTAAGGGAATCAAGTGTGTCTAGACTGGCATAAACATGGCAGCGAGAATCAGCTCAAACCCACTCTAAAAAGGAATTTCAAAAACAGAACAAAGAAACAGGGAAATTCTTTACAATTCCTTCAGGGTCTCTGATGCAACCTGGAATGACCCTATCTACGATGACAGCTGGATGTGGCATGAGGCTGGACACTTGGGACTGAGAGGATTGGTGAGATTGGGTGAGCAAATGCAGACCCTTTAAAGCAATAATGCATGGCAACCATTCCATGGGTCCCACCTCTCCAGGTTGAAGGGAATATTACTACAGCTATAACATGTACGGGAAACCTAGAGAATGGACACACTGTGAATACGAAAGGTTTCTAAAACTCAACGAAGAGTCCCTCTCCTGGTGCTCCGGTTTGACGTTCCAACAGCTTTACTATCAATCCCCCAACTTGGAGAGACAGCCCCTTTAAGCTCCTGGTTCACACAGGTTGCCCATTTGGCAGAGGAGGAAAGGGAAGAGGGAGAACCAATGAGAGAGTAGCTGTTAGGCATTTGGATGGGCACATGTCACTCTAATTTCCCGGCAGGAAGAAGAATTCACCAAAGTCTCAGCCACCCACCGGGAACCAGTATAGGTCCTGAACCAAATGTTTGGACTTGCGTTCAGCTCACAAAAAACGAGTTGAAAAATGGAGCTCAGGGGCACAGCAATTCACAAACTGGCAGAGTAATCAAGGCCAACTATCGTCCAAAAATCTGTTGAGGGAAGGCAACGAGGCGGACTTGAATGCGAGGCAGAATAGCAGGAAACAGATATCAAGAGGTACGTTAGAATCGCCTGTAAAGCACAGGAAGAGGGGCACAACTTCGACAATGATGCACTTGGCCAAAAAGGGCGTATGCGTTTTCTCCTGAATATATTCAGGAGAAAACGCATACGCCCTTTTTGGCCAAGCAAGCAAGCGGGCAATGCAAATCTGCACTACAAAGAAGTATCACTTCCCAACGGTCAAAAGGGACATCCACAAAATGTGTAAAAACCAGAAAGGCAAGACAGGCCCTGGAGAACAGGGAGCCTTGTTATGCTGATGGGCGGGATGTAAGTTGCCAACTGCCTCACTGGAGGAGTGCATTGTGTTCCCTAAAACAAGTAAACAACAGAGCTACAGAGCCAAGGGCACTTCCAGTCTAGGGAATATACCTTGGGAAAACTGAAAATCCATAAGACAGAGCCACCCCCAAATTGAGGGCTGCACTGCTTACAAGAACCTCAACCTGGGTACACCTGAAATATCCCAGGAAATATAAAAATGGTTCCAAACATTGTGGAACTTACGTACGATGGAATATCCCTCAGCCACGAAATCAATGTCATAAGACCAGTAGCAGCAAAATGAGTGGATTCAGGTACGATGATTCTAAGTGAAAGAAGTCACACAGAAAAAGAAACTTATCATAAGATATCAATTAGGAAGAACCTGTAAACATGGCTACACATGAACTGAGTTAGCAAAGAGAACAGAGTCTCACATTTAGAAAACACTCTTATGCCTGCTTAAGGGGGAAGGAGAGGTGGGGTGATGCATCAAACCAGAGTTTGATATAAGCACAGGAAACGTTCCAAAATCCAACTATGGAATAGACAAGACCTACACCTTCCTCAGTGAAAGGGACTCAAAACCCCATATTTCCCACAGAGGAATAGATCTGACCAGTAAGAATCTTAAAACCTATGTATTGATATGTCTCCGTAAGGGAATCAAGTGTGACAAGACTGGCATAAACATGGCAGCGAGAATCAACTCAAACCCACTCTAAAAAGGAATTTCAAAAACAAAACAAAGAAACAGGGAAATTCTTTACAATTCCTTCAGGGTCTCTGATGAAACCTGGAATGACCCTATCTACGATGACAGCTGGATGTGGCATGAGGCTGGACACTTGGGACTGAGAGGATTGGTGAGATTGGGTGAGCAAATGCAGACCCTTTAAAGCAATAATGCATGGCAACCATTCCATGGGTCCCACCTCTCCAGGTTGAAGGGAATATTACTACAGCTATAACATGTACGGGAAACCTAGAGAATGGACACACTGTGAATACGAAAGGTTTCTAAAACTCAACGAAGAGTCCCTCTCCTGGTGCTCCGGTTTGACGTTCCAACAGCTTTACTATCAATCTCCCAACTTGGAGAGACAGCCCCTTTAAGCTCCTGGTTCACACAGGTTGCCCATTTGGCAGAGGAGGAAAGGGAAGAGGGAGAACCAATGAGAGAGTAGCTGTTAGGCATTTGGATGGGCACATGTCACTCTAATTTCCCGGCAGGAAGAAGAATTCACCAAAGTCTCAGCCACCCACCGGGAACCAGTATAGGTCCTGAACCAAATGTTTGGACTTGCGTTCAGCTCACAAAAAACGAGTTGAAAAATGGAGCTCAGGGGCACAGCAATTCACAAACTGGCAGAGTAATCAAGGCCAACTATCGTCCAAAAATCTGTTGAGGGAAGGCAACGAGGCGGACTTGAATGCGAGGCAGAATAGCAGGAAACAGATATCAAGAGGTACGTTAGAATCGCCTGTAAAGCACAGGAAGAGGGGCACAACTTCGACAATGATGCACTTGGCCAAAAAGGGCGTATGCGTTTTCTCCTGAATATATTCAGGAGAAAACGCATACGCCCTTTTTGGCCAAGCAAGCAAGCGGGCAATGCAAATCTGCACTACAAAGAAGTATCACTTCCCAACGGTCAAAAGGGACATCCACAAAATGTGTAAAAACCAGAAAGGCAAGACAGGCCCTGGAGAACAGGGAGCCTTGTTATGCTGATGGGCGGGATGTAAGTTGCCAACTGCCTCACTGGAGGAGTGCATTGTGTTCCCTAAAACAAGTAAACAACAGAGCTACAGAGCCAAGGGCACTTCCAGTCTAGGGAATATACCTTGGGAAAACTGAAAATCCATAAGACAGAGCCACCCCCAAATTGAGGGCTGCACTGCTTACAAGAACCTCAACCTGGGTACACCTGAAATATCCCAGGAAATATAAAAATGGTTCCAAACATTGTGGAAATTACGTACGATGGAATATCCCTCAGCCACGAAATCAATGTCATAAGACCAGTAGCAGCAAAATCAGTGGATTCAGGTACGATGATTCTAAGTGAAAGAAGTCACACAGAAAAAGAAACTTATCATAAGATATCAATTAGGAAGAACCTGTAAACATGGCTACACATGAACTGAGTTAGCAAAGAGAACAGAGTCTCACATTTAGAAAACACTCTTATGCCTGCTTAAGGGGGAAGGAGAGGTGGGGTGATGCATCAAACCAGAGTTTGATATAAGCACAGGAAACGTTCCAAAATCCAACTATGGAATAGACAAGACCTACACCTTCCTCAGTGAAAGGGACTCAAAACCCCATATTTCCCACAGAGGAATAGATCTGACCAGTAAGAATCTTAAAACCTATGTATTGATATGTCTCCGTAAGGGAATCAAGTGTGACAAGACTGGCATAAACATGGCAGCGAGAATCAACTCAAACCCACTCTAAAAAGGAATTTCAAAAACAAAACAAAGAAACAGGGAAATTCTTTACAATTCCTTCAGGGTCTCTGATGAAACCTGGAATGACCCTATCTACGATGACAGCTGGATGTGGCATGAGGCTGGACACTTGGGACTGAGAGGATTGGTGAGATTAGGTGAGCAAATGCAGACCCTTTAAAGCAATAATGCATGGCACCCATTCCATGGGTCCCTACTCTCCAGGTGGAAGGGAATATTACTACAGCTATAACATGTACGGGAAACCTAGAGAATGGACACACTGTGAATACGAAAGGTTTCTAAAACTCAACGAAGTGTCCCTCTCCTGGTGCTGCGGTTTGACTTTCCAACTGCTTTCCTATCAATCTCCCAACTTGGAGAGACAGCCCCTTTAAGCTCCTGGTTCGCACAGGTTGCCAATCTGGCAGAGGATGAAAGGGAAGAGGGAGAACCAATGAGAGAGTAGCTGTTAGGCATTTGGATGGGCACATGTCACTCTAATTTCCCGGCAGGAAGAAGAATTCACCAAAGTCTCAGCCACCCACCGGGAACCAGTATAGGTCCTGAACCAAAAGTTTGGACTTGCGTTCAGCTCACAAAAAGCGAGTTGAAAAATGGAGCTCAGGGGCACAGCAATTCACAAACTGGCAGAGTAATCAAGGCCAACTATCGTCCAAAAATCTGTTGAGGGAAGGCAACGAGGCGGACTTGAAAGCGAGGCAGAATAGCAGGAAACAGATTTCAAGAGGTAGGTTAGAATCGCCTGTAAAGCACAGGAAGAGGGGCACAACTTCGACAATGATGCACTTGGCCAAAAAGGGCGTATGCGTTTTCTCCTGAATATATTCAGTAGAAAACTACAATGAGGTATCACCTCACACCTGTTAGAATCGGCATCATCAGAAAATCTACAAACAACCAATTCTGGGGAGGGTGTGGACAAAAGGAGCCCTCTTCCACTATTGGTGGGAATGTAAATTGATAGAGTCTCTATGGAGAACAGTATGGAGTTTCCTTAAAAAAACTAGAAATAGAATTACCATCTGATCCAGCAATCCCACTTCTGGGCATATACCCAGAGAAAACCGTATTTCAAAAAGGCACATTCACCACAATGTTCGTTGCAGCACTATTTACAATAGCAAGGTAATGGAAGCAAACTAAATGCCCACAGACAGATGAATGGATAAAGATGTGGTACATATATGAAATGGAATATTATTCGGCCATAAAAAGGAATGAAACTGGGTCATTTGTAGAGACATCGATGGATCGAGAGACTGTCATACAGAATGAAGTAAGTCAGAAAGAGGAAAACAAATATTGTATATTAATGCATATATGTGGAAACTAAAAAAATGGTATGGATGAACTGGTTTGCAGGGAAGAAATAGAGACACAGAGGTAGAGAACAAACATATGGACAACAATTGTGGGAAGACATGCGGTGCTGGTGGTGGGATGAGTTGGGAGATTGGGATTGACCTGTATAAATGTATATGCCTAAAATACATAACTAATAATAACCTGCTGTACAAAAACATAAATAAAATAAAATATCAAAATTTTAAAAAATAAAATTTAAAAATAAAACAGAAAAAATTCTTCCCGTCACACAGGTGTATTTATAGGAATGAATTATTTCCATGCTTATATTTATAAATACATAAAAGAGGAATAAAATCTAACTTGAACCATAAAAGAAAAAAAAAAGTAAACCCACTAGTTATACAGAGGAAAACCCTATCAGGGCCCTTGCTCCAGCGGTAAACAATTCTGAAATTGGTCAGAGGTGGGGAACCATCTCCCATATAGCCAGCAACCCACCCCCCACGCAAGGAGCGTCCTCATTGCAAAGCTGGGGGACAGTGCCGAGGCATCTGTGAGTAAACGTGAGCTGAGCCCCAGGCCAGCTGCTGCTGAACTGTTCCCACCCTTTCCAGGTAAAACACCTGAATATGTACAAGGGCTTGAAAGCCTAGAGTAAGGACCGTGGAGCCACACCAGCGACAGCACGCAGGCCAACTTGCTGCCTGCAGGCCAGCCAGGGTGGTCCTGGACCCTGGCGCTCTTCCAGAAGCTTCCCATTGCCCTGCCTGAGATACCCCTCCTGTCCCGGCCCCCACTGCTTTTTTCCTTCCTCACCTCTGTCCGGAGAGAAATTCCAGCGGAAGGTATGGGTGACACATCCTCTTCTTTACAGGCGGCAGCCTGGCAAATCCTGCAGAAAGGCCAGCAGAACCCCACTCACACCGGGCCACCCACAAAGCTGTGGCCCCTCACTCCCTCCCACCAGCACAGCCCCGAGACTGCTGACGGGGCAGAGAATATGGAGTCAGGCACAGCTTCAGGGGCTATTGCTGCCTGGAGCGCTGTTTATATTGACCTCAACGAGGCACACCTGGGGAGGGCGGGCCGGCAGGGTAAGGCTGCCCAGGTCAGCTAATCCACAACCCTGAGGGAATCACATTGCTGAAAATGGACCCCGCTAAGGCAGAAGAGAAGCCAAGGGAAAAAAGGACACAATGCCATTTGCAGCACCGTAGATGAGTCTAGAAGTAATCACGTGACTTGTAGTAACTCAGAAAGTGAAAGACACATATCATATCATATCACTTATAGGTGTTACCTAAAATGGATACCAGGGCAGATATTTCCACGGAGAAGGGCAATCACAGATTCATTAAACAAACTTATGGTTCACCAATGGAAAGGTGTGAGGATTGGTTTCATTACGATATCGGGGTTAACAGACATATACAAACACAGGTGACATATATAATCACCAAAGACCTACAGAATACCAAGAGAGGACTACTCAACATTCTGTCATAACATACATGGGAAAAGGATCCCAAGAAGAACAGTCATCTGTATATGTGTAAAAGAACCACATCTTCCACACCTACAACAAGCCAAACATTGTAATCAAACTTGCTGTAATAAAAAATAAAAAATTAAATTAAAATCACGAAGTAGTGAGACAAACGTGAGGGGCTTTCTCCTGGTACATTCCATTCTAAAATCCAATCTAGAACACCACTTCCACTGAGGCTCTCTTGCCCTAGTAACCAGATTTGGTAAGGGAGAACTGCTGCCACCTTGTGGCCGTTTCACACAACAGCAGCTTTAATCCCAACGCTAATGGTCAGTTGATATTCAAAATCATTGCAGGCCTGTAAATGACACCTGCCCTGAAAACAAATCCTGGGGTCACATATCGACCAAAATTTCAAAGGACGTCCATATTTCAAAACGACCGTTTCAAAAGGCATATTTTACGCATATTAGTGTTCTGCTTCTTTTCCTTTCTTTCCTTTTTTGTTAAAAAACACGGGAATGGAAAAAGGCATCCCTCAGAATGGGCGAAAATCGTTGCAGACGAATCAATGGACAGAGGTTTAATCTCCAATATATAAAAACAGCTCATGCAGCTTAATATTAAAAAAACAAACAACCCAAAAAAAATGGGCAGAAGATCTAAAGAGACGTTTCTTCAAAGGAGACACAGAGATGGCCAAGACGCACATGAAAAGCTGCTCAACAGCACTAATTATTAGAGAAATGCAAATCAAAACTACAATGAGGTATCACCTCACACCTGTTAGAATCGGCATCATCAGAAAATCTACAAACAACCAATTCTGGGGAGGGTGTGGACAAAAGGAGCCCTCTTCCACTATTGGTGGGAATGTAAATTGATACAGTCCCTATGGAGAACAGTATGGAGTTTCCTTAAAAAAACTAGAAATAGAATTACCATCTGATCCAGCAATCCCACTTCTGGGCATATACCCAGAGAAAACCGTATTTCAAAAAGGCACATTCACCACAATGTTCGTTGCAGCACTATTTACAATAGCCAGGTAATGGAAGCAACCTAAATGCCCACAGACAGATGAATGGATAAAGATGTGGTACATATATAAAATGGAATATTACTCGGCCATAAAAAGGAATGAAACTGGATCATCTGTAGAGACATCGATGGATCGAGAGACTGTCATACAGAATGAAGTAAGTCAGAAAGAGGAAATCAAATATTGTATATTAATGCATATATGTGGAGCCTAAAAATGGTACAGATGAACTGGTTTGCAGGGAAGAAATAGAGACACAGAGGTAGAGAACAAACGTATGGACACCAAGTGTGGGAAGCCATGGGGTGGTGGTGGTGGGATGAGTTGGGAGTTTGGGATTGACCTGTATACATGTATATGCATAAAATACATAACTAATAATAACGTGCTGTATAAAAAAATAAATAAAATTTCAAAATTTTAAAAAATAAAATTTAAAAATAAAACAGAAAAAAGTTCTTCCCGTAACACAGATGTATTTATAGGAATGAATTATTTCCATGCTTATATCTATAAATACATAAAAGAGGAATAACATCTAACTTGAAACATAAAAGAAAAAAAAAGTGAACCCACGAGTTATACAGAGGAAAACCCTATCACGGCACTTGCTCCAGTGGTAAACAATTCTGAAATTGGTCAGTGGTGGGGAACCATCTCCCATACAGCCAGCAACCCAACCCCCACGCAAGGAGCGTCCTCATTGCAAAGCTGGGGGACCGTGCCGAGGCATCTGTGAGTAAACGTGAGCTGAGCCCCAGGCCAGCTGCTGCTGAACTGTTCCCACCCTTTCCAGGTAAAACACCTGAATATGTACAAGGGCTTGAAAGCCTAGAGGAAGGACCTTGGAGCCACACCAGCGACAGCACGCAGGCCAACTTGGTGCCTGCAGGCCAGCCAGCGTGGTCCTGGACCCTGGCACTCTTCAAGAAGCTTTCCATTGCCCTGCCTGAGATACCCCTCCTGTCCCGGCCCCCACTGCATTTTTCCTTCCTCACCTCTGTCCGGAGAGAAATTCCAGCAGAAGGTATGGGTGACACATCCTCTTCTTTACAGGCGGCAGCCTGGCAACTCCTGCAGAAAGGCCAGCAGAACCCCACTCACACCGGGCCACCCACAAAGCTGTGGCCCCACACTCCCTCCCACCAGCACAGCCCCGAGACTGCTGACGGGGCAGAGAATATGGAGTCAGGCACAGCTTCAGGGGCTATTGCTGCCTGGAGCTCTGTTTATATTGAACTCAACAAGGCACACCTGGGGAGGGCGGGCCGGCAGGGTAAGGCTGCCCAGGTCAGCTAATCCACAACCCTCAGGGAATCACATTGTTGAAAATGGACCCCGCTAAGGCAGAAGAGAAGCCAAGGGAAAAAAGGACACAATGCCATTTGCAGCACCGTAGATGAGTCTAGAAGTAATCACGTGACTTGTAGTAACTCAGAAAGGGAAAGACACATATATCATATCACTTATAGGTGTTACCTAAAAATGGATACCAGGGCAGATATTTCCACGGAGAAGGGCAATCACAGATTCATTAAACAAACTTATGGTTCACCAATGGAAAGGTGTGAGGATTGGTTTCATTACGATATCAGGGTTAACAGACATATACAAACACAGGTGACATATATAATCACCAAAGACCTACAGACTACCAAGAGAGGACTACTCAACATTCTGTCATAACGTACATGGGAAAAGGATCCCAAGAAGAACAGTCATCTGTATATGTGTAAAAGAACCACATCTTCCACACCTACAACAAGCCAAACATTGTAATCAAACTTGCTGTAATAAAAAATAAAAAATAAAATTAAAAACACGAACACGAAGTAGTGAGACAAACGTGAGGGGTTTCTCCTGGCACATTCCATTCTAAACTCCAATCTAGAAAACCACTTCCACTGAGGCTCTCTTGCCCTAGTAACCAGATTTGGTAAGGGAGAACTGCTGCCACCTTGTGGCCGTTTCACACAACAGCAGCTTTAATCCCAGCGCTAATGGTCAGTTGATATTCAAAATCATTACAGGCCTCTAAATGACACCTCCCCTGAAAAAAAATCCTGGGGTCACATATCGACCAAAAAATTCAAAGGACGTCCATATTTCAAAACGACCGTTTCAAAAGGCATATTTTACGCACATTAGTGTTCTGCTTCTTTTCCTTTCTTTCCTTTTTTGTTAAAAAACACGGGAATGGAAAAAGGCATCCCTCAGAATGGGCGAAAATCGTTGCAGACGAATCAATGGACAGAGGTGTAATCTCCAATATATATAAACAGCTCATGCAGCTTAATATTAAAAAAACAAACAACCCAAAAAAAATGGGCAGAAGATCTAAAGAGACGTTTCTTCAAAGGAGACACAGAGATGGCCAAGACGCACATGAAAAGCTGCTCAACAGCACTAATTATTAGAGAAATGCAAATCAAAACTACAATGAGGTATCACCTCACACCTGTTAGAATCGGCATCATCAGAAAATCTACAAACAACCAATTCTGGGGAGGGTGTGGACAAAAGGAGCCCTCTTCCACTATTGGTGGGAATGTAAATTGATACAGTCCCTATGGAGAACAGTATGGAGTTTCCTTAAAAAAACTAGAAATAGAATTACCATCTGATCCAGCAATCCCACTTCTGGGCATATACCCAGAGAAAACCGTATTTCAAAAAGGCACATTCACCACAATGTTCGTTGCAGCACTATTTACAATAGCCAGGGAATGGAAGCAACCTAAATGCCCACAGACAGATGAATGGATAAAGATGTGGTACATATATAAAATGGAATATTACTCGGCCATAAAAAGGAATGAAACTGGATCATCTGTAGAGACATCGATGGATCGAGAGACTGTCATACAGAATGAAGTAAGTCAGAAAGAGGAAATCAAATATTGTATATTAATGCATATATGTGGAGCCTAAAAATGGTACAGATGAACTGGTTTGCAGGGAAGAAATAGAGACACAGAGGTAGAGAACAAACGTATGGACACCAAGTGTGGGAAGCCATGGGGTGGTGGTGGTGGGATGAGTTGGGAGTTTGGGATTGACCTGTATACATGTATATGCATAAAATACATAACTAATAATAACGTGCTGTATAAAAAAATAAATAAAATTTCAAAATTTTAAAAAATAAAATTTAAAAATAAAACAGAAAAAAGTTCTTCCCGTAACACAGATGTATTTATAGGAATGAATTATTTCCATGCTTATATCTATAAATACATAAAAGAGGAATAACATCTAACTTGAAACATAAAAGAAAAAAAAAGTGAACCCACGAGTTATACAGAGGAAAACCCTATCACGGCACTTGCTCCAGTGGTAAACAATTCTGAAATTGGTCAGTGGTGGGGAACCATCTCCCATACAGCCAGCAACCCAACCCCCACGCAAGGAGCGTCCTCATTGCAAAGCTGGGGGACCGTGCCGAGGCATCTGTGAGTAAACGTGAGCTGAGCCCCAGGCCAGCTGCTGCTGAACTGTTCCCACCCTTTCCAGGTAAAACACCTGAATATGTACAAGGGCTTGAAAGCCTAGAGGAAGGACCTTGGAGCCACACCAGCGACAGCACGCAGGCCAACTTGGTGCCTGCAGGCCAGCCAGCGTGGTCCTGGACCCTGGCACTCTTCAAGAAGCTTTCCATTGCCCTGCCTGAGATACCCCTCCTGTCCCGGCCCCCACTGCATTTTTCCTTCCTCACCTCTGTCCGGAGAGAAATTCCAGCAGAAGGTATGGGTGACACATCCTCTTCTTTACAGGCGGCAGCCTGGCAACTCCTGCAGAAAGGCCAGCAGAACCCCACTCACACCGGGCCACCCACAAAGCTGTGGCCCCACACTCCCTCCCACCAGCACAGCCCCGAGACTGCTGACGGGGCAGAGAATATGGAGTCAGGCACAGCTTCAGGGGCTATTGCTGCCTGGAGCTCTGTTTATATTGAACTCAACAAGGCACACCTGGGGAGGGCGGGCCGGCAGGGTAAGGCTGCCCAGGTCAGCTAATCCACAACCCTCAGGGAATCACATTGTTGAAAATGGACCCCGCTAAGGCAGAAGAGAAGCCAAGGGAAAAAAGGACACAATGCCATTTGCAGCACCGTAGATGAGTCTAGAAGTAATCACGTGACTTGTAGTAACTCAGAAAGGGAAAGACACATATATCATATCACTTATAGGTGTTACCTAAAAATGGATACCAGGGCAGAAATTTCCACGGAGAAGGGCAATCACAGATTCATTAAACAAACTTATGGTTCACCAATGGAAAGGTGTGAGGATTGGTTTCATTACGATATCAGGGTTAACAGACATATACAAACACAGGTGACATATATAATCACCAAAGACCTACAGACTACCAAGAGAGGACTACTCAACATTCTGTCATAACGTACATGGGAAAAGGATCCCAAGAAGAACAGTCATCTGTATATGTGTAAAAGAACCACATCTTCCACACCTACAACAAGCCAAACATTGTAATCAAACTTGCTGTAATAAAAAATAAAAAATAAAATTAAAAACACGAACACGAAGTAGTGAGACAAACGTGAGGGGTTTCTCCTGGCACATTCCATTCTAAACTCCAATCTAGAAAACCACTTCCACTGAGGCTCTCTTGCCCTAGTAACCAGATTTGGTAAGGGAGAACTGCTGCCACCTTGTGGCCGTTTCACACAACAGCAGCTTTAATCCCAGCGCTAATGGTCAGTTGATATTCAAAATCATTACAGGCCTCTAAATGACACCTCCCCTGAAAAAAAATCCTGGGGTCACATATCGACCAAAAAATTCAAAGGACGTCCATATTTCAAAACGACCGTTTCAAAAGGCATATTTTACGCACATTAGTGTTCTGCTTCTTTTCCTTTCTTTCCTTTTTTGTTAAAAAACACGGGAATGGAAAAAGGCATCCCTCAGAATGGGCGAAAATCGTTGCAGACGAATCAATGGACAGAGGTGTAATCTCCAATATATATAAACAGCTCATGCAGCTTAATATTAAAAAAACAAACAACCCAAAAAAAATGGGCAGAAGATCTAAAGAGACGTTTCTTCAAAGGAGACACAGAGATGGCCAAGACGCACATGAAAAGCTGCTCAACAGCACTAATTATTAGAGAAATGCAAATCAAAACTACAATGAGGTATCACCTCACACCTGTTAGAATCGGCATCATCAGAAAATCTACAAACAACCAATTCTGGGGAGGGTGTGGACAAAAGGAGCCCTCTTCCACTATTGGTGGGAATGTAAATTGATACAGTCCCTATGGAGAACAGTATGGAGTTTCCTTAAAAAAACTAGAAATAGAATTACCATCTGATCCAGCAATCCCACTTCTGGGCATATACCCAGAGAAAACCGTATTTCAAAAAGGCACATTCACCACAATGTTCGTTGCAACACTATTTACAATAGCCAGGTAATGGAAGCAACCTAAATGCCCACAGACAGATGAATGGATAAAGATGTGGTACATATATAAATGGAATATTACTCGGCCATAAAAAGGAATGAAACTGGGTCATCTGTAGAGACATCGATGGATCGAGAGACTGTCATACAGAATGAAGTAAGTCAGAAAGAGGAAAACAAATATTGTATAATAATGCATATATGTGGAGGCTAAAAATGGTACAGATGAACTGGTTTGCAGGGAAGAAATAGAGACACAGAGGTAGAGAACAAACGTATGGACACCAAGTGTGGGAAGCCATGGGGTGGTGGTGGTGGGATGAGTTGGGAGTTTGGGATTGACCTGTATACATGTATATGCATAAAATACATAACTAATAATAACGTGCTGTATAAAAAAATAAATAAAATTTCAAAATTTTAAAAAATAAAATTTAAAAATAAAACAGAAAAAAGTTCTTCCCGTCACACAGATGTATTTATAGGAATGAATTACTTCCATGCTTATATCTATAAATACATAAAAGAGGAATAAAATCTAACTTGAACCATAAAAGAAAAAAAAAAAACCTGAACTCACGAGTTTTACAGAGGAAAATCCTATCTGGGCACTTGCTCCAGCGGTAAACAATTCTGAAATTGGTCAGTGGTGGGGAACCATCTCCCATACAGCCAGCAACCCAACCCCCACGCAAGGAGCGTCCTCATTGCAAAGCTGGGGGACCGTGCCAAGGCATCTGTGAGTAAACGTGAGCTGAGCCCCAGGCCAGCTGCTGCTGAACTGTTCCCACCCTTTCCAGGTAAAACACCTGAATATGTACAAGGGCTTGAAAGCCTAGAGGAAGGACCGTGGAGCCACACCAGCGACAGCACGCAGGCCAACTTGCTGCCTGCAGGCCAGCCACAGTCGTCGTGTCCCCGGGATCTCTTCCAGAAGCTTTCCATTGCCCTGCCTGAGATACCCCTCCTGTCCCGGCCCCCACTGCTTTTTTCCTTTCTCACCTCTGTCCGGAGAGAAATTCCAGCGGAAGGTATGGGTGACACATCCTCTTCTTTACAGGCGGCAGCCTGGCAACTCCTGCAGAAAGGCCAGCAGAGCCCCACTCACACCAGGCCACACACAAAGCTGTGGCCCCTCACTCCCTCCCATCAGCACAGCCCCGAGACTGCTGACGGGGCAGAGAATATGGAGTCAGGCACAGCTTCAGGGGCTATTGCTGCCTGGAGCTCTGTTTATATTGACCTCAACGAGGCACACCTGGGGAGGGCGGGCCGGCAGGGTAAGGTTGCCCAGGTCAGCTAATCCACAACCCTCAGGGAATCACATTGTTGAAAATGGACCCCGCTAAGGCAGAAGAGAAGCCAAGGGAAAAAAGGACACAATGCCATTTGCAGCACCGTAGATGAGTCTAGAAGTAATCACGTGACTTGTAGTAACTCAGAAAGTGAAAGACACATATCATATCATATCACTTATAGGTGTTACCTAAAAATGGATACCAGGGCAGATATTTCCACGGAGAAGGGCAATCACAGATTCATTAAACAAACTTATGGTTCACCAATGGAAAGGTGTGAGTATTGGTTTCATTACGATATTGGGGTTAACACACATATACAAACACAGGCGACATATATAATCACCAAAGACCTTCAGAATACCAAGAGAGGACTACTCAACATTCTGTCATAACATACATGGGAAAAGGATCCCAGGAAGAACAGTCATCTGTATATGTGTAAAAGAACCACATCTTCCACAGCTACAACAAGCCAAACATTGTAATCAAACTTGCTGTAATAAAAAATAAAAAAATAAATTAAAAACACGAACAAGAAGTAGTGAGACAAACGTGAGGGGCTTTCTCCTGGCACATTCCATTCTAAACTCCAATCTAGAACACCACTTCCACTGAGGCTCTCTTGCCCTAGTAACCAGATTTGGTAAGGGTGAACTGCTGCCACCTTGTGGCCGTTTCACACAACATCAGCTTTAATCCCAGCGCTAATGGTCAGTTGATATTCAAAATCATTGCAGGCCTCTAAATGACACCTGCCCTGAAAACAAATCCTGGGGTCACATATCGACCAAAAATTTCAAAGGACGTCCATATTTCAAAACGACCATTTCAAAAGGCATATTTTACGCACATTAGTGTTCTGCTTCTTTTCCTTTCTTTCCTTTTTTGTTAAAAAAAAAACGGGAATGGAAAAAGGCATCCCTCAGAATGGACAAAAATCGTTGCAAACGAATCAATGGACAGAGGTTTAATCTCCAATATAATTAAACAGCTCATGCAGCTTAATATTAAAAAAAAAACAACCGATACAAAAATGGGCAGAAGATCTAAAGAGACGTTTCTTCAAAGGAGACACAGAGATGGCCAAGACGCACATGAAAAGCTGCTCAACAGCACTAATTTTTAGAGAAATGCAAATCAAAACTACAATGAGGTATCCCCTCACAACTGTTAGAATCGGCATCATCAGAAAATCTACAAACAACCAATTCTGGGGAGGGTGTGGACAAAAGGAGCCCTCTTCCACTATTGGTGGGAATGTAAATTGATACAGTCACTATGGAGAACAGTATGGAGTTTCCTTAAAAAAAACTAGAAATAGAATTACCATCTGATCCAGCAATCCCACTTCTGGGCATATACCCAGAGAAAACCGTAAATCAAAAAGGCACATTCACCACAATGTTCGTTGCAGCACTATTTACAATAGCCAGGTAATGGAAGCAACCTAAATGCCCACAGACAGATGAATGGATAAAGATGTGGTACATATATAAAATGGAATATTACTCGGCCATAAAAAGGAATGAAACTGGGTCATTTGTAGAGACATCGATGGATCGAGAGACTGTCATACAGAATGAAGTAAGTCAGAAAGATGAAAACAACTATTGCATATTAATGCATATATGTGGAGCCTAAAAAATGGTACAGATGAACTGGTTTGCAGGGAAGAAATAGAGACACAGAGGTAGAGAACAAACGTATGGACACAAAGAGAGACACAGAGGTAGAGAACAAACGTATGGACACCAAGTGTGGGAAGCCATGGGGTGGTGGTGGTGGGATGAGTTGGGAGATTGGGATTGACCTGAATACATGTATATGCATAAAATACATAACTAATAATAACGTGCTGTATAAAAAAAATAAATAAAATTAAATTTCAAAATTTTAAAAAATAAAATTTAAAAATAAAAGAAAAAAGTTCTTCCCATCACACAGATGTATTTATAGGAATGAATTATTTCCATGCTTATATCTATAAATACATAAAAGAGGAATAAAACCTAATTTGAACCATAAAAGAAAAAAAAAGTGAACCCACGAGTTATTCAGACGAAAAACCTATCAGGGCACTTGCTCCAGCGGTAAACAATTCTGAAATTGGTCAGAGGTGGGGAACCATCTCCCATACAGCCAGCAACCCACCTCCCACGCAAGGGGCGTCCTCATTGCAAAGCTGGGGGACCGTGCCGAGGCATCTGTGAGTAAACGTGAGCTGAGCCCCAGGCCAGCTGCTGCTGAACTGTTCCCACCCTTCCCAGGTAAAACACCTGAATATGTACAAGGGCTTGAAAGCCTAGAGGAAGGGCCGTCGAGCCACACCAGCAACAGCACGCAGGCCAAGTTGGTGCCTGCAGTCCAGCCAGGGTGGTCCTGGCCCTGGACGCTCTTCCGGAAGCTTTCCATTGCCCTGCCTGATATACCCCTCCTCTCCCGGCACCCACTGCTTTTTTCCTTCCTCAGCTCAGTCCGGAGAGAAATTCCAGCAGAAGGTTTGCTTGACATATCCTCTTGTTTACAGGCGGCAGCCTGGCAACTCCTGAAGAAAGGCCAGCAGAGCCCCACTCACACCGGGCCACCCACAAAGCTGTGGCCCCTCACTCCCTCCCACCAGCACAGCCCGAGACTGTTGATGGGGCAGAGAATATGGAGTCAGGCACAGCTTCAGGGGCTATGGCTGCCTGGAGCTCTGTTTATATTGACCTCAACGAGGCACAGCTGGGGAGGGCGGGCCGGCAGTGTAAGGCTGCCCAGGTCAGCTAATCCACAACCCTCAGGGAATCACATTGTTGAAAATGGACCTCGCTAAGGCAAAATAGAAGCCAAGGGAAAAAAGGACACAATGCCATTTGCAGCACCGTAGATGAGTCTAGAAGTAATCACGTGACTTGTAGTAACTCAGAAAGTGAAAGACACATATCATATCATATCACTTATAGGTGTTACCTAAAAGTGGATACCCGGGCAGATATTTCCACGGAGAAGGGCAATCACAGATTCACTAAACAAACTTATGGTTCACCAATGGAAAGGTGTGAGGATTGGTTTCATTACGATATCGGGGTTAACACACATATACAAACACAGGTGACATATATAATCACCAAAGACCTACAGAATACAAGAGTGGACTACTCAACATTCTGTCATAACGTACATGGGAAAAGGATCCCAGGAAGAACAGACATCTGTATATGTGTAAAAGAACCACATCTTCCACACCTACAACAAGCCATACATTGTAATCAAACTTGTTGTAATAAAAAATAAATAATTAAATTAAAAACACGAACAAGAAGTAGTGAGACAAACTTGAGGGGCTTTCTCCTGGCATATTCCGTTCTAAATTCCCATCTAGAAAACCACTTCCACTGAGGCTCTGTTGCCCTAGTAACCAGATTTGGTAAGGGAGAACTGCTGCCACCTTGTGGCCGTTTCACACAACAGCAGCTTTAATCCCAGCACTAATGGTCAGTAGATATTCAAAATCATTGCAGGCCTGTAAATGACACCTGCCCTGAAAACAAATCCTGGGGTCACATATCGACCAAAATATTCAAAGGACGTCCGTATTTCAAAACGACCGTTTCAAAAGGCATATTTTACGCACATTAGTGTTCTGCTTCTTTTCCTTTCTTTCCTTTTTTTGTTAAAAAACACGGGAATGGAAAAAGGCATCCCTCAGAATGGGCGAAAATCGTTGCAAACGAATCAATGGACAGAGGTTTAATCTCCAATATATATAAACAGCTCATGCACCTTAATATTAAAAAAACAAACAACCCAATACAAAAACGGGCAGAAGATCTAAAGAGACGTTTCTTCAAAGAAGACACAGAGATGGCCAAGAAACACATGAATAGCTGCTCAACAGCACTAATTATTAGAGAAATGCAAATCAAAACTACAATGAGGTATCACCACACACCTGTTAGAATCGGCATCATCAGAAAATCTACAAACAACCAATTCTGGGGAGGGTGTGGACAAAAGGAGCCCTCTTCCACTATTGGTGGGAATGTAAATTGATACAGTCACTATGGAGAACAGTATGGAGTTTCCTTTAAAAAACTAGATATAGAATTACCATCTGATCCAGCAATCCCACTTCTGGGCATATACCCAGAGAAAACCGTAAATCAAAAAGGCACATTCACCCCAATGTTCATTACAGCACTATTTACAATAGCCAGGTAATGGAAGCAACCTAAATGCCCACAGACAGATGAATGGATAAAGATGTGGTACATATATGAAATGGAATATTACTCGGCCACCAAAAGGAATGAAACTGGGTCATTTGTAGAGACATTGATGGATTGAGAGACTGTCATACAGAATGAAGTAAGTCAGAAAGAGGAAAACAAATATTGTATATTAATGCATATATGTGGAAGCTAAAAAAATGGTACAGATGAACTGGTTTGCAGGGAAGAAATAGAGACATAGAGGTAGAGAACAAACGTATGGACACCAAGTGTGGGAAGCCATGGGGTGGTGGTGGTGGGATGAGTTGGGAGTTTGGGATTGACCTGTATACATGTATATGCATAAACTACATAACTAATAATAACGTGCTGTATAAGAAAATAAATAAAATTAAATTTCAAAATTTTAAAAAATAAAATTTAAAAATAAAACAGAAAAAAGTTCTTCCCGTCACACAGATGTATTTATAGGAATGAATTATTTCCATGCTTATATCTATAAATACATAAAAGAGGAATAAAATCTAACTTGAACCATAAAAGAAAAAAAAACCTGAACCCACGAGTTATACAGAGGAAAACCCAATCAGGGCACTTGCTCCAGTGGTAAACAATTCTGAAATTGGTCAGAGGTGGGGAACCATCTCCCATACAGCCAGCAACCCACCCCCCACGCAAGGAGCGTCCTCATTGCAAAGCTGGGGGACCGTGCCGAGGCATCTGTGAGTAAACGTGAGCTGAGCCCCAGTCCAGCTGCTTCTGAACTGTTCCCACCCTTTCCAGGTAAAACACCTGAATATGTACAAGGGCTTGAAAGCCTAGAGGAAGGACCGTGGAGCCACACCAGCGACACCACGCATGCCAACTTGGTGCCTGCAGGCCAGCCAGGGTGGTCCAGGCCCCGGGTGCTCTTCCGGAAGCTCTCCATTGCCCTGCCTGAGATACCCCTCCTGTCCCGGCCCCCACTGCTTTTTTCCTTCCTCACCTCTGTCTAGAGAGAAATTCCAGCGGAAGGTATGGGTGACACATCCTCTTCTTTACAGGCGGCAGCCTGGCAACTCCTGCAGAAAGGCCAGCAGAACCCCACTCACACCGGGCCACCCACATAGCTGTGGCCCCTCATTCCCACCCACCAGCACAGCCCCGAGACTGCTGACGGGACAGAGAATATGGAGTCAGGCACAGCTTCAGGGGCTATTGCTGCCTGGAGCTCTGTTTATATTGACTCAACGAGGCACACCTGGGGAGGGCGGGCCGGCAGGGTAAGGCTGCCCAGGTCAGCTAATCCACAACCCTCAGGGAATCACATTGTTGAAAATGGACCCCGCTAAGGCAGAAGAGAAGCCAAGGGAAAAAAGGACACAATGCCATTTGCAGCACCGTAGATGAGTCTAGAAGTAATCACGTGACTTGTAGTAAGTCAGAAAGTGAAAGACACATATCATATCCTATCACTTATAGGTGTTACCTAAAAATGGATACCAGGGCAGATATTTCCACGGAGAAGGGCAATCACAGATTCATTAAACAAACTTATGGTTCACCAATGGAAAGGTGTGAGGATTGGTTTCATTACGATATCGGGGTTAACAGACATATACAAACACAGGTGACATATATAATCACCAAAGACCTACAGAATACCAAGAGAGGACTACTCAACATTCTGTCATAACGTACATGGGAAAAGGATCCCAAGAAGAACAGTCATCTGTATATGTATAAAAGAACCACATCTTCCACACCTACAACAAGCCAAACATTGTAATCAAACTTGCTGTAATAAAAAATATTAAATTAAATTAAATACACGAACAAGAAGTAGTGAGACAAACGGGAGGGGCTTTCTCCTGGCACATTCCATTCTAAACTCCAATCTAGAAAACCACTTCCACTGAGGCTCTCTTGCCCTAGTAACCAGATTTGGTAAGGGTGAACTGCTGCCACCTTGTGGCCGTTTCACACAACAGCAGCTTTAATCCCAACGCTAATGGTCAGTTGATATTCAAAATCATTGCAGGCCTGTAAATGACACCTGCACTGAAAACAAATCCTGGGGTCACATATCGACCAAAAAATTCAAAGGCCGTCCATATTTCAAAACGACCATTTCAAAAGGCATATTTTACGCACATTAGTGTTCTGCTTCTTTTCCTTTCTTTCCTTTTTTGTTAAAAAACACGGGAATGGAAAATGGCATCCCACAGAATGGGCGAAAATCGTTGCAGACGAATCAATGGACAGAGGTTTAATCTCCAATATATATAAACAGCTCATGCAGCTTAATATTAAAAAAACAAACAACCCAATACAAAAATGGGCAGAAGATCTAAAGAGACGTTTCTTCAAAGGAGACACAGAGATGGCCAAGACGCCCATGAAAAGCTGCTCAACAGAACTAATTATTAGAGAAATGCAAATCAAAAGTACAATGAGGTATCACCTCACACCTGTTAGAATCGGCATCATCAGAAAATCTACAAACAACCAATTCTGGGGAGGGTGTGGACAAAAGGAGCCCTCTTCAACTATTGGTGGGAATGTAAATTGATACAGTCACTATGGAGAACAGTATGCAGTTTCCTTAAAAAAATTAGAAATATAAATACCATCTGATCCAGCAATTCCACTTCTGGGCATATACCCAGAGAAAACCGTATTTCAAAAAGGCACATTCACCACAATGTTCGTTGCAGCACTATTTACAATAGCCAGGTAATAGAAGCCACCTAAATGCCCACAGACAGATGAATGGATAAAGATGTGGTACATATATAAAATGGAATATTACTCGGCCACCAAAAGGAATGAAACTGGGTCATTTGTAGAGACATCGATGGATCAAGAGACTGTCATACAGAAAGAAGTCAGAAAGAGGAAACCAAATACTGTATATTAATGCATATATGTGGAACCCAAAATAGTGGTACAGATGAACTGGTTTGCAGCGAAGAAATAGAGACACAGAGGTAGAGAACAAACGTATGGACACCAAGTTTGGGAAGCCATGGGGTGGTGGTGGTGGGATGAGTTGGGAGATTGGGATTGACCTGTATACATGTATATGCATAAAATACATAACTAATAATAACCTGCTGTATAAAAAAATAAATTAATTAATTTCAAAATTCTAAACAATAAAATTTAAAAATAAAAGAGAAAAAAGTTGTTCCCGTCTCACAGATGTATTTATAGGAATGAATTATTTCCATGCTTATATCTATAAATACATAAAAGAGGAATAAAATCTAACTTGAAACATAAAAGAAAAAAAAAGCCTGAACCCACCATTTATACAGAGGAAAACCCTATCTGGACACTTGCTCCAGCGGTAAACAATTCTGAAATTGGTCAGAGGTGTGGAACCATCTCCCATACAGCCAGCACCCCACACCCCACACAAGGAGCGTCCTCATTGCATAGCTGGGGGACTGTGCCGAGCCATCTGTGCGTAAACGTGAGCTGAGCCCCAGGCCAGCTGCTGCTGAACTGTTCCCACCCTTCCCAGGTAAAACACCTGAATATGTACAAGGGCTTGAAAGCCTAGAGGAAGGGCCGTCGAGCCACACCAGCGACAGCACGCAGGCCAACTTGGTGCCTGCAGGCCAGCCAGGGTGGTCCTGGCCCCGGGCGCTCTTCCGGAAGCTTTCCATTGCCCTGCCTGAGATACCCCTCCTGTCCTGGCCCCCACTGCTTTTTTCCTTCCTTACCTCTGTCCGGAGAGAAATTCCAGCGGAAGGTATGGGTGACACATCCTCTTCTTTACAGGTGTCAGCCTGGCAACTCCTGCAAAAAGGCCAGCAGAGCCCCACTCACACCGGGCCACCCACAAAGCTGTGGCCCCTCACTCCCACCCACCAGCACAGCCCCGAGACTGCTGACGGGGCAGAGAATATGGAGTCAGGCACAGTTTCAGGGGCTATTGCTGCCTGGAGCGCTGTTTATATTGACCTCAATGAGGCATACCTGGGGAGGGCGGGCCGGCAGGTTAAGGCTGCCCAGGTCAGCTAATAAACAACCCTCAGGGAATCACATTGTTGAAAATGGACCTCGCTAAGGCAGAAGAGAAGCCAAGGAAAAAAAGGACACAATGCCATTTGCAGCACCGTAAATGAGTCTAGAAGTAATCACGTGACTTGTAGTAAGTCAGAAAGTGAAAGACACATATCATATCATATCACTTATAGGTGTTACCTAAAAATGGATACCAGGGCAGATATTTCCACGGAGAAGGGCAATCACAGATTCATTAAACAAACTTATGGTTCACCAATGGAAAGGTGTGAGGATTGGTTTCATTACGATATAGGGGTTAACAGACATATACAAACACAGGTGACATATATAATCATCAAAGACCTACAGAATACCAAGAGAGGACTACTCAACATTCTGTCATAACGTACATGGGAAAAGGATCCCAGGAAGAACAGACATCTGTATATGTGTAAAAGAACCACACCTTCCACACCTACAACAAGCCAAACATTGTAATCAAACTTGCTGTAATAAAAAATAAAAAAAATAAATTAAAAACACGAACAAGAAGTAGTGAGACAAACGTGAGGGGCTTTCTCCTGGCACATTCCATTCTAAACTACAATCTAGAACACCACTTCCACTGAGGCCCTCTTGCCCTAGTAACCAGATTTGGTAAGGGTGAACTGCTGCCACCTTGTGGCCGTTTCACACAACAGCAGCTTTAATCCCAGCGCTAATGGTCAGTTGATATTCAAAATCATTGCAGGCTTGTGAATGACACCTGCCCTGAACACAATTCCTGGGGTCACATATCGACAAAAAATTCAAAGGACGTCCATATTTCAAAACGACCGTTTCAAAAGGCATATTTTACGCACATTAGTATTCTGCTTCTTTTCCTTTCTTTCCTTTTTTGTTAAAAAAAAACGGGAATGGAAAAAGGCATCCCTCAGAATGGGCAAAAATCGTTGCAAACGAATCAATGGACAGAGGTTTAATCTCCAATATATATAAACAGCTCATGCAGCTTAATATTAAAAAAACAAACAACCCAATACAAAAATGGGCAGAAGATCTAAAGAGGCGTTTCTTCAAAGAAGACACAGAGATGGCCAAGACGCCCATGAAAAGCTGCTCAACAGCACTAATTATTAGAGAAATGCAAATCAAAACTACAATGAGGTATCACCTCACACCTGTTAGAATCGGCATCATCAGAAAATCTACAAACAACCAATTCTGGGGAGGGTGTGGACAAAAGGAGCCCTCTTCCACTATTGGAGGGAATGTAAATTGATACAGTCACTATGGAGAACAGTATGGAGTTTCCTTAAAAAAACTAGAAATAGAATTACCATCTGATCCAGCAATCCCACTTCTGGGCATATACCCAGAGAAAACCGTAAATCAAAAAGGCACATTCACCACAAAGTTCGTTGCAGCACAATTTACAGCAGCCAGGTAATAGAAGCCACCTAAATGCCCACAGACAGATAAATGGATAAAGATGTGGTACATATATAAAATGAAATATTACTCGGCCATAAAAAGGAATGAAACTGGGTCATTTGTAGAGACATCGATGGATCAAGGGACTGTCATACAGAATGAAGTCAGAAAGAGGAAACCAAATACTGTATATTAAGGCATATATGTGGAACCTAAAAAATGGTACAGATGAACTGGTTTGCAGGGAAGAAATAGAGACACAGAGGTAGAGAACAAACGTATGGACACCAAGGGTGGGAAGCCATGGGGTGGTGGTGGTGGGATGAGTTGGGAGATTGGGATTGACCTGTATACATGTATATGCATAAAATACATAACTAATAATAAACTGCTGTTTAAAAATAAATTAATTAATTTCAAAATTCTAAACAATAAAATTTAAAAATAAAAGAGAAAAAAGTTGTTCCCGTCTCACAGATGTATTTATAGGAATGAATTATTTCCATGCTTATATCTATAAATACATAAAAGAGGAATAAAATCTAACTTGAAACATAAAAGAAAAAAAAAGCCTGAACCCACCATTTATACAGAGGAAAACCCTATCTGGACACTTGCTCCAGCGGTAAACAATTCTGAAATTGGTCAGAGGTGTGGAAACATCTCCCATACAGCCAGCACCCCACACCCCACACAAGGAGCGTCCTCATTGCATAGCTGGGGGACTGTGCCGAGGCATCTGTGCGTAAACGTGAGCTGAGCCCCAGGCCAGCTGCTGCTGAACTGTTCCCACCCTTCCCAGGTAAAACACCTGAATATGTACAAGGGCTTGAAAGCCTAGAGGAAGGGCCGTCGAGCCACACCAGCGACAGCACGCAGGCCAACTTGGTGCCTGCAGGCCAGCCAGGGTGGTCCTGGCCCCGGGCGCTCTTCCGGAAGCTTTCCATTGCCCTGCCTGAGATACGCCTCCTGTCCTGGCCCCCACTGCTTTTTTCCTTCCTCACCTCTGTCCGGAGAGAAATTCCAGCGGAAGGTATGGGTGACACATCCTCTTCTTTACAGGTGTCAGCCTGGCAACTCCTGCAGAAAGGCCAGCAGAGCCCCACTCACACCGGGCCACCCACAAAGCTGTGGCCCCTCACTCCCACCCACCAGCACAGCCCCGAGACTGCTGACGGGGCAGAGAATATGGAGTCAGGCACAGCTTCAGGGGCTATTGCTGCCTGGAGCGCTGTTTATATTGACCTCAACGAGGCACACCTGTGGAGGGCGGGCCGGCAGGGTAAGGCTGCCCAGGTCAGCTAATCCACAACCCTCAGGGAATCACATTGTTGAACATGGACCTCGCTAAGGCCGAAGAGAAGCCAAGGAAAAAAAGGACACAATGCCATTTGCAGCACCGTAAATGAGTCTAGAAGTAATCACGTGACTTGTAGTAAGTCAGAAAGTGAAAGACACATACCATATCATATCACTTATAGGTGTTACCTAAAAATGGATACCAGGGCAGATATTTCCACGGAGAAGGGCAATCACAGATTCATTAAACAAACTTATGGTTCACCAATGGAAAGGTGTGAGGATTGGTTTCATTACGATATCGGGGTTAACACACATATACAAACACAGGTGACATATATAATCACCAAAGACCTACAGAATACAAGAGTGGACTACTCAACATTCTGTCATAACGTACATGGGAAAAGGATCCCAGGAAGAACAGACATCTGTATATGTGTAAAAGAACCACATCTTCCACACCTACAACAAGCCATACATTGTAATCAAACTTGTTGTAATAAAAAATAAATAATTAAATTAAAAACACGAACAAGAAGTAGTGAGACAAACTTGAGGGGCTTTCTCCTGGCATATTCCGTTCTAAATTCCCATCTAGAAAACCACTTCCACTGAGGCTCTGTTGCCCTAGTAACCAGATTTGGTAAGGGAGAACTGCTGCCACCTTGTGGCCGTTTCACACAACAGCAGCTTTAATCCCAGCACTAATGGTCAGTAGATATTCAAAATCATTGCAGGCCTGTAAATGACACCTGCCCTGAAAACAAATCCTGGGGTCACATATCGACCAAAATATTCAAAGGACGTCCGTATTTCAAAACGACCGTTTCAAAAGGCATATTTTACGCACATTAGTGTTCTGCTTCTTTTCCTTTCTTTCCTTTTTTTGTTAAAAAACACGGGAATGGAAAAAGGCATCCCTCAGAATGGGCGAAAATCGTTGCAAACGAATCAATGGACAGAGGTTTAATCTCCAATATATATAAACAGCTCATGCACCTTAATATTAAAAAAACAAACAACCCAATACAAAAACGGGCAGAAGATCTAAAGAGACGTTTCTTCAAAGAAGACACAGAGATGGCCAAGAAACACATGAATAGCTGCTCAACAGCACTAATTATTAGAGAAATGCAAATCAAAACTACAATGAGGTATCACCACACACCTGTTAGAATCGGCATCATCAGAAAATCTACAAACAACCAATTCTGGGGAGGGTGTGGACAAAAGGAGCCCTCTTCCACTATTGGTGGGAATGTAAATTGATACAGTCACTATGGAGAACAGTATGGAGTTTCCTTTAAAAAACTAGATATAGAATTACCATCTGATCCAGCAATCCCACTTCTGGGCATATACCCAGAGAAAACCGTAAATCAAAAAGGCACATTCACCCCAATGTTCATTACAGCACTATTTACAATAGCCAGGTAATGGAAGCAACCTAAATGCCCACAGACAGATGAATGGATAAAGATGTGGTACATATATGAAATGGAATATTACTCGGCCACCAAAAGGAATGAAACTGGGTCATTTGTAGAGACATTGATGGATTGAGAGACTGTCATACAGAATGAAGTAAGTCAGAAAGAGGAAAACAAATATTGTATATTAATGCATATATGTGGAAGCTAAAAAAATGGTACAGATGAACTGGTTTGCAGGGAAGAAATAGAGACATAGAGGTAGAGAACAAACGTATGGACACCAAGTGTGGGAAGCCATGGGGTGGTGGTGGTGGGATGAGTTGGGAGTTTGGGATTGACCTGTATACATGTATATGCATAAACTACATAACTAATAATAACGTGCTGTATAAGAAAATAAATAAAATTAAATTTCAAAATTTTAAAAAATAAAATTTAAAAATAAAACAGAAAAAAGTTCTTCCCGTCACACAGATGTATTTATAGGAATGAATTATTTCCATGCTTATATCTATAAATACATAAAAGAGGAATAAAATCTAACTTGAACCATAAAAGAAAAAAAAACCTGAACCCACGAGTTATACAGAGGAAAACCCAATCAGGGCACTTGCTCCAGTGGTAAACAATTCTGAAATTGGTCAGAGGTGGGGAACCATCTCCCATACAGCCAGCAACCCACCCCCCACGCAAGGAGCGTCCTCATTGCAAAGCTGGGGGACCGTGCCGAGGCATCTGTGAGTAAACGTGAGCTGAGCCCCAGTCCAGCTGCTTCTGAACTGTTCCCACCCTTTCCAGGTAAAACACCTGAATATGTACAAGGGCTTGAAAGCCTAGAGGAAGGACCGTGGAGCCACACCAGCGACACCACGCATGCCAACTTGGTGCCTGCAGGCCAGCCAGGGTGGTCCAGGCCCCGGGTGCTCTTCCGGAAGCTCTCCATTGCCCTGCCTGAGATACCCCTCCTGTCCCGGCCCCCACTGCTTTTTTCCTTCCTCACCTCTGTCTAGAGAGAAATTCCAGCGGAAGGTATGGGTGACACATCCTCTTCTTTACAGGCGGCAGCCTGGCAACTCCTGCAGAAAGGCCAGCAGAACCCCACTCACACCGGGCCACCCACATAGCTGTGGCCCCTCATTCCCACCCACCAGCACAGCCCCGAGACTGCTGACGGGACAGAGAATATGGAGTCAGGCACAGCTTCAGGGGCTATTGCTGCCTGGAGCTCTGTTTATATTGACTCAACGAGGCACACCTGGGGAGGGCGGGCCGGCAGGGTAAGGCTGCCCAGGTCAGCTAATCCACAACCCTCAGGGAATCACATTGTTGAAAATGGACCCCGCTAAGGCAGAAGAGAAGCCAAGGGAAAAAAGGACACAATGCCATTTGCAGCACCGTAGATGAGTCTAGAAGTAATCACGTGACTTGTAGTAAGTCAGAAAGTGAAAGACACATATCATATCCTATCACTTATAGGTGTTACCTAAAAATGGATACCAGGGCAGATATTTCCACGGAGAAGGGCAATCACAGATTCATTAAACAAACTTATGGTTCACCAATGGAAAGGTGTGAGGATTGGTTTCATTACGATATCGGGGTTAACAGACATATACAAACACAGGTGACATATATAATCACCAAAGACCTACAGAATACCAAGAGAGGACTACTCAACATTCTGTCATAACGTACATGGGAAAAGGATCCCAAGAAGAACAGTCATCTGTATATGTATAAAAGAACCACATCTTCCACACCTACAACAAGCCAAACATTGTAATCAAACTTGCTGTAATAAAAAATATTAAATTAAATTAAATACACGAACAAGAAGTAGTGAGACAAACGGGAGGGGCTTTCTCCTGGCACATTCCATTCTAAACTCCAATCTAGAAAACCACTTCCACTGAGGCTCTCTTGCCCTAGTAACCAGATTTGGTAAGGGTGAACTGCTGCCACCTTGTGGCCGTTTCACACAACAGCAGCTTTAATCCCAACGCTAATGGTCAGTTGATATTCAAAATCATTGCAGGCCTGTAAATGACACCTGCACTGAAAACAAATCCTGGGGTCACATATCGACCAAAAAATTCAAAGGCCGTCCATATTTCAAAACGACCATTTCAAAAGGCATATTTTACGCACATTAGTGTTCTGCTTCTTTTCCTTTCTTTCCTTTTTTGTTAAAAAACACGGGAATGGAAAATGGCATCCCACAGAATGGGCGAAAATCGTTGCAGACGAATCAATGGACAGAGGTTTAATCTCCAATATATATAAACAGCTCATGCAGCTTAATATTAAAAAAACAAACAACCCAATACAAAAATGGGCAGAAGATCTAAAGAGACGTTTCTTCAAAGGAGACACAGAGATGGCCAAGACGCCCATGAAAAGCTGCTCAACAGAACTAATTATTAGAGAAATGCAAATCAAAAGTACAATGAGGTATCACCTCACACCTGTTAGAATCGGCATCATCAGAAAATCTACAAACAACCAATTCTGGGGAGGGTGTGGACAAAAGGAGCCCTCTTCAACTATTGGTGGGAATGTAAATTGATACAGTCACTATGGAGAACAGTATGCAGTTTCCTTAAAAAAATTAGAAATATAAATACCATCTGATCCAGCAATTCCACTTCTGGGCATATACCCAGAGAAAACCGTATTTCAAAAAGGCACATTCACCACAATGTTCGTTGCAGCACTATTTACAATAGCCAGGTAATAGAAGCCACCTAAATGCCCACAGACAGATGAATGGATAAAGATGTGGTACATATATAAAATGGAATATTACTCGGCCACCAAAAGGAATGAAACTGGGTCATTTGTAGAGACATCGATGGATCAAGAGACTGTCATACAGAAAGAAGTCAGAAAGAGGAAACCAAATACTGTATATTAATGCATATATGTGGAACCCAAAATAGTGGTACAGATGAACTGGTTTGCAGCGAAGAAATAGAGACACAGAGGTAGAGAACAAACGTATGGACACCAAGTTTGGGAAGCCATGGGGTGGTGGTGGTGGGATGAGTTGGGAGATTGGGATTGACCTGTATACATGTATATGCATAAAATACATAACTAATAATAACCTGCTGTATAAAAAAATAAATTAATTAATTTCAAAATTCTAAACAATAAAATTTAAAAATAAAAGAGAAAAAAGTTGTTCCCGTCTCACAGATGTATTTATAGGAATGAATTATTTCCATGCTTATATCTATAAATACATAAAAGAGGAATAAAATCTAACTTGAAACATAAAAGAAAAAAAAAGCCTGAACCCACCATTTATACAGAGGAAAACCCTATCTGGACACTTGCTCCAGCGGTAAACAATTCTGAAATTGGTCAGAGGTGTGGAACCATCTCCCATACAGCCAGCACCCCACACCCCACACAAGGAGCGTCCTCATTGCATAGCTGGGGGACTGTGCCGAGCCATCTGTGCGTAAACGTGAGCTGAGCCCCAGGCCAGCTGCTGCTGAACTGTTCCCACCCTTCCCAGGTAAAACACCTGAATATGTACAAGGGCTTGAAAGCCTAGAGGAAGGGCCGTCGAGCCACACCAGCGACAGCACGCAGGCCAACTTGGTGCCTGCAGGCCAGCCAGGGTGGTCCTGGCCCCGGGCGCTCTTCCGGAAGCTTTCCATTGCCCTGCCTGAGATACCCCTCCTGTCCTGGCCCCCACTGCTTTTTTCCTTCCTTACCTCTGTCCGGAGAGAAATTCCAGCGGAAGGTATGGGTGACACATCCTCTTCTTTACAGGTGTCAGCCTGGCAACTCCTGCAAAAAGGCCAGCAGAGCCCCACTCACACCGGGCCACCCACAAAGCTGTGGCCCCTCACTCCCACCCACCAGCACAGCCCCGAGACTGCTGACGGGGCAGAGAATATGGAGTCAGGCACAGTTTCAGGGGCTATTGCTGCCTGGAGCGCTGTTTATATTGACCTCAATGAGGCATACCTGGGGAGGGCGGGCCGGCAGGTTAAGGCTGCCCAGGTCAGCTAATAAACAACCCTCAGGGAATCACATTGTTGAAAATGGACCTCGCTAAGGCAGAAGAGAAGCCAAGGAAAAAAAGGACACAATGCCATTTGCAGCACCGTAAATGAGTCTAGAAGTAATCACGTGACTTGTAGTAAGTCAGAAAGTGAAAGACACATATCATATCATATCACTTATAGGTGTTACCTAAAAATGGATACCAGGGCAGATATTTCCACGGAGAAGGGCAATCACAGATTCATTAAACAAACTTATGGTTCACCAATGGAAAGGTGTGAGGATTGGTTTCATTACGATATAGGGGTTAACAGACATATACAAACACAGGTGACATATATAATCATCAAAGACCTACAGAATACCAAGAGAGGACTACTCAACATTCTGTCATAACGTACATGGGAAAAGGATCCCAGGAAGAACAGACATCTGTATATGTGTAAAAGAACCACACCTTCCACACCTACAACAAGCCAAACATTGTAATCAAACTTGCTGTAATAAAAAATAAAAAAAATAAATTAAAAACACGAACAAGAAGTAGTGAGACAAACGTGAGGGGCTTTCTCCTGGCACATTCCATTCTAAACTACAATCTAGAACACCACTTCCACTGAGGCCCTCTTGCCCTAGTAACCAGATTTGGTAAGGGTGAACTGCTGCCACCTTGTGGCCGTTTCACACAACAGCAGCTTTAATCCCAGCGCTAATGGTCAGTTGATATTCAAAATCATTGCAGGCTTGTGAATGACACCTGCCCTGAACACAATTCCTGGGGTCACATATCGACAAAAAATTCAAAGGACGTCCATATTTCAAAACGACCGTTTCAAAAGGCATATTTTACGCACATTAGTATTCTGCTTCTTTTCCTTTCTTTCCTTTTTTGTTAAAAAAAAACGGGAATGGAAAAAGGCATCCCTCAGAATGGGCAAAAATCGTTGCAAACGAATCAATGGACAGAGGTTTAATCTCCAATATATATAAACAGCTCATGCAGCTTAATATTAAAAAAACAAACAACCCAATACAAAAATGGGCAGAAGATCTAAAGAGGCGTTTCTTCAAAGAAGACACAGAGATGGCCAAGACGCCCATGAAAAGCTGCTCAACAGCACTAATTATTAGAGAAATGCAAATCAAAACTACAATGAGGTATCACCTCACACCTGTTAGAATCGGCATCATCAGAAAATCTACAAACAACCAATTCTGGGGAAGGTGTGGACAAAAGGAGCCCTCTTCCACTATTGGAGGGAATGTAAATTGATACAGTCACTATGGAGAACAGTATGGAGTTTCCTTAAAAAAACTAGAAATAGAATTACCATCTGATCCAGCAATCCCACTTCTGGGCATATACCCAGAGAAAACCGTAAATCAAAAAGGCACATTCACCACAAAGTTCGTTGCAGCACAATTTACAGCAGCCAGGTAATAGAAGCCACCTAAATGCCCACAGACAGATAAATGGATAAAGATGTGGTACATATATAAAATGAAATATTACTCGGCCATAAAAAGGAATGAAACTGGGTCATTTGTAGAGACATCGATGGATCAAGGGACTGTCATACAGAATGAAGTCAGAAAGAGGAAACCAAATACTGTATATTAAGGCATATATGTGGAACCTAAAAAATGGTACAGATGAACTGGTTTGCAGGGAAGAAATAGAGACACAGAGGTAGAGAACAAACGTATGGACACCAAGGGTGGGAAGCCATGGGGTGGTGGTGGTGGGATGAGTTGGGAGATTGGGATTGACCTGTATACATGTATATGCATAAAATACATAACTAATAATAAACTGCTGTTTAAAAATAAATTAATTAATTTCAAAATTCTAAACAATAAAATTTAAAAATAAAAGAGAAAAAAGTTGTTCCCGTCTCACAGATGTATTTATAGGAATGAATTATTTCCATGCTTATATCTATAAATACATAAAAGAGGAATAAAATCTAACTTGAAACATAAAAGAAAAAAAAAGCCTGAACCCACCATTTATACAGAGGAAAACCCTATCTGGACACTTGCTCCAGCGGTAAACAATTCTGAAATTGGTCAGAGGTGTGGAAACATCTCCCATACAGCCAGCACCCCACACCCCACACAAGGAGCGTCCTCATTGCATAGCTGGGGGACTGTGCCGAGGCATCTGTGCGTAAACGTGAGCTGAGCCCCAGGCCAGCTGCTGCTGAACTGTTCCCACCCTTCCCAGGTAAAACACCTGAATATGTACAAGGGCTTGAAAGCCTAGAGGAAGGGCCGTCGAGCCACACCAGCGACAGCACGCAGGCCAACTTGGTGCCTGCAGGCCAGCCAGGGTGGTCCTGGCCCCGGGCGCTCTTCCGGAAGCTTTCCATTGCCCTGCCTGAGATACGCCTCCTGTCCTGGCCCCCACTGCTTTTTTCCTTCCTCACCTCTGTCCGGAGAGAAATTCCAGCGGAAGGTATGGGTGACACATCCTCTTCTTTACAGGTGTCAGCCTGGCAACTCCTGCAGAAAGGCCAGCAGAGCCCCACTCACACCGGGCCACCCACAAAGCTGTGGCCCCTCACTCCCACCCACCAGCACAGCCCCGAGACTGCTGACGGGGCAGAGAATATGGAGTCAGGCACAGCTTCAGGGGCTATTGCTGCCTGGAGCGCTGTTTATATTGACCTCAACGAGGCACACCTGTGGAGGGCGGGCCGGCAGGGTAAGGCTGCCCAGGTCAGCTAATCCACAACCCTCAGGGAATCACATTGTTGAACATGGACCTCGCTAAGGCAGAAGAGAAGCCAAGGAAAAAAAGGACACAATGCCATTTGCAGCACCGTAAATGAGTCTAGAAGTAATCACGTGACTTGTAGTAAGTCAGAAAGTGAAAGACACATACCATATCATATCACTTATAGGTGTTACCTAAAAATGGATACCAGGGCAGATATTTCCACGGAGAAGGGCAATCACAGATTCATTAAACAAACTTATGGTTCACGAAAGGAAAGGTGTGAGGTTTGGTTTCATTACGATATCGGGGTTAACAATCATATACAAACACAGATGACATATATAATCACCAAAGACCTACAGAATACCAAGAGAGGACTACTCAACATTCTGTCATAACGTACATGGGAAAAGGATCCCAGGAAGAACAGACATCTGTATATGTGTAAAAGAACCACATCTTCCACACCTACAACAAGCCAAACATTGTAATCAAACTTGCTGTAATAAAAAATAAAAAAAATAAATTAAAAACACGAACAAGAAGTAGTGAGACAAACTTGAGGGGCTTTCTCCTGGCACATTCCATTCTAAATTCCAATCTAGAACACCACTTCCACTGAGGCTCTCTTGCCCTAGTAACCAGATTTGGTAAGGGTGAACTGCTGCCACCTTGTGGCCGTTTCACACAACAGCAGCTTTAATCCCAGCGCTAATGGTCAGTTGATATTCAAAATCATTGCAGGCCTGTAAATGACACCTGCCCTGAACACAAATCCTGGGGTCACATATCGACCAAAAAATTCAAAGGACGTCCATATTTCAAAACGACCGTTTCAAAAGGCATATTTTACGCACATTAGTGTTCTGCTTCTTTTCCTTTCTTTCCTTTTTTGTTAAAAAAAAACGGGAATGGAAAAAGGCATCCCTCAGAATGGGCAAAAATCATTGCAAACGAATCAATGGACAGAGGTTTAATCTCCAATATATATAAACAGCTCATGCAGCTTAATATTAAAAAATCAAACAACCCAATACAAAAATGGGCAGAAGATCTAAAGAGGCGTTTCTTCAAAGAAGACACAGAGATGGCCAAGACGCCCATGAAAAGCTGCTCAACAGCACTAATTATTAGAGAAATGCAAATCAAAACTACAATGAGGTATCCCCTCACACCTGTTAGAATCGGCATCATCAGAAAATCTACAAACAACCAATTCTGGGGAGGGTGTGGACAAAAGGATCCCTCTTCCACTATTGGTGGGAATGTAAATTGATACAGTCACTATGGAGAACAGTATGGAGTTTCCTTAAAAAAACTAGAAATAGAATTACCATCTGATCCAGCAATCCCACTTCTGGGCATATACCCAGAGAAAACCGTAAATCAAAAAGGCACATTCACCACAATATTCATTGCAGCACAATTTACAATAGCCAGGTAATAGAAGCCACCTAAATGCCCACAGACAGATAAATGGATAAAGATGTGGTACATATATAAAATGAAATATTACTCGGCCATAAAAAGGAATGAAACTGGGTCATTTGTAGAGACATCGATGGATCAAGGGACTGTCATACAGAATGAAGTCAGAAAGAGGAAACCAAATACTGTATATTAAGGCATATATGTGGAACCTAAAAAATGGTACAGATGAACTGTTTTGCAGCGAAGAAATAGAGACACAAAGGTAGAGAACAAACGTATGGACACCAAGTGTGGGAAGCCATGGGGTGGTGGTGGTGGGATGAGTTGGGAGATTGGGATTGACCTGTATACATGTATATGCATAAAATACATAACTAATAATAACCTGCTGTATAAAAAAATAAATTAATTAATTTCAAAATTCTAAAAAATAAAATTTAAAAATAAAAGAGAAAAAAGTTCTTCCCGTCACACAGATGTATTTATAGGAATGAATTATTTCCATGCTTATATCTATAAATACATAAAAGAGGAATAAAATCTAACTTGAAACATAAAAGAAAAAAAAACCCTGAACCCACCATTTATACAGAGGAAAACCCTATCTGGACACTTGCTCCAGCGGTAAACAATTCTGAAATTGGTCAGAGGTGGGGAACCATCTCCCATACAGCCAGCACCCCAACCCCCACGCAAGGAGCGTCCTCATTGCAAAGCTGGGGGATTGTGCCGAGACATCTGTGCGTAAACGTGAGCTGAGCCCCAGGCCAGCTGCTGCTGAACTGTTCCCACCCTTCCCAGGTAAAACACCTGAATATGTACAAGGGCTTGAAAGCCTAGAGGAAGGGCCGTCGAGCCACACCAGCGACAGCACGCAGGCCAACTTGGTGCCTGCAGGCCAGCCAGGGTGGTCCTGGCCCCGGGCACTCTTCCGGAAGCTTTCCATTGCCCTGCCTGAGATACCCCTCCTGTCCTGGCCCCCACTGCTTTTTTCCTTCCTCACCTCTGTCCGGAGAGAAATTCCAGCGGAAGGTATGGGTGACACATCCTCTTCTTTACAGGTGTCAGCCTGGCAACTCCTGCAGAAAGGCCAGCAGAGCCCCACTCACACCGGGCCACCCACAAAGCTGTGGCCCCTCACTCCCACCCACCAGCACAGCCCCGAGACTGCTGACGGGGCAGAGAAAGTGGAGTCAGGCACAGCTTCAGGGGCTATTGCTGCCTGGTGCGCTGTTTATATTGACCTCAACGAGGCACACCTGGGGAGGGCGGGCCGGCAGGGTAAGACTGCCCAGGTCAGCTAATCCATAACCCTCAGGGAATCACATTGTTGAAAATGGACCTCGCTAAGGCAGACGAGAAGCCAAGAAAAAAAGGACACAATGCCATTTGCAGCACCATAAATGAGTCTAGAAGTAATCACGTCACTTGTAGTAAGTCAGAAATTGAAAGACACGTACCATATCATATCACTTATAGGTGTTACCTAAAAATGGATACCAGGGCAGATATTTCCACGGAGAAGGGCAATCACAGATTCATTAAACAAACTTATGGTTCACGAATGGAAAGGTGTGAGGATTGGTTTCATTACGATATAGGGGTTAACAGACATATACAAACACAGGTGACATATATAATCACCAAAGACCTACAGAATACCAAGAGAGGACTACTCAACATTGTGTCATAACGTACATGGGAAAAGGATCCCAGGAAGAACAGACATCTGTATATGTGTAAAAGAACCACATCTTCCACACCTACAACAAGCCAAACATTGTAATCAAACTTGCTGTAATAAAAAATAAAAAAAATAAATTAAAAACACGAACAAGAAGTAGTGAGACAAACGTGAGGGGCTTTCTCCTGGCACATTCCATTCTAAACTCCAATCTAGAACACCACTTCCACTGAGGCTCTCTTGCCCTAGTAACCAGATTTGGTAAGGGTGAACTGCTGCCACCTTGTGGCCGTTTCACACAACAGCAGCTTTAATCCCAGCGCTAATGGTCAGTTGATATTCAAAATCATTGCAGGCCTGTAAATGACACCTGCCCTGAACACAATTCCTGGGGTCACATATCGACCAAAAATTCAAAGGACGTCCATATTTCAAAACGACCGTTTCAAAAGGCATATTTTACGCACATTAGTGTTCTGCTTCTTTTCCTTTCTTTCCTTTTTTGTTAAAAAAAAACGGGAATGGAAAAAGGCATCCCTCAGAATGGGCAAAAATCGTTGCAAACGAATCAATGGACAGAGGTTTAATCTCCAATATATATAAACAGCTCATGCAGCTTAATATTAAAAAAACAAACAACCCAATACAAAAATGGGCAGAAGATCTAAAGAGGCGTTTCTTCAAAGAAGACACAGAGATGGCCAAGACGCCCATGAAAAGCTGCTCAACAGCACTAATTATTAGAGAAATGCAAATCAAAACTACAATGAGGTATCACCTCACACCTGTTAGAATCGGCATCATCAGAAAATCTACAAACAACCAATTCTGGGGAGGGTGTGGACAAAAGGAGCCCTCTTCCACTATTGGTGGGAATGTAAATTGATACAGTCACTATGGAGAACAGTATGGAGTTTCCTTAAAAAAACTAGAAATAGAATTACCATCTGATCCAGCAATCCCACTTCTGGGCATATACCCAGAGAAAACCGTAAATCAAAAAGGCACATTCACCACAAAGTTCGTTGCAGCACAATTTACAATAGCCAGGTAATAGAAGCCACCTAAATGCCCACAGACAGATAAATGGATAAAGATGTGGTACATATATAAAATGAAATATTACTCGGCCATAAAAAGGAATGAAACTGGGTCATTTGTAGAGACATCGATGGATCAAGGGACTGTCATACAGAATGAAGTCAGAAAGAGGAAACCAAATACTGTATATTAAGGCATATATGTGGAACCTAAAAAACGGTACAGATGAACTGGTTTGCAGCGAAGAAATAGAGACACAGAGGTAGAGAACAAACGTATGGACACCAAGTGTGGGAAGCCATGGGGTGGTGGTGGTGGGATGAGTTGGGAGATTGGGATTGACCAGTATACATGTATATGCATAAAATACATAACTAATAATAAACTGCTGTATAAAAAAAAATTAATTAATTTCAAAATTCTAAAAAATAAAATTTAAAAATAAGAGAGAAAAAAGTTCTTCCCATCACACAGATGTATTTATAGGAATGAATTATTTCCATGCTTATATCTATAAATACATAAAAGAGGAATAAAATCTAACTTGAAACATAAAAGAAAAAAAAAACCTGAACCCACCATTTATACAGAGGAAAACCCTATCTGGACACTTGCTCCAGCGGTAAACAATTCTGAAATTGGTCAGAGGTGGGGAACCATCTCCCATACAGCCAGCACCCCACCCCCCACGCAAGGAGCGGCCTCATTGCAAAGCTGGGGGATTGTGCCGAGGCATCTGTGCGTAAACGTGAGCTGAGCCCCAGGCCAGCTGCTGCTGAACTGTTCCCACCCTTCCCAGGTAAAACACCTGAATATGTACAAGGGCTTGAAAGCCTAGAGGAAGGGCCGTCGAGCCACACCAGCGACAGCACGCAGGCCAACTTGGTGCCTGCAGGCCAGCCAGGGTGGTCCTGGCCCCGGGCGCTCTTCCGGAAGCTTTCCATTGCCCTGCCTGAGATACGCCTCCTGTCCTGGCCCCCACTGCTTTTTTCCTTCCTCACCTCTGTCCGGAGAGAAATTCCAGCGGAAGGTATGGGTGACACATCCTCTTCTTTACAGGTGTCAGCCTGGCAACTCCTGCAGAAAGGCCAGCAGAGCCCCACTCACACCGGGCCACCCACAAAGCTGTGGCCCCTCACTCCCACCCACCAGCACAGCCCCGAGACTGCTGACGGGGCAGAGAAAGTGGAGTCAGGCACAGCTTCAGGGGCTATTGCTGCCTGGAGCGCTGTTTATATTGACCTCAACGAGGCACACCTGGGGAGGGCGGGCCGGCAGGGTAAGGCTGCCCAGGTCAGCTAATCCACAACCCTCAGGGAATCACATTGTTGAACATGGACCTCGCTAAGGCAGAAGAGAAGCCAAGGAAAAAAAGGACACAATGCCATTTGCAGCACCGTAAATGAGTCTAGAAGTAGTCACGTGACTTGTAGTAAGTCAGAAAGTGAAAGACACATACCATATCATATCACTTATAGGTGTTACCTAAAAATGGATACCAGGGCAGATATTTCCACGGAGAAGGGCAATCACAGATTCATTAAACAAACTTATGGCTCACGAAAGGAAAGGTGTGAGGTTTGGTTTCATTACGATATCGGGGTTAACAATCATATACAAACACAGATGACATATATAATCACCAAAGACCTACAGAATACCAAGAGAGGACTACTCAACATTCTGTCATAACGTACATGGGAAAAGGATCCCAGGAAGAACAGACATCTGTATATGTGTAAAAGAACCACATCTTCCACACCTACAACAAGCCAAACATTGTAATCAAACTTGCTGTAATAATAAATAAAAAAATTAAATTAAAAACACGAACAAGAAGTAGTGAGACAAACTTGAGGGGCTTTCTCCTGGCACATTCCATTCTAAATTCCAATCTAGAACACCACTTCCACTGAGGCACTCTTGCCCTAGTAACCAGATTTGGTAAGGGTGAACTGCTGCCACCTTGTGGCCGTTTCACACAACAGCAGCTTTAATCCCAGCGCTAATGGTCAGTTGATATTCAAAATCATTGCAGGCCTGTAAATGACACCTGCCCTGAACACAATTCCTGGGGTCACATATCGACCAAAAAATTCAAAGGACGTCCATATTTCAAAACGACCGTTTCAAAAGGCATATTTTACGCACATTAGTGTTCTGCTTCTTTTCCTTTCTTTCCTTTTTTGTTAAAAAAAAACGGGAATGGAAAAAGGCATCCCTCAGAATGGGCAAAAATCGTTGCAAATGAATCAATGGACAGAGGTTTAATCTCTAATATATATAAACAGCTCATGCAGCTTAATATTAAAAAAACAAACAACCCAATACAAAAATGGGCAGAAGATCTAAAGAGGCGTTTCTTCAAAGAAGACACAGAGATGGCCAAGACGCCCATGAAAAGCTGCTCAACAGCACTAATTATTAGAGAAATGCAAATCAAAACTACAATGAGGTATCACCTCACACCTGTTAGAATCGGCATCATCAGAAAATCTACAAACAACCAATTCTGGGGAGGGTGTGGACAAAAGGAGCCCTCTTCCACTATTGGTGGGAATGTAAATTGATACAGTCACTATGGAGAACAGTATGGAGTTTCCTTAAAAAAACTAGAAATAGAATTACCATCTGATCCAGCAATCCCACTTCTGGGCATATACCCAGAGAAAACCGTAAATCAAAAAGGCACATTCACCACAAAGTTCGTTGCAGCACAATTTACAATAGCCAGGTAATGGAAGCCACCTAAATGCCCACAGACAGATAAATGGATAAAGATGTGGTACATATATAAAATGAAATATTACTCGGCCATAAAAAGGAATGAAACTGGGTCATTTGTAGAGACATCGATGGATCAAGGGACTGTCATACAGAATGAAGTCAGAAAGAGGAAACCAAATACTGTATATTAAGGCATATATGTGGAACCTAAAAAATGGTACAGATGAACTGGTTTGCAGCGAAGAAATAGAGACACAGAGGTAGAGAACAAACGTATGGACACCAAGTGTGGGAAGCCATGGGGTGGTGGTGGTGGGATGAGTTGGGAGATTGGGATTGACCTGTATACATGTATATGCATAAAATACATAACTAATAATAACCTGCTGTATAAAAAAATAAATTAATTAATTTCAAAATTCTAAAAAATAAAATTTAAAAATAAGAGAGAAAAAAGTTCTTCCCATCACACAGATGTATTTATAGGAATGAATTATTTCCATGCTTATATCTATAAATACATAAAAGAGGAATAAAATCTAACTTGAAACATAAAAGAAAAAAAAACCCTGAACCCACCATTTATACAGAGGAAAACACTATCTGGACACTTGCTCCAGCGGTAAACAATTCTGAAATTGGTCAGAGGTGGGGAACCATCTCCCATACAGCCAGCACCCCACCCCCCACGCAAGGAGCGGCCTCATTGCAAAGCTGGGGGATTATGCCGAGGCATCTGTGCGTAAACGTGAGCTGAGCCCCAGGCCAGCTGCTGCTGAACTGTTCCCACCCTTCCCAGGTAAAACACCTGAATATGTACAAGGGCTTGAAAGCCTAGAGGAAGGGCCGTCGAGCCACACCAGCGACAGCACGCAGGCCAACTTGGTGCCTGCAGGCCAGCCAGGGTGGTCCTGGCCCCGGGCGCTCTTCCGGAAGCTTTCCATTGCCCTGCCTGAGATACGCCTCCTGTCCTGTCCCCCACTGCTTTTTTCCTTCCTCACCTCTGTCCGGAGAGAAATTCCAGCGGAAGGTATGGGTGACACATCCTCTTCTTTACAGGTGTCAGCCTGGCAACTCCTGCAGAAAGGCCAGCAGAGCCCGACTCACACCGGGCCACCCACAAAGCTGTGGCCCCTCTCTCCCTCCCACCAGCACAGCCCCGAGACTGCTGACGGGGCAGAGAATATGGAGTCAGGCACAGCTTCAGGGGCTATTGCTGCCTGGAGCGCTGTTTATATTGACCTCAACGAGGCACACCTGTGGAGGGCGGGCCGGCAGGGTAAGGCTGCCCAGGTCAGCTAATCCACAACCCTCAGGGAATCACATTGTTGAACATGGACCTCGCTAAGGCAGAAGAGAAGCCAAGGAAAAAAAGGACACAATGCCATTTGCAGCACCGTAAATGAGTCTAGAAGTAATCACGTGACTTGTAGTAAGTCAGAAAGTGAAAGACACATACCATATCATATCACTTATAGGTGTTACCTAAAAATGGATACCAGGGCAGATATTTCCACGGAGAAGGGCAATCACAGATTCATTAAACAAACTTATGGTTCACGAAAGGAAAGGTGTGAGGTTTGGTTTCATTACGATATCGGGGTTAACAATCATATACAAACACAGATGACATATATAATCACCAAAGACCCACAGAATACCAAGAGAGGACTACTCAACATTCTGTCATAACGTACATGGGAAAAGGATCCCAGGAAGAACAGACATCTGTATATGTGTAAAAGAACCACATCTTCCACACCTACAACAAGCCAAACATTGTAATCAAACTTGCTGTAATAAAAAATAAAAAAATTAAATTAAAAACACGAACAAGAAGTAGTGAGACAAACTTGAGGGGCTTTCTCCTGGCACATTCCATTCTAAATTCCAATCTAGAACACCACTTCCACTGAGGCTCTCTTGCCCTAGTAACCAGATTTGGTAAGGGTGAACTGCTGCCACCTTGTGGCCGTTTCACACAACAGCAGCTTTAATCCCAGCGCTAATGGTCAGTTGATATTCAAAATCATTGCAGGCCTGTAAATGACACCTGACCTGAACACAATTCCTGGGGTCACATATCGACCAAAAAATTCAAAGGACGTCCATATTTCAAAACGACCGTTTCAAAAGGCATATTTTACGCACATTAGTGTTCTGCTTCTTTTCCTTTCTTTCCTTTTTTGTTAAAAAAAAACGGGAATGGAAAAAGGCATCCCTCAGAATGGGCAAAAATCGTTGAAAACGAATCAATGGACAGAGGTTTAATCTCCAATATATATAAACAGCTCATGCAGCTTAATATTAAAAAAACAAACAACCCAATACAAAAATGGGCAGAAGATCTAAAGAGGCGTTTCTTCAACGAAGACACAGAGATGGCCAAGACGCCCATGAAAAGCTGCTCAACAGCACTAATTATTAGAGAAATGCAAATCAAAACTACAATGAGGTATCACCTCACACCTGTTAGAATCGGCATCATCAGAAAATCTACAAACAACCAATTCTGGGGAGGGTGTGGACAAAAGGATCCCTCTTCCACTATTGGTGGGAATGTAAATTGATACAGTCACTATGGAGAACAGTATGGAGTTTCCTTAAAAAAACTAGAAATAGAATTACCATCTGATCCAGCAATCCCACTTCTGGGCATATACCCAGAGAAAACCGTAAATCAAAAAGGCACATTCACCACAAAGTTCGTTGCAGCACAATTTACAATAGCCAGGTAATAGAAGCCACCTAAATGCCCACAGACAGATAAATGGATAAAGATGTGGTACATATATAAAATGAAATATTACTCGGCCATAAAAAGGAATGAAACTGGGTCATTTGTAGAGACATCGATGGATCAAGGGACTGTCATACAGAATGAAGTCAGAAAGAGGAAACCAAATACTGTATATTAAGGCATATATGTGGAACCTAAAAAATGGTACAGATGAACTGGTTTGCAGGGAAGAAATAGAGACACAGAGGTAGAGAACAAACGTATGGACACCAAGTGTGGGAAGCCATGGGGTGGTGGTGGTGGGATGAGTTGGGAGTTTGGGCTTGACCTGTATACATGTATATACATAAAATACATAACTAATAATAACGTGCTGTATAAAAAAAAATAAATAAAATTAAATTTCAAATTTTTAAAAATAAAATTTAAAAATAAAACAGAAAAAATTCTTCCCATCACACAGATGTATTTATAGGAAAGAATTATTTCCATGCTTATATCTATAAATACATAAAAGGGGAATAATATCTAACTTGAACCATAAAAGAAAAAAAAAACCTGAACCCAGGAGTTATACAGAGGAAAACACTATCAGGGCACTTGCTCCAGTGGTAAACAATTCTGAAATTGGTCAGAGGTGGGGAACCATCTCCCATACAGCCAGCAACCCACCCCCCACGCAAGGAGCGTCCTCATTGCAAAGCTGGGGGACCATGCCGAGGCATCTGTGAGTAAACGTGAGCTGAGCCCCAGGCCAGCTGCTGCTGAACTGTTCCCACCCTTTCCAGGTAAAACACCTGAATATGTACAAGGGCTTGAAAGCCTAGAGGAAGGACCGTGGAGCCACACCAGCGACACCACGCAGGCCAACTTGGTGCCTGCAGGCCAGCCAGCGTGGTCCTGGACCCTGGCGCTCTTCCAGAAGCTTTCCATTGCCCTGCCTGAGATACCCCTCCTGTCCCGGCCCCCACTGCTTTTTTTCCTTCCTCACCACTGTCCAGAGAGAAATTCCAGCGGAAGGTATGGGTGACACATCCTCTTCTTTACAGGCGGCAGCCTGGCAACTCCTGCAGAAAGGCCAGCAGAACCCCACTCACACCGGGCCACCCACAAAGCTGTGGCCCCTCACTCCCTCCCACCAGCACAGCCCCGAGACTGCTGACGGGGCAGAGAATATGGAGTCAGGCACAGCTTCAGGGGCTATTGCTGCCTGGAGCGCTGTTTATATTGACCTCAACGAGGCACACCTGTGGAGGGCGGGCCGGCAGGGTAAGGCTGCCCAGGTCAGCTAATCCACAACCCTCAGGGAATCACATTGTTGAAAATGGACCCCGCTAAGGCAGAAGAGAAGCCAAGGGAAAAAAGGACACAATGCCATTTGCAGCACCGTAGATGAGTCTAGAAGTAATCACGTGACTTGTAGTAAGTCAGAAAGTGAAAGACACATATCATATCATATCACTTGTAGGTGTTACCTAAAAATGGATACCAGGGCAGATATTTCCACGGAGAAGGGCAATCACAGATTCATTAAACAAACTTATGGTTCACCAATGGAAAGGTGTGAGGATTGGTTTCATTACGATATAGGGGTTAACAGACATATACAAACACAGGTGACATATATAATCACCAAAGACCTACAGTATACCAAGAGAGGACTACTCAACATTCTGTCATAACGTACATGGGAAAAGGATCCCAAGAAGAACAGTCATCTGTATATGTGTAAAAGAACCACATCTTCCACACCTACAACAAGCCAAACATTGTAATCAAACTTGCTGTAATAAAAAATAAAAACTTAAATTAAAAACACGAACAAGAAGTAGTGAGACAAACGTGAGGGGCTTTCTCCTGGCACATTCCATTCTAAACTCCAATCTAGAACACCACTTCCACTGAGGCTCTCTTGCCCTAGTAACCAGATTTGGTAAGGGTGAACTGCTGCCACCTTGTGGCCGTTTCACACAACAGCAGCTTTAATCCCAACGCTAATGGTCAGTTGATATTCAAAATCATTGCAGGCCTGTAAATGACACCTGCCCTGAAAACAAATCCTGGGGTCACATATCGACCAAAAATTTCAAAGGACGTCCACATTTCAAAACGACCGTTTCAAAAGGCATATTTTACGCACATTCGTGTTCTGCTTCTTTTCCTTTCTTTCCTTTTTTGTTAAAAAAAAACGGGAATGGAAAAAGGCATCCCTCAGAATGGGCGAAAATCGTTGCAGACGAATCAATGGACAGAGGTTTAATCTCCAATATATATAAACAGCTCATGCAGCTTAATATTAATAAAACAAACAACCCAAAAAAATGGGCAGAAGATCTAAAGAGACGTTTCTTCAAAGGAGACACAGAGATGGCCAAGACGCACATGAAAAGCTGCTCAACAGCACTAATTATTAGAGAAATGCAAATCAAAACTACAATGAGGTATCACCTCACACCTGTTAGAATCGGCATCATCAGAAAATCTACAAACAACCAATTCTGGGGAGGGTGTGGACAAAAGGAGCCCTCTTCCACTATTGGTGGGAATGTAAATTGATACAGTCACTATGGAGAACAGTATGGAGTTTCCTTAAAAAAACTAGAAATAGAATTACCATCTGATCCAGCAATCCCACTTCTGGGCATATACCCAGAGAAAACCGTATTTCAAAAAGGCACATTCACCACAATGTTCGTTGCAGCACTATTTACAATAGCCAGGTAATGGAAGCAACCTAAATGCCCACAGACAGATGAATGGATAAAGATGTGGTACATATATAAAATGGAATATTACTCGGCCATAAAAAGGAATGAAACTGGGTCATCTGTAGAGACATCGATGGATCGAGAGACTGTCATACAGAATGAAGTAAGTCAGAAAGAGGAAAACAAATATTGTATATTAATGCATATATGTGGAGCCTAAAAATGGTACAGATGAACTGGTTTGCAGGGAAGAAATAGAGACACAGAGGTAGAGAACAAACGTATGGACACCAAGTGTGGGAAGCCATGGGGTGGTGGTGGTGGGATGAGTTGGGAGTTTGGGATTGACCTGTATACATGTATATGCATAAAATACATAACTAATAATAACGTGCTGTATAAAAAAATAAATAAAATTTCAAAATTTTAAAAAATAAAATTTAAAAATAAAAGAGAAAAAAGTTCTTCCCGTCACACAGATGTATTTATAGGAATGAATTATTTCCATGCTTATATCTATAAATACATAAAAGAGGAATAACATCTAACTTGAAACATAAAAGAAAAAAAAAGTGAACCCACGAGTTATACAGAGGAAAACCCTATCACGGCACTTGCTCCAGTGGTAAACAATTCTGAAATTGGTCAGAGGTGGGGAACCATCTCCCATACAGCCAGCAACCCAACCCCCACGCAAGGAGCGTCCTCATTGCAAAGCTGGGGGACCGTGCCGAGGCATCTGTGAGTAAACGTGAGCTGAGCCCCAGGCCAGCTGCTGCTGAACTGTTCCCACCCTTTCCAGGTAAAACACCTGAATATGTACAAGGGCTTGAAAGCCTAGAGGAAGGACCGTGGAGCCACACCAGTGACAGCACACAGGCCAACTTGGTGCCTGCAGGCCAGCCACCATGGTCCTGGACCCTGGCGCTCTTCCAGAAGCTTTCCATTGCCCTGCCTGAGATACCCCTCCTGTCCCGGCCCCCACTGCTTTTTTCCTTCCTCACCTCTGTCCGGAGAGAAATTCCAGCGGAAGGTATGGGTGACACATCCTCTTCTTTACAGGCGGCAGCCTGGCAACTCCTGCAGAAAGGCCAGCAGAACCCCACTCACACCGGGCCACCCACAAAGCTGTGGCCCCTCACTCCCTCCCACCAGCACAGCCCCGAGACTGCTGACGGGGCAGAGAATATGGAGTCAGGCACAGCTTCAGGGGCTATTGCTGCCTGGAGCTCTGTTTATATTGACCTCAACGAGGCACACCTGGGGAGGGCGGGCCGGCAGGGTAAGGCTGCCCAGGTCAGCTAATCCACAACCCTCAGGGAATCACATTGTTGAAAATGGACCCCGCTAAGGCAGAAGAGTAGCCAAGGGAAAAAAGGACACAATGCCTTTTGCAGCACCGTAGATGAGTCTAGAAGTAATCACGTGACTTGTAGTAAGTCAGAAAGTGAAAGACACATATCATATCATATCACTTATAGGTGTTACCTAAAAATGGATACCAGGGCAGATATTTCCACGGAGAAGGGCAATCACAGATTCATTAAACAAACTTATGGTTCACCAATGGAAAGGTGTGAGGATTGGTTTCATTACGATATAGGGGTTAACAGACATATACAAACACAGGTGACATATATAATCACCAAAGACCTACAGAATACCAAGAGAGGACTACTCAACATTCTGTCATAACGGACATGGGAAAAGGATCCCAAGAAGAACAGTCATCTGTATATGTGTAAAAGAACCACATCTTCCACACCTACAACAAGCCAAACATTGTAATCAAACTTGCTGTAATAAAAAATAAAAACTTAAATTAAAAACACGAACAAGAAGTAGTGAGACAAACGTGAGGGGCTTTCTCCTGGCACATTCCATTCTAAACTCCAATCTAGAACACCACTTCCACTGAGGCTCTCTTGCCCTAGTAACCAGATTTGGTAAGGGTGAACTGCTGCCACCTTGTGGCCGTTTCACACAACAGCAGCTTTAATCCCAACGCTAATGGTCAGTTGATATTCAAAATCATTGCAGGCCTGTAAATGACACCTGCCCTGAAAACAAATCCTGGGGTCACATATCGACCAAAAATTTCAAAGGACGTCCACATTTCAAAACGACCGTTTCAAAAGGCATATTTTACGCACATTCGTGTTCTGCTTCTTTTCCTTTCTTTCCTTTTTTGTTAAAAAAAAACGGGAATGGAAAAAGGCATCCCTCAGAATGGGCGAAAATCGTTGCAGACGAATCAATGGACAGAGGTTTAATCTCCAATATATATAAACAGCTCATGCAGCTTAATATTAATAAAACAAACAACCCAAAAAAATGGGCAGAAGATCTAAAGAGACGTTTCTTCAAAGGAGACACAGAGATGGCCAAGACGCACATGAAAAGCTGCTCAACAGCACTAATTATTAGAGAAATGCAAATCAAAACTACAATGAGGTATCACCTCACACCTGTTAGAATCGGCATCATCAGAAAATCTACAAACAACCAATTCTGGGGAGGGTGTGGACAAAAGGAGCCCTCTTCCACTATTGGTGGGAATGTAAATTGATACAGTCACTATGGAGAACAGTATGGAGTTTCCTTAAAATAACTAGAAATAGAATTACCATCTGATCCAGCAATCCCACTTCTGGGCATATACCCAGAGAAAACCGTATTTCAAAAAGGCATATTCACCACAATATTCGTTGCAGCACTATTTACAATAGCCAGGTAATGGAAGCAACCTAAATGCCCACAGACAGATGAATGGATAAAGATGTGGTACATATATAAAATGGAATATTACTCGGCCATAAAAAGGAATGAAACTGGGTCATCTGTAGAGACATCGATGGATCGAGAGACTGTCATACAGAATGAAGTAAGTCAGAAAGAGGAAAACAAATATTGTATATTAATGCATATATGTGGAGCCTAAAAATGGTACAGATGAACTGGTTTGCAGGGAAGAAATAGAGACACAGAGGTAGAGAACAAACGTATGGACACCAAGTGTGGGAAGCCATGGGGTGGTGGTGGTGGGATGAGTTGGGAGTTTGGGATTGACCTGTATACATGTATATGCATAAAATACATAACTAATAATAACGTGCTGTATAAAAAAATAAATAAAATTTCAAAATTTTAAAAAATAAAATTTAAAAATAAAACAGAAAAAAGTTCTTCCCGTCACACAGATGTATTTATAGGAATGAATTATTTCCATGCTTATATCTATAAATACATAAAAGAGGAATAACATCTAACTTGAAACATAAAAGAAAAAAAAAGTGAACCCACGAGTTATACAGAGGAAAACCCTATCACGGCACTTGCTCCAGTGGTAAACAATTCTGAAATTGGTCAGAGGTGGGGAACCATCTCCCATACAGCCAGCAACCCAACCCCCACGCAAGGAGCGTCCTCATTGCAAAGCTGGGGGACCGTGCCGAGGCATCTGTGAGTAAACGTGAGCTGAGCCCCAGGCCAGCTGCTGCTGAACTGTTCCCACCCTTTCCAGGTAAAACACCTGAATATGTACAAGGGCTTGAAAGCCTAGAGGAAGGATCGTGGAGCCACACCAGTGACAGCACGCAGGCCAACTTGGTGCCTGCAGGCCAGCCAGCGTGGTCCTGGACCCTGGCGCTCTTCCAGAAGCTTTCCATTGCCCTGCCTGAGATACCCCTCCTGTCCCGGCCCCCACTGCTTTTTTCCTTCCTCACCTCTGTCCGGAGAGAAATTCCAGCGGAAGGTATGGGTGACACATCCTCTTCTTTACAGGCGGCAGCCTGGCAACTCCTGCAGAAAGGCCAGCAGAACCCCACTCACACCGGGCCACCCACAAAGCTGTGGCCCCTCACTCCCTCCCACCAGCACAGCCCCGAGACTGCTGACGGGGCAGAGAATATGGAGTCAGGCACAGCTTCAGGGGCTATTGCTGCCTGGAGCTCTGTTTATATTGACCTCAACGAGGCACACCTGGGGAGGGCGGGCCGGCAGGGTAAGGCTGCCCAGGTCAGCTAATCCACAACCCTCAGGGAATCACATTGTTGAAAATGGACCCCGCTAAGGCAGAAGAGTAGCCAAGGGAAAAAAGGACACAATGCCATTTGCAGCACCGTAGATGAGTCTAGAAGTAATCACGTGACTTGTAGTAAGTCAGAAAGTGAAAGACACATATCATATCCTATCACTTATAGGTGTTACCTAAAAATGGATACCAGGGCAGATATTTCCACGGAGAAGGGCAATCACAGATTCATTAAACAAACTTATGGTTCACCAATGGAAAGGTGTGAGGATTGGTTTCATTACGATATAGGGGTTAACAGACATATACAAACACAGGTGACATATATAATCACCAAAGACCTACAGAATACCAAGAGAGGACTACTCAACATTCTGTCATAACGGACATGGGAAAAGGATCCCAAGAAGAACAGTCATCTGTATATGTGTAAAAGAACCACATCTTCCACACCTACAACAAGCCAAACATTGTAATCAAACTTGCTGTAATAAAAAATAAAAACTTAAATTAAAAACACGAACAAGAAGTAGTGAGACAAACGTGAGGGGCTTTCTCCTGGCACATTCCATTCTAAACTCCAATCTAGAACACCACTTCCACTGAGGCTCTCTTGCCCTAGTAACCAGATTTGGTAAGGGTGAACTGCTGCCACCTTGTGGCCGTTTCACACAACAGCAGCTTTAATCCCAACGCTAATGGTCAGTTGATATTCAAAATCATTGCAGGCCTGTAAATGACACCTGCCCTGAAAACAAATCCTGGGGTCACATATCGACCAAAAATTTCAAAGGACGTCCACATTTCAAAACGACCGTTTCAAAAGGCATATTTTACGCACATTCGTGTTCTGCTTCTTTTCCTTTCTTTCCTTTTTTGTTAAAAAACACGGGAATGGAAAAAGGCATCCCTCAGAATGGGCGAAAATCGTTGCAGACGAATCAATGGACAGAGGTTTAATCTCCAATATATATAAACAGCTCATGCAGCTTAATATTAATAAAACAAACAACCCAAAAAAATGGGCAGAAGATCTAAAGAGACGTTTCTTCAAAGGAGACACAGAGATGGCCAAGACGCACATGAAAAGCTGCTCAACAGCACTAATTATTAGAGAAATGCAAATCAAAACTACAATGAGGTATCACCTCACACCTGTTAGAAACGGCATCATCAGAAAATCTACAAACAACCAATTCTGGGGAGGGTGTGGACAAAAGGAGCCCTCTTCCACTATTGGTGGGAATGTAAATTGATACAGTCCCTATGGAGAACAGTATGGAGTTTCCTTAAAATAACTAGAAATAGAATTACCATCTGATCCAGCAATCACACTTCTGGGCATATACCCAGAGAAAACCGTATTTCAAAAAGGCACATTCACCACAATGTTCGTTGCAGCACTATTTACAATAGCCAGGTAATGGAAGCAACCTAAATGCCCACAGACAGATGAATGGATAAAGATGTGGTACATATATAAAATGGAATATGACTCGGCCATAAAAAGGAATGAAACTGGGTCATTTGTAGAGACATCGATGGATCGAGAGACTGTCATACAGAATGAAGTAAGTCAGAAAGAGGAAAACAAATATTGTATATTAATGCATATATGTGGAGCCTAAAAATGGTACAGATGAACTGGTTTGCAGGGAAGAAATAGAGACACAGAGGTAGAGAACAAACGTATGGACACCAAGTGTGGGAAGCCATGGGGTGGTGGTGGTGGGATGAGTTGGGAGTTTGGGATTGACCTGTATACATGTATATGCATAAAATACATAACTAATAATAACGTGCTGTATAAAAAAATAAATAAAATTTCAAAATTTTAAAAAATAAAATTTAAAAATAAAACAGAAAAAAGTTCTTCCCGTCACACAGATGTATTCATAGGAATGAATTATTTCCATGCTTATATCTATAAATACATAAAAGAGGAATAACATCTAACTTGAAACATAAAAGAAAAAAAAAGTGAACCCACGAGTTATACAGAGGAAAACCCTATCACGGCACTTGCTCCAGTGGTAAACAATTCTGAAATTGGTCAGAGGTGGGGAACCATCTCCCATACAGCCAGCAACCCAACCCCCACACAAGGAGCGTCCTCATTGCAAAGCTGGGGGACCGTGCCGAGGCATCTGTGAGTAAACGTGAGCTGAGCCCCAGGCCAGCTGCTGCTGAACTGTTCCCACCCTTTCCAGGTAAAACACCTGAATATGTACAAGGGCTTGAAAGCCTAGAGGAAGGACCGTGGAGCCACACCAGCGACAGCACGCAGGCCAACTTAGTGCCTGCAGGCCAGCCAGCGTGGTCCTGGACCCTGGCGCTCTTCCAGAAGCTTTCCATTGCCCTGCCTGAGATACCCCTCCTGTCCCGGCCCCCACTGCTTTTTTCCTTCCTCACCTCTGTCCGGAGAGAAATTCCAGCGGAAGGTATGGGTGACACATCCTCTTCTTTACAGGCAGCAGCCTGGCAACTCCTGCAGAAAGGCCAGCAGAACCCCACTCACACCGGGCCACCCACAAAGCTGTGGCCCCTCACTCCCTCCCACCAGCACAGCCCCGAGACTGCTGACGGGGCAGAGAATATGGAGTCAGGCACAGCTTCAGGGGCTATTGCTGCCTGGAGCTCTGTTTATATTGACCTCAACGAGGCACACCTGGGGAGGGCGGGCCGGCAGGGTAAGGCTGCCCAGGTCAGCTAATCCACAACCCTCAGGGAATCACATTGTTGAAAATGGACCCCGCTAAGGCAGAAGAGAAGCCAAGGGAAAAAAGGACACAATGCCATTTGCAGCACCGTAGATGAGTCTAGAAGTAATCACGTGACTTGTAGTAAGTCAGAAAGTGAAAGACACATATCATATCATATCACTTATAGGTGTTACCTAAAAATGGATACCAGGGCAGATATTTCCACGGAGAAGGGCAATCACAGATTCATTAAACAAACTTATGGTTCACCAATGGAAAGGTGTGAGGATTGGTTTCATTACGATATCGGGGTTAACAGACATATACAAACACAGGTGACATATATAATCACCAAAGACCTACAGAATACCAAGAGAGGACTACTCAACATTCTGTCATAACGTACATGGGAAAAGGATCCCAAGAAGAACAGTCATCTGTATATGTGTAAAAGAACCACATCTTCCACACCTACAACAAGCCAAACATTGTAATCAAACTTGCTGTAATAAAAAATAAAAACTTAAATTAAAAACACGAACAAGAAGTAGTGAGACAAACGTGAGGGGCTTTCTCCTGGTACATTCCATTCTAAACTCCAATCTAGAACACCACTTCCACTGAGGCTCTCTTGCCCTAGTAACCAGATTTGGTAAGGGTGAACTGCTGCCACCTTGTGGCCGTTTCACACAACAGCAGCTTTAATCCCAATGCTAATGGTCAGTTGATATTCAAAATCATTGCAGGCCTGTAAATGACACCTGCCCTGAAAACAAATCCTGGGGTCACATATCAACCAAAAATTTCAAAGGACGTCCATATTTCAAAACGACCGTTTCAAAAGGCATATTTTATGCACATTAGTGTTCTGCTTCTTTTCCTTTCTTTCCTTTTTTGTTAAAAAACACGGGAATGGAAAAAGGCATCCCTCAGAATGGGCGAAAATCGTTGCAGACGAATCAATGGACAGAGGTGTAATCTCCAATATATATAAACAGCTCATGCAGCTTAATATTAAAAAAACAAACAACGCAAAAAAAATGGGCAGATCTAAATAGACGTTTCTTCAAAGGAGACACAGAGATGGCCAAGACGCACATGAAAAGCTGCTCAACAGCACTAATTATTAGAGAAATGCAAATCAAAACTACAGTGAGGTATCACCTCACACCTGTTAGAATCGGCATCATCAGAAAATCTACAAACAACCAATTCTGGGGAGGGTGTGGACAAAAGGAGCCCTCTTCCACTATTGGTGGGAATGTAAATTGATACAGTCCCTATGGAGAACAGTATGGAGTTTCCTTAAAAAAACTAGAAATAGAATTACCATCTGATCCAGCAATCCCACTTCTGGGCATATACCCAGAGAAAACCGTATTTCAAAAAGGCACATTCACCACAATGTTCGTTGCAGCACTATTTACAATAGCCAGGTAATGGAAGCAACCTAAATGCCCACAGACAGATGAATGGATAAAGATGTGGTACATATATAAAATGGAATATTACTCGGCCATAAAAAGGAATGAAACTGGGTCATTTGTAGAGACATCGATGGATCGAGAGACTGTCATACAGAATGAAGTAAGTCAGAAAGAGGAAAACAAATATTGTATATTAATGCATATATGTGGAGCCTAAAAATGGTACAGATGAACTGGTTTGCAGGGAAGAAATAGAGACACAGAGGTAGAGAACAAACGTATGGACACCAAGTGTGGTAAGCCATGGGGTGGTGGTGGTGGGATGAGTTGGGAGTTTGGGATTGACCTGTATACAGGTATATACATAAAATACATAACTAATAATAACGTGCTGTATAAAATCATAAATAAAATTAAATTTCAAAATTTTAAAAAATAAAATTTAAAAATAAAACAGAAAAAATTCTTCCCGTCACACAGATGTATTTATAGGAATGAATTATTTCCATGCTTATATTTATAAATACATAAAAGAGGAATAAAATCTAACTTGAACCAAAAAAGAAAAAAAAATTGAACCCACGAGTTATACAGAGGAAAACCCTATCACGGCACTTGCTCCAGCAGTAAACAATTGTGAAATTGGTCAGAGGTGGGGAACCATCTCCCATACAGCCAGCAACCCACCCCCCACGCAAGGAGCATCCTCATTGCAAAGCTGGGGGACCGTGCCGAGGCATCTGTGAGTAAACGTGAGCTGAGCTCCAGGCCAGCTGCTGCTGAACTGTTCCCACCCTTTCCAGGTAAAACACCTGAATATGTACAAGGGCTTGAAAGCCTAGGGGAAGGACCGTGGAGCCACACCAGCGACAGCACGCAGGCCAACTTGGTGCCTGCAGGCCAGCCAGCGTGGTCCTGGACCCTGGCACTCTTCCAGAAGCTTTCCATTGCCCTGACTGAGATACCCCTCCTGTCCCGGACCCCACTGCTTTTTTCCTTCCTCACCTCTGTCCGGAGAGAAATTCCAGCAGAAGGTATGGGTGACACATCCTCTTCTTTACAGGCGGCAGCCTGGCAACTCCTGCAGAAAGGCCAGCAGAACCCCACTCACACCGGGCCACCCACAAAGCTGTGGCCCCTCACTCCCTCCCACCAGCACCGCCCCGAGACTGCTGACGGGGCAGAGAATATGGAGTCAGGCACAGCTTCAGAGGCTATTGCTGCCTGGAGCTCTGTTTATATTGATCTCAACGAGGCACACCTGGGGAGGGCGGGCCGGCAGGGTAAGGCTGCCCAGGTCAGCTAATCCACAACCCTCAGGGAATCACATTGTTGAAAATGGACCCCGCTAAGGCAGAAGAGAAGCCAAGGGAAAAAAGGACACAATGCCATTTGCAGCACCGTAGATGAGTCTAGAAGTAATCACGTGACTTGTAGTAAGTCAGAAAGTGAAAGACACATATCATATCATATCACTTATAGGTGTTACCTAAAAATGGATACCAGGGCAGATATTTCCACGGAGAAGGGCAATCACAGATTCATTAAACAAACTTATGGTTCACCAATGGAAAGGTGTGAGGATTGGTTTCATTATGATATCGGGGTTAACAGACATATACAAACACAGGTGACATATATAATCACCAAAGACCTACAGAATACCAAGAGAGGACTACTCAACATTCTGTCATAACGTACATGGGAAAAGGATCCCAAGAAGAACAGTCATCTGTATATGTGTAAAAGAACCACATCTTCCACACCTACAACAAGCCAAACATTGTAATCAAACTTGCTGTAATAAAAAATAAAAAATTAAATTAAAAACACGAACAAGAAGTAGTGAGACAAACGTGAGGGGCTTTCTCCTGGCACATTCCATTCTAAACTCCAATCTAAAACACCACTTCCACTGAGGCTCTCGTGCCCTAGTAACCAGATTTGGTAAGGGTGAACTGCTGCCACCTTGTGGACGTTTCACACAACAGCAGCTTTAATCCCAACGCTAATGGTCAGTTGATATTCAAAATCATTGCAGGCCTGTAAATGACACCTGCCCTGAAAACAAATCCTGGGGTCACATATCGACCAAAAATTTCAAAGGACGTCCATATTTCAAAACGACCATTTCAAAAGGCATATTTTACGCACATTAGTGTTCTGCTTCTTTTCCTTTCTTTCCTTTTTTGTTAAAAAACACGGGAATGGAAAAAGGCATCCCTCAGAATGGGCGAAAATCGTTGCAGACGAATCAATGGACAGAGGTTTAATCTCCAATATATATAAACAGCTCATGCAGCTTAATATTAAAAAAACAAACAACCCAAAAAAAAATGGGCAGAAGATCTAAAGAGACGTTTCTTCAAAGGAGACACAGAGATGGCCAAGACGCACATGAAAAGCTGCTCAACAGCACTAATTATTAGAGAAATGCAAATCAAAACTACAATGAGGTATCACCTCATACCCGTTAGAATCGGCATCATCAGAAAATCTACAAACAACCAATTCTGGGGAGGGTGTGGACAAAAGGAGCCCTCTTCCACTATTGGTGGGAATGTAAATTGATACAGTCACTATGGAGAACAGTATGGAGTTTCCTTAAAAAAACTAGAAATAGAATTACCATCTGATCCAGCAATCCCACTTCTGGGCATATACCCAGAGAAAACCGTATTTCAAAAAGGCACATTCACCACAATGTTCGTTGCAGCACTATTTACAATAGCCAGGTAATGGAAGCAACCTAAATGCCCACAGACAGATGAATGGATAAAGATGTGGTACATATATAAAATGGAATATGACTCGGCCGTAAAAAGGAATGAAACTGGGTCATTTGTAGAGACATCGATGGATCGAGAGACTGTCATACAGAATGAAGTAAGTCAGAAAGAGGAAAACAAATATTGTATATTAATGCATATATGTGGAGCCTAAAAATGGTACAGATGAACTTGTATGCAGGGAAGAAATAGAGACACAGATGTAGAGAACAAACGTATGGACACCAAGTGTGGTAAGCCATGGGGTGGTGGTGGTGGGATGAGTTGGGAGTTTGGGATTGACCTGTATACAGGTATATACATAAAATACATAACTAATAATAACGTGCTGTATAAAATCATAAATAAAATTAAATTTCAAAATTTTAAAAAATAAAATTTAAAAATAAAACAGAAAAAATTCTTCCCGTCACACAGATGTATTTATAGGAATGAATTATTTCCATGCTTATATTTATAAATACATAAAAGAGGAATAAAATCTAACTTGAACCAAAAAAGAAAAAAAAATTGAACCCACGAGTTATACAGAGGAAAACCCTATCACGGCACTTGCTCCAGCAGTAAACAATTGTGAAATTGGTCAGAGGTGGGGAACCATCTCCCATACAGCCAGCAACCCACCCCCCACGCAAGGAGCATCCTCATTGCAAAGCTGGGGGACCGTGCCGAGGCATCTGTGAGTAAACGTGAGCTGAGCTCCAGGCCAGCTGCTGCTGAACTGTTCCCACCCTTTCCAGGTAAAACACCTGAATATGTACAAGGGCTTGAAAGCCTAGAGGAAGGACCGTGGAGCCACACCAGCGACAGCACGCAGGCCAACTTGGTGCCTGCAGGCCAGCCAGCGTGGTCCTGGACCCTGGCACTCTTCCAGAAGCTTTCCATTGCACTGACTGAGATACCCCTCCTGTCCCGGACCCCACTGCTTTTTTCCTTCCTCACCTCTGTCCGGAGAGAAATTCCAGCAGAAGGTATGGGTGACACATCCTCTTCTTTACAGGCGGCAGCCTGGCAACTCCTGCAGAAAGGCCAGCAGAACCCCACTCACACCGGGCCACCCACAAAGCTGTGGCCCCTCACTCCCTCCCACCAGCACAGCCCCGAGACTGCTGACGGGGCAGAGAATATGGAGTCAGGCACAGCTTCAGGGGCTATTGCTGCCTGGAGTGCTGTTTATATTGACCTCAAGGAGGCACACCTGGGGAGGGCGGGCCGGCAGGGTAAGGCTGCCCAGGTCAGCTAATCCACAACCCTCAGGGAATCACATTGTTGAAAATGGACCCCGCTAAGGCAGAAGAGAAGCCAAGGGAAAAAAGGACACAATGCCATTTGCAGCACCGTAGATGAGTCTAGAAGTAATCACGTGACTTGTAGTAAGTCAGAAAGTGAAAGACACATATCATATCATATCACTTATAGGTGTTACCTAAAAATGGATACCAGGGCAGATATTTCCACGGAGAAGGGCAATCACAGATTCATTAAACAAACTTATGGTTCACCAATGGAAAGGTGTGAGGATTGGTTTCATTACGATATCGGGGTTAACAGACATATACAAACACAGGTGACATATATAATCGCCAAAGACCTACAGAATACCAAGAGAGGACTACTCAACATTCTGTCATAACGTACATGGGAAAAGGATCCCAAGAAGAACAGTCATCTGTATATGTGTAAAAGAACCACATCTTCCACACCTACAACAAACCAAACATTGTAATCAAACTTGCTGTAATAAAAAATAAAAACTTAAATTAAAAACACGAACAAGAAGTAGTGAGACAAACGAGAGGGGCTTTCTCCTGGTACATTCCATTCTAAACTCCAATCTAGAACACCACTTCCACTGAGGTTCTCTTGCCCTAGTAACCAGATTTGGTAAGGGTGAACTGCTGCCACCTTGTGGCCGTTTCACACAACAGCAGCTTTAATCCCAACGCTAATGGTCAGTTGATATTCAAAATCATCGCAGGCCTGTAAATGACACCTGCCCTGAAAACAAATCCTGGGGTCACATATCGACCAAAAAATTCAAAGGATGTCCATATTTCAAAACGACCGTTTCAAAAGGCATATTTTACGCACAGTAGTGTTCTGCTTCTTTTCCTTTCTTTCCTTTTTTGTTAAAAAAAACGGGAATGGAAAAAGGCATCCCTCAGGATGGGTGAAAATCGTTGCAAACGAATCAATGGACACAGGTTTAATCTCCAATATATATAAACAGCTCATGCAGCTTAATATTAAAAAAACAAACAACCCAAAAAAAAATGGGCAGAAGATCTAAAGAGACGTTTCTTCAAAGGAGACACAGAGATGGCCAAGACGCACATGAAAAGCTGCTCAACAGCACTAATTATTAGAGAAATGCAAATCAAAACTACAATGAGGTATCACCTCACACCTGTTAGAATCGGCATCATCAGAAAATCTACAAACAACCAATTCTGGGGAGGGTGTGGACAAAAGGAGCCCTCTTCCACTATTGGTGGGAATGTAAATTGATACAGTCACTATGGAGAACAGTATGGAGTTTCCTTAAAAGAACTAGAAATAGAATTACCATCTGATCCAGCAATCCCACTTCTGGGCATATACCCAGAGAAAACCGTATTTCAAAAAGGCACATTCACCACAATGTTCGTTGCAGCACTATTTACAATAGCCTGGTAATGGAAGCAACCTAAATGCCCACAGACAGATGAATGGATAAAGATGTGGTACATATATAAAATGGAATATGACTCGGCCATAAAAAGGAATGAAACTGGGTCATTTGTAGAGACATCGATGGATCGAGAGACTGTCATACAGAATGAAGTAAGTCAGAAAGAGGAAAACAAATATTGTATATTAATGCATATATGTGGAGCCTAAAAATGGTACAGATGAACTGGTTTGCAGGGAAGAAATAGAGACACAGAGGTAGAGAACAAACGTATGGACACCAATTGTGGGAATCCATGGGGTGGTGGTGGTGGGATGAGTTGGGAGATTGGGATTGACCTGTATACATGTATATGCATAAAATACATAACTAATAATAACGTGCTGTATAAAAACATAAATAAAATTAAATTTCAAAATTTTAAAAAATAAAATTTAAAGATAAAACAGAAAAAATTCTTCCAGTCACACAGATGTATTTATAGGAATGAATTATTTCCATGCTTATATTTATAAATACATAAAAGAGGAATAAAATCTAACTTGAACCAAAAAAGAAAAAAAAATTGAACCCACGAGTTATACAGAGGAAAACCCTATCACGGCACTTGCTCCAGCGGTAAACAATTCTGAAATTGGTCAGAGGAGGGGAACCATCTCCCATACAGCCAGCCACCCACCCCCCACACAAGGAGCGTCCTCATTGAAAAGCTGGGGGACCGTGCCGAGGCATCTGTGAGTAAACGTGAGCTGAGCCCCAGGCCAGCTGCTTCTGATCTGTTCCCACCCTTTCCAGGTAAAACACCTGAATATGTACAAGGGCTTGAAAGCCTAGAGGAAGGACCGTGGAGCCACAACAGCGACAGCACGCAGGCCAACTTGGTGCCTGCAAGACAGCCAGCGTGGTCCTGGCCCTGGGCGCTCTTCCAGAAGCTTTCCATTGCCCTGCCTGAGATACCCCTCCTGTCCCGGACCCCACTGCTTTTTTCCTTCCTCACCACTGTCCGGAGAGAAATTCCAGCGGAAGGTATGGGTGACACATCCTCTTCTTTACAGGCGGCAGCCTGGCAACTCCTGCAGAAAGGCCAGCAGAACCCCACTCACACCGGGCCACCCACAAAGCTGTGGCCCCTCACTCCCTCCCACCAGCACAGCCCCGAGACTGCTGACGGGGCAGAGGATATGGAGTCAGGCACAGCTTCAGAGGCTATTGCTGCCTGGAGCTCTGTTTATATTGATCTCAACGAGGCACACCTGGGGAGGGCGGGCCGGCAGGGTAAGGCTGCCCAGGTCAGCTAATCCACAACCCTCAGGGAATCACATTGTTGAAAATGGACCCCGCTAAGGCAGAAGAGAAGCCAAGGGAAAAAAGGACACAATGCCATTTGCAGCACCGTAGATGAGTCTAGAAGAAATCACGTGACTTGTAGTAAGTCAGAAAGTGAAAGACACATATCATATCATATCACTTATAGGTGTTACCTAAAAATGGATACCAGGGCAGATATTTCCACGGAGAAGGGCAATCACAGATTCATTAAACAAACTTATGGTTCACCAATGGAAAGGTGTGAGGATTGGTTTCATTATGATATCGGGGTTAACAGACATATACAAACACAGGTGACATATATAATCACCAAAGACCTACAGAATACCAAGAGAGGACTACTCAACATTCTGTCATAACGTACATGGGAAAAGGATCCCAAGAAGAACAGTCATCTGTATATGTGTAAAAGAACCACATCTTCCACACGTACAACAAGCCAAACATTGTAATCAAACTTGCTGTAATAAAAAATAAAAAATTAAATTAAAAACACGAACAAGAAATAGTGAGACAAACGTGAGGGGCTTTCTCCTGGCACATTCCATTCTAAACTCCAATCTAGAACACCACTTCCACTGAGGCTCTCTTGCCCTAGTAACCAGATTTGGTAAGGGTGAACTGCTGCCACCATGTGGCCGTTTCACACAACAGCAGCTTTAATCCCAACGCTAATGGTCAGTTGATATTCAAAATCATTGCAGGCCTGTAAATGACACCTGCCCTGAAAACAAATCCTGGGGTCACATATCGACCAAAAATTTCAAAGGACGTCCATATTTCAAAACGACCATTTCAAAAGGCATATTTTACGCACATTAGTGTTCTGCTTCTTTTCCTTTCTTTCCTTTTTTGTTAAAAAACACGGGAATGGAAAAAGGCATCCCTCAGAATGGGCGAAAATCGTTGCAGACGAATCAATGGACAGAGGTTTAATCTCCAATATATATAAACAGCTCATGCAGCTTAATATTAAAAAAACAAACAACCCAAAAAAAAATGGGCAGAAGATCTAAAGAGACGTTTCTTCAAAGGAGACACAGAGATGGCCAAGACGCACATGAAAAGCTGCTCAACAGCACTAATTATTAGAGAAATGCAAATCAAAACTACAATGAGGTATCACCTCACACCTGTTAGAATCGGCATCATCAGAAAATCTACAAACAACCAATTCTGGGGAGGGTGTGGACAAAAGGAGCCCTCTTCCACTATTGGTGGGAATGTAAATTGATACAGTCACTATGGAGAACAGTATGGAGTTTCCTTAAAAAAACTAGAAATAGAATTACCATCTGATCCAGCAATCCCACTTCTGGGCATATACCCAGAGAAAACCGTATTTCAAAAAGGCACATTCACCACAATGTTCGTTGCAGCACTCTTTACAATAGCCAGGTAATGGAAGCAACCTAAATGCCCACAGACAGATGAATGGATAAAGATGTGGTACATATATAAAATGGAATATGACTCGGCCGTAAAAAGGAATGAAACTGGGTCATTTGTAGAGACATCGATGGATCGAGAGACTGTCATACAGAATGAAGTAAGTCAGAAAGAGGAAAACAAATATTGTATATTAATGCATATATGTGTAGCCTAAAAATGGTACAGATGAACTTGTTTGCAGGGAAGAAATAGAGACACAGATGTAGAGAACAAACGTATGGACACCAAGTGTGGGAAACCATGGGGTGGTGGTGGTGGGATGAGTTGGGAGTTTGGGATTGACCTGTATACATGTATATACATAAAATACATAACTAATAATAACGTGCTGTATAAAAAAAATAAATAAAATTAAATTTCAAAATTTTAAAAAATAAAATTTAAAAATAAAGCAGAAAAAATTCTTCCCATCACACAGATGTATTTATAGGAAAGAATTATTTCCATGCTTATATCTATAAATACATAAAAGGGGAATAAAATCTAACTTGAGCCATAAAAGAAAAAAACAACCTGAACCCAGGAGTTATACAAAGGAAAACCCTATCAGGGCACTTGCTCCAGTGGTAAACAATTCTGAAATTGGTCAGAGGTGGGGAACCATCTCCCATACAGCCAGCAACCCACCCCCCACGCAAGGAGCGTCCTCATTGCAAAGCTGGGGGACAGTGCCGAGGCATCTGTGAGTAAACGTGAGCTGAGCCCCAGGCCAGCTGCTGCTGGACTGTTCCCACCCTTTCCAGGTAAAACACCTGAATATGTACAAGGGCTTGAAAGCCTAGAGGAAGGACCGTGGAGCCACACCATCGACAGCACACAGGCCAACTTGGTGCCTGCAGGCCAGCCAGCGTGGTCCTGGCCCCGGCGCTCTTCCAGAAGCTTTCCATTGCCCTGCCTGAGATACCCATCCTGTCCCGGCCCCCACTGCTTTTTCCCTTCCTCACCTCTGTCCGGAGAGAAATTCCAGCAGAAGGTATGGGTGACACATCCTCTTCTTTACAGGCGGCAGCCTGGCAACTCCTGCAGAAAGGCCAGCAGAACCCCACTCACACCGGGCCACCCACAAAGCTGTGGCCCCTCACTCCCTCCCACCAGCACAGCCCCGAGACTGCTGACGGGGCAGAGAATATGGAGTCAGGCACAGCTTCAGAGGCTACTGCTGCCTGGAGCGCTGTTTATATTGACCTCAACGAGGCACACCTGGGGAGGGCAAGCCGGCAGGGTAAGGCTGCCCAGGTCAGCTAATCCACAACCCTCAGGGAATCACATTGTTGAAAATGGACCCTGCAAAGGGAGAAGAGAAGCCAAGGGAAAAAAGGACACAATGCCATTTGCAGCACCGTAGATGAGTCTAGAAGTAATCACGTGACTTGTAGTAAGTCAGAAAGTGAAAGACACATATCATATCAATTAGAGGTGTTACCTAAAAATGGATACCAGGGCAGATATTTCCACGGAGAAGGGCAATCACAGCTTCATTAAACAAACTTATGGTTCACCAATGGAAAGGTGTGAGGATTGGTTTCATTACGATATCGGGGTTAACAGACATATACAAACACAGGTGACATATATAATCACCAAAGACCTACAGAATACCAAGAGAGGACTACTCAACATTCTGTCATAACGTACATGGGAAAAGGATCCCAGGAAGAACAGACATCTGTATATGTGTAAAAGAACCACATCTTCCACACCTACAACAAGCCAAACATTGTAATCAAACTTGCTGTAATTAAAAATAAAAAAAAATTAAATTAAAAAACGAACAAGATGTAGTGAGACAAACGTGAGGGGCTTTCTCCTGGCACATTCCATTCTAAATTCGAATCTAGAACACCACTTCCACTGAGGCTCTCTTGCCCTAGTAACCAGATTTGGTAAGGGTGAAATGCTGCCACCTTGTGGCCATTTCACACAACAGCAGCTTTAATCCCAACGCTAATGGTCAGTTGATATTCAAAATCATTGCAGGCCTGTAAATGACACCTGCCCTGAAAACAAATCCTGGGGTCACATATCGACCAAAAAATTCAAAGGAGGTCCATATTTCAAAACGACCGTTTCAAAAGGCATATTTTACGCACATTAGTGTTCTGCTTCTTTTCCTTTCTTTCCTTTTTTGTTAAAAAAAACGGGAATGGAAAAAGGCATCCCTCAGGCTGGGTGAAAATCGTTGCAAACGAAACAATGGACACAGGATTAATCTCCAATATATATAAACAGCTCATGCAGCTTAATATTAAAAAAACAAACAACCCCCAAAAAAATGGGCAGAAGATCTAAAGAGACGTTTCTTCAAAGGAGACACAGAGATGGTCAAGACGCACATGATAAGCTGCTCAACAGCACTAATTATTAGAGAAATGCAAATCAAAACTACAATGAGGTATCACCTCACACCTGGTAGAATCGGCATCATCAGAAAATCTACAAACAACCAATTCTGGGGAGGGTGTGGACAAAAGGAGCCCTCTTCCACTATGGGTGAGAATGTAAATTGATACAGTCACTATGGAGAACAGTATGGAGTTTCCTTAAAAAAATTAGAAATAGAATTACCATCTGATCCAGCAATCCCACTTCTGGGCATATACCAAGAGAAAACCGTATTTCAAAAAGGCACATTCACCACAATGTTCGTTGCAGCACTATTTACAATAGCCAGGTAATGGAAGCAACCTAAATGCCCACAGACAGATGAATGGATAAAGATGTGGTACATATATGAAATGGAATATGACTCGGCCATATAAAGGAATGAAACTGGGTCATTTGTAGAGACATCGATGGATCGAGAGACGGTCATACAGAATGAAGTAAGTCAGAAAGAGGAAAACAAATATTGTATATTAATGCATATATGTGGAGCCTAAAAATGGTACAGATGAACTGGTTTGCAGGGAAGAAATAGAGACACAGAGGTAGAGAACGAACGTATAGACACCAAGTGTGGGAAGCCATGGGGTGGTGGTGGTGGGATGAGTTGGGAGTTTGGGATAGACCTGTATACATGTATATGCATAAAATACATAACTAATAATAACGTGCTGTATAAAAAAATAAATAAAATTTCATAATTTTAAAAAATAAAATTTAAAAATAAAACAGAAAAAAGTTCTTCCCGTCACACAGATGTATTTATAGGAATGAATTATTTCCATGCTTATATCTATAAATACATAAAAGAGGAATAAAATCTAACTTGAACCAAAAAAGAAAAAAAAAAGTGAACCCACGAGTTATACAGAGGAAAACCCTATCACGGCACTTGCTCCAGTGGTAAACAATACTGAAATTGGTCAGAAGTGGGGAACCATCTCCCATACAGCCAGCAACCCAACCCCCACGCAAGGAGCGTCCTCATTGCAAAGCTGGGGGACCGTGCCGAGGCATCTGTGAGTAAACGTGAGCTGAGCCCCAGGCCATCTGCTGCTGAACTGTTCCCACCCTTTCCAGGTAAAACACCTGAATATGTACAAGGGCTTGAAAGCCTAGAGGAAGGACCGTGGAGCCACACCAGCGACAGCATGCAGGCCAACTTGGTGCCTGCAGGCCAGCCAGCGTGGTCCTGGTGCCTGGTGCTCTTCCAGAAGCTTTCCATTGCCCTGCCTGAGATACCCCTCCTGTCCCGGCCCCCACTGCTTTTTTCCTTCCTCACCTCTGTCCGGAGAGAAATTCCAGCGGAAGGTATGGGTGACACATCCTCTTCTTTACAGGCGGCAGCCTGGCAACTCCTGCTGAAAGGCCAGCAGAACCCCACTCACACCGGGCCACCCACAAAGCTGTGGCCCCTCACTCCCTCCCACCAGAACAGCCCCGAGAATGCTGACGGGGCAGAGAATATGGAGTCAGGCACAGCTTCAGGGGCTATTGCTGCCTGGAGCGCTGTTTATATTGACCTCAACGAGGCACACCTGGGGAGGGCGGGCCGGCAGGGTAAGGCTGCCCAGGTCAGCTAATCCACAACCCTCAGGGAATCACATTGTTGAAAATGGACCCCGCTAAGGCAGAAGAGAAGCCAAGGGAAAAAAGGACACAATGCCATTTGCAGCACCGTAGATGAGTCTAGAAGTAATCACGTGACTTGTAGTAAGTCAGAAAGTGAAAGACACATATCATATCATATCACTTATAGGTGTTACCTAAAAATGGATACCAGGGCAGATATTTCCACGGAGAAGGGCAATCACAGATTCATTAAACAAACTTATGGTTCACCAAAGGAAAGGTGTGAGGATTGGTTTCATTACGATATCGGGGTTAACAGACATATACAAACACAGGTGACATATATAATCACCAAAGACCTACGGAATACCAAGAGAGGACTACTCAACATTCTGTCATAACGTACATGGGAAAAGGATCCCAAGAAGTACAGTCATCTGTATATGTGTAAAAGAAGCACATCTTCCACACCTACAACAAGCCAAACATTGTAATCAAACTTGCTGTAATATAAAATAAAAACTTAAATTAAAAACACGAACAAGAAGTAGTGAGACAAACGTGAGGGGCTTTCTCCTGGTACATTCCATTCTAAACTCCAATCTAGAACACCACTTCCACTGAGGCTCTCTTGCCCTAGTAACCAGATTTGGTAAGGGTGAACTGCTGCCACCTTGTGGCCGTTTCACACAACAGCAGCTTTAATCCCAACGCTAATCATCAGTTGATATTCAAAATCATTGCAGGCCTGTAAATGACACCTGCCCTGAAAACAAATCCTGGGGTCACATATCGACCAAAAAATTCAAAGGACGTCCATATTTCAAAACGACCGTTTCAAAAGGCATATTTTACGCACATTAGTGTTCTGCTTCTTTTCCTTTCTTTCCTTTTTTGTTAAAAAAAACGGGAATGGAAAAAGGCATCCCTCAGGATGGGTGAAAATCGTTGCAAACGAATCAATGGACACAGGTTTAATCTCCAATATATATAAACAGCTCATGCAGCTTAATATTAAAAAAACAAACAACCCAAAAAAAAGGGCAGAAGATCTAAAGAGACGTTTCTACAAAGGAGACACAGAGATGGCCAAGACGCACATGAAAAGCTGCTCAACAGCACTAATTATTAGAGAAATGCAAATCAAAACTACAATGAGGTATCACCTCACACCTGTTAGAATCGGCATCATCAGAAAATCTACAAACAACCAATTCTGGGGAGGGTGTGGAGAAAAGGAGCCCTCTTCCACTATTGGTGGGAATGTAAATTGATACAGTCACTATGGAGAACAGTATGGAGTTTCCTTAAAAAATCTAGAAATAGAATTACCATCTGATCCAGCAATCCCACTTCTGGGCATATACCCAGAGAAAACCGTATTTCAAAAAGGCACATTCACCACAATGTTCGTTGCAGCACTATTTACAATAGCCAGGTAATGGAAGCCACCTAAATGCCCACAGACAGATGAATGGATAAAGATGTGGTACATATATCAAATGGAATATTACTCGGCCATAAAAAGGAATGAAACTGGGTCATTTGTAGAGACATCGATGGATCGAGAGACTGTCATACAGAATGAAGTAAGTCAGAAAGAGGAAAACAAATATTGTATATTAATGCATATATGTGGAGCCTAAAAATGGTACAGATGAACTGGTTTGCAGGGAAGAAATAGAGACACAGAGGTAGAGAACAAACGTATGGACACCAAGTGTGGGAAGCCATGGGGTGGTGGTGGTGGGATGAGTTGGGAGATTGGGATTGACCTGTATACATGTATATGCATAAAATACATAACTAATAATAACGTGCTGTATAAAAACATAAATAAAATTAAATTTCAAAATTTTAAAACATAAAATTTAAAAATAAAACAGAAAAAATTCTTCCCGTCACACAGATGTATTTATAGGAATGAATTATTTCCATGCTTATATTTATAAATACATAAAAGAGGAATAAAATCTAACTTGAACCAAAAAAGAAAAAAAAAATTGAACCCACGAGTTATACAGAGGAAAACCCTATCACGGCACTTGCTCCAGCGGTAAACAATTGTGAAATTGGTCAGAGGTGGGGAACCATCTCCCATACAGCCAGCCACCCACCCCCCACACAAGGAGCGTCCTTATTGCAAAGCTGGGGGACCGTGCCGTGGCATCTGTGAGTAAACGTGAGCTGAGCCCCAGGCCAGCTGCTCCTGATCTGTTCCCACCCTTTCCAGGTAAAACACCTGAATATGTACAAGGGCTTGAAAGCCTAGAGGAAGGACCGTGGAGCCACACCAGCGACAGCACGCAGGCCAACTTGGTGCCTGCCGGCCAGCCAGCGTGGTCCTGGCCCCGGGCGCTCTTCCAGAAGCTTTCCATTGCCCTGCCTGAGATACCCCTCCTGTCCCGGACCCCACTGCTTTTTTCCTTCCTCACCTCTGTCCGGAGAGAAATTCCAGCGGAAGGTATGGGTGACACATCCTCTTCTTTACAGGCGGCAGCCTGGCAACTCCTGCAGAAAGGCCAGCAGAACCCCACTCACACCGGGCCACCCACAAAGCTGTGGCCCCTCACTCCCTCCCACCAGCACAGCCCCGAGACTGCTGACGGGGCAGAGAATATGGAGTCAGGCACAGCTTCAGGGGCTATTGCTGCCTGCAGCTCTGTTTATATTGATCTCAACGAGGCACACCTGGGGAGGGCGGGCCGGCAGGGTAAGGCTGCCCAGGTCAGCTAATCCACAACCCTCAGGGAATCACATTGTTGAAAATGGACCCCGCTAAGGCAGAAGAGAAGCCAAGGGAAAAAAGGACACAATGCCATTTGCAGCACCGTAGATGAGTCTAGAAGTAATCACGTGACTTGTAGTAAGTCAGAAAGTGAAAGACACATATCATATCATATCACTTATAGGTGTTACCTAAAAATGGATACCAGGGCAGATATTTCCACGGAGAAGGGCAATCACAGATTCATTAAACAAACTTATGGTTCACCAATGGAAAGGTGTGAGGATTGGTTTCATTACGATATCGGGGTTAACAGACATATACAAACACAGGTGACATATATAATCACCAAAGACCTACGGAATACCAAGAGAGGACTACTCAACATTCTGTCATAACGTACATGGGAAAAGGATCCCAAGAAGAACAGTCATCTGTATATGTGTAAAAGAACCACATCTTCCACACCTACAACAAGCCAAACATTGTAATCAAACTTGCTGTAATAAAAAATAAAAAAATAAATTAAAAACACGAAAAAGAAATAGTGAGACAAACGTGAGGGGCTTTCTCCTGGCACATTCCATTCTAAACTCCAATCTAGAACACCACTTCCACTGAGGCTCTCTTGCCCTAGTAACCAGATTTGGTAAGGGTGAACTGCTGCCACCTTGTTGCCATTTCACACAACAGCAGCTTTAATCCCAACGCTAATGGTCAGTTGATATTCAAAATCATTGCAGGCCTGTAAATGACACCTGCCCTGAAAACAAATCCTGGGGTCACATATCGACCAAAAAATTCAAAGGACGTCCATATTTCAAAACGACCGTTTCAAAAGGCATATTTTACGCACATTAGTGTTCTGCTTCTTTTCCTTTCTTTCCTTTTTTGTTAAAAAACACGGGAATGGAAAAAAGGCATCCCTCAGAGTGGGCGAAAATCGTTGCAGACGAATCAATGGACAGAGGTTTAATCTCCAATATATATAAACAGCTCATGCAGCTTAATATTAAAAAAAAAACAACCCAAAAAAAATGGGCAGAAGATCTAAAGAGACGTTTCTTCAAAGGAGACACAGAGATGGCCAAGACGCACATGAAAAGCTGCTCAACAGCACTAATTATTAGAGAAATGCAAATCAAAACTACAATGAGGTATCACCTCACACCTGTTAGAATCGGCATCATCAGAAAATCTACAAACAACCAATTCTGGGGAGGGTGTGGACAAAAGGAGCCCTCTTCCACTATTGGTGGGAATGTAAATTGATACAGTCACTATGGAGAACAGTATGGAGTTTCCTTAAAAAAACTAGAAATAGAATTACCATCTGATCCAGCAATCCCACTTCTGGGCATATACCCAGAGAAAACCGTATTTCAAAAAGGCACATTCACCACAATGTTCGTTGCAGCACTATTTACAATAGCCAGGTAATGGAAGCCACCTAAATGCCCACAGACAGATGAATGGATAAAGATGTGGTACATATATCAAATGGAATATGACTCGGCCATATAAAGGAATGAAACTGGGTCATTTGTAGAGACATCGATGGATCGAGAGACTGTCATACAGAATGAAGTAAGTCAGAAAGAGGAAAACAAATATTGTATATTAATGCATATATGTGGAGCCTAAAAATGGTACAGATGAACTGGTTTGCAGGGAAGAAATAGAGACACAGATGTAGAGAACAAACGTATGGACACCAAGTGTGGGAAGCCATGGGGTGGTGGTGGTGGGATGAGTTGGGAGTTTGGGATTGACCTGTATACATGTATATACATAAAATACATAACTAATAATAACGTGCTGTATAAAAAAAATAAATAAAATTAAATTTCAAAATTTTAAAAAATAAAATTTAAAAATAAAACAGAAAAAATTCTTCCCATCACACAGATGTATTTATAGGAAAGAATTATTTCCATGCTTATATCTATAAATACATAAAAGGGGAATAAAATCTAACTTGAACCATAAAAGAAAAAAAAAACCTGAACCCAGGAGTTATAAAAAGGAAAACCCTATCAGGGCACTTGCTCCAGTGGTAAACAATTCTGAAATTGGTCAGAGGTGGGGAATCATCTCCCATACAGCCAGCAACCCACCCCCCACGCAAGGAGCGTCCTCATTGCAAAGCTGGGGGACAGTGCCGAGGCATCTGTGAGTAAACGTGAGCTGAGCCCCAGGCCAGCTGCTGCTGGACTGTTCCCACCCTTTCCAGGTAAAACACCTGAATATGTACAAGGGCTTGAAAGCCTAGAGGAAGGACCGTGGAGCCACACCATCGACAGCACACAGGCCAACTTGGTGCCTGCAGGCCAGCCAGCGTGGTCCTGGCCCCGGCGCACTTCCAGAAGCTTTCCATTGCCCTGCCTGAGATACCCATCCTGTCCCGGACCCCACTGCTTTTTTCCTTCCTCACCTCTGTCCGGAGAGAAATTCCAGCGGAAGGTATGTGTGACACATCCTCTTCTTTACAGGCGGCAGCCTGGCAACTCCTGCAGAAAGGCCAGCAGAACCCCACTCACACCGGGCCACCCACAAAGCTGTGGCCCCTCACTCCCTCCCACCAGCACAGCCCCGAGACTGCTGACGGGGCAGAGAATATGGAGTCAGGCACAGCTTCAGAGGCTACTGCTGCCTGGAGCGCTGTTTATATTGACCTCAAGGAGGCACACCTGGGGAGGGCAAGCCGGCAGGGTAAGGCTGCCCAGGTCAGCTAATCCACAACCCTCAGGGAATCACATTGTTGAAAATGGACCCTGCAAAGGGAGAAGAGAAGCCAAGGGAAAAAAGGACAAAATGCCATTTGCAGCACCGTAGATGAGTCTAGAAGTAATCACGTGACTTGTAGTAAGTGAGAAAGTGAAAGACACATATCATATCACTTAGAGGTGTTACCTAAAAATGGATACCAGGGCAGATATTTCCACGGAGAAGGGCAATCACAGCTTCATTAAACAAACTTATGGTTCACCAATGGAAAGGTGTGAGGATTGGTTTCATTACGATATCGGGGTTAACAGACATATACAAACACAGGTGACATATATAATCACCAAAGACCTACAGAATACCAAGAGAGGACTACTCAACATTCTGTCATAACGTACATGGGAAAAGGATCCCAGGAAGAACAGACATCTGTATATGTGTAAAAGAACCACATCTTCCACACCTACAACAAGCCAAACATTGTAATCAAACTTGCTGTAATTAAAAATAAAAAAAAAATTAAATTAAAAAACGAACAAGATGTAGTGAGACAAACGTGAGGGGCTTTCTCCTGGCACATTCCATTCTAAATTCGAATCTAGAACACCACTTCCACTGAGGCTCTCTTGCCCTAGTAACCAGATTTGGTAAGGGTGAACTGCTGCCACCTTGTGGCCATTTCACACAACAGCAGCTTTAATCCCAACGCTAATGGTCAGTTGATATTCAAAATCATTGCAGGCCTGTAAATGACACCTGCCCTGAAAACAAATCCTGGGGTCACATATCGACCAAAAAATTCAAAGGACGTCCATATTTCAAAACGACCGTTTCAAAAGGCATATTTTACGCACATTAGTGTTCTGCTTCTTTTCCTTTCTTTCCTTTTTTGTTAAAAAAAACGGGAATGGAAAAAGGCATCCCTCAGGATGGGTGAAAATCGTTGCAAACGAATCAATGGACACAGGATTAATCTCCAATATATATAAACAGCTCATGCAGCTTAATATTAAAAAAACAAACAACCCCCAAAAAAATGGGCAGAAGATCTAAAGAGACGTTTCTTCAAAGGAGACACAGAGATGGTCAAGACGCACATGAAAAGCTGCTCAACAGCACTAATTATTAGAGAAATGCAAATCAAAACTACAATGAGGTATCACCTCACACCTGGTAGAATCGGCATCATCAGAAAATCTACAAACAACCAATTCTGGGGAGGGTGTGGACAAAAGGAGCCCTCTTCCACTATGGGTGGGAATGTAAATTGATACAGTCACTATGGAGAACAGTATGGAGTTTCCTTAAAAAAACTAGAAATAGAATTACCATCTGATCCAGCAATCCCACTTCTGGGCATATACCCAGAGAAAACCGTATTTCAAAAAGGCACATTCACCACAATGTTCGTTGCAGCACTATTTACAATAGCCAGGTAATGGAAGCAACCTAAATGCCCACAGACAGATGAATGGATAAAGATGTGGTACATATATGAAATGGAATATGACTCGGCCATATAAAGGAATGAAACTGGGTCATTTGTAGAGACATCGATGGATCGAGAGACTGTCATACAGAATGAAGTAAGTCAGAAAGAGGAAAACAAATATTGTATATTAATGCATATATGTGGAGCCTAAAAATGGTACAGATGAACTGGTTTGCAGGGAAGAAATAGAGACACAGAATTAGAGAACAAACGTATAGACACCAAGTGTGGGAAGCCATGGGGTGGTGGTGGTGGGATGAGTTGGGAGTTTGGGATAGACCTGTATACATGTATATGCATAAAATACATAACTAATAATAACGTGCTGTATAAAAAAATAAGTAAAATTTCAAAATTTTAAAAAATAAAATTTAAAAATAAAAGAGAAAAAAGTTCTTCCCGTCACACAGATGTATTTATAGGAATGAATTATTTCCATGCTTATATCTATAAATACATAAAAGAGGAATAACATCTAACTTGAAACATAAAAGAAAAAAAAAGTGAACCCACGAGTTATACAGAGGAAAACCCTATCACGGCACTTGCTCCAGTGGTAAACAATTCTGAAATTGGTCAGAAGTGGGGAACCATCTCCCATACAGCCAGCAACCCAACCCCCACGCAAGGAGCGTCCTCATTGCAAAGCTGGGGGACCGTGCCGAGGCGTCTGTGAGTAAACGTGAGCTGAGCCCCAGGCCAGCTGCTGCTGAACTGTTCCCACCCTTTCCAGGTAAAACACCTGAATATGTACAAGGGCTTGAAAGCCTAGAGGAAGGACCGTGGAGCCACACCAGCGACAGCACGCAGGCCAACTTGGTGCCTGCAGGCCAGCCAGCGTGGTCCTGGACCCTGGCACTCTTCCAGAAGCTTTCCATTGCCCTGACTGAGATACCCCTCCTGTCCCGGACCCCACTGCTTTTTTCCTTCCTCACCTCTGTCCGGAGAGAAATTCCAGCAGAAGGTATGGGTGACACATGCTCTTCTTTACAGGCGGCAGCCTGGCAACTCCTGCAGAAAGGCCAGCAGAACCCCACTCACACCGGGCCACCCACAAAGCTGTGGCCCCTCACTCCCTCCCACCAGCACCGCCCCGAGACTGCTGACGGGGCAGAGAATATGGAGTCAGGCACAGCTTCAGAGGCTATTGCTGCCTGGAGCTCTGTTTATATTGATCTCAACGAGGCACACCTGGGGAGGGCGGGCCGGCAGGGTAAGGCTGCCCAGGTCAGCTAATCCACAACCCTCAGGGAATCACATTGTTGAAAATGGACCCCGCTAAGGCAGAAGAGAAGCCAAGGGAAAAAAGGACACAATGCCATTTGCAGCACCGTAGATGAGTCTAGAAGTAATCACGTGACTTGTAGTAAGTCAGAAAGTGAAAGACACATATCATATCATATCACTTATAGGTGTTACCTAAAAATGGATACCAGGGCAGATATTTCCACGGAGAAGGGCAATCACAGATTCATTAAACAAACTTATGGTTCACCAATGGAAAGGTGTGAGGATTGGTTTCATTATGATATCGGGGTTAACAGACATATACAAACACAGGTGACATATATAATCACCAAAGACCTACAGAATACCAAGAGAGGACTACTCAACATTCTGTCATAACGTACATGGGAAAAGGATCCCAAGAAGAACAGTCATCTGTATATGTGTAAAAGAACCACATCTTCCACACCTACAACAAGCCAAACATTGTAATCAAACTTGCTGTAATAAAAAATAAAAAATTAAATTAAAAACACGAACAAGAAGTAGTGAGACAAACGTGAGGGGCTTTCTCCTGGCACATTCCATTCTAAACTCCAATCTAAAACACCACTTCCACTGAGGCTCTCGTGCCCTAGTAACCAGATTTGGTAAGGGTGAACTGCTGCCACCTTGTGGACGTTTCACACAACAGCAGCTTTAATCCCAACGCTAATGGTCAGTTGATATTCAAAATCATTGCAGGCCTGTAAATGACACCTGCCCTGAAAACAAATCCTGGGGTCACATATCGACCAAAAATTTCAAAGGACGTCCATATTTCAAAACGACCATTTCAAAAGGCATATTTTACGCACATTAGTGTTCTGCTTCTTTTCCTTTCTTTCCTTTTTTGTTAAAAAACACGGGAATGGAAAAAGGCATCCCTCAGAATGGGCGAAAATCGTTGCAGACGAATCAATGGACAGAGGTTTAATCTCCAATATATATAAACAGCTCATGCAGCTTAATATTAAAAAAACAAACAACCCAAAAAAAAATGGGCAGAAGATCTAAAGAGACGTTTCTTCAAAGGAGACACAGAGATGGCCAAGACGCACATGAAAAGCTGCTCAACAGCACTAATTATTAGAGAAATGCAAATCAAAACTACAATGAGGTATCACCTCATACCTGTTAGAATCGGCATCATCAGAAAATCTACAAACAACCAATTCTGGGGAGGGTGTGGACAAAAGGAGCCCTCTTCCACTATTGGTGGGAATGTAAATTGATACAGTCACTATGGAGAACAGTATGGAGTTTCCTTAAAAAAACTAGAAATAGAATTACCATCTGATCCAGCAATCCCACTTCTGGGCATATACCCAGAGAAAACCGTATTTCAAAAAGGCACATTCACCACAATGTTCGTTGCAGCACTATTTACAATAGCCAGGTAATGGAAGCAACCTAAATGCCCACAGACAGATGAATGGATAAAGATGTGGTACATATATAAAATGGAATATGACTCGGCCGTAAAAAGGAATGAAACTGGGTCATTTGTAGAGACATCGATGGATCGAGAGACTGTCATACAGAATGAAGTAAGTCAGAAAGAGGAAAACAAATATTGTATATTAATGCATATATGTGGAGCCTAAAAATGGTACAGATGAACTTGTATGCAGGGAAGAAATAGAGACACAGATGTAGAGAACAAACGTATGGACACCAAGTGTGGTAAGCCATGGGGTGGTGGTGGTGGGATGAGTTGGGAGTTTGGGATTGACCTGTATACAGGTATATACATAAAATACATAACTAATAATAACGTGCTGTATAAAATCATAAATAAAATTAAATTTCAAAATTTTAAAAAATAAAATTTAAAAATAAAACAGAAAAAATTCTTCCCGTCACACAGATGTATTTATAGGAATGAATTATTTCCATGCTTATATTTATAAATACATAAAAGAGGAATAAAATCTAACTTGAACCAAAAAAGAAAAAAAAATTGAACCCACGAGTTATACAGAGGAAAACCCTATCACGGCACTTGCTCCAGCAGTAAACAATTGTGAAATTGGTCAGAGGTGGGGAACCATCTCCCATACAGCCAGCAACCCACCCCCCACGCAAGGAGCATCCTCATTGCAAAGCTGGGGGACCGTGCCGAGGCATCTGTGAGTAAACGTGAGCTGAGCTCCAGGCCAGCTGCTGCTGAACTGTTCCCACCCTTTCCAGGTAAAACACCTGAATATGTACAAGGGCTTGAAAGCCTAGAGGAAGGACCGTGGAGCCACACCAGCGACAGCACGCAGGCCAACTTGGTGCCTGCAGGCCAGCCAGCGTGGTCCTGGACCCTGGCACTCTTCCAGAAGCTTTCCATTGCCCTGACTGAGATACCCCTCCTGTCCCGGACCCCACTGCTTTTTTCCTTCCTCACCTCTGTCCGGAGAGAAATTCCAGCAGAAGGTATGGGTGACACATCCTCTTCTTTACAGGCGGCAGCCTGGCAACTCCTGCAGAAAGGCCAGCAGAACCCCACTCACACCGGGCCACCCACAAAGCTGTGGCCCCTCACTCCCTCCCACCAGCACAGCCCCGAGACTGCTGACGGGGCAGAGAATATGGAGTCAGGCACAGCTTCAGGGGCTATTGCTGCCTGGAGTGCTGTTTATATTGACCTCAAGGAGGCACACCTGGGGAGGGCGGGCCGGCAGGGTAAGGCTGCCCAGGTCAGCTAATCCACAACCCTCAGGGAATCACATTGTTGAAAATGGACCCCGCTAAGGCAGAAGAGAAGCCAAGGGAAAAAAGGACACAATGCCATTTTCAGCACCGTAGATGAGTCTAGAAGTAATCACGTGACTTGTAGTAAGTCAGAAAGTGAAAGACACATATCATATCATATCACTTATAGGTGTTACCTAAAAATGGATACCAGGGCAGATATTTCCACGGAGAAGGGCAATCACAGATTCATTAAACAAACTTATGGTTCACCAATGGAAAGGTGTGAGGATTGGTTTCATTACGATATCGGGGTTAACAGACATATACAAACACAGGTGACATATATAATCGCCAAAGACCTACAGAATACCAAGAGAGGACTACTCAACATTCTGTCATAACGTACATGGGAAAAGGATCCCAAGAAGAACAGTCATCTGTATATGTGTAAAAGAACCACATCTTCCACACCTACAACAAACCAAACATTGTAATCAAACTTGCTGTAATAAAAAATAAAAACTTAAATTAAAAACACGAACAAGAAGTAGTGAGACAAACGAGAGGGGCTTTCTCCTGGTACATTCCATTCTAAACTCCAATCTAGAACACCACTTCCACTGAGGTTCTCTTGCCCTAGTAACCAGATTTGGTAAGGGTGAACTGCTGCCACCTTGTGGCCGTTTCACACAACAGCAGCTTTAATCCCAACGCTAATGGTCAGTTGATATTCAAAATCATCGCAGGCCTGTAAATGACACCTGCCCTGAAAACAAATCCTGGGGTCACATATCGACCAAAAAATTCAAAGGATGTCCATATTTCAAAACGACCGTTTCAAAAGGCATATTTTACGCACAGTAGTGTTCTGCTTCTTTTCCTTTCTTTCCTTTTTTGTTAAAAAAAACGGGAATGGAAAAAGGCATCCCTCAGGATGGGTGAAAATCGTTGCAAACGAATCAATGGACACAGGTTTAATCTCCAATATATATAAACAGCTCATGCAGCTTAATATTAAAAAAACAAACAACCCAAAAAAAAATGGGCAGAAGATCTAAAGAGACGTTTCTTCAAAGGAGACACAGAGATGGCCAAGACGCACATGAAAAGCTGCTCAACAGCACTAATTATTAGAGAAATGCAAATCAAAACTACAATGAGGTATCACCTCACACCTGTTAGAATCGCCATCATCAGAAAATCTACAAACAACCAATTCTGGGGAGGGTGTGGACAAAAGGAGCCCTCTTCCACTATTGGTGGGAATGTAAATTGATACAGTCACTATGGAGAACAGTATGGAGTTTCCTTAAAAGAACTAGAAATAGAATTACCATCTGATCCAGCAATCCCACTTCTGGGCATATACCCAGAGAAAACCGTATTTCAAAAAGGCACATTCACCACAATGTTCGTTGCAGCACTATTTACAATAGCCTGGTAATGGAAGCAACCTAAATGCCCACAGACAGATGAATGGATAAAGATGTGGTACATATATAAAATGGAATATGACTCGGCCATAAAAAGGAATGAAACTGGGTCATTTGTAGAGACATCGATGGATCGAGAGACTGTCATACAGAATGAAGTAAGTCAGAAAGAGGAAAACAAATATTGTATATTAATGCATATATGTGGAGCCTAAAAATGGTACAGATGAACTGGTTTGCAGGGAAGAAATAGAGACACAGAGGTAGAGAACAAACGTATGGACACCAATTGTGGGAATCCATGGGGTGGTGGTGGTGGGATGAGTTGGGAGATTGGGATTGACCTGTATACATGTATATGCATAAAATACATAACTAATAATAACGTGCTGTATAAAAACATAAATAAAATTAAATTTCAAAATTTTAAAAAATAAAATTTAAAGATAAAACAGAAAAAATTCTTCCAGTCACACAGATGTATTTATAGGAATGAATTATTTCCATGCTTATATTTATAAATACATAAAAGAGGAATAAAATCTAACTTGAACCAAAAAAGAAAAAAAAATTGAACCCACGAGTTATACAGAGGAAAACCCTATCACGGCACTTGCTCCAGCGGTAAACAATTCTGAAATTGGTCAGAGGAGGGGAACCATCTCCCATACAGCCAGCCACCCACCCCCCACACAAGGAGCGTCCTCATTGAAAAGCTGGGGGACCGTGCCGAGGCATCTGTGAGTAAACGTGAGCTGAGCCCCAGGCCAGCTGCTTCTGATCTGTTCCCACCCTTTCCAGGTAAAACACCTGAATATGTACAAGGGCTTGAAAGCCTAGAGGAAGGACCGTGGAGCCACAACAGCGACAGCACGCAGGCCAACTTGGTGCCTGCAAGACAGCCAGCGTGGTCCTGGCCCTGGGCGCTCTTCCAGAAGCTTTCCATTGCCCTGCCTGAGATACCCCTCCTGTCCCGGACCCCACTGCTTTTTTCCTTCCTCACCACTGTCCGGAGAGAAATTCCAGCGGAAGGTATGGGTGACACATCCTCTTCTTTACAGGCGGCAGCCTGGCAACTCCTGCAGAAAGGCCAGCAGAACCCCACTCACACCGGGCCACCCACAAAGCTGTGGCCCCTCACTCCCTCCCACCAGCACAGCCCCGAGACTGCTGACGGGGCAGAGGATATGGAGTCAGGCACAGCTTCAGAGGCTATTGCTGCCTGGAGCTCTGTTTATATTGATCTCAACGAGGCACACCTGGGGAGGGCGGGCCGGCAGGGTAAGGCTGCCCAGGTCAGCTAATCCACAACCCTCAGGGAATCACATTGTTGAAAATGGACCCCGCTAAGGCAGAAGAGAAGCCAAGGGAAAAAAGGACACAATGCCATTTTCAGCACCGTAGATGAGTCTAGAAGAAATCACGTGACTTGTAGTAAGTCAGAAAGTGAAAGACACATATCATATCATATCACTTATAGGTGTTACCTAAAAATGGATACCAGGGCAGATATTTCCACGGAGAAGGGCAATCACAGATTCATTAAACAAACTTATGGTTCACCAATGGAAAGGTGTGAGGATTGGTTTCATTATGATATCGGGGTTAACAGACATATACAAACACAGGTGACATATATAATCACCAAAGACCTACAGAATACCAAGAGAGGACTACTCAACATTCTGTCATAACGTACATGGGAAAAGGATCCCAAGAAGAACAGTCATCTGTATATGTGTAAAAGAACCACATCTTCCACACGTACAACAAGCCAAACATTGTAATCAAACTTGCTGTAATAAAAAATAAAAAATTAAATTAAAAACACGAACAAGAAATAGTGAGACAAACGTGAGGGGCTTTCTCCTGGCACATTCCATTCTAAACTCCAATCTAGAACACCACTTCCACTGAGGCTCTCTTGCCCTAGTAACCAGATTTGGTAAGGGTGAACTGCTGCCACCATGTGGCCGTTTCACACAACAGCAGCTTTAATCCCAACGCTAATGGTCAGTTGATATTCAAAATCATTGCAGGCCTGTAAATGACACCTGCCCTGAAAACAAATCCTGGGGTCACATATCGACCAAAAATTTCAAAGGACGTCCATATTTCAAAACGACCATTTCAAAAGGCATATTTTACGCACATTAGTGTTCTGCTTCTTTTCCTTTCTTTCCTTTTTTGTTAAAAAACACGGGAATGGAAAAAGGCATCCCTCAGAATGGGCGAAAATCGTTGCAGACGAATCAATGGACAGAGGTTTAATCTCCAATATATATAAACAGCTCATGCAGCTTAATATTAAAAAAACAAACAACCCAAAAAAAATGGGCAGAAGATCTAAAGAGACGTTTCTTCAAAGGAGACACAGAGATGGCCAAGACGCACATGAAAAGCTGCTCAACAGCACTAATTATTAGAGAAATGCAAATCAAAACTACAATGAGGTATCACCTCACACCTGTTAGAATCGGCATCATCAGAAAATCTACAAACAACCAATTCTGGGGAGGGTGTGGACAAAAGGAGCCCTCTTCCACTATTGGTGGGAATGTAAATTGATACAGTCACTATGGAGAACAGTATGGAGTTTCCTTAAAAAAACTAGAAATAGAATTACCATCTGATCCAGCAATCCCACTTCTGGGCATATACCCAGAGAAAACCGTATTTCAAAAAGGCACATTCACCACAATGTTCGTTGCAGCACTCTTTACAATAGCCAGGTAATGGAAGCAACCTAAATGCCCACAGACAGATGAATGGATAAAGATGTGGTACATATATAAAATGGAATATGACTCGGCCGTAAAAAGGAATGAAACTGGGTCATTTGTAGAGACATCGATGGATCGAGAGACTGTCATACAGAATGAAGTAAGTCAGAAAGAGGAAAACAAATATTGTATATTAATGCATATATGTGTAGCCTAAAAATGGTACAGATGAACTTGTTTGCAGGGAAGAAATAGAGACACAGATGTAGAGAACAAACGTATGGACACCAAGTGTGGGAAACCATGGGGTGGTGGTGGTGGGATGAGTTGGGAGTTTGGGATTGACCTGTATACATGTATATACATAAAATACATAACTAATAATAACGTGCTGTATAAAAAAAATAAATAAAATTAAATTTCAAAATTTTAAAAAATAAAATTTAAAAATACAGCAGAAAAAATTCTTCCCATCACACAGATGTATTTATAGGAAAGAATTATTTCCATGCTTATATCTATAAATACATAAAAGGGGAATAAAATCTAACTTGAGCCATAAAAGAAAAAAACAACCTGAACCCAGGAGTTATACAAAGGAAAACCCTATCAGGGCACTTGCTCCAGTGGTAAACAATTCTGAAATTGGTCAGAGGTGGGGAACCATCTCCCATACAGCCAGCAACCCACCCCCCACGCAAGGAGCGTCCTCATTGCAAAGCTGGGGGACAGTGCCGAGGCATCTGTGAGTAAACGTGAGCTGAGCCCCAGGCCAGCTGCTGCTGGACTGTTCCCACCCTTTCCAGGTAAAACACCTGAATATGTACAAGGGCTTGAAAGCCTAGAGGAAGGACCGTGGAGCCACACCATCGACAGCACACAGGCCAACTTGGTGCCTGCAGGCCAGCCAGCGTGGTCCTGGCCCCGGCGCTCTTCCAGAAGCTTTCCATTGCCCTGCCTGAGATACCCATCCTGTCCCGGCCCCCACTGCTTTTTCCCTTCCTCACCTCTGTCCGGAGAGAAATTCCAGCAGAAGGTATGGGTGACACATCCTCTTCTTTACAGGCGGCAGCCTGGCAACTCCTGCAGAAAGGCCAGCAGAACCCCACTCACACCGGGCCACCCACAAAGCTGTGGCCCCTCACTCCCTCCCACCAGCACAGCCCCGAGACTGCTGACGGGGCAGAGAATATGGAGTCAGGCACAGCTTCAGAGGCTACTGCTGCCTGGAGCGCTGTTTATATTGACCTCAACGAGGCACACCTGGGGAGGGCAAGCCGGCAGGGTAAGGCTGCCCAGGTCAGCTAATCCACAACTCTCAGGGAATCACATTGTTGAAAATGGACCCTGCAAAGGGAGAAGAGAAGCCAAGGGAAAAAAGGACACAATGCCATTTGCAGCACCGTAGATGAGTCTAGAAGTAATCACGTGACTTGTAGTAAGTCAGAAAGTGAAAGACACATATCATATCAATTAGAGGTGTTACCTAAAAATGGATACCAGGGCAGATATTTCCACGGAGAAGGGCAATCACAGCTTCATTAAACAAACTTATGGTTCACCAATGGAAAGGTGTGAGGATTGGTTTCATTACGATATCGGGGTTAACAGACATATACAAACACAGGTGACATATATAATCACCAAAGACCTACAGAATACCAAGAGAGGACTACTCAACATTCTGTCATAACGTACATGGGAAAAGGATCCCAGGAAGAACAGACATCTGTATATGTGTAAAAGAACCACATCTTCCACACCTACAACAAGCCAAACATTGTAATCAAACTTGCTGTAATTAAAAATAAAAAAAAATTAAATTAAAAAACGAACAAGATGTAGTGAGACAAACGTGAGGGGCTTTCTCCTGGCACATTCCATTCTAAATTCGAATCTAGAACACCACTTCCACTGAGGCTCTCTTGCCCTAGTAACCAGATTTGGTAAGGGTGAAATGCTGCCACCTTGTGGCCATTTCACACAACAGCAGCTTTAATCCCAACGCTAATGGTCAGTTGATATTCAAAATCATTGCAGGCCTGTAAATGACACCTGCCCTGAAAACAAATCCTGGGGTCACATATCGACCAAAAAATTCAAAGGAGGTCCATATTTCAAAACGACCGTTTCAAAAGGCATATTTTACGCACATTAGTGTTCTGCTTCTTTTCCTTTCTTTCCTTTTTTGTTAAAAAAAACGGGAATGGAAAAAGGCATCCCTCAGGCTGGGTGAAAATCGTTGCAAACGAAACAATGGACACAGGATTAATCTCCAATATATATAAACAGCTCATGCAGCTTAATATTAAAAAAACAAACAACCCCCAAAAAAATGGGCAGAAGATCTAAAGAGACGTTTCTTCAAAGGAGACACAGAGATGGTCAAGACGCACATGATAAGCTGCTCAACAGCACTAATTATTAGAGAAATGCAAATCAAAACTACAATGAGGTATCACCTCACACCTGGTAGAATCGGCATCATCAGAAAATCTACAAACAACCAATTCTGGGGAGGGTGTGGACAAAAGGAGCCCTCTTCCACTATGGGTGAGAATGTAAATTGATACAGTCACTATGGAGAACAGTATGGAGTTTCCTTAAAAAAATTAGAAATAGAATTACCATCTGATCCAGCAATCCCACTTCTGGGCATATACCAAGAGAAAACCGTATTTCAAAAAGGCACATTCACCACAATGTTCGTTGCAGCACTATTTACAATAGCCAGGTAATGGAAGCAACCTAAATGCCCACAGACAGATGAATGGATAAAGATGTGGTACATATATGAAATGGAATATGACTCGGCCATATAAAGGAATGAAACTGGGTCATTTGTAGAGACATCGATGGATCGAGAGACGGTCATACAGAATGAAGTAAGTCAGAAAGAGGAAAACAAATATTGTATATTAATGCATATATGTGGAGCCTAAAAATGGTACAGATGAACTGGTTTGCAGGGAAGAAATAGAGACACAGAGGTAGAGAACGAACGTATAGACACAAAGTGTGGGAAGCCATGGGGTGGTGGTGGTGGGATGAGTTGGGAGTTTGGGATAGACCTGTATACATGTATATGCATAAAATACATAACTAATAATAACGTGCTGTATAAAAAAATAAATAAAATTTCATAATTTTAAAAAATAAAATTTAAAAATAAAACAGAAAAAAGTTCTTCCCGTCACACAGATGTATTTATAGGAATGAATTATTTCCATGCTTATATCTATAAATACATAAAAGAGGAATAAAATCTAACTTGAACCAAAAAAGAAAAAAAAAAGTGAACCCACGAGTTATACAGAGGAAAACCCTATCACGGCACTTGCTCCAGTGGTAAACAATACTGAAATTGGTCAGAAGTGGGGAACCATCTCCCATACAGCCAGCAACCCAACCCCCACGCAAGGAGCGTCCTCATTGCAAAGCTGGGGGACCGTGCCGAGGCATCTGTGAGTAAACGTGAGCTGAGCCCCAGGCCATCTGCTGCTGAACTGTTCCCACCCTTTCCAGGTAAAACACCTGAATATGTACAAGGGCTTGAAAGCCTAGAGGAAGGACCGTGGAGCCACACCAGCGACAGCATGCAGGCCAACTTGGTGCCTGCAGGCCAGCCAGCGTGGTCCTGGTGCCTGGTGCTCTTCCAGAAGCTTTCCATTGCCCTGCCTGAGATACCCCTCCTGTCCCGGCCCCCACTGCTTTTTTCCTTCCTCACCTCTGTCCGGAGAGAAATTCCAGCGGAAGGTATGGGTGACACATCCTCTTCTTTACAGGCGGCAGCCTGGCAACTCCTGCTGAAAGGCCAGCAGAACCCCACTCACACCGGGCCACCCACAAAGCTGTGGCCCCTCACTCCCTCCCACCAGAACAGCCCCGAGAATGCTGACGGGGCAGAGAATATGGAGTCAGGCACAGCTTCAGGGGCTATTGCTGCCTGGAGCGCTGTTTATATTGACCTCAACGAGGCACACCTGGGGAGGGCGGGCCGGCAGGGTAAGGCTGCCCAGGTCAGCTAATCCACAACCCTCAGGGAATCACATTGTTGAAAATGGACCCCGCTAAGGCAGAAGAGAAGCCAAGGGAAAAAAGGACACAATGCCATTTGCAGCACCGTAGATGAGTCTAGAAGTAATCACGTGACTTGTAGTAAGTCAGAAAGTGAAAGACACATATCATATCATATCACTTATAGGTGTTACCTAAAAATGGATACCAGGGCAGATATTTCCACGGAGAAGGGCAATCACAGATTCATTAAACAAACTTATGGTTCACCAAAGGAAAGGTGTGAGGATTGGTTTCATTACGATATCGGGGTTAACAGACATATACAAACACAGGTGACATATATAATCACCAAAGACCTACGGAATACCAAGAGAGGACTACTCAACATTCTGTCATAACGTACATGGGAAAAGGATCCCAAGAAGTACAGTCATCTGTATATGTGTAAAAGAAGCACATCTTCCACACCTACAACAAGCCAAACATTGTAATCAAACTTGCTGTAATATAAAATAAAAACTTAAATTAAAAACACGAACAAGAAGTAGTGAGACAAACGTGAGGGGCTTTCTCCTGGTACATTCCATTCTAAACTCCAATCTAGAACACCACTTCCACTGAGGCTCTCTTGCCCTAGTAACCAGATTTGGTAAGGGTGAACTGCTGCCACCTTGTGGCCGTTTCACACAACAGCAGCTTTAATCCCAACGCTAATCATCAGTTGATATTCAAAATCATTGCAGGCCTGTAAATGACACCTGCCCTGAAAACAAATCCTGGGGTCACATATCGACCAAAAAATTCAAAGGACGTCCATATTTCAAAACGACCGTTTCAAAAGGCATATTTTACGCACATTAGTGTTCTGCTTCTTTTCCTTTCTTTCCTTTTTTGTTAAAAAAAACGGGAATGGAAAAAGGCATCCCTCAGGATGGGTGAAAATCGTTGCAAACGAATCAATGGACACAGGTTTAATCTCCAATATATATAAACAGCTCATGCAGCTTAATATTAAAAAAACAAACAACCCAAAAAAAAGGGCAGAAGATCTAAAGAGACGTTTCTACAAAGGAGACACAGAGATGGCCAAGACGCACATGAAAAGCTGCTCAACAGCACTAATTATTAGAGAAATGCAAATCAAAACTACAATGAGGTATCACCTCACACCTGTTAGAATCGGCATCATCAGAAAATCTACAAACAACCAATTCTGGGGAGGGTGTGGAGAAAAGGAGCCCTCTTCCACTATTGGTGGGAATGTAAATTGATACAGTCACTATGGAGAACAGTATGGAGTTTCCTTAAAAAATCTAGAAATAGAATTACCATCTGATCCAGCAATCCCACTTCTGGGCATATACCCAGAGAAAACCGTATTTCAAAAAGGCACATTCACCACAATGTTCGTTGCAGCACTATTTACAATAGCCAGGTAATGGAAGCCACCTAAATGCCCACAGACAGATGAATGGATAAAGATGTGGTACATATATCAAATGGAATATTACTCGGCCATAAAAAGGAATGAAACTGGGTCATTTGTAGAGACATCGATGGATCGAGAGACTGTCATACAGAATGAAGTAAGTCAGAAAGAGGAAAACAAATATTGTATATTAATGCATATATGTGGAGCCTAAAAATGGTACAGATGAACTGGTTTGCAGGGAAGAAATAGAGACACAGAGGTAGAGAACAAACGTATGGACACCAAGTGTGGGAAGCCATGGGGTGGTGGTGGTGGGATGAGTTGGGAGATTGGGATTGACCTGTATACATGTATATGCATAAAATACATAACTAATAATAACGTGCTGTATAAAAACATAAATAAAATTAAATTTCAAAATTTTAAAACATAAAATTTAAAAATAAAACAGAAAAAATTCTTCCCGTCACACAGATGTATTTATAGGAATGAATTATTTCCATGCTTATATTTATAAATACATAAAAGAGGAATAAAATCTAACTTGAACCAAAAAAGAAAAAAAAATTGAACCCACGAGTTATACAGAGGAAAACCCTATCACGGCACTTGCTCCAGCGGTAAACAATTGTGAAATTGGTCAGAGGTGGGGAACCATCTCCCATACAGCCAGCCACCCACCCCCCACACAAGGAGCGTCCTCATTGCAAAGCTGGGGGACCGTGCCGTGGCATCTGTGAGTAAACGTGAGCTGAGCCCCAGGCCAGCTGCTCCTGATCTGTTCCCACCCTTTCCAGGTAAAACACCTGAATATGTACAAGGGCTTGAAAGCCTAGAGGAAGGACCGTGGAGCCACACCAGCGACAGCACGCAGGCCAACTTGGTGCCTGCCGGCCAGCCAGCGTGGTCCTGGCCCCGGGCGCTCTTCCAGAAGCTTTCCATTGCCCTGCCTGAGATACCCCTCCTGTCCCGGACCCCACTGCTTTTTTCCTTCCTCACCTCTGTCCGGAGAGAAATTCCAGCGGAAGGTATGGGTGACACATCCTCTTCTTTACAGGCGGCAGCCTGGCAACTCCTGCAGAAAGGCCAGCAGAACCCCACTCACACCGGGCCACCCACAAAGCTGTGGCCCCTCACTCCCTCCCACCAGCACAGCCCCGAGACTGCTGACGGGGCAGAGAATATGGAGTCAGGCACAGCTTCAGGGGCTATTGCTGCCTGCAGCTCTGTTTATATTGAACTCAACGAGGCACACCTGGGGAGGGCGGGCCGGCAGGGTAAGGCTGCCCAGGTCAGCTAATCCACAACCCTCAGGGAATCACATTGTTGAAAATGGACCCCGCTAAGGCAGAAGAGAAGCCAAGGGAAAAAAGGACACAATGCCATTTGCAGCACCGTAGATGAGTCTAGAAGTAATCACGTGACTTGTAGTAAGTCAGAAAGTGAAAGACACATATCATATCATATCACTTATAGGTGTTACCTAAAAATGGATACCAGGGCAGATATTTCCACGGAGAAGGGCAATCACAGATTCATTAAACAAACTTATGGTTCACCAATGGAAAGGTGTGAGGATTGGTTTCATTACGATATCGGGGTTAACAGACATATACAAACACAGGTGACATATATAATCACCAAAGACCTACGGAATACCAAGAGAGGACTACTCAACATTCTGTCATAACGTACATGGGAAAAGGATCCCAAGAAGAACAGTCATCTGTATATGTGTAAAAGAACCACATCTTCCACACCTACAACAAGCCAAACATTGTAATCAAACTTGCTGTAATAAAAAATAAAAAAATAAATTAAAAACACGAAAAAGAAATAGTGAGACAAACGTGAGGGGCTTTCTCCTGGCACATTCCATTCTAAACTCCAATCTAGAACACCACTTCCACTGAGGCTCTCTTGCCCTAGTAACCAGATTTGGTAAGGGTGAACTGCTGCCACCTTGTTGCCATTTCACACAACAGCAGCTTTAATCCCAACGCTAATGGTCAGTTGATATTCAAAATCATTGCAGGCCTGTAAATGACACCTGCCCTGAAAACAAATCCTGGGGTCACATATCGACCAAAAAATTCAAAGGACGTCCATATTTCAAAACGACCGTTTCAAAAGGCATATTTTACGCACATTAGTGTTCTGCTTCTTTTCCTTTCTTTCCTTTTTTGTTAAAAAACACGGGAATGGAAAAAAGGCATCCCTCAGAGTGGGCGAAAATCGTTGCAGACGAATCAATGGACAGAGGTTTAATCTCCAATATATATAAACAGCTCATGCAGCTTAATATTAAAAAAAAAAACAACCCAAAAAAAATGGGCAGAAGATCTAAAGAGACGTTTCTTCAAAGGAGACACAGAGATGGCCAAGACGCACATGAAAAGCTGCTCAACAGCACTAATTATTAGAGAAATGCAAATCAAAACTACAATGAGGTATCACCTCACACCTGTTAGAATCGGCATCATCAGAAAATCTACAAACAACCAATTCTGGGGAGGGTGTGGACAAAAGGAGCCCTCTTCCACTATTGGTGGGAATGTAAATTGATACAGTCACTATGGAGAACAGTATGGAGTTTCCTTAAAAAAACTAGAAATAGAATTACCATCTGATCCAGCAATCCCACTTCTGGGCATATACCCAGAGAAAACCGTATTTCAAAAAGGCACATTCACCACAATGTTCGTTGCAGCACTATTTACAATAGCCAGGTAATGGAAGCCACCTAAATGCCCACAGACAGATGAATGGATAAAGATGTGGTACATATATCAAATGGAATATGACTCGGCCATATAAAGGAATGAAACTGGGTCATTTGTAGAGACATCGATGGATCGAGAGACTGTCATACAGAATGAAGTAAGTCAGAAAGAGGAAAACAAATATTGTATATTAATGCATATATGTGGAGCCTAAAAATGGTACAGATGAACTAGTTTGCAGGGAAGAAATAGAGACACAGATGTAGAGAACAAACGTATGGACACCAAGTGTGGGAAGCCATGGGGTGGTGGTGGTGGGATGAGTTGGGAGTTTGGGATTGACCTGTATACATGTATATACATAAAATACATAACTAATAATAACGTGCTGTATAAAAAAAATAAATAAAATTAAATTTCAAAATTTTAAAAAAATAAAATTTAAAAATAAAACAGAAAAAATTCTTCCCATCACACAGATGTATTTATAGGAAAGAATTATTTCCATGCTTATATCTATAAATACATAAAAGGGGAATAAAATCTAACTTGAACCATAAAAGAAAAAAAAAACCTGAACCCAGGAGTTATAAAAAGGAAAACCCTATCAGGGCACTTGCTCCAGTGGTAAACAATTCTGAAATTGGTCAGAGGTGGGGAATCATCTCCCATACAGCCAGCAACCCACCCCCCACGCAAGGAGCGTCCTCATTGCAAAGCTGGGGGACAGTGCCGAGGCATCTGTGAGTAAACGTGAGCTGAGCCCCAGGCCAGCTGCTGCTGGACTGTTCCCACCCTTTCCAGGTAAAACACCTGAATATGTACAAGGGCTTGAAAGCCTAGAGGAAGGACCGTGGAGCCACACCATCGACAGCACACAGGCCAACTTGGTGCCTGCAGGCCAGCCAGCGTGGTCCTGGCCCCGGCGCACTTCCAGAAGCTTTCCATTGCCCTGCCTGAGATACCCATCCTGTCCCGGACCCCACTGCTTTTTTCCTTCCTCACCTCTGTCCGGAGAGAAATTCCAGCGGAAGGTATGTGTGACACATCCTCTTCTTTACAGGCGGCAGCCTGGCAACTCCTGCAGAAAGGCCAGCAGAACCCCACTCACACCGGGCCACCCACAAAGCTGTGGCCCCTCACTCCCTCCCACCAGCACAGCCCCGAGACTGCTGACGGGGCAGAGAATATGGAGTCAGGCACAGCTTCAGAGGCTACTGCTGCCTGGAGCGCTGTTTATATTGACCTCAAGGAGGCACACCTGGGGAGGGCAAGCCGGCAGGGTAAGGCTGCCCAGGTCAGCTAATCCACAACCCTCAGGGAATCACATTGTTGAAAATGGACCCTGCAAAGGGAGAAGAGAAGCCAAGGGAAAAAAGGACAAAATGCCATTTGCAGCACCGTAGATGAGTCTAGAAGTAATCACGTGACTTGTAGTAAGTGAGAAAGTGAAAGACACATATCATATCACTTAGAGGTGTTACCTAAAAATGGATACCAGGGCAGATATTTCCACGGAGAAGGGCAATCACAGCTTCATTAAACAAACTTATGGTTCACCAATGGAAAGGTGTGAGGATTGGTTTCATTACGATATCGGGGTTAACAGACATATACAAACACAGGTGACATATATAATCACCAAAGACCTACAGAATACCAAGAGAGGACTACTCAACATTCTGTCATAACGTACATGGGAAAAGGATCCCAGGAAGAACAGACATCTGTATATGTGTAAAAGAACCACATCTTCCACACCTACAACAAGCCAAACATTGTAATCAAACTTGCTGTAATTAAAAATAAAAAAAAAATTAAATTAAAAAACGAACAAGATGTAGTGAGACAAACGTGAGGGGCTTTCTCCTGGCACATTCCATTCTAAATTCGAATCTAGAACACCACTTCCACTGAGGCTCTCTTGCCCTAGTAACCAGATTTGGTAAGGGTGAACTGCTGCCACCTTGTGGCCATTTCACACAACAGCAGCTTTAATCCCAACGCTAATGGTCAGTTGATATTCAAAATCATTGCAGGCCTGTAAATGACACCTGCCCTGAAAACAAATCCTGGGGTCACATATCGACCAAAAAATTCAAAGGACGTCCATATTTCAAAACGACCGTTTCAAAAGGCATATTTTACGCACATTAGTGTTCTGCTTCTTTTCCTTTCTTTCCTTTTTTGTTAAAAAAAACGGGAATGGAAAAAGGCATCCCTCAGGATGGGTGAAAATCGTTGCAAACGAATCAATGGACACAGGTTTAATCTCCAATATATATAAACAGCTCATGCAGCTTAATATTAAAAAAACAAACAACCCAAAAAAAAGGGCAGAAGATCTAAAGAGACGTTTCTACAAAGGAGACACAGAGATGGCCAAGACGCACATGAAAAGCTGCTCAACAGCACTAATTATTAGAGAAATGCAAATCAAAACTACAATGAGGTATCACCTCACACCTGGTAGAATCGGCATCATCAGAAAATCTACAAACAACCAATTCTGGGGAGGGTGTGGACAAAAGGAGCCCTCTTCCACTATGGGTGAGAATGTAAATTGATACAGTCACTATGGAGAACAGTATGGAGTTTCCTTAAAAAAATTAGAAATAGAATTACCATCTGATCCAGCAATCCCACTTCTGGGCATATACCAAGAGAAAACCGTATTTCAAAAAGGCACATTCACCACAATGTTCGTTGCAGCACTATTTACAATAGCCAGGTAATGGAAGCAACCTAAATGCCCACAGACAGATGAATGGATAAAGATGTGGTACATATATGAAATGGAATATGACTCGGCCATATAAAGGAATGAAACTGGGTCATTTGTAGAGACATCGATGGATCGAGAGACGGTCATACAGAATGAAGTAAGTCAGAAAGAGGAAAACAAATATTGTATATTAATGCATATATGTGGAGCCTAAAAATGGTACAGATGAACTGGTTTGCAGGGAAGAAATAGAGACACAGAGGTAGAGAACGAACGTATAGACACCAAGTGTGGGAAGCCATGGGGTGGTGGTGGTGGGATGAGTTGGGAGTTTGGGATAGACCTGTATACATGTATATGCATAAAATACATAACTAATAATAACGTGCTGTATAAAAAAATAAATAAAATTTCATAATTTTAAAAAATAAAATTTAAAAATAAAACAGAAAAAAGTTCTTCCCGTCACACAGATGTATTTATAGGAATGAATTATTTCCATGCTTATATCTATAAATACATAAAAGAGGAATAAAATCTAACTTGAACCAAAAAAGAAAAAAAAAAGTGAACCCACGAGTTATACAGAGGAAAACCCTATCACGGCACTTGCTCCAGTGGTAAACAATACTGAAATTGGTCAGAAGTGGGGAACCATCTCCCATACAGCCAGCAACCCAACCCCCACGCAAGGAGCGTCCTCATTGCAAAGCTGGGGGACCGTGCCGAGGCATCTGTGAGTAAACGTGAGCTGAGCCCCAGGCCATCTGCTGCTGAACTGTTCCCACCCTTTCCAGGTAAAACACCTGAATATGTACAAGGGCTTGAAAGCCTAGAGGAAGGACCGTGGAGCCACACCAGCGACAGCATGCAGGCCAACTTGGTGCCTGCAGGCCAGCCAGCGTGGTCCTGGTGCCTGGTGCTCTTCCAGAAGCTTTCCATTGCCCTGCCTGAGATACCCCTCCTGTCCCGGCCCCCACTGCTTTTTTCCTTCCTCACCTCTGTCCGGAGAGAAATTCCAGCGGAAGGTATGGGTGACACATCCTCTTCTTTACAGGCGGCAGCCTGGCAACTCCTGCTGAAAGGCCAGCAGAACCCCACTCACACCGGGCCACCCACAAAGCTGTGGCCCCTCACTCCCTCCCACCAGAACAGCCCCGAGAATGCTGACGGGGCAGAGAATATGGAGTCAGGCACAGCTTCAGGGGCTATTGCTGCCTGGAGCGCTGTTTATATTGACCTCAACGAGGCACACCTGGGGAGGGCGGGCCGGCAGGGTAAGGCTGCCCAGGTCAGCTAATCCACAACCCTCAGGGAATCACATTGTTGAAAATGGACCCCGCTAAGGCAGAAGAGAAGCCAACGGAAAAAAGGACACAATGCCATTTGCAGCACCGTAGATGAGTCTAGAAGTAATCACGTGACTTGTAGTAAGTCAGAAAGTGAAAGACACATATCATATCATATCACTTATAGGTGTTACCTAAAAATGGATACCAGGGCAGATATTTCCACGGAGAAGGGCAATCACAGATTCATTAAACAAACTTATGGTTCACCAAAGGAAAGGTGTGAGGATTGGTTTCATTACGATATCGGGGTTAACAGACATATACAAACACAGGTGACATATATAATCACCAAAGACCTACGGAATACCAAGAGAGGACTACTCAACATTCTGTCATAACGTACATGGGAAAAGGATCCCAAGAAGTACAGTCATCTGTATATGTGTAAAAGAAGCACATCTTCCACACCTACAACAAGCCAAACATTGTAATCAAACTTGCTGTAATATAAAATAAAAACTTAAATTAAAAACACGAACAAGAAGTAGTGAGACAAACGTGAGGGGCTTTCTCCTGGTACATTCCATTCTAAACTCCAATCTAGAACACCACTTCCACTGAGGCTCTCTTGCCCTAGTAACCAGATTTGGTAAGGGTGAACTGCTGCCACCTTGTGGCCGTTTCACACAACAGCAGCTTTAATCCCAACGCTAATCATCAGTTGATATTCAAAATCATTGCAGGCCTGTAAATGACACCTGCCCTGAAAACAAATCCTGGGGTCACATATCGACCAAAAAATTCAAAGGACGTCCATATTTCAAAACGACCGTTTCAAAAGGCATATTTTACGCACATTAGTGTTCTGCTTCTTTTCCTTTCTTTCCTTTTTTGTTAAAAAAAACGGGAATGGAAAAAGGCATCCCTCAGGATGGGTGAAAATCGTTGCAAACGAATCAATGGACACAGGTTTAATCTCCAATATATATAAACAGCTCATGCAGCTTAATATTAAAAAAACAAACAACCCAAAAAAAAGGGCAGAAGATCTAAACAGACGTTTCTACAAAGGAGACACAGAGATGGCCAAGACGCACATGAAAAGCTGCTCAACAGCACTAATTATTAGAGAAATGCAAATCAAAACTACAATGAGGTATCACCTCACACCTGTTAGAATCGGCATCATCAGAAAATCTACAAACAACCAATTCTGGGGAGGGTGTGGACAAAAGGAGCCCTCTTCCACTATTGGTGGGAATGTAAATTGATACAGTCACTATGGAGAACAGTATGGAGTTTCCTTAAAAAATCTAGAAATAGAATTACCATCTGATCCAGCAATCCCACTTCTGGGCATATACCCAGAGAAAACCGTATTTCAAAAAGGCACATTCACCACAATGTTCGTTGCAGCACTATTTACAATAGCCAGGTAATGGAAGCCACCTAAATGCCCACAGACAGATGAATGGATAAAGATGTGGTACATATATCAAATGGAATATTACTCGGCCATAAAAAGGAATGAAACTGGGTCATTTGTAGAGACATCGATGGATCGAGAGACTGTCATACAGAATGAAGTAAGTCAGAAAGAGGAAAACAAATATTGTATATTAATGCATATATGTGGAGCCTAAAAATGGTACAGATGAACTGGTTTGCAGGGAAGAAATAGAGACACAGAGGTAGAGAACAAACGTATGGACACCAAGTGTGGGAAGCCATGGGGTGGTGGTGGTGGGATGAGTTGGGAGATTGGGATTGACCTGTATACATGTATATGCATAAAATACATAACTAATAATAACGTGCTGTATAAAAACATAAATAAAATTAAATTTCAAAATTTTAAAACATAAAATTTAAAAATAAAACAGAAAAAATTCTTCCCGTCACACAGATGTATTTATAGGAATGAATTATTTCCATGCTTATATTTATAAATACATAAAAGAGGAATAAAATCTAACTTGAACCAAAAAAGAAAAAAAAAAATTGAACCCACGAGTTATACAGAGGAAAACCCTATCACGGCACTTGCTCCAGCGGTAAACAATTGTGAAATTGGTCAGAGGTGGGGAACCATCTCCCATACAGCCAGCCACCCACCCCCCACACAAGGAGCGTCCTCATTGCAAAGCTGGGGGACCGTGCCGTGGCATCTGTGAGTAAACGTGAGCTGAGCCCCAGGCCAGCTGCTCCTGATCTGTTCCCACCCTTTCCAGGTAAAACACCTGAATATGTACAAGGGCTTGAAAGCCTAGAGGAAGGACCGTGGAGCCACACCAGCGACAGCACGCAGGCCAACTTGGTGCCTGCCGGCCAGCCAGCGTGGTCCTGGCCCCGGGCGCTCTTCCAGAAGCTTTCCATTGCCCTGCCTGAGATACCCCTCCTGTCCCGGACCCCACTGCTTTTTTCCTTCCTCACCTCTGTCCGGAGAGAAATTCCAGCGGAAGGTATGGGTGACACATCCTCTTCTTTACAGGCGGCAGCCTGGCAACTCCTGCTGAAAGGCCAGCAGAACCCCACTCACACCGGGCCACCCACAAAGCTGTGGCCCCTCACTCCCTCCCACCAGCACAGCCCCGAGACTGCTGACGGGGCAGAAAATATGGAGTCAGGCACAGCTTCAGGGGCTATTGCTGCCTGCAGCTCTGTTTATATTGATCTCAACGAGGCACACCTGGGGAGGGCGGGCCGGCAGGGTAAGGCTGCCCAGGTCAGCTAATCCACAACCCTCAGGGAATCACATTGTTGAAAATGGACCCCGCTAAGGCAGAAGAGAAGCCAAGGGAAAAAAGGACACAATGCCATTTGCAGCACCGTAGATGAGTCTAGAAGTAATCACGTGACTTGTAGTAAGTCAGAAAGTGAAAGACACATATCATATCATATCACTTATAGGTGTTACCTAAAAATGGATACCAGGGCAGATATTTCCACGGAGAAGGGCAATCACAGATTCATTAAACAAACTTATGGTTCACCAATGGAAAGGTGTGAGGATTGGTTTCATTACGATATCGGGGTTAACAGACATATACAAACACAGGTGACATATATAATCACCAAAGACCTACGGAATACCAAGAGAGGACTACTCAACATTCTGTCATAACGTACATGGGAAAAGGATCCCAAGAAGAACAGTCATCTGTATATGTGTAAAAGAACCACATCTTCCACACCTACAACAAGCCAAACATTGTAATCAAACTTGCTGTAATAAAAAATAAAAAAATAAATTAAAAACACGAAAAAGAAATAGTGAGACAAACGTGAGGGGCTTTCTCCTGGCACATTCCATTCTAAACTCCAATCTAGAACACCACTTCCACTGAGGCTCTCTTGCCCTAGTAACCAGATTTGGTAAGGGTGAACTGCTGCCACCTTGTTGCCATTTCACACAACAGCAGCTTTAATCCCAACGCTAATGGTCAGTTGATATTCAAAATCATTGCAGGCCTGTAAATGACACCTGCCCTGAAAACAAATCCTGGGGTCACATATCGACCAAAAAATTCAAAGGACGTCCATATTTCAAAACGACCGTTTCAAAAGGCATATTTTACGCACATTAGTGTTCTGCTTCTTTTCCTTTCTTTCCTTTTTTGTTAAAAAACACGGGAATGGAAAAAAGGCATCCCTCAGAGTGGGCGAAAATCGTTGCAGACGAATCAATGGACAGAGGTTTAATCTCCAATATATATAAACAGCTCATGCAGCTTAATATTAAAAAAAAAAACAACCCAAAAAAAATGGGCAGAAGATCTAAAGAGACGTTTCTTCAAAGGAGACACAGAGATGGCCAAGACGCACATGAAAAGCTGCTCAACAGCACTAATTATTAGAGAAATGCAAATCAAAACTACAATGAGGTATCACCTCACACCTGTTAGAATCGGCATCATCAGAAAATCTACAAACAACCAATTCTGGGGAGGGTGTGGACAAAAGGAGCCCTCTTCCACTATTGGTGGGAATGTAAATTGATACAGTCACTATGGAGAACAGTATGGAGTTTCCTTAAAAAAACTAGAAATAGAATTACCATCTGATCCAGCAATCCCACTTCTGGGCATATACCCAGAGAAAACCGTATTTCAAAAAGGCACATTCACCACAATGTTCGTTGCAGCACTATTTACAATAGCCAGGTAATGGAAGCCACCTAAATGCCCACAGACAGATGAATGGATAAAGATGTGGTACATATATCAAATGGAATATGACTCGGCCATATAAAGGAATGAAACTGGGTCATTTGTAGAGACATCGATGGATCGAGAGACTGTCATACAGAATGAAGTAAGTCAGAAAGAGGAAAACAAATATTGTATATTAATGCATATATGTGGAGCCTAAAAATGGTACAGATGAACTGGTTTGCAGGGAAGAAATAGAGACACAGATGTAGAGAACAAACGTATGGACACCAAGTGTGGGAAGCCATGGGGTGGTGGTGGTGGGATGAGTTGGGAGTTTGGGATTGACCTGTATACATGTATATACATAAAATACATAACTAATAATAACGTGCTGTATAAAAAAAATAAATAAAATTAAATTTCAAAATTTTAAAAAATAAAATTTAAAAATAAAACAGAAAAAATTCTTCCCATCACACAGATGTATTTATAGGAAAGAATTATTTCCATGCTTATATCTATAAATACATAAAAGGGGAATAAAATCTAACTTGAACCATAAAAGAAAAAAAAAACCTGAACCCAGGAGTTATAAAAAGGAAAACCCTATCAGGGCACTTGCTCCAGTGGTAAACAATTCTGAAATTGGTCAGAGGTGGGGAATCATCTCCCATACAGCCAGCAACCCACCCCCCACGCAAGGAGCGTCCTCATTGCAAAGCTGGGGGACAGTGCCGAGGCATCTGTGAGTAAACGTGAGCTGAGCCCCAGGCCAGCTGCTGCTGGACTGTTCCCACCCTTTCCAGGTAAAACACCTGAATATGTACAAGGGCTTGAAAGCCTAGAGGAAGGACCGTGGAGCCACACCATCGACAGCACACAGGCCAACTTGGTGCCTGCAGGCCAGCCAGCGTGGTCCTGGCCCCGGCGCACTTCCAGAAGCTTTCCATTGCCCTGCCTGAGATACCCATCCTGTCCCGGACCCCACTGCTTTTTTCCTTCCTCACCTCTGTCCGGAGAGAAATTCCAGCGGAAGGTATGTGTGACACATCCTCTTCTTTACAGGCGGCAGCCTGGCAACTCCTGCAGAAAGGCCAGCAGAACCCCACTCACACCGGGCCACCCACAAAGCTGTGGCCCCTCACTCCCTCCCACCAGCACAGCCCCGAGACTGCTGACGGGGCAGAGAATATGGAGTCAGGCACAGCTTCAGAGGCTACTGCTGCCTGGAGCGCTGTTTATATTGACCTCAAGGAGGCACACCTGGGGAGGGCAAGCCGGCAGGGTAAGGCTGCCCAGGTCAGCTAATCCACAACCCTCAGGGAATCACATTGTTGAAAATGGACCCTGCAAAGGGAGAAGAGAAGCCAAGGGAAAAAAGGACAAAATGCCATTTGCAGCACCGTAGATGAGTCTAGAAGTAATCACGTGACTTGTACTAAGTGAGAAAGTGAAAGACACATATCATATCACTTAGAGGTGTTACCTAAAAATGGATACCAGGGCAGATATTTCCACGGAGAAGGGCAATCACAGCTTCATTAAACAAACTTATGGTTCACCAATGGAAAGGTGTGAGGATTGGTTTCATTACGATATCGGGGTTAACAGACATATACAAACACAGGTGACATATATAATCACCAAAGACCTACAGAATACCAAGAGAGGACTACTCAACATTCTGTCATAACGTACATGGGAAAAGGATCCCAGGAAGAACAGACATCTGTATATGTGTAAAAGAACCACATCTTCCACACCTACAACAAGCCAAACATTGTAATCAAACTTGCTGTAATTAAAAATAAAAAAAAAATTAAATTAAAAAACGAACAAGATGTAGTGAGACAAACGTGAGGGGCTTTCTCCTGGCACATTCCATTCTAAATTCGAATCTAGAACACCACTTCCACTGAGGCTCTCTTGCCCTAGTAACCAGATTTGGTAAGGGTGAACTGCTGCCACCTTGTGGCCATTTCACACAACAGCAGCTTTAATCCCAACGCTAATGGTCAGTTGATATTCAAAATCATTGCAGGCCTGTAAATGACACCTGCCCTGAAAACAAATCCTGGGGTCACATATCGACCAAAAAATTCAAAGGACGTCCATATTTCAAAACGACCGTTTCAAAAGGCATATTTTACGCACATTAGTGTTCTGCTTCTTTTCCTTTCTTTCCTTTTTTGTTAAAAAAAACGGGAATGGAAAAAGGCATCCCTCAGGATGGGTGAAAATCGTTGCAAACGAATCAATGGACACAGGATTAATCTCCAATATATATAAACAGCTCATGCAGCTTAATATTAAAAAAACAAACAACCCCCAAAAAAATGGGCAGAAGATCTAAAGAGACGTTTCTTCAAAGGAGACACAGAGATGGTCAAGACGCACATGAAAAGCTGCTCAACAGCACTAATTATTAGAGAAATGCAAATCAAAACTACAATGAGGTATCACCTCACACCTGGTAGAATCGGCATCATCAGAAAATCTACAAACAACCAATTCTGGGGAGGGTGTGGACAAAAGGAGCCCTCTTCCACTATGGGTGGGAATGTAAATTGATACAGTCACTATGGAGAACAGTATGGAGTTTCCTTAAAAAAACTAGAAATAGAATTACCATCTGATCCAGCAATCCCACTTCTGGGCATATACCCAGAGAAAACCGTATTTCAAAAAGGCACATTCACCACAATGTTCGTTGCAGCACTATTTACAATAGCCAGGTAATGGAAGCAACCTAAATGCCCACAGACAGATGAATGGATAAAGATGTGGTACATATATGAAATGGAATATGACTCGGCCATATAAAGGAATGAAACTGGGTCATTTGTAGAGACATCGATGGATCGAGAGACTGTCATACAGAATGAAGTAAGTCAGAAAGAGGAAAACAAATATTGTATATTAATGCATATATGTGGAGCCTAAAAATGGTACAGATGAACTGGTTTGCAGGGAAGAAATAGAGACACAGAATTAGAGAACAAACGTATAGACACCAAGTGTGGGAAGCCATGGGGTGGTGGTGGTGGGATGAGTTGGGAGTTTGGGATAGACCTGTATACATGTATATGCATAAAATACATAACTAATAATAACGTGCTGTATAAAAAAATAAGTAAAATTTCAAAATTTTAAAAAATAAAATTTAAAAATAAAAGAGAAAAAAGTTCTTCCCGTCACACAGATGTATTTATAGGAATGAATTATTTCCATGCTTATATCTATAAATACATAAAAGAGGAATAACATCTAACTTGAAACATAAAAGAAAAAAAAAGTGAACCCACGAGTTATACAGAGGAAAACCCTATCACGGCACTTGCTCCAGTGGTAAACAATTCTGAAATTGGTCAGAAGTGGGGAACCATCTCCCATACAGCCAGCAACCCAACCCCCACGCAAGGAGCGTCCTCATTGCAAAGCTGGGGGACCGTGCCGAGGCGTCTGTGAGTAAACGTGAGCTGAGCCCCAGGCCAGCTGCTGCTGAACTGTTCCCACCCTTTCCAGGTAAAACACCTGAATATGTACAAGGGCTTGAAAGCCTAGAGGAAGGACCGTGGAGCCACACCAGCGACAGCACGCAGGCCAACTTGGTGCCTGCAGGCCAGCCAGCGTGGTCCTGGTGCCTGGTGCTCTTCCAGAAGCTTTCCATTGCCCTGCCTGAGATACCCCTCCTGTCCCGGCCCCCACTGCTTTTTTCCTTCCTCACCTCTGTCCGGAGAGAAATTCCAGCGGAAGGTATGGGTGACACATCCTCTTCTTTACAGGCGGCAGCCTGGCAACTCCTGCTGAAAGGCCAGCAGAACCCCACTCACACCGGGCCACCCACAAAGCTGTGGCCCCTCACTCCCTCCCACCAGCACAGCCCCGAGACTGCTGACGGGGCAGAGAATATGGAGTCAGGCACAGCTTCAGGGGCTATTGCTGCCTGCAGCTCTGTTTATATTGATCTCAACGAGGCACACCTGGGGAGGGCGGGCCGGCAGGGTAAGGCCGCCCAGGTCAGCTAATCCACAACCCTCAGGGAATCACATTGTTGAAAATGGACCCCGCTAAGGCAGAAGAGAAGCCAAGGGAAAAAAGGACACAATGCCATTTGCAGCACCGTAGATGAGTCTAGAAGTAATCACGTGACTTGTAGTAAGTCAGAAAGTGAAAGACACATATCATATCATGTCACTTATAGGTGTTACCTAAAAATGGATACCAGGGCAGATATTTCCACGGAGAAGGGCAATCACAGATTCATTAAACAAACTTATGGTTCACCAATGGAAAGGTGTGAGGATTGGTTTCATTACGATATCGGGGTTAACAGACATATACAAACACAGGTGACATATATAATCACCAAAGACCTACGGAATACCAAGAGAGGACTACTCAACATTCTGTCATAACGTACATGGGAAAAGGATCCCAAGAAGAACAGTCATCTGTATATGTGTAAAAGAACCACATCTTCCACACCTACAACAAGCCAAACATTGTAATCAAACTTGCTGTAATAAAAAATAAAAACTTAAATTAAAAACACGAACAAGAAGTAGTGAGACAAACGTGAGGGGCTTTCTCCTGGTACATTCCATTCTAAACTCCAATCTAGAACACCACTTCCACTGAGGCTCTCTTGCCCTAGTAACCAGATTTGGTAAGGGTGAACTGCTGCCACCTTGTGGCCGTTTCACACAACAGCAGCTTTAATCCCAACGCTAATGGTCAGTTGATATTCAAAATCATTGCAGGCCTGTAAATGACACCTGCCCTGAAAACAAATCCTGGGGTCACATATCGACCAAAAAATTCAAAGGACGTCCATATTTCAAAACGACCGTTTCAAAAGGCATATTTTACGCACATTAGTGTTCTGCTTCTTTTCCTTTCTTTCCTTTTTTGTTAAAAAAAACGGGAATGGAAAAAGGCATCCCTCAGGATGGGTGAAAATCGTTGCAAACGAATCAATGGACACAGGTTTAATCTCCAATATATATAAACAGCTCATGCAGCTTAATATTAAAAAAACAAACAACCCAAAAAAAAGGGCAGAAGATCTAAACAGACGTTTCTACAAAGGAGACACAGAGATGGCCAAGACGCACATGAAAAGCTGCTCAACAGCACTAATTATTAGAGAAATGCAAATCAAAACTACAATGAGGTATCACCTCACACCTGTTAGAATCGGCATCATCAGAAAATCTACAAACAACCAATTCTGGGGAGGGTGTGGACAAAAGGAGCCCTCTTCCACTATTGGTGGGAATGTAAATTGATACAGTCACTATGGAGAACAGTATGGAGTTTCCTTAAAAAATCTAGAAATAGAATTACCATCTGATCCAGCAATCCCACTTCTGGGCATATACCCAGAGAAAACCGTATTTCAAAAAGGCACATTCACCACAATGTTCGTTGCAGCACTATTTACAATAGCCAGGTAATGGAAGCCACCTAAATGCCCACAGACAGATGAATGGATAAAGATGTGGTACATATATCAAATGGAATATTACTCGGCCATAAAAAGGAATGAAACTGGGTCATTTGTAGAGACATCGATGGATCGAGAGACTGTCATACAGAATGAAGTAAGTCAGAAAGAGGAAAACAAATATTGTATATTAATGCATATATGTGGAGCCTAAAAATGGTACAGATGAACTGGTTTGCAGGGAAGAAATAGAGACACAGAGGTAGAGAACAAACGTATGGACACCAAGTGTGGGAAGCCATGGGGTGGTGGTGGTGGGATGAGTTGGGAGATTGGGATTGACCTGTATACATGTATATGCATAAAATACATAACTAATAATAACGTGCTGTATAAAAACATAAATAAAATTAAATTTCAAAATTTTAAAACATAAAATTTAAAAATAAAACAGAAAAAATTCTTCCCGTCACACAGATGTATTTATAGGAATGAATTATTTCCATGCTTATATTTATAAATACATAAAAGAGGAATAAAATCTAACTTGAACCAAAAAAGAAAAAAAAAAATTGAACCCACGAGTTATACAGAGGAAAACCCTATCACGGCACTTGCTCCAGCGGTAAACAATTGTGAAATTGGTCAGAGGTGGGGAACCATCTCCCATACAGCCAGCCACCCACCCCCCACACAAGGAGCGTCCTCATTGCAAAGCTGGGGGACCGTGCCGTGGCATCTGTGAGTAAACGTGAGCTGAGCCCCAGGCCAGCTGCTCCTGATCTGTTCCCACCCTTTCCAGGTAAAACACCTGAATATGTACAAGGGCTTGAAAGCCTAGAGGAAGGACCGTGGAGCCACACCAGCGACAGCACGCAGGCCAACTTGGTGCCTGCCGGCCAGCCAGCGTGGTCCTGGCCCCGGGCGCTCTTCCAGAAGCTTTCCATTGCCCTGCCTGAGATACCCCTCCTGTCCCGGACCCCACTGCTTTTTTCCTTCCTCACCTCTGTCCGGAGAGAAATTCCAGCGGAAGGTATGGGTGACACATCCTCTTCTTTACAGGCGGCAGCCTGGCAACTCCTGCTGAAAGGCCAGCAGAACCCCACTCACACCGGGCCACCCACAAAGCTGTGGCCCCTCACTCCCTCCCACCAGCACAGCCCCGAGACTGCTGACGGGGCAGAAAATATGGAGTCAGGCACAGCTTCAGGGGCTATTGCTGCCTGCAGCTCTGTTTATATTGATCTCAACGAGGCACACCTGGGGAGGGCGGGCCGGCAGGGTAAGGCTGCCCAGGTCAGCTAATCCACAACCCTCAGGGAATCACATTGTTGAAAATGGACCCCGCTAAGGCAGAAGAGAAGCCAAGGGAAAAAAGGACACAATGCCATTTGCAGCACCGTAGATGAGTCTAGAAGTAATCACGTGACTTGTAGTAAGTCAGAAAGTGAAAGACACATATCATATCATATCACTTATAGGTGTTACCTAAAAATGGATACCAGGGCAGATATTTCCACGGAGAAGGGCAATCACAGATTCATTAAACAAACTTATGGTTCACCAATGGAAAGGTGTGAGGATTGGTTTCATTACGATATCGGGGTTAACAGACATATACAAACACAGGTGACATATATAATCACCAAAGACCTACGGAATACCAAGAGAGGACTACTCAACATTCTGTCATAACGTACATGGGAAAAGGATCCCAAGAAGAACAGTCATCTGTATATGTGTAAAAGAACCACATCTTCCACACCTACAACAAGCCAAACATTGTAATCAAACTTGCTGTAATAAAAAATAAAAAAATAAATTAAAAACACGAAAAAGAAATAGTGAGACAAACGTGAGGGGCTTTCTCCTGGCACATTCCATTCTAAACTCCAATCTAGAACACCACTTCCACTGAGGCTCTCTTGCCCTAGTAACCAGATTTGGTAAGGGTGAACTGCTGCCACCTTGTTGCCATTTCACACAACAGCAGCTTTAATCCCAACGCTAATGGTCAGTTGATATTCAAAATCATTGCAGGCCTGTAAATGACACCTGCCCTGAAAACAAATCCTGGGGTCACATATCGACCAAAAAATTCAAAGGACGTCCATATTTCAAAACGACCGTTTCAAAAGGCATATTTTACGCACATTAGTGTTCTGCTTCTTTTCCTTTCTTTCCTTTTTTGTTAAAAAACACGGGAATGGAAAAAAGGCATCCCTCAGAGTGGGCGAAAATCGTTGCAGACGAATCAATGGACAGAGGTTTAATCTCCAATATATATAAACAGCTCATGCAGCTTAATATTAAAAAAAAAAACAACCCAAAAAAAATGGGCAGAAGATCTAAAGAGACGTTTCTTCAAAGGAGACACAGAGATGGCCAAGACGCACATGAAAAGCTGCTCAACAGCACTAATTATTAGAGAAATGCAAATCAAAACTACAATGAGGTATCACCTCACACCTGTTAGAATCGGCATCATCAGAAAATCTACAAACAACCAATTCTGGGGAGGGTGTGGACAAAAGGAGCCCTCTTCCACTATTGGTGGGAATGTAAATTGATACAGTCACTATGGAGAACAGTATGGAGTTTCCTTAAAAAAACTAGAAATAGAATTACCATCTGATCCAGCAATCCCACTTCTGGGCATATACCCAGAGAAAACCGTATTTCAAAAAGGCACATTCACCACAATGTTCGTTGCAGCACTATTTACAATAGCCAGGTAATGGAAGCCACCTAAATGCCCACAGACAGATGAATGGATAAAGATGTGGTACATATATCAAATGGAATATGACTCGGCCATATAAAGGAATGAAACTGGGTCATTTGTAGAGACATCGATGGATCGAGAGACTGTCATACAGAATGAAGTAAGTCAGAAAGAGGAAAACAAATATTGTATATTAATGCATATATGTGGAGCCTAAAAATGGTACAGATGAACTGGTTTGCAGGGAAGAAATAGAGACACAGATGTAGAGAACAAACGTATGGACACCAAGTGTGGGAAGCCATGGGGTGGTGGTGGTGGGATGAGTTGGGAGTTTGGGATTGACCTGTATACATGTATATACATAAAATACATAACTAATAATAACGTGCTGTATAAAAAAAATAAATAAAATTAAATTTCAAAATTTTAAAAAATAAAATTTAAAAATAAAACAGAAAAAATTCTTCCCATCACACAGATGTATTTATAGGAAAGAATTATTTCCATGCTTATATCTATAAATACATAAAAGGGGAATAAAATCTAACTTGAACCATAAAAGAAAAAAAAAACCTGAACCCAGGAGTTATAAAAAGGAAAACCCTATCAGGGCACTTGCTCCAGTGGTAAACAATTCTGAAATTGGTCAGAGGTGGGGAATCATCTCCCATACAGCCAGCAACCCACCCCCCACGCAAGGAGCGTCCTCATTGCAAAGCTGGGGGACAGTGCCGAGGCATCTGTGAGTAAACGTGAGCTGAGCCCCAGGCCAGCTGCTGCTGGACTGTTCCCACCCTTTCCAGGTAAAACACCTGAATATGTACAAGGGCTTGAAAGCCTAGAGGAAGGACCGTGGAGCCACACCATCGACAGCACACAGGCCAACTTGGTGCCTGCAGGCCAGCCAGCGTGGTCCTGGCCCCGGCGCACTTCCAGAAGCTTTCCATTGCCCTGCCTGAGATACCCATCCTGTCCCGGACCCCACTGCTTTTTTCCTTCCTCACCTCTGTCCGGAGAGAAATTCCAGCGGAAGGTATGTGTGACACATCCTCTTCTTTACAGGCGGCAGCCTGGCAACTCCTGCAGAAAGGCCAGCAGAACCCCACTCACACCGGGCCACCCACAAAGCTGTGGCCCCTCACTCCCTCCCACCAGCACAGCCCCGAGACTGCTGACGGGGCAGAGAATATGGAGTCAGGCACAGCTTCAGAGGCTACTGCTGCCTGGAGCGCTGTTTATATTGACCTCAAGGAGGCACACCTGGGGAGGGCAAGCCGGCAGGGTAAGGCTGCCCAGGTCAGCTAATCCACAACCCTCAGGGAATCACATTGTTGAAAATGGACCCTGCAAAGGGAGAAGAGAAGCCAAGGGAAAAAAGGACAAAATGCCATTTGCAGCACCGTAGATGAGTCTAGAAGTAATCACGTGACTTGTACTAAGTGAGAAAGTGAAAGACACATATCATATCACTTAGAGGTGTTACCTAAAAATGGATACCAGGGCAGATATTTCCACGGAGAAGGGCAATCACAGCTTCATTAAACAAACTTATGGTTCACCAATGGAAAGGTGTGAGGATTGGTTTCATTACGATATCGGGGTTAACAGACATATACAAACACAGGTGACATATATAATCACCAAAGACCTACAGAATACCAAGAGAGGACTACTCAACATTCTGTCATAACGTACATGGGAAAAGGATCCCAGGAAGAACAGACATCTGTATATGTGTAAAAGAACCACATCTTCCACACCTACAACAAGCCAAACATTGTAATCAAACTTGCTGTAATTAAAAATAAAAAAAAAATTAAATTAAAAAACGAACAAGATGTAGTGAGACAAACGTGAGGGGCTTTCTCCTGGCACATTCCATTCTAAATTCGAATCTAGAACACCACTTCCACTGAGGCTCTCTTGCCCTAGTAACCAGATTTGGTAAGGGTGAACTGCTGCCACCTTGTGGCCATTTCACACAACAGCAGCTTTAATCCCAACGCTAATGGTCAGTTGATATTCAAAATCATTGCAGGCCTGTAAATGACACCTGCCCTGAAAACAAATCCTGGGGTCACATATCGACCAAAAAATTCAAAGGACGTCCATATTTCAAAACGACCGTTTCAAAAGGCATATTTTACGCACATTAGTGTTCTGCTTCTTTTCCTTTCTTTCCTTTTTTGTTAAAAAAAACGGGAATGGAAAAAGGCATCCCTCAGGATGGGTGAAAATCGTTGCAAACGAATCAATGGACACAGGATTAATCTCCAATATATATAAACAGCTCATGCAGCTTAATATTAAAAAAACAAACAACCCCCAAAAAAATGGGCAGAAGATCTAAAGAGACGTTTCTTCAAAGGAGACACAGAGATGGTCAAGACGCACATGAAAAGCTGCTCAACAGCACTAATTATTAGAGAAATGCAAATCAAAACTACAATGAGGTATCACCTCACACCTGGTAGAATCGGCATCATCAGAAAATCTACAAACAACCAATTCTGGGGAGGGTGTGGACAAAAGGAGCCCTCTTCCACTATGGGTGGGAATGTAAATTGATACAGTCACTATGGAGAACAGTATGGAGTTTCCTTAAAAAAACTAGAAATAGAATTACCATCTGATCCAGCAATCCCACTTCTGGGCATATACCCAGAGAAAACCGTATTTCAAAAAGGCACATTCACCACAATGTTCGTTGCAGCACTATTTACAATAGCCAGGTAATGGAAGCAACCTAAATGCCCACAGACAGATGAATGGATAAAGATGTGGTACATATATGAAATGGAATATGACTCGGCCATATAAAGGAATGAAACTGGGTCATTTGTAGAGACATCGATGGATCGAGAGACTGTCATACAGAATGAAGTAAGTCAGAAAGAGGAAAACAAATATTGTATATTAATGCATATATGTGGAGCCTAAAAATGGTACAGATGAACTGGTTTGCAGGGAAGAAATAGAGACACAGAATTAGAGAACAAACGTATAGACACCAAGTGTGGGAAGCCATGGGGTGGTGGTGGTGGGATGAGTTGGGAGTTTGGGATAGACCTGTATACATGTATATGCATAAAATACATAACTAATAATAACGTGCTGTATAAAAAAATAAGTAAAATTTCAAAATTTTAAAAAATAAAATTTAAAAATAAAAGAGAAAAAAGTTCTTCCCGTCACACAGATGTATTTATAGGAATGAATTATTTCCATGCTTATATCTATAAATACATAAAAGAGGAATAACATCTAACTTGAAACATAAAAGAAAAAAAAAGTGAACCCACGAGTTATACAGAGGAAAACCCTATCACGGCACTTGCTCCAGTGGTAAACAATTCTGAAATTGGTCAGAAGTGGGGAACCATCTCCCATACAGCCAGCAACCCAACCCCCACGCAAGGAGCGTCCTCATTGCAAAGCTGGGGGACCGTGCCGAGGCGTCTGTGAGTAAACGTGAGCTGAGCCCCAGGCCAGCTGCTGCTGAACTGTTCCCACCCTTTCCAGGTAAAACACCTGAATATGTACAAGGGCTTGAAAGCCTAGAGGAAGGACCGTGGAGCCACACCAGCGACAGCACGCAGGCCAACTTGGTGCCTGCAGGCCAGCCAGCGTGGTCCTGGTGCCTGGTGCTCTTCCAGAAGCTTTCCATTGCCCTGCCTGAGATACCCCTCCTGTCCCGGCCCCCACTGCTTTTTTCCTTCCTCACCTCTGTCCGGAGAGAAATTCCAGCGGAAGGTATGGGTGACACATCCTCTTCTTTACAGGCGGCAGCCTGGCAACTCCTGCTGAAAGGCCAGCAGAACCCCACTCACACCGGGCCACCCACAAAGCTGTGGCCCCTCACTCCCTCCCACCAGCACAGCCCCGAGACTGCTGACGGGGCAGAGAATATGGAGTCAGGCACAGCTTCAGGGGCTATTGCTGCCTGCAGCTCTGTTTATATTGATCTCAACGAGGCACACCTGGGGAGGGCGGGCCGGCAGGGTAAGGCCGCCCAGGTCAGCTAATCCACAACCCTCAGGGAATCACATTGTTGAAAATGGACCCCGCTAAGGCAGAAGAGAAGCCAAGGGAAAAAAGGACACAATGCCATTTGCAGCACCGTAGATGAGTCTAGAAGTAATCACGTGACTTGTAGTAAGTCAGAAAGTGAAAGACACATATCATATCATGTCACTTATAGGTGTTACCTAAAAATGGATACCAGGGCAGATATTTCCACGGAGAAGGGCAATCACAGATTCATTAAACAAACTTATGGTTCACCAATGGAAAGGTGTGAGGATTGGTTTCATTACGATATCGGGGTTAACAGACATATACAAACACAGGTGACATATATAATCACCAAAGACCTACGGAATACCAAGAGAGGACTACTCAACATTCTGTCATAACGTACATGGGAAAAGGATCCCAAGAAGAACAGTCATCTGTATATGTGTAAAAGAACCACATCTTCCACACCTACAACAAGCCAAACATTGTAATCAAACTTGCTGTAATAAAAAATAAAAACTTAAATTAAAAACACGAACAAGAAGTAGTGAGACAAACGTGAGGGGCTTTCTCCTGGTACATTCCATTCTAAACTCCAATCTAGAACACCACTTCCACTGAGGCTCTCTTGCCCTAGTAACCAGATTTGGTAAGGGTGAACTGCTGCCACCTTGTGGCCGTTTCACACAACAGCAGCTTTAATCCCAACGCTAATGGTCAGTTGATATTCAAAATCATTGCAGGCCTGTAAATGACACCTGCCCTGAACACAAATCCTGGGGTCACATATCGACCAAAAAATTCAAAGGACGTCCATATTTCAAAACGACCGTTTCAAAAGGCATATTTTACGCACATTAGTGTTCTGCTTCTTTTCCTTTCTTTCGTTTTTTGTTAAAAAAAACGGGAATGGAAAAAGGCATCCCTCAGGATGGGTGAAAATCGTTGCAAACGAATCAATGGACACAGGTTTAATCTCCAATATATATAAACAGCTCATGCAGCTTAATATTAAAAAAAAAACAACCCAAAAAAAATGGGCAGAAGATCTAAAGAGACGTTTCTTCAAAGGAGACACAGAGATGGCCAAGACGCACATGAAAAGCTGCTCAACAGCACTAATTATTAGAGAAATGCAAATCAAAACTACAATGAGGTATCACCTCACACCTGTTAGAATCGGCATCATCAGAAAATCTACAAACAACCAATTTTGGGGAGGGTGTGGACAAAAGGAGCCCTCTTCCACTATTGGTGGGAATGTAAATTGATACAGTCACTATGGAGAACAGTATGGAGTTTCCTTAAAAAAACTAGAAATAGAATTACCATCTGATCCAGCAATCCCACTTCTGGGCATATACCCAGAGAAAACCGTATTTCAAAAAGGCACATTCACCACAATGTTCGTTGCAGCACTATTTACAATAGCCAGGTAATGGAAGCAACCTAAATGCCCACAGACAGATGAATGGATAAAGATGTGGTACATATATAAAATGGAATATGACTCGGCCATAAAAAGGAATGAAACTGGGTCATTTGTAGAGACATCGATGGATCGAGAGACTGTCATACAGAATGAAGTAAGTCAGAAAGAGGAAAACAAATATTGTATATTAATGCATATATGTGGAGCCTAAAAATGGTACAGATGAACTGGTTTGCAGGGAAGAAATAGAGACACAGAGGTAGAGAACAAATGTATGGACACCAAGTGTGGGAATCCATGGGGTGGTGGAGGTGGGATGAGTTGGGAGTTTGGGATTGACCTGTATACATGTATATACATAAAATACATAACTAATAATAACGTGCTGTATAAAAAAAATAAATAAAATTACATTTCAAAATTTTAAAAAATAAAATTTAAAAATAAAACAGAAAAAATTCTTCCCATCACACAGATGTATTTATAGGAAAGAATTATTTCCATGCTTATATCTATAAATACATAAAAGGGGAATAAAATCTAACTTGAACCAAAAAAGAAAAAAAAATTGAACCCACGAGTTATACAGAGGAAAAGCCTATCACTGCACTTGCTCCAGCGGTAAACAATTGTGAAATTGGTCAGAGGTGGGGAACCATCTCCCATACAGCCAGCAACCCACCCCCCACGCAAGGAGCATCCTCATTGCAAAGCTGGGGGACCGTGCCGAGGCATCTGTGAGTAAACGTGAGCTGAGCCCCAGGCCAGCTGCTGCTGCACTGTTCCCACCCTTTCCAGGTAAAACACCTGAATATGTACAAGGGCTTGAAAGCCTAGAGGAAGGACCGTGGAGCCACACCAGTGACAGCACGCAGGCCAACTTGGTGCCTGCAGGCCAGCCAGCGTGGTCCTGGACCCTGGCGCTCTTCCAGAAGCTTTCCATTGCCTTGCCTGAGATACCCCTCCTGTCCCGGCCCCCACTGCTTTTTTCCTTCCTCACCTCTGTCCGGAGATATATTCCAGCGGAAGGTATGGGTGACACATCCTCTTCTTTACAGGCGGCAGCCTGGCAACTCCTGCAGAAAGGCCAGCAGAACCCCACTCACACCGGGCCACCCACAAAGCTGTGGCCCCTCACTCCCTCCCACCAGCACAGCCCCGAGACTGCTGACGGGGCAGAGAATATGGAGTCAGGCACAGCTTCAGGGGCTATTGCTGCCTGGAACTCTGTTTATATTGACCTCAACGAGGCACACCTGGGGAGGGCGGGCCGGCAGGGTAAGGCTGCCCAGGTCAGCTAATCCACAACCCTCAGGGAATCACATTGTTGAAAATGGACCCCGCTAAGGCAGAAGAGAAGCCAAGGGAAAAAAGGACACAATGCCATTTGCAGCACCGTAGATGAGTCTAGAAGTAATCACGTGACTTGTAGTAAGTCAGAAAGTGAAAGACACATATCATATCATATCACTTATAGGTGTTACCTAAAAATGGATACCAGGGCAGATATTTCCACGGAGAAGGGCAATCACAGATTCATTAAACAAACTTATGGTTCACCAATGGAAAGGTGTGAGGATTGGTTTCATTACGATATTGGGGTTAACAAACATATACAAACACAGGTGACATATATAATCACCAAAGACCTACAGAATACCAAGAGAGGACTACTCAACATTCTGTCATAACGTACATGGGAAAAGGATCCCAAGAAGAACAGTCATCTGTATATGTGTAAAAGAACCACATCTTCCACACCTACAACAAGCCAAACATTGTAATCAAACTTGCTGTAATAAAAAATAAAAACTTAAATTAAAAACACGAACAAGAAGTAGTGAGACAAACGTGAGGGGCTTTCTCCTGGTACATTCCATTCTAAACTCCAATCTAGAACACCACTTCCACTGAGGCTCTCTTGCCCTAGTAACCAGATTTGGTAAGGGTGAACTGCTGCCACCTTGTGGCCGTTTCACACAACAGCAGCTTTAATCCCAATGCTAATGGTCAGTTGATATTCAAAATCATTGCAGGCCTGTAAATGACACCTGCCCTGAAAACAAATCCTGGGGTCACATATCGACCAAAAAATTCAAAGGACGTCCATATTTCAAAACGACCGTTTCAAAAGGCATATTTTACGCACATTAGTGTTCTGCTTCTTTTCCTTTCTTTCCTTTTTTGTTAAAAAAACCGGGAATGGAAAAAGGCATCCCTCAGGATGGGTGAAAATCGTTGCAAACGAATCAATGGACACAGGTTTAATCTCCAATATATATAAAAAGCTCATGCAGCTTAATATTAAAAAAAACAAACATCCCAAAAGAAATGGGCAGAAGATCTAAAGAGACGTTTCTTCAAAGGAGACACAGAGATGGCCAAGACGCACATGAAAAGCTGCTCAACAGCACTAATTATTAGAGAAATGCAAATCAAAACTACAATGAGGTATCACCTCACACCTGTTAGAATCGGCATCATCAGAAAATCTACAAACAACCAATTCTGGGGAGGGTGTGGACAAAAGGAGCCCTCTTCCACTATTGGTGGGAATGTAAATTGATACAGTCACTATGGAGAACAGTATGGAGTTTCCTTAAAAAAACTAGAAATAGAATTACCATCTGATCCAGCAATCCCACTTCTGGGCATATACCCAGAGAAAACCGTATTTCAAAAAGGCACATTCACCACAATGTTTGTTGCAGCACTATTTACAATAGCCAGGTAATGGAAGCAACCTAAATGCCCACAGACAGATGAATGGATAAAGATGTGGTACATATATAAAATGGAATATGACTCGGCCATAAAAAGGAATGAAACCGGGTCATTTGTAGAGACATCGATGGATCGAGAGACTGTCATACAGAATGAAGTAAGTCAGAAAGAGGAAAACAAATATTGTATATTAATGCATATATGTGGAGCCTAAAAATGGTACAGATGAACTAGTTTGCAGGGAAGAAATAGAGACACAGAGGTAGAGAACAAACGTATGGACACCAAGTGTGGGAAGCCATGGGGTGGTGGTGGTGGGATGAGTTGGGAGATTGGGATTGACCTGTATACATGTATATGCATAAAATACATAACTAATAATAACGTGCTGTATAAAAACATAAATAAAATTAAATTTCAAAATTTTAAAAAATAAAATTTAAAAATAAAACCGAAAAAATTCTTCCCGTCACACAGATGTATTTATAGGAATGAATTATTTCCATGCTTTTATTTATAAATACATAAAAGAGGAATAAAATCTAACTTGAACCAAAAAAGAAAAAAAAATTGAACCCACGAGTTATACAGAGGAAAACCCTATCACGGCACTTGCTCCAGCGGTAAAAAATTCTGAATTTGGTCAGAGGTGGGGAACCATCTCCCATACAGCCAGCAACCCACCCCCCACACAAGGAGCGTCCTCATTGCAAAGCTGGGGGACCGTGCCGAGGCATCTGTGAGTAAACGTGAGCTGAGCCCCAGGCCAGCTGCTGCTGAACTGTTCCCACCCTTTCCAGGTAAAACACCTGAATATGTACAAGGGCTTGAAAGCCTAGAGGAAGGACCGTGGAGCCACACCAGCGACAGCACGCAGGCCAACTTGGTGCCTGCAGGGCAGCCAGCGTGGTCCTGCACCCTGGCGCTCTTCCAGAAGCTTTCCATTGCCCTGCCTGAGATACCCCTCCTGTCCCGGCCCCCACTGCTTTTTTCCTTCCTCACCTCTGTCCGGAGAGAAATTCCAGCGGAAGGTATGGGTGACACATCCTTTTCTTTACAGGCGGCAGCCTGGCAACTCCTGCAGAAAGGCCAGCAGAACCCCACTCACACCGGGCCACCCACAAAGCTGTGGCCCCTCACTCCCTCCCACCAGCACAGCCCCGAGACTGCTGACGGGGCAGAGAATATGGAGTCAGGCACAGCTTCAGGGGCTATTGCTGCCTAGAGCGCTGTTTATATTGACCTCAACGAGGCACACCTGGGGAGGGCGGGCCGGCAGGGTAAGGCTGCCCAGGTCAGCTAATCCACAACCCTCAGGGAATCACATTGTTGAAAATGGACCCCGCTAAGGCAGAAGAGAAGCCAAGGGAAAAAAGGACACAATGCCATTTGCAGCACCGTAGATGAGTCTAGAAGTAATCACGTGACTTGTAGTAAGTCAGAAAGTGAAAGACACATATCATATCATATCACTTGTAGGTGTTACCTAAAAATGGATACCAGGGTAGATATTTCCACGGAGAAGGGCAATCACAGATTCATTAAACAAACTTATGGTTCACCAATGGAAAGGTGTGAGGATTGGTTTCATTACGATATCGGGGTTAACACACATATACAAACACAGGTGACATATATAATCACCAAAGACCTACAGAATACCAAGAGAGGACTACTCAACATTCTGTCATAACGTACATGGGAAAAGGATCCCAAGAAGAACAGTCATCTGTATATGTGTAAAAGAACCACATCTTCCACACCTACAACAAGCCAAACATTGTAATCAAACTTGCTGTAATAAAAAATAAAAACTTAAATTAAAAACACGAACAAAAAGTAGTGAGACAAACGTGAGGGGCTTTCTCCTGGTACATTCCATTCTAAACTCCAATCTAGAACACCACTTCCACTGAGGCTCTCTTGCCCTAGTAACCAGATTTGGTAAGGGTGAACTGCTGCCACCTTGTGGCCGTTTCACACAACAGCAGCTTTAATCCCAACGCTAATGGTCAGTTGATATTCAAAATCATTGCAGGCCTGTAAATGACACCTGCCCTGAAAACAAATCCTGGGGTCACATATCGACCAAAAATTTCAAAGGACGTCCATATTTCAAAACGACCGTTTCAAAAGGCATATTTTACGCACATTAGTGTTCTGCTTCTTTTCCTTTCTTTCATTTTTTGTTAAAAAAAACGGGAATGGAAAAAGGCATCCCTCAGGATGGGTGAAAATCGTTGCAAACGAATCAATGGACACAGGTTTAATCTCCAATATATATAAACAGCTCATGCAGCTTAATATTAAAAAAACAAACAACCCAAAAAAAATGGGCAGAAGATCTAAAGAGACGTTTCTTCAAAGGAGACACAGAGATGGCCAAGACGCACATGAAAAGCTGCTCAACAGCACTAATTATTAGAGAAATGCAAATCAAAACTACAATGAGGTATCACCTCACACCTGTTAGAATCGGCATCATCAGAAAATCTACAAACAACCAATTCTGGGGAGGGTGTGGACAAAAGGAGCCCTCTTCCACTATTGGTGGGAATGTAAATTGATACAGTCACTATGGAGAACAGTATGGAGTTTCCTTAAAAAATCTAGAAATAGAATTACCATCTGATCCAGCAATCCCACTTCTGGGCATATACCCAGAGAAAACCGTATTTCAAAAAGGCACATTCACCACAATGTTCGTTGCAGCACTATTTACAATAGCCAGGTAATGGAAGCAACCTAAATGCCCACAGACAGATGAATGGATAAAGATGTGGTACATATATAAAATGGAATATGACTCGGCCATAAAAAGGAATGAAACTGGGTCATTTGTAGAGACATCGATGGATCGAGAGACTGTCATACAGAATGAAGTAAGTCAGAAAGAGGAAAACAAATATTGTATATTAATGCATATATGTGGAGCCTAAAAATGGTACAGATGAACTGGTTTGCAGGGAAGAAATAGAGACACAGAGGTAGAGAACAAACGTATGGACACCAAGTGTGGGAAGCCATGGGGTGGTGGTGGTGGGATGAGTTGGGAGATTGGGATTGACCTGTATACATGTATATGCATAAAATACATAACTAATAATAACGTGCTGTATAAAAACATAAATAAAATTAAATTTCAAAATTTTAAAAAATAAAATTTAAAAATAAAACAGAAAAAATTCTTCCCGTCACACAGATGTATTTATAGGAATGAATTATTTCCATGCTTATATCTATAAATACATAAAAGGGGAATAAAATCTAACTTGAACCAAAACAGAAAAAAAAACCTGAACCCAGGAGTTATACAGAGGAAAACCCTATCAGGGCACGTGCTCCAGTGGTAAACAATTCTGAAATTGGTCAGAGGTGGGGAACCATCTCCCATACAGCCAGCAACCCACCCCCCACGCAAGGAGCGTCCTCATTGCAAAGCTGGGGGACCGTGCCGAGGCATCTGTGAGTAAACGTGAGCTGAGCCCCAGGCCAGCTGCTGCTGAACTGTTCCCACCCTTTCCAGGTAAAACACCTGAATATGTACAAGGGCTTGAAAGCCTAGAGGAAGGACCGTGGAGCCACACCAGTGACAGCACGCAGGCCAACTTGGTGCCTGAAGGCCAGCCAGCATTGTCCTGGACCCTGGTGCTATTCCAGAAGCTTTCCATTGCCCTGCCTGAGATACCCCTCCTGTCCCGGACCCCACTGCTTTTTTCCTTCCTCACCTCTGTCCGGAGAGAAATTCCAGCGGAAGGTATGGGTGACACATCCTCTTCTTTACAGGCGGCAGCCTGGCAACTCCTGCAGAAAGGCCAGCAGAGCCCACTCACACCGGGCCACCCACAAAGCTGTGGCCCCTCACTCCCTCCCACCAGCACAGCCCCGAGACTGCTGACGGGGCAGAGAATATGGAGTCAGGCACAGCTTCAGGGGCTATTGCTGCCTGGAGCGCTGTTTATATTGACCTCAACGAGGCACACCTGGGGAGGGCGGGCCGGCAGGGTAAGGCTGCCCAGGTCAGCAAATCCACAACCCTCAGGGAATCACATTGTTGAAAATGGACCCCGCTAAGGCAGAAGAGAAGCCAAGGGAAAAAAGGACACAATGCCATTTGCAGCACCGTAGATGAGTCTAGAAGTAATCACGTGACTTGTAGTAAGTCAGAAAGTGAAAGACACATATCATATCATATCACTTGTAGGTGTTACCTAAAAATGGATACCAGGGCAGATATTTCCACGGAGAAGGGCAATCACAGATTCATTAAACAAACTTATGGTTCACCAATGGAAAGGTGTGAGGATTGGTTTCATTACGATATCGGGGTTAACAGACATATACAAACACAGGTGACATATATAATCACCAAAGACCTACAGAATACCAAGAGAGGACTACTCAACATTCTGTCATAACGTACATGGGAAAAGGATCCCAAGAAGAACAGTCATCTGTATATGTGTAAAAGAACCACATCTTCCACACCTACAACAAGCCAAACATTGTAATCAAACTTGCTGTAATAAAAAATAAAAACTTAAATTAAAAACACGAACAAGAAGTAGTGAGACAAACGTGAGGGGCTTTCTTCTGGTACATTCCATTCTAAACTCCAATCTAGAACACCACTTCCACTGAGGCTCTCTTGCCCTAGTAACCAGATTGGGTAAGGGTGAACTGCTGCCACCTTGTGGCCGTTTCACACAACAGCAGCTTTAATCCCAACGCTAATGGTCAGTTGATATTCAAAATCATTGCAGGCCTGTAAATGACACCTGCCCTGAACACAAATCCTGGGGTCACATATCGACCAAAAAATTCAAAGGACGTCCATATTTCAAAACGACCGTTTCAAAAGGCATATTTTACGCACATTAGTGTTCTGCTTCTTTTCCTTTCTTTCCTTTTTTGTTAAAAAAAACGGGAATGGAAAAAGGCATCCCTCAGGATGGGTGAAAATCGTTGCAAACGAATCAATGGACACAGGTTTAATCTCCAATATATATAAAAAGCTCATGCAGCTTAATATTAAAAAAAACAAACATCCCAAAAGAAATGGGCAGAAGATCTAAAGAGACGTTTCTTCAAAGGAGACACAGAGATGGCCAAGACGCACATGAAAAGCTGCTCAACAGCACTAATTATTACAGAAATGCAAATCAAAACTACAATGAGGTATCACCTCACACCTGTTAGAATCGGCATCATCAGAAAATCTACAAACAACCAATTCTGGGGAGGGTGTGGACAAAAGGAGCCCTCTTCCACTATTGGTGGGAATGTAAATTGATACAGTCACTATGGAGAACAGTATGGAGTTTCCTTAAAAAAACTAGAAATAGAATTACCATCTGATCCAGCAATCCCACTTCTGGGCATATACCCAGAGAAAACCGTATTTCAAAAAGGCACATTCACCACAATGTTTGTTGCAGCACTATTTACAATAGCCAGGTAATGGAAGCAACCTAAATGCCCACAGACAGATGAATGGATAAAGATGTGGTACATATATAAAATGGAATATGACTCGGCCATAAAAAGGAATGAAACTGGGTCATTTGTAGAGACATCGATGGATCGAGAGACTGTCATACAGAATGAAGTAAGTCAGAAAGAGGAAAACAAATATTGTATATTAATGCATATATGTGGAGCCTAAAAATGGTACAGATGAACTAGTTTGCAGGGAAGAAATAGAGACACAGAGGTAGAGAACAAACGTATGGACACCAAGTGTGGGAAGCCATGGGGTGGTGGTGGTGGGATGAGTTGGGAGATTGGGATTGACCTGTATACATGTATATGCATAAAATACATAACTAATAATAACGTGCTGTATAAAAACATAAATAAAATTAAATTTCAAAATTTTAAAAAATAAAATTTAAAAATAAAACAGAAAAAATTCTTCCCATCACACAGATGTATTTATAGGAATGAATTATTTCCATGCTTTTATTTATAAATACATAAAAGAGGAATAAAATCTAACTTGAACCAAAAAAGAAAAAAAAATTGAACCCACGAGTTATACAGAGGAAAACCCTATCACGGCACTTGCTCCAGCGGTAAACAATTCTGAAATTGGTCAGAGGTGGGGAACCATCTCCCATACAGCCAGCAACCCACCTCCCACACAAGGAGCGTCCTCATTGCAAAGCTGGGGGACCGTGCCGAGGCATCTGTGAGTAAACGTGAGCTGAGCCCCAGGCCAGCTGCTGCTGAACTGTTCCCACCCTTTCCAGGTAAAACACCTGAATATGTACAAGGGCTTGAAAGCCTAGAGGAAGGACCGTGGAGCCACACCAGTGACAGCACGCAGGCCAACTTGGTGCCTGAAGGCCAGCCAGCATTGTCCTGGACCCTGGTGCTATTCCAGAAGCTTTCCATTGCCCTGCCTGAGATACCCCTCCTGTCCCGGACCCCACTGCTTTTTTCCTTCCTCACCTCTGTCCGGAGAGAAATTCCAGCGGAAGGTATGGGTGACACATCCTCTTCTTTACAGGCGGCAGCCTGGCAACTCCTGCAGAAAGGCCAGCAGAGCCCCACTCACACCGGGCCACCCACAAAGCTGTGGCCCCTCACTCCCTCCCACCAGCACAGCCCCGAGACTGCTGACGGGGCAGAGAATATGGAGTCAGGCACAGCTTCAGGGGCTATTGCTGCCTGGAGCGCTGTTTATATTGACCTCAACGAGGTACACCTGGGGAGGGCGGGCCGGCAGGGTAAGGCTGCCCAGGTCAGCTAATCCACAACCCTCAGGGAATCACATTGTTGAAAATGGACCCCGCTAAGGCAGAAGAGAAGCCAAGGGAAAAAAGGACACAATGCCATTTGCAGCACCGTAGATGAGTCTAGAAGTAATCACGTGACTTGTAGTAAGTCAGAAAGTGAAAGACACATATCATATCATATCACTTGTAGGTGTTACCTAAAAATGGATACCAGGGCAGATATTTCCACGGAGAAGGGCAATCACAGATTCATTAAACAAACTTATGGTTCACCAATGGAAAGGTGTGAGGATTGGTTTCATTACGATATCGGGGTTAACAGACATATACAAACACAGGTGACATATATAATCACCAAAGACCTACAGAATACCAAGAGAGGACTACTCAACATTCTGTCATAACGTACATGGGAAAAGGATCCCAAGAAGAACAGTCATCTGTATATGTGTAAAAGAACCACATCTTCCACACCTACAACAAGCCAAACATTGTAATCAAACTTGCTGTAATAAAAAATAAAAACTTAAATTAAAAACACGAACAAGAAGTAGTGAGACAAACGTGAGGGGCTTTCTCCTGGTACATTCCATTCTAAAATCCAATCTAGAACACCACTTCCACTGAGGCTCTCTTGCCCTAGTAACCAGATTTGGTAAGGGTGAACTGCTGCCACCTTGTGGCCGTTTCACACAACAGCAGCTTTAATCCCAACGCTAATGGCCAGTTGATATTCAAAATCATTGCAGGCCTGTAAATGACACCTGCCCTGAAAACAAATCCTGGGGTCACATATCGACCAAAAATTTCAAAGGACGTCCATATTTCAAAACGACCGTTTCAAAAGGCATATTTTACGCACATTAGTGTTCTGCTTCTTTTCCTTTCTTTCCTTTTTTGTTAAAAAAAAACGGGAATGGAAAAAGGCATCCCTCAGGATGGGTGAAAATCGTTGCAAACGAATCAATGGACACAGGTTTAATCTCCAATATATATAAACAGCTCATGCAGCTTAATATTAAAAAAACAAACAACCCAAAAAAAATGGGCAGAAGATCTAAAGAGACGTTTCTTCAAAGGAGACACAGAGATGGCCAAGACGCACATGAAAAGCTGCTCAACAGCACTAATTATTAGAGAAATGCAAATCAAAACTACAATGAGGTATCACCTCACACCTGTTAGAATCGGCATCATCAGAAAATCTACAAACAACCAATTCTGGGGAGGGTGTGGACAAAAGGAGCCCTCTTCCACTATTGGTGGGAATGTAAATTGATACAGTCACTATGGAGAACAGTATGGAGTTTCCTTAAAAAATCTAGAAATAAAATTACCATCTGATCCAGCAATCCCACTTCTGGGCATATACCCAGAGAAAACCGTATTTCAAAAAGGCACATTCACCACAATGTTCGTTGCAGCACTATTTACAATAGCCAGGTAATGGAAGCCACCTAAATGCCCACAGACAGATGAATGGATAAAGATGTGGTACATATATCAAATGGAATATTACTCGGCCATAAAAAGGAATGAAACTGGGTCATTTGTAAAGACATCGATGGATCGAGAGACTGTCATACAGAATGAAGTAAGTCAGAAAGAGGAAAACAAATATTGTATATTAATGCATATATGTGGAGCCTAAAAATGGTACAGATGAACTGGTTTGCAGGGAAGAAATAGAGACACAGAGGTAGAGAACAAACGTATGGACACCAAGTGTGGGAAGCCATGGGGTGGTGGTGGTGGGATGAGTTGGTAGATTGGGATTGACCTGTATACATGTATATGCATAAAATACATAACTAATAATAACGTGCTGTATAAAAACATAAATAAAATTAAATTTCAAAATTTAAAAAAATAAAATTTAAAAATAAAACAGAAAAAATTCTTCCCGTCACACAGATGTATTTATAGGAATGAATTATTTCCATGCTTATATCTATAAATACATAAAAGGGGAATAAAATCTAACTTGAAACAAAAAAGAAAAAAAAAACCTGAACCCAGGAGTTATACAGAGGAAAACCCTATCAGGGCACTTGCTCCAGTGGTAAACAATTCTGAAATTGGTCAGAGGTGGGGAACCATCTCCCATACAGCCAGCAACCCACCCCCCACGCAAGGAGCGTCCTCATTGCAAAGCTGGGGGACAGTGCCGAGGCATCTGTTAGTAAACGTGAGCTGAGCCCCAGGCCAGCTGCTGCTGAACTGTTCCCACCCTTTCCAGGTAAAACACCTGAATATGTACAAGGGCTTGAAAGCCTAGAGGAAGGACCGTGGAGCCACACCAGTGACAGCACGCAGGCCAACTTGGTGCCTGAAGGCCAGCCAGCATTGTCCTGGACCCTGGTGCTATTCCAGAAGCTTTCCATTGCCCTGCCTGAGATACCCCTCCTGTCCCGGACCCCACTGCTTTTTTCCTTCCTCACCTCTGTCCGGAGAGAAATTCCAGCGGAAGGTATGGGTGACACATCCTCTTCTTTACAGGCGGCAGGCTGGCAACTCCTGCAGAAAGGCCAGCAGAGCCCCACTCACACCGGGCCACCCACAAAGCTGTGGCCCCTCACTCCCTCCCACCAGCACAGCCCCGAGACTGCTGACGGGGCAGAGAATATGGAGTCAGGCACAGCTTCAGGGGCTATTGCTGCCTGGAGCGCTGTTTATATTGACCTCAACGAGGCACACCTGGGGAGGGCGGGCCGGCAGGGTAAGGCTGCCCAGGTCAGCTAATCCACAACGCTCAGGGAATCACATTGTTGAAAATGGACCCCGCTAAGGCAGAAGAGAAGCCAAGGGAAAAAAGGACACAATGCCATTTGCAGCACCGTAGATGAGTCTAGAAGTAATCACGTGACTTGTAGTAAGTCAGAAAGTGAAAGACACATATCATATCATATCACTTATAGGTGTTACCTAAAAATGGATACCAGGGCAGATATTTCCACGGAGAAGGGCAATCACAGATTCATTAAACAAACTTATGGTTCACCAATGGAAAGGTGTGAGGATTGGTTTCATTACGATATCGGGGTTAACAGACATATACAAACACAGGTGACATATATAATCACAAAAGACCTACAGAATACCAAGAGAGGACTACTCAACATTCTGTCATAACGTACATGGGAAAAGGATCCCAAGAAGAACAGTCATCTGTATATGTGTAAAAGAACCACATCTTCCACACCTACAACAAGCCAAACATTGTAATCAAACTTGCTGTAATAAAAAATCAAAACTTAAATTAAAAACACGAACAAGAAGTAGTGAGACAAACGTGAGGGGCTTTCTCCTGGTACATTCCATTCTAAACTCCAATCTAGAACACCACTTCCACTGAGGCTCTCTTGCCCTAGTAACCAGATTTGGTAAGGGTGAACTGCTGCCACCTTGTGGCCGTTTCACACAACAGCAGCTTTAATCCCAACGCTAATGGTCAGTTGATATTCAAAATCATTGCAGGCCTGTAAATGACACCTGCCCTGAAAACAAATCCTGGGATCACATATCGACCAAAAAATTCAAAGGACGTCCATATTTCAAAACGACCGTTTCAAAAGGCATATTTTACGCACATTAGTGTTCTGCTTCTTTTCCTTTCTTTCCTTTTTTGTTAAAAAAAACGGGAATGGAAAAAGGCATCCCTCAGGATGGGTGAAAATCGTTGCAAACGAATCAATGGACACAGGTTTAATCTCCAATATATATAAACAGCTCATGCAGCTTAATATTAAAAAAACAAACAACCCAAAAAAATGGGCAGAAGATCTAAAGAGACGTTTCTTCAAAGGAGACACAGAGATGGCCAAGACGCACATGAAAAGCTGCTCAACAGCACTAATTCTTATAGAAATGCAAATCAAAACTACAATGAGGTATCACCTCACACCTGTTAGAATCGGCATCATCAGAAAATCTACAAACAACCAATTCTGGGGAGGGTGTGGACAAAAGGAGCCCTCTTCCACTATTGGTGGGAATGTAAATTGATACAGTCACTATGGAGAACAGTATGGAGTTTCCTTAAAAAAACTAGAAATAGAATTACCATCTGATCCAGCAATCCCACTTCTGGGCATATACCCAGAGAAAACCGTATTTCAAAAAGGCACATTCACCACAATGTTCGTTGCAGCACTCTTTACAATAGCCAGGTAATGGAAGCCACCTAAATGCCCACAGACAGATGAATGGATAAAGATGTGGTACATATATAAAATGGAATATGACTCGGCCATAAAAAGGAATGAAACTGGGTCATTTGTAGAGACATCGATGGATCGAGAGACTGTCATACAGAATGAAGTAAGTCAGAAAGAGGAAAACAAATATTGTCTATTAATGCATATATGTGGAGCCTAAAAATGGTACAGATGAACTGGTTTGCAGGGAAGAAATAGAGACACAGAGGTAGAGAACAAACGTATGGACACCAAGTGTGGGAAGCCATGGGGTGGTGGTGGTGGGATGAGTTGGGAGATTGGGATTGACCTGTATACATGTATATGCATAAAATACATAACTAATAATAACGTGCTGTATAAAAACATAAATAAAATTAAATTTCAAAATTTAAAAAAATAAAATTTAAAAATAAAACAGAAAAAATTCTTCCCATCACACAGATGTATTTATAGGAAAGAATTATTTCCATGATTATATCTATAAATACATAAAAGGGGAATAAAATCTAACTTGAACCATAAAAGAAAAAAAAAACCTGAACCCAGGAGTTATACAGAGGAAAACCCTATCAGGGCACTTGCTCCAGTGGTAAACAATTCTGAAATTGGTCAGAGGTGGGGAACCATCTCCCATACAGCCAGCATCCCACACCCCACGCAAGGAGCGTCCTCATTGCAAAGCTGGGGGACAGTGCCGAGGCATCTGTGAGTAAACATGAGCTGAGCCCCAGGCCAGCTGCTGCTGAACTGTTCCCACCCTTTCCAGGTAAAACACCTGAATATGTACAAGGGCTTGAAAGCCTACAGGAAGGACCTTGGAGCCACACCAGCGACAGCACGCAGGCCAACTTGGTGCCTGCAGGCCAGCCAGCGTGGTCCTGGACCCTGGCGCTCTTCCAGAAGCTTTCCATTGCCCTGCCTGAGATACCCCTCCTGTCCCGGCCCCCACTGCTTTTTTCCTTCCTCACCTCTGTCCGGAGAGAAATTCCAGCGGAAGGTATGGGTGACACATCCTCTTCTTTACAGGCGGCAGCCTGGCAACTCCTGCAGAAAGGCCAGCAGAACCCCACTCACACCGGGCCACCCACAAAGCTGTGGCCCCTCACTCCCTCCCACCAGCACAGCCCCGAGACTGCTGACGGGGCAGAGAATATGGAGTCAGGCACAGCTTCAGGGGCTATTGCTGCCTGGAGCGCTGTTTATATTGACCTCAACGAGGCACACCTGGGGAGGGCGGGCCGGCAGGGTAAGGCTGCCCAGGTCAGCTAATCCACAACCCTCAGGGAATCACATTGTTGAAAATGGACCCCGCTAAGGCAGAAGAGAAGCCAAGGGAAAAAAGGACACAATGCCATTTGCAGCACCGTAGATGAGTCTAGAAGTAATCACATGACTTGTAGTAAGTCAGAAAGTGAAAGACACATATCATATCATATCACTTGTAGGTGTTACCTAAAAATGGATACCAGGGCAGATATTTCCACGGAGAAGGGCAATCACAGATTCATTAAACAAACTTATGGTTCACCAATGGAAAGGTGTGAGGATTGGTTTCATTACGATATAGGGGTTAACAGACATATACAAACACAGGTGACATATATAATCACCAAAGACCTACAGAATACCAAGAGAGGACTACTCAACATTCCGTCATAACGTACATGGGAAAAGGATCCCAAGAAGAACAGTCATCTGTATATGTGTAAAAGAACCACATCTTCCACACCTACAACAAGCCAAACATTGTAATCAAACTTGCTGTAATAAAAAATAAAAACTTAAATTAAAAACACGAACAAGAAGTAGTGAGACAAACGTGAGGGGCTTTCTCCTGGTACATTCCATTCTAAACTCCAATCTAGAACACCACTTCCACTGAGGCTCTCTTGCCCTAGTAACCAGATTTGGTAAGGGTGAACTGCTGCCACCTTGTGGCCGTTTCACACAACAGCAGCTTTAATCCCAACGCTAATGGTCAGTTGATATTCAAAATCATTGCAGGCCTGTAAATGACACCTGCCCTGAAAACAAGTCCTGGGGTCACATATCGACCAAAAAATTCAAAGGACGTCCATATTTCAAAACGACCGTTTCAAAAGGCATATTTTACGCACATTAGTGTTCTGCTTCTTTTCCTTTCTTTCCTTTTTTGTTAAAAAAAACGGGAATGGAAAAAGGCATCCCTCAGGATGGGTGAAAATCGTTGCAAACGAATCAATGGACACAGGTTTAATCTCCAATATATATAAACAGCTCATGCAGCTTAATATTAAAAAAAACAAACAACCCCCAAAAAAATGGGCAGAAGATCTAAAGAGACGTTTCTTCAAAGGAGACACAGAGATGGCCAAGACGCACATGAAAAGCTGCTCAACAGCACTAATTCTTATAGAAATGCAAATCAAAACTACAATGAGGTATCACCTCACACCTGTTAGAATCGGCATCATCAGAAAATCTACAAACAACCAATTCTGGGGAGGGTGTGGACAAAAGGAGCCCTCTTCCACTATTGGTGGGAATGTAAATTGATACAGTCACTATGGAGAACAGTATGGAGTTTCCTTAAAAAAACTAGAAATAGAATTACCATCTGATCCAGCAATCCCACTTCTGGGCATATACCCAGAGAAAACCGTATTTCAAAAAGGCACATTCACCACAATGTTCGTTGCAGCACTATTTACAATAGCCAGGTAATGGAAGCAACCTAAATGCCCACAGACAGATGAATGGATAAAGATGTGGTACATATATAAAATGGAATATGACTCGGCCATAAAAAGGAATGAAACTGGGTCATTTGTAGAGACATCGATGGATCGAGAGACTGTCATACAGAATGAAGTAAGTCAGAAAGAGGAAAACAAATATTGTATATTAATGCATATATGTGGAGCCTAAAAATGGTACAGATGAACTGGTTTGCAGGGAAGAAATAGAGACACAGAGGTAGAGAACAAACGTATGGACACCAAGTGTGGGAAGCCATGGGGTGGTGGTGGTGGGATGAGTTGGGAGATTGGGATTGACCTGTATACATGTATATGCATAAAATACATAACTAATAATAACGTGCTGTATAAAAACATAAATAAAATTAAATTTCAAAATTTAAAAAAATAAAATTTAAAAATAAAACAGAAAAAATTCTTCCCATCACACAGATGTATTTATAGGAAAGAATTATTTCCATGATTATATCTATAAATACATAAAAGGGGAATAAAATCTAACTTGAACCATAAAAGGAAAAAAAAACCTGAACCCAGGAGTTATACAGAGGAAAACCCTATCAGGGCACTTGCTCCAGTGGTAAACAATTCTGAAATTGGTCAGAGGTGGGGAACCATCTCCCATACAGCCAGCAACCCACACCCCACGCAAGGAGCGTCCTCATTGCAAAGCTGGGGGACAGTGCCGAGGCATCTGTGAGTAAACATGAGCTGAGCCCCAGGCCAGCTGCTGCTGAACTGTTCCCACCCTTTCCAGGTAAAACACCTGAATATGTACAAGGGCTTGAAAGCCTAGAGGAAGGACCGTGGAGCCACACCAGCGACAGCACGCAGGCCAACTTGGTGCCTGCAGGCCAGCCAGCGTGGTCCTGGACCCTGGCGCTCTTCCAGAAGCTTTCCATTGCCCTGCCTGAGATACCCCTCCTGTCCCGGCCCCCACTCCTTTTTTCCTTCCTCACCTCTGTCCGGAGAGAAATTCCAGCGGAAGGTATGGGTGACACATCCTCTTCTTTACAGGCGGCAGCCTGGCAACTCCTGCAGAAAGGCCAGCAGAACCCCACTCACACCGGGCCACCCACAAAGCTGTGGCCCCTCACTCCCTCCCACCAGCACAGCCCCGAGACTGCTGACGGGGCAGAGAATATGGAGTCAGGCACAGCTTCAGGGGCTATTGCTGCCTGGAGCGCTGTTTATATTGACCTCAACGAGGCACACCTGGGGAGGGCGGGCCGGCAGGGTAAGGATGCCCAGGTCAGCTAATCCACAACCCTCAGGGAATCACATTGTTGAAAATGGACCCCGCTAAGGCAGAAGAGAAGCCAAGGGAAAAAAGGACACAATGCCATTTGCAGCACCGTAGATGAGTCTAGAAGTAATCACGTGACTTGTAGTAAGTCAGAAAGTGAAAGACACATATCATATCATATCACTTGTAGGTGTTACCTAAAAATGGATACCAGGGCAGATATTTCCACGGAGAAGGGCAATCACAGATTCATTAAACAAACTTATGGTTCACCAATGGAAAGGTGTGAGGATTGGTTTCATTACGATATCGGGGTTAACAGACATATACAAACACAGGTGACATATATAATCACCAAAGACCTACAGAATACCAAGAGAGGACTACTCAACATTCTGTCATAACGTACATGGGAAAAGGATCCCAAGAAGAACAGTCATCTGTATATGTGTAAAAGAACCACATCTTCCACACCTACAACAAGCCAAACATTGTAATCAAACTTGCTGTAATAAAAAATAAAAACTTAAATTAAAAACACGAACAAGAAGTAGTGAGACAAACGTGAGGGGCTTTCTCCTGGTACATTCCATTCTAAACTCCAATCTAGAACACCACTTCCACTGAGGCTCTCTTGCCCTAGTAACCAGATTTGGTAAGGGTGAACTGCTGCCACCTTGTGGCCGTTTCACACAACAGCAGCTTTAATCCCAACACTAATGGTCAGTTGATATTCAAAATCATTGCAGGCCTGTAAATGACACCTGCCCTGAAAACAAATCCTGGGGTCACATATCGACCAAAAAATTCAAAGGACGTCCATATTTCAAAACGACCGTTTCAAAAGGCATATTTTACGCACATTAGTGTTCTGCTTCTTTTCCTTTCTTTCCTTTTTTGTTAAAAAACACGGGAATGGAAAAAGGCATCCCTCAGAATGGGCGAAAATCGTTGCAGACGAATCAATGGAGAGAGGTTTAATCTCCAATATATATAAACAGCTCATGCAGCTTAATATTAAAAAAACAAACAACCCAAAAAACATGGGCAGAAGATCTGAAGAGACGTTTCTTCAAAGGAGACACAGAGATGGCCAAGACACACATGAAAAGCTGCTCAACAGCACTAATTATTAGAGAAATGCAAATCAAAACTACAATGAGGTATCACCTCACACCTGTTAGAATCGGCATCATCAGAAAATCTACAAACAACCAATTCTGGGGAGGGTGTGGACAAAAGGAGCCCTCTTCCACTATTGGTGGGAATGTAAATTGATACAGTCACTATGGAGAACAGTATGGAGTTTCCTTAAAAAAACTAGAAATAGAATTACCATCTGATCCAGCAATCCCACTTCTGGTCATATACCCAGAGAAAACCGTATTTCAAAAAGGCACATTCACCACAATGTTCGTTGCAGCACTATTTACAATAGCCAGGTAATGGAAGCAACCTAAATGCCCACAGACAGATGAATGGATAAAGATGTGGTACATATATAAAATGGAGTATGACTCGGCCATAAAAAGGAATGAAACTGGGTCATTTGTAGAGACATCGATGGATCGAGAGACTGTCATACAGAATGAAGTAAGTCAGAAAGAGGAAAACAAATATTGTCTATTAATGCATATATGTGGAGCCTAAAAATGGTACAGATGAACTGGTTTGCAGGGAAGAAATAGAGACACAGAGGTAGAGAACAAACGTATGGACACCAAGTGTGGGAAGCCATGGGGTGGTGGTGGTGGGATGAGTTGGGAGTTTCTGATTGACCTGTATACATGTATATACATAAAATACATAACTAATAATAACGTGCTGTATAAAAAAATAAATAAAATTAAATTTCAAAATTTTAAAAAATAAAATTTAAAAATAAAACAGAAAAAATTCTTCCCATCACACAGATGTATTTATAGGAAAGTATTATTTCCATGCTTATATCTATAAATACATAAAAGGGGAATAAAATCTAACTTGAACCATAAAAGAAAAAAAAAACCTGAACCCAGGAGTTATACAGAGGAAAACCCTATCAGGGCACTTGCTCCAGTGGTAAACAATTCTGAAATTGGTCAGAGGTGGGGAACCATCTCCCATACAGCCAGCAACCCACCCCCCACGCAAGGAGCGTCCTCATTGCAAAGCTGGGGGACCGTGCCGAGGCATCTGTGAGTAAACGTGAGCTGAGCCCCAGGCCAGCTGCTGCTGAACTGTCCCCACCCTTTCCAGGTAAAACACCTGAATATGTACAAGGGCTTGAAAGCCTAGAGGAAGGACCGTGGAGCCACACCAGCGACAGCACACAGGCCAACTTGGTGCCTGCAGGCCAGCCAGCGTGGTCCTGGCCCCGGCGCTCTTCCAGAAGCTTTCCATTGCCCTGCCTGAGATACGCATCCTGTCCCGGCCCCCACTGCTTTTTTCCTTCCTCACCTCTGTCCGGAGAGAAATTCCAGCGGAAGGTATGGGTGACACATCCTCTTCTTTACAGGCGGCAACCTGGCAACTCCTGCAGAAAGGCCAGCAGAACCCCACTCACACCGGGCCACCCACAAAGCTGTGGCCCCTCACTCCCTCCCACCAGCACAGCCCCGAGACTGCTGACAGGGCAGAGAATATGGAGTCAGGCACAGCTTCAGAGGCTACTGTTGCCTGGAAAGCTGTTTATATTGACCTCAACGAGGCACACCTGGGGAGGGCGGGCCGGCAGGGTAAGGCTGCCCAGGTCAGCTAATCCACAACCCTCAGGGAATCACATTGTTGAAAATGGACCCCGCTAAGGCAGAAGAGAAGCCAAGGGAAAAAAGGACACAATGCCATTTGCAGCACCGTAGATGAGTCTAGAAGTAATCACGTGACTTGTAGTAAGTCAGAAAGTGAAAGACACATATCATATCATATCACTTGTAGGTGTTACCTAAAAATGGATACCAGGGCAGATATTTCCACGGAGAAGGGCAATCACAGATTCATTAAACAAACTTATGGTTCACCAATGGAAAGGTGTGAGGATTGGTTTCATTACGATATCGGGGTTAACAGACATATACAAACACAGGTGACATATATAATCACCAAAGACCTACAGAATACCAAGAGAGGACTACTCAACATTCTGTCATAACGTACATGGGAAAAGGATCCCAAGAAGAACAGTCATCTGTATATGTGTAAAAGAACCACATCTTCCACACCTACAACAAGCCAAACATTGTAATCAAACTTGCTGTAATAAAAAATAAAAACTTAAATTAAAAACACGAACAAGAAGTAGTGAGACAAACGTGAGGGGCTTTCTCCTGGTACATTCCATTCTAAACTCCAATCTAGAACACCACTTCCACTGAGGCTCTCTTGCCCTAGTAACCAGATTTGGTAAGGGTGAACTGCTGCCACCTTGTGGCCGTTTCACACAACAGCAGCTTTAATCCCAACACTAATGGTCAGTTGATATTCAAAATCATTGCAGGCCTGTAAATGACACCTGCCCTGAAAACAAATCCTGGGGTCACATATCGACCAAAAAATTCAAAGGACGTCCATATTTCAAAACGACCGTTTCAAAAGGCATATTTTACGCACATTAGTGTTCTGCTTCTTTTCCTTTCTTTCCTTTTTTGTTAAAAAACACGGGAATGGAAAAAGGCATCCCTCAGAATGGGCGAAAATCGTTGCAGACGAATCAATGGAGAGAGGTTTAATCTCCAATATATATAAACAGCTCATGCAGCTTAATATTAAAAAAACAAACAACCCAAAAAACATGGGCAGAAGATCTGAAGAGACGTTTCTTCAAAGGAGACACAGAGATGGCCAAGACACACATGAAAAGCTGCTCAACAGCACTAATTATTAGAGAAATGCAAATCAAAACTACAATGAGGTATCACCTCACACCTGTTAGAATCGGCATCATCAGAAAATCTACAAACAACCAATTCGGGGGAGGGTGTGGACAAAAGGAGCCCTCTTCCACTATTCGTGGGAATGTAAATTGATACAGTCACTATGGAGAACAGTATGGAGTTTCCTTAAAAAAACTAGAAATAGAATTACCATCTGATCCAGCAATCCCACTTCTGGTCATATACCCAGAGAAAACCGTATTTCAAAAAGGCACATTCACCACAATGTTCGTTGCAGCACTATTTACAATAGCCAGGTAATGGAAGCAACCTAAATGCCCACAGACACATGAATGGATAAAGATGTGGTACATATATGAAATGGAATATGACACGGCCATATAAAGGAATGAAACTGGGTCATTTGTAGAGACATCGATGGATCGAGAGACTGTCATACAGAATGAAGTAAGTCAGAAAGAGGAAAACAAATACTGTATATTAATGCATATATGTGGAGCCTAAAAATGGTACAGATGAACTGGTTTGCAGGGAAGAAATAGAGACACAGAGGTAGAGAACAAACGTATGGACACCAAGTGTGGGAAGCCATGGGGTGGTGGTGGTGGGATGAGTTGGGAGTTTGGGATTGACCTGTATACATGTATATACATAAAATACATAACTAATAATAACGTGCTGTATAAAAAAATAAATAAAATTAAATTTCAAAATTTTAAAAAATAAAATTTAAAAATAAAACAGAAAAAATTCTTCCCATCACACAGATGTATTTATAGGAAAGTATTATTTCCATGCTTATATCTATAAATACATAAAAGGGGAATAAAATTTAACTTGGACCATAAAAGAAAAAAAAACCTGAACCCAGGAGTTATACAGAGGAAAACCCTATCAGGGCACTTGCTCCAGTGGTAAACAATTCTGAAATTGGTCAGAGGTGGGGAACCATCTCCCATACAGCCAGCAACCCACCCCCCACGCAAGGAGCGTCCTCATTGCAAAGCTGGGGGACCGTGCCGAGGCATCTGTGAGTAAACGTGAGCTGAGCCCCAGGCCAGCTGCTGCTGAACTGTTCCCACCCTTTCCAGGTAAAACACCTGAATATGTACAAGGGCTTGAAAGCCTAGAGGAAGGACCGTGGAGCCACACCAGCGACAGCACACAGGCCAACTTGGTGCCTGCAGGCCAGCCAGCGTGGTCCTGGCCCCGGCGCTCTTCCAGAAGCTTTCCATTGCCCTGCCTGAGATACGCATCCTGTCCCGGCCCCCACTGCTTTTTTCCTTCCTCACCTCTGTCCGGAGAGAAATTCCAGCGGAAGGTATGGGTGACACATCCTCTTCTTTACAGGCGGCAACCTGGCAACTCCTGCAGAAAGGCCAGCAGAACCCCACTCACACCGGGCCACCCACAAAGCTGTGGCCCCTCACTCCCTCCCACCAGCACAGCCCCGAGACTGCTGACAGGGCAGAGAATATGGAGTCAGGCACAGCTTCAGAGGCTACTGCTGCCTGGAAAGCTGTTTATATTGACCTCAACGAGGCACACCTGGGGAGGGCGGGCCGGCAGGGTAAGGCTGCCCAGGTCAGCTAATCCACAACCCTCAGGGAATCACATTGTTGAAAATGGACCCCGCTAAGGCAGAAGAGAAGCCAAGGGAAAAAAGGACACAATGCCATTTGCAGCACCGTAGATGAGTCTAGAAGTAATCACGTGACTTGTAGTAAGTCAGAAAGTGAAAGACACATATCATATCATATCACTTGTAGGTGTTACCTAAAAATGGATACCAGGGCAGATATTTCCACGGAGAAGGGCAATCACAGATTCATTAAACAAACTTATGGTTCACCAATGGAAAGGTGTGAGGATTGGTTTCATTACGATATCGGGGTTAACAGACATATACAAACACAGGTGACATATATAATCACCAAAGACCTACAGAATACCAAGAGAGGACTACTCAACATTCTGTCATAACGTACATGGGAAAAGGATCCCAAGAAGAACAGTCATCTGTATATGTGTAAAAGAACCACATCTTCCACACCTACAACAAGCCAAACATTGTAATCAAACTTGCTGTAATAAAAAATAAAAACTTAAATTAAAAACACGAACAAGAAGTAGTGAGACAAACGTGAGGGGCTTTCTCCTGGTACATTCCATTCTAAACTCCAATCTAGAACACCACTTCCACTGAGGCTCTCTTGCCCTAGTAACCAGATTTGGTAAGGGTGAACTGCTGCCACCTTGTGGCCGTTTCACACAACAGCAGCTTTAATCCCAACGCTAATGGTCAGTTGATATTCAAAATCATTGCAGGCCTGTAAATGACACCTGCCCTGAAAACAAATCCTGGGGTCACATATCGACCAAAAAATTCAAAGGACGTCCATATTTCAAAACGACCGTTTCAAAAGGCATATTTTACGCACATTAGTGTTCTGCTTCTTTTCCTTTCTTTCCTTTTTTGTTAAAAAACACGGGAATGGAAAAAGGCATCCCTCAGAATGGGCGAAAATCGTTGCAGACGAATCAATGGAGAGAGGTTTAATCTCCAATATATATAAACAGCTCATGCAGCTTAATATTAAAAAAACAAACAACCCAAAAAACATGGGCAGAAGATCTAAAGAGACGTTTCTTCAAAGGAGACACAGAGATGGCCAAGACACACATGAAAAGCTGCTCAACAGCACTAATTATTAGAGAAATGCAAATCAAAACTACAATGAGGTATCACCTCACACCTGTTAGAATCGGCATCATCAGAAAATCTACAAACAACCAATTCTGGGGAGGGTGTGGACAAAAGGAGCCCTCTTCCACTATTGGTGGGAATGTAAATTGATACAGTCACTATGGAGAACAGTATGGAGTTTCCTTAAAAAAACTAGAAATAGAATTACCATCTGATCCAGCAATCCCACTTCTGGGCATATACCCAGAGAAAACCGTATTTCAAAAAGGCACATTCACCACAATGTTCGTTGCAGCACTATTTACAATAGCCAGGTAATGGAAGCAACCTAAATGCCCACAGACAGATGAATGGATAAAGATGTGGTACATATATAAAATGGAATATGACTCGGCCATAAAAAGGAATGAAACTGGGTCATTTGTAGAGTCATCGATGGATCAAGAGACTGTCATACAGAATGAAGTAAGTCAGAAAGAGGAAAACAAATATTGTATATTAATGCATATATGTGGAGCCTAAAAATGGTACAGATGAACTGGTTTGCAGGGAAGAAATAGAGACACAGAGGTAGAGAACAAACGTATGGACACCAAGTGTGGGAAGCCATGGGGTGGTGGTGGTGGGATGAGTTGGGAGTTTGGGATTGACCTGTATACATGTATATACATAAAATACATAACTAATAATAACGTGCTGTATAAAAAAATAAATAAAATTAAATTTCAAAATTTTAAAAAATAAAATTTAAAAATAAAACAGAAAAAATTCTTCCCATCACACAGATGTATTTATAGGAAAGTATTATTTCCATGCTTATATCTATAAATACATAAAAGGGGAATAAAATCTAACTTGGACCATAAAAGAAAAAAAAACCTGAACCCAGGAGTTATACAGAGGAAAACCCTATCAGGGCACTTGCTCCAGTGGTAAACAATTCTGAAATTGGTCAGAGGTGGGGAACCATCTCCCATACAGCCAGCAACCCACCCCCCACGCAAGGAGCGTCCTCATTGCAAAGCTGGGGGACCGTGCCGAGGCATCTGTGAGTAAACGTGAGCTGAGCCCCAGGCCAGCTGCTGCTGAACTGTTCCCACCCTTTCCAGGTAAAACACCTGAATATGTACAAGGGCTTGAAAGCCTAGAGGAAGGACCGTGGAGCCACACCAGCGACAGCACACAGGCCAACTTGGTGCCTGCAGGCCAGCCAGCGTGGTCCTGGCCCCGGCGCTCTTCCAGAAGCTTTCCATTGCCCTGCCTGAGATACGCATCCTGTCCCGGCCCCCACTGCTTTTTTCCTTCCTCACCTCTGTCCGGAGAGAAATTCCAGCGGAAGGTATGGGTGACACATCCTCTTCTTTACAGGCGGCAGCCTGGCAACTCCTGCAGAAAGGCCAGCAGAACCCCACTCACACCGGGCCACCCACAAAGCTGTGGCCCCTCACTCCCTCCCACCAGCACAGCCCCGAGACTGCTGACGGGGCAGAGAATATGGAGTCAGGCACAGCTTCAGGGGCTATTGCTGCCTGGAGCTCTGTTTATATTGATCTCAACGAGGCATACCTGGGGAGGGCGGGCCGGCAGGGTAAGGCTGCCCAGGTCAGCTAATCCACAACCCTCAGGGAATCACATTGTTGAAAATAGACCCCGCTAAGGCAGAAGAGAAGCCAAGGGAAAAAAGGACACAATGCCATTTGCAGCACCGTAGATGAGTCTAGAAGTAATCACGTGACTTGTAGTAAGTCAGAAAGTGAAAGACACATATCATATCATATCACTTGTAGGTGTTACCTAAAAATGGATACCAGGGCAGATATTTCCACGGAGAAGGGCAATCACAGATTCATTAAACAAACTTATGGTTCACCAATGGAAAGGTGTGAGGATTGGTTTCATTACGATATCGGGGTTAACAGACATATACAAACACAGGTGACATATATAATCACCAAAGACCTACAGAATACCAAGAGAGGACTACTCAACATTCTGTCATAACGTACATGGGAAAAGGATCCCAAGAAGAACAGTCATCTGTATATGTGTAAAAGAACCACATCTTCCACACCTACAACAAGCCAAACATTGTAATCAAACTTGCTGTAATAAAAAATAAAAACTTAAATTAAAAACACGAACAAGAAGTAGTGAGACAAACGTGAGGGGCTTTCTCCTGGTACATTCCATTCTAAACTCCAATCTAGAACACCACTTCCACTGAGGCTCTCTTGCCCTAGTAACCAGATTTGGTAAGGGTGAACTGCTGCCACCTTGTGGCCGTTTCACACAACAGCAGCTTTAATCCCAACACTAATGGTCAGTTGATATTCAAAATCATTGCAGGCCTGTAAATGACACCTGCCCTGAAAACAAATCCTGGGGTCACATATCGACCAAAAAATTCAAAGGACGTCCATATTTCAAAACGACCGTTTCAAAAGGCATATTTTACGCACATTAGTGTTCTGCTTCTTTTCCTTTCTTTCCTTTTTTGTTAAAAAACACGGGAATGGAAAAAGGCATCCCTCAGAATGGGCGAAAATCGTTGCAGACGAATCAATGGAGAGAGGTTTAATCTCCAATATATATAAACAGCTCATGCAGCTTAATATTAAAAAAACAAACAACCCAAAAAACATGGGCAGAAGATCTAAAGAGACGTTTCTTCAAAGGAGACACAGAGATGGCCAAGACACACATGAAAAGCTGCTCAACAGCACTAATTATTAGAGAAATGCAAATCAAAACTACAATGAGGTATCACCTCACACCTGTTAGAATCGGCATCATCAGAAAATCTACAAACAACCAATTCGGGGGAGGGTGTGGACAAAAGGAGCCCTCTTCCACTATTCGTGGGAATGTAAATTGATACAGTCACTATGGAGAACAGTATGGAGTTTCCTTAAAAAAACTAGAAATAGAATTACCATCTGATCCAGCAATCCCACTTCTGGGCATATACCCAGAGAAAACCGTATTTCAAAAAGGCACATTCACCACAATGTTCGTTGCAGCACTATTTACAATAGCCAGGTAATGGAAGCAACCTAAATGCCCACAGACAGATGAATGGATAAAGATGTGGTACATATATAAAATGGAATATGACTCGGCCATAAAAAGGAATGAAACTGGGTCATTTGTAGAGTCATCGATGGATCAAGAGACTGTCATACAGAATGAAGTAAGTCAGAAAGAGGAAAACAAATATTGTATATTAATGCATATATGTGGAGCCTAAAAATGGTACAGATGAACTGGTTTGCAGGGAAGAAATAGAGACACAGAGGTAGAGAACAAACGTATGGACACCAAGTGTGGGAAGCCATGGGGTGGTGGTGGTGGGATGAGTTGGGAGTTTGGGATTGACCTGTATACATGTATATACATAAAATACATAACTAATAATAACGTGCTGTATAAAAAAATAAATAAAATTAAATTTCAAAATTTTAAAAAATAAAATTTAAAAATAAAACAGAAAAAATTCTTCCCATCACACAGATGTATTTATAGGAAAGTATTATTTCCATGCTTATATCTATAAATACATAAAAGGGGAATAAAATCTAACTTGGACCATAAAAGAAAAAAAAACCTGAACCCAGGAGTTATACAGAGGAAAACCCTATCAGGGCACTTGCTCCAGTGGTAAACAATTCTGAAATTGGTCAGAGGTGGGGAACCATCTCCCATACAGCCAGCAACCCACCCCCCACGCAAGGAGCGTCCTCATTGCAAAGCTGGGGGACCGTGCTGAGGCATCTGTGAGTAAACGTGAGCTGAGCCCCAGGCCAGCTGCTGCTGAACTGTTCCCACCCTTTCCAGGTAAAACACCTGAATATGTACAAGGGCTTGAAAGCCTAGAGGAAGGACCGTGGAGCCACACCAGCGACAGCACACAGGCCAACTTGGTGCCTGCAGGCCAGCCAGCGTGGTCCTGGCCCCGGCGCTCTTCCAGAAGCTTTCCATTGCCCTGCCTGAGATACGCATCCTGTCCCGGCCCCCACTGCTTTTTTCCTTCCTCACCTCTGTCCGGAGAGAAATTCCAGCGGAAGGTATGGGTGACACATCCTCTTCTTTACAGGCGGCAGCCTGGCAACTCCTGCAGAAAGGCCAGCAGAACCCCACTCACACCGGGCCACCCACAAAGCTGTGGCCCCTCACTCCCTCCCACCAGCACAGCCCCGAGACTGCTGACGGGGCAGAGAATATGGAGTAAGGCACAGCTTCAGGGGCTATTGCTGCCTGGAGCTCTGTTTATATTGATCTCAACGAGGCATACCTGGGGAGGGCGGGCCGGCAGGGTAAGGCTGCCCAGGTCAGCTAATCCACAACCCTCAGGGAATCACATTGTTGAAAATGGACCCCGCTAAGGCAGAAGAGAAGCCAAGGGAAAAAAGGACACAATGCCATTTGCAGCACCGTAGATGAGTCTAGAAGTAATCACGTGACTTGTAGTAAGTCAGAAAGTGAAAGACACATATCATATCATATCACTTGTAGGTGTTACCTAAAAATGGATACCAGGGCAGATATTTCCACGGAGAAGGGCAATCACAGATTCATTAAACAAACTTATGGTTCACCAATGGAAAGGTGTGAGGATTGGTTTCATTACGATATCGGGGTTAACAGACATATACAAACACAGGTGACATATATAATCACCAAAGACCTACAGAATACCAAGAGAGGACTACTCAACATTCTGTCATAACGTACATGGGAAAAGGATCCCAAGAAGAACAGTCATCTGTATATGTGTAAAAGAACCACATCTTCCACACCTACAACAAGCCAAACATTGTAATCAAACTTGCTGTAATAAAAAATAAAAACTTAAATTAAAAACACGAACAAGAAGTAGTGAGACAAACGTGAGGGGCTTTCTCCTGGTACATTCCATTCTAAACTCCAATCTAGAACACCACTTCCACTGAGGCTCTCTTGCCCTAGTAACCAGATTTGGTAAGGGTGAACTGCTGCCACCTTGTGGCCGTTTCACACAACAGCAGCTTTAATCCCAACACTAATGGTCAGTTGATATTCAAAATCATTGCAGGCCTGTAAATTACACCTGCCCTGAAAACAAATCCTGGGGTCACATATCGACCAAAAAATTCAAAGGACGTCCATATTTCAAAACGACCGTTTCAAAAGGCATATTTTACGCACATTAGTGTTCTGCTTCTTTTCCTTTCTTTCCTTTTTTGTTAAAAAACACGGGAATGGAAAAAGGCATCCCTCAGAATGGGCGAAAATCGTTGCAGACGAATCAATGGAGAGAGGTTTAATCTCCAATATATATAAACAGCTCATGCAGCTTAATATTAAAAAAACAAACAACCCAAAAAACATGGGCAGAAGATCTGAAGAGACGTTTCTTCAAAGGAGACACAGAGATGGCCAAGACACACATGAAAAGCTGCTCAACAGCACTAATTATTAGAGAAATGCAAATCAAAACTACAATGAGGTATCACCTCACACCTGTTAGAATCGGCATCATCAGAAAATCTACAAACAACCAATTCTGGGGAGGGTGTGGACAAAAGGAGCCCTCTTCCACTATTGGTGGGAATGTAAATTGATACAGTCACTATGGAGAACAGTATGGAGTTTCCTTAAAAAAACTAGAAATAGAATTACCATCTGATCCAGCAATCCCACTTCTGGTCATATACCCAGAGAAAACCGTATTTCAAAAAGGCACATTCACCACAATGTTCGTTGCAGCACTATTTACAATAGCCAGGTAATGGAAGCAACCTAAATGCCCACAGACAGATGAATGGATAAAGATGTGGTACATATATAAAATGGAGTATGACTCGGCCATAAAAAGGAATGAAACTGGGTCATTTGTAGAGACATCGATGGATCGAGAGACTGTCATACAGAATGAAGTAAGTCAGAAAGAGGAAAACAAATATTGTATATTAATGCATATATGTGGAGCCTAAAAATGGTACAGATGAACTGGTTTGCAGGGAAGAAATAGAGACACAGAGGTAGAGAACAAACGTATGGACACCAAGTGTGGGAAGCCATGGGGTGGTGGTGGTGGGATGAGTTGGGAGTTTGGGATTGACCTGTATACATGTATATACATAAAATACATAACTAATAATAACGTGCTGTATAAAAAAATAAATAAAATTAAATTTCAAAATTTTAAAAAATAAAATTTAAAAATAAAACAGAAAAAATTCTTCCCATCACACAGATGTATTTATAGGAAAGTATTATTTCCATGCTTATATCTATAAATACATAAAAGGGGAATAAAATCTAACTTGAACCATAAAAGAAAAAAAAACCTGAACCCAGGAGTTATACAGAGGAAAACCCTATCAGGGCACTTGCTCCAGTGGTAAACAATTCTGAAATTGGTCAGAGGTGGGGAACCATCTCCCATACAGCCAGCAACCCACCCCCCACGCAAGGAGCGTCCTCATTGCAAAGCTGGGGGACCGTGCCGAGGCATCTGTGAGGAAACGTGAGCTGAGCCCCAGGCCAGCTGCTGCTGAACTGTTCCCACCCTTTCCAGGTAAAACACCTGAATATGTACAAGGGCTTGAAAGCCTACAGGAAGGACCGTGGAGCCACACCAGCGACAGCACACAGGCCAACTTGGTGCCTGCAGGCCAGCCAGCGTGGTCCTGGCCCCGGCGCTCTTCCAGAAGCTTTCCATTGCCCTGCCTGAGATACGCATCCTGTCCCGGCCCCCACTGCTTTTTTCCTTCCTCACCTCTGTCCGGAGAGAAATTCCAGCGGAAGGTATGGGTGACACATCCTCTTCTTTACAGGCGGCAGCCTGGCAACTCCTGCAGAAAGGCCAGCAGAACCCCACTCACACCGGGCCACCCACAAAGCTGTGGCCCCTCACTCCCTCCCACCAGCACAGCCCCGAGACTGCTGACAGGGCAGAGAATATGGAGTCAGGCACAGCTTCAGAGGCTACTGCTGCCTGGAAAGCTGTTTATATTGACCTCAACGAGGCACACCTGGGGAGGGCGGGCCGGCAGGGTAAGGCTGCCCAGGTCAGCTAATCCACAACCCTCAGGGAATCACATTGTTGAAAATGGACCCCGCTAAGGCAGAAGAGAAGCCAAGGGAAAAAAGGACACAATGCCATTTGCAGCACCGTAGATGAGTCTAGAAGTAATCACGTGACTTGTAGTAAGTCAGAAAGTGAAAGACACATATCATATCATATCACTTGTAGGTGTTACCTAAAAATGGATACCAGGGCAGATATTTCCACGGAGAAGGGCAATCACAGATTCATTAAACAAACTTATGGTTCACCAATGGAAAGGTGTGAGGATTGGTTTCATTACGATATCGGGGTTAACAGACATATACAAACACAGGTGACATATATAATCACCAAAGACCTACAGAATACCAAGAGAGGACTACTCAACATTCTGTCATAACGTACATGGGAAAAGGATCCCAAGAAGAACAGTCATCTGTATATGTGTAAAAGAACCACATCTTCCACACCTACAACAAGCCAAACATTGTAATCAAACTTGCTGTAATAAAAAATAAAAACTTAAATTAAAAACACGAACAAGAAGTAGTGAGACAAACGTGAGGGGCTTTCTCCTGGTACATTCCATTCTAAACTCCAATCTAGAACACCACTTCCACTGAGGCTCTCTTGCCCTAGTAACCAGATTTGGTAAGGGTGAACTGCTGCCACCTTGTGGCCGTTTCACACAACAGCAGCTTTAATCCCAACGCTAATGGTCAGTTGATATTCAAAATCATTGCAGGCCTGTAAATGACACCTGCCCTGAAAACAAATCCTGGGGTCACATATCGACCAAAAAATTCAAGGGACGTCCATATTTCAAAACGACCGTTTCAAAAGGCATATTTTACGCACATTAGTGTTCTGCTTCTTTTCCTTTCTTTCCTTTTTTGTTAAAAAACACGGGAATGGAAAAAGGCATCCCTCAGAATGGGCGAAAATCGTTGCAGACGAATCAATGGAGAGAGGTTTAATCTCCAATATATATAAACAGCTCATGCAGCTTAATATTAAAAAAACAAACAACCCAAAAAACATGGGCAGAAGATCTAAAGAGACGTTTCTTCAAAGGAGACACAGAGATGGCCAAGACACACATGAAAAGCTGCTCAACAGCACTAATTATTAGAGAAATGCAAATCAAAACTACAATGAGGTATCACCTCACACCTGTTAGAATCGGCATCATCAGAAAATCTACAAACAACCAATTCTGGGGAGGGTGTGGACAAAAGGAGCCCTCTTCCACTATTGGTGGGAATGTAAATTGATACAGTCACTATGGAGAACAGTATGGAGTTTCCTTAAAAAAACTAGAAATAGAATTACCATCTGATCCAGCAATCCCACTTCTGGGCATATACCCAGAGAAAACCGTATTTCAAAAAGGCACATTCACCACAATGTTCGTTGCAGCACTATTTACAATAGCCAGGTAATGGAAGCAACCTAAATGCCCACAGACAGATGAATGGATAAAGATGTGGTACATATATAAAATGGAATATGACTCGGCCATAAAAAGGAATGAAACTGGGTCATTTGTAGAGACATCGATGGATCAAGAGACTGTCATACAGAATGAAGTAAGTCAGAAAGAGGAAAACAAATATTGTATATTAATGCATATATGTGGAGCCTAAAAATGGTACAGATGAACTGGTTTGCAGGGAAGAAATAGAGACACAGAGGTAGAGAACAAACGTATGGACACCAAGTGTGGGAAGCCATGGGGTGGTGGTGGTGGGATGAGTTGGGAGTTTGGGATTGACCTGTATACATGTATATACATAAAATACATAACTAATAATAACGTGCTGTATAAAAAAATAAATAAAATTAAATTTCAAAATTTTAAAAAATAAAATTTAAAAATAAAACAGAAAAAATACTTCCCATCACACAGATGTATTTATAGGAAAGTATTATTTCCATGCTTATATCTATAAATACATAAAAGGGGAATAAAATCTAACTTGAACCATAAAAGAAAAAAAACCTGAACCCAGGAGTTATACAGAGGAAAACCCTATCAGGGCACTTGCTCCAGTGGTAAATAATTCTGAAATTGGTCAGAGGTGGGGAACCATCTCCCATACAGCCAGCAACCCACCCCCCACGCAAGGAGCGTCCTCATTGCAAAGCTGGGGGACCGTGCCGAGGCATCTGTGAGGAAACGTGAGCTGAGCCCCAGGCCAGCTGCTGCTGAACTGTTCCCACCCTTTCCAGGTAAAACACCTGAATATGTACAAGGGCTTGAAAGCCTACAGGAAGGACCGTGGAGCCACACCAGCGACAGCACACAGGCCAACTTGGTGCCTGCAGGCCAGCCAGCGTGGTCCTGGCCCCGGCGCTCTTCCAGAAGCTTTCCATTGCCCTGCCTGAGATACGCATCCTGTCCCGGCCCCCACTGCTTTTTTCCTTCCTCACCTCTGTCCGGAGAGAAATTCCAGCGGAAGGTATGGGTGACACATCCTCTTCTTTACAGGCGGCAGCCTGGCAACTCCTGCAGAAAGGCCAGCAGAACCCCACTCACACCGGGCCACCCACAAAGCTGTGGCCCCTCACTCCCTCCCACCAGCACAGCCCCGAGACTGCTGACGGGGCAGAGAATATGGAGTCAGGCACAGCTTCAGGGGCTATTGCTGCCTGGAGCTCTGTTTATATTGATCTCAACGAGGCATACCTGGGGAGGGCGGGCCGGCAGGGTAAGGCTGCCCAGGTCAGCTAATCCACAACCCTCAGGGAATCACATTGTTGAAAATAGACCCCGCTAAGGCAGAAGAGAAGCCAAGGGAAAAAAGGACACAATGCCATTTGCAGCACCGTAGATGAGTCTAGAAGTAATCACGTGACTTGTAGTAAGTCAGAAAGTGAAAGACACATATCATATCATATCACTTGTAGGTGTTACCTAAAAATGGATACCAGGGCAGATATTTCCACGGAGAAGGGCAATCACAGATTCATTAAACAAACTTATGGTTCACCAATGGAAAGGTGTGAGGATTGGTTTCATTACGATATCGGGGTTAACAGACATATACAAACACAGGTGACATATATAATCACCAAAGACCTACAGAATACCAAGAGAGGACTACTCAACATTCTGTCATAACGTACATGGGAAAAGGATCCCAAGAAGAACAGTCATCTGTATATGTGTAAAAGAACCACATCTTCCACACCTACAACAAGCCAAACATTGTAATCAAACTTGCTGTAATAAAAAATAAAAACTTAAATTAAAAACACGAACAAGAAGTAGTGAGACAAACGTGAGGGGCTTTCTCCTGGTACATTCCATTCTAAACTCCAATCTAGAACACCACTTCCACTGAGGCTCTCTTGCCCTAGTAACCAGATTTGGTAAGGGTGAACTGCTGCCACCTTGTGGCCGTTTCACACAACAGCAGCTTTAATCCCAACGCTAATGGTCAGTTGATATTCAAAATCATTGCAGGCCTGTAAATGACACCTGCCCTGAAAACAAATCCTGGGGTCACATATCGACCAAAAAATTCAAAGGACGTCCATATTTCAAAACGACCGTTTCAAAAGGCATATTTTATGCACATTAGTGTTCTGCTTCTTTTCCTTTCTTTCCTTTTTTGTTAAAAAACACGGGAATGGAAAAAGGCATCCCTCAGAATGGGCGAAAATCGTTGCAGACGAATCAATGGAGAGAGGTTTAATCTCCAATATATATAAACAGCTCATGCAGCTTAATATTAAAAAAACAAACAACCCAAAAAACATGGGCAGAAGATCTAAAGAGACGTTTCTTCAAAGGAGACACAGAGATGGCCAAGACACACATGAAAAGCTGCTCAACAGCACTAATTATTAGAGAAATGCAAATCAAAACTACAATGAGGTATCACCTCACACCTGTTAGAATCGGCATCATCAGAAAATCTACAAACAACCAATTCTGGGGAGGGTGTGGACAAAAGGAGCCCTCTTCCACTATTGGTGGGAATGTAAATTGATACAGTCACTATGGAGAACAGTATGGAGTTTCCTTAAAAAAACTAGAAATAGAATTACCATCTGATCCAGCAATCCCACTTCTGGGCATATACCCAGAGAAAACCGTATTTCAAAAAGGCACATTCACCACAATGTTCCTTGCAGCACTATTTACAATAGCCAGGTAATGGAAGCAACCTAAATGCCCACAGACAGATGAATGGATAAAGATGTGGTACATATATAAAATGGCATATGACTCGGCCATAAAAAGGAATGAAACTGGGTCATTTGTAGAGACATCGATGGATCGAGAGACTGTCATACAGAATGAAGTAAGTCAGAAAGAGGAAAACAAATATTGTATATTAATGCATATATGTGGAGCCTAAAAATGGTACAGATGAACTGGTTTGCAGGGAAGAAATAGAGACACAGAGGTAGAGAACAAACGTATGGACACCAAGTGTGGGAAGCCATGGGGTGGTGGTGGTGGGATGAGTTGGGAGTTTGGGATTGACCTGTATACATGTATATACATAAAATACATAACTAATAATAACGTGCTGTATAAAAAAATAAATAAAATTAAATTTCAAAATTTTAAAAAATAAAATTTAAAAATAAAACAGAAAAAATTCTTCCCATCACACAGATGTATTTATAGGAAAGAATTATTTCCATGCTTATATCTAAAAATACATAAAAGGGGAATAAAATCTAACTTGAACCATAAAAGAAAAAAAAAACCTGAACCCAGGAGTTATACAGAGGAAAACCCTATCAGGGCACTTGCTCCAGTGGTAAAGAATTCTGAAATTGGTCAGAGGTGGGGAACCATCTCCCATACAGCCAGCAACCCACCCCCCACGCAAGGAGCGTCCTCATTGCAAAGCTGGGGGACCGTGCCGAGGCATCTGTGAGTAAACGTGAGCTGAGCCCCAGGCCAGCTGCTGATCAACTGTTCCCACCCTTTCCAGGTAAAACACCTGAATATGGACAAGGGCTTGAAAGCCTAGAGGAAGGACCGTGGAGCCACACCAGCGACAGCACACAGGCCAACTTGGTGCCTGCAGGCCAGCCAGCGTGGTCCTGGCCCCGGCGCTCTTCCAGAAGCTTTCCATTGCCCTGCCTGAGATACCCATCCTGTCCCGGCCCCCACTGCTTTTTTCCTTCCTCACCTCTGTCCGGAGAGAAATTCCAGCGGAAGGTATGGGTGACACATCCTCTTCTTTACAGGCGGCAGCCTGGCAACTCCTGCAGAAAGGCCAGCAGAACCCCACTCACACCGGGCCACCCACAAAGCTGTGGCCCCTCACTCCCTCCCACCAGCACAGCCCCGAGACTGCTGACGGGGCAGAGAATATGGAGTCAGGCACAGCTTCAGAGGCTACTGCTGCCTGGAGCGCTGTTTATATTGACCTCAATGAGGCACACCTGAGGAGGGCAGGCCGGCAGTGTAAGGCTGCCCAGGTCAGCTAATCCACAACCCTCAGGGAATCACATTGTTGAAAATGGACCCCGCAAAGGCAGAAGAAGAGCCAAGGAAAAAAAGTACAAAATGCCATTTGCAGCCCCGTAGATGAGTCTAGAAGTAACCACGTGACTTGTAGTAAGTCAGAAAGTGAAAGACACATATCATATCACTTAGAGGTGTTACCTAAAAATGGATACCAGGGCAGATATTTCCACGGAGAAGGGCAATCACAGATTCATTAAACAAACTTATGGTTCACCAATGGAAAGGTGTGAGGATTGGTTTCATTACGATATCGGGGTTAACAGACATATACAAACACAGGTGACATATATAATCACCAAAGACCTACAGAATACCAAGAGAGGACTACTCAACATTCTGTCATAACGTACATGGGAAAAGGATCCCAAGAAGAACAGTCATCTGTATATGTGTAAAAGAACCACATCTTCCACACCTACAACAAGCCAAACATTGTAATCAAACTTGCTGTAATAAAAAATAAAAACTTAAATTAAAAACACGAACAAGAAGTAGTGAGACAAACGTGAGGGGCTTTCTCCTGGTACATTCCATTCTAAACTCCAATCTAGAACACCACTTCCACTGAGGCTCTCTTGCCCTAGTAACCAGATTTGGTAAGGGTGAACTGCTGCCACCTTGTGGCCGTTTCACACAACAGCAGCTTTAATCCCAATGCTAATGGTCAGTTGATATTCAAAATCATTGCAGGCCTGTAAATGACACCTGCCCTGAAAACAAATCCTGGGGTCACATATCGACCAAAAAATTCAAAGGACGTCCATATTTCAAAACGACCGTTTCAAAAGGCATATTTTACGCACATTAGTGTTCTGCTTCTTTTCCTTTCTTTCCTTTTTTGTTAAAAAAAACGGGAATGGAAAAAGGCATCCCTCAGGATGGGTGAAAATCGTTGCAAAGGAATCAATGGACACAGGTTTAATCTCCAATATATATAAACAGCTCATGCAGCTTAATATTAAAAAAACAAACAACCCCCAAAAAAATGGGCAGAAGATCTAAAGAGACGTTTCTTCAAAGGAGACACAGAGATGGCCAAGACGCACATGAAAAGCTGCTCAACAGCACTAATTATTAGAGAAATGCAAATCAAAACTACAATGAGGTATCACCTCACACCTGTTAGAATCGGCATCATCAGAAAATCTACAAACAACCAATTCTGGGGAGGGTGTGGACAAAAGGAGCCCTCTTCCACTATTGGTGGGAATGTAAATTGATACAGTCACTATGGAGAACAGTATGGAGTTTCCTTAAAAAAACTAGAAATAGAATTACCATCTGATCCAGCAATCCCACTTCTGGGCATATACCCAGAGAAAACCGTATTTCAAAAAGGCACATTCACCACAATGTTCGTTGCAGCACTATTTACAATAGCCAGGTAATGGAAGCAACCTAAATGCCCACAGACAGATGAATGGATAAAGATGTGGTACATATATAAAATGGCATATGACTCGGCCATAAAAAGGAATGAAACTGGGTCATTTGTAGAGACATCGATGGATCGAGAGACTGTCATACAGAATGAAGTAAGTCAGAAAGAGGAAAACAAATATTGTATATTAATGCATATATGTGGAGCCTAAAAATGGTACAGATGAACTGGTTTGCAGGGAAGAAATAGAGACACAGAGGTAGAGAACAAACGTATGGACACCAAGTGTGGGAAGCCATGGGGTGGTGGTGGTGGGATGAGTTGGGAGTTTGGGATTGACCTGTATACATGTATATACATAAAATACATAACTAATAATAACGTGCTGTATAAAAAAATAAATAAAATTAAATTTCAAAATTTTAAAAAATAAAATTTAAAAATAAAACAGAAAAAATTCTTCCCATCACACAGATGTATTTATAGGAAAGTATTATTTCCATGCTTATATCTATAAATACATAAAAGGGGAATAAAATCTAACTTGAACCATAAAAGAAAAAAAAAACCTGAACCCAGGAGTTATACAGAGGAAAACCCTATCAGGGCACTTGCTCCAGTGGTAAACAATTCTGAAATTGGTCAGAGGTGGGGAACCATCTCCCATACAGCCAGCAACCCACCCCCCACGCAAGGAGCGTCCTCATTGCAAAGCTGGGGGACCGTGCCGAGGCATCTGTGAGTAAACGTGAGCTGAGCCCCAGGCCAGCTGCTGCTGAACTGTTCCCACCCTTTCCAGGTAAAACACCTGAATATGTACAAGGGCTTGAAAGCCTACAGGAAGGACCGTGGAGCCACACCAGCGACAGCACACAGGCCAACTTGGTGCCTGCAGGCCAGCCAGCGTGGTCCTGGCCCCGGCGCTCTTCCAGAAGCTTTCCATTGCCCTGCCTGAGATACGCATCCTGTCCCGGCCCCCACTGCTTTTTTCCTTCCTCACCTCTGTCCGGAGAGAAATTCCAGCGGAAGGTATGGGTGACACATCCTCTTCTTTACAGGCGGCAGCCTGGCAACTCCTGCAGAAAGGCCAGCAGAACCCCACTCACACCGGGCCACCCACAAAGCTGTGGCCCCTCACTCCCTCCCACCAGCACAGCCCCGAGACTGCTGACGGGGCAGAGAATATGGAGTCAGGCACAGCTTCAGTGGCTATTGCTGCCTGGAGCGCTGTTTATATTGATCTCAATGAGGCATACCTGGGGAGGGCGGGCCGGCAGGGTAAGGCTGCCCAGGTCAGCTAATCCACAACCCTCAGGGAATCACATTGTTGAAAATGGACCCCGCTAAGGCAGAAGAGAAGCCAAGGGAAAAAAGGACACAATGCCATTTGCAGCACCATAGATGAGTCTAGAAGTAATCACGTGACTTGTAGTAAGTCAGAAAGTGAAAGACACATATCATATCATATCACTTGTAGGTGTTACCTAAAAATGGATACCAGGGCAGATATTTCCACGGAGAAGGGCAATCACAGATTCATTAAACAAACTTATGGTTCACCAATGGAAAGGTGTGAGGATTGGTTTCATTACGATATCGGGGTTAACAGACATATACAAACACAGGTGACATATATAATCACCAAAGACCTACAGAATACCAAGAGAGGACTACTCAACATTCTGTCATAACGTACATGGGAAAAGGATCCCAAGAAGAACAGTCATCTGTATATGTGTAAAAGAACCACATCTTCCACACCTACAACAAGCCAAACATTGTAATCAAACTTGCTGTAATAAAAAATAAAAACTTAAATTAAAAACACGAACAAGAAGTAGTGAGACAAACGTGAGGGGCTTTCTCCTGGTACATTCCATTCTAAACTCCAATCTAGAACACCACTTCCACTGAGGCTCTCTTGCCCTAGTAACCAGATTTGGTAAGGGTGAACTGCTGCCACCTTGTGGCCGTTTCACACAACAGCAGCTTTAATCCCAACGCTAATGGTCAGTTGATATTCAAAATCATTGCAGGCCTGTAAATGACACCTGCCCTGAAAACAAATCCTGGGGTCACATATCGACCAAAAAATTCAAGGGACGTCCATATTTCAAAACGACCGTTTCAAAAGGCATATTTTACGCACATTAGTGTTCTGCTTCTTTTCCTTTCTTTCCTTTTTTGTTAAAAAACATGGGAATGGAAAAAGGCATCCCTCAGAATGGGCGAAAATCGTTGCAGACGAATCAATGGAGAGAGGTTTAATCTCCAATATATATAAACAGCTCATGCAGCTTAATATTAAAAAAACAAACAACCCAAAAAACATGGGCAGAAGATCTAAAGAGACGTTTCTTCAAAGGAGACACAGAGATGGCCAAGACACACATGAAAAGCTGCTCAACAGCACTAATTATTAGAGAAATGCAAATCAAAACTACAATGAGGTATCACCTCACACCTGTTAGAATCGGCATCATCAGAAAATCTACAAACAACCAATTCTGGGGAGGGTGTGGACAAAAGGAGCCCTCTTCCACTATTGGTGGGAATGTAAATTGATACAGTCACTATGGAGAACAGTATGGAGTTTCCTTAAAAAAACTAGAAATAGAATTACCATCTGATCCAGCAATCCCACTTCTGGGCATATACCCAGAGAAAACCGTATTTCAAAAAGGCACATTCACCACAATGTTCGTTGCAGCACTATTTACAATAGCCAGGTAATGGAAGCAACCTAAATGCCCACAGACAGATGAATGGATAAAGATGTGGTACATATATAAAATGGAATATGACTCGGCCATAAAAAGGAATGAAACTGGGTCATTTGTAGAGACATCGATGGATCGAGAGACTGTCATACAGAATGAAGTAAGTCAGAAAGAGGAAAACAAATATTGTATATTAATGCATATATGTGGAGCCTAAAAATGGTACAGATGAACTGGTTTGCAGGGAAGAAATAGAGACTCAGAGGTAGAGAACAAACGTATGGACACCAAGTGTGGGAAGCCATGGGGTGGTGGTGGTGGGATGAGTTGGGAGTTTGGGATTGACCTGTATACATGTATATACATAAAATACATAACTAATAATAACGTGCTGTATAAAAAAATAAATAAAATTAAATTTCAAAATTTTAAAAAATAAAATTTAAAAATAAAACAGAAAAAATTCTTCCCATCACACAGATGTATTTATAGGAAAGTATTATTTCCATGCTTATGTCTAAAAATACATAAAAGGGGAATAAAATCTAACTTGAACCATAAAAGAAAAAAAAAACCTGAACCCAGGAGTTATACAGAGGAAAACCCTATCAGGGCACTTGCTCCAGTGGTAAAGAATTCTGAAATTGGTCAGAGGTGGGGAACCATCTCCCATACAGCCAGCAACCCACCCCCCACGCAAGGAGCATCCTCATTGCAAAGCTGGGGGACCGTGCCGAGGCATCTGTGAGTAAACGTGAGCTGAGCCCCAGGCCAGCTGCTGCTGAACTGTTCCCACCCTTTCCAGGTAAAACACCTGAATATGTACAAGGGCTTGAAAGCCTAGAGGAAGGACCGTGGAGCCACACCAGCGACAGCACACAGGCCAACTTGGTGCCTGCAGGCCAGCCAGCGTGGTCCTGGCCCCGGCGCTCTTCCAGAAGCTTTCCATTGCCCTGCCTGAGATACCCATCCTGTCCCGGCCCCCACTGCTTTTTTCCTTCCTCACCTCTGTCCGGAGAGAAATTCCAGCGGAAGGTATGGGTGACACATCCTCTTCTTTACAGGCGGCAGCCTGGCAACTCCTGCAGAAAGGCCAGCAGAACCCCACTCACACCGGGCCACCCACAAAGCTGTGGCCCCTCACTCCCTCCCACCAGCACAGCCCCGAGACTGCTGACGGGGCAGAGAATATGGAGTCAGGCACAGCTTCAGAGGCTACTGCTGCCTGGAGCGCTGTTTATATTGACCTCAATGAGGCACACCTGAGGAGGGCAGGCCGGCAGTGTAAGGCTGCCCAGGTCAGCTAATCCACAACCCTCAGGGAATCACATTGTTGAAAATGGACCCCGCAAAGGCAGAAGAAGAGCCAAGGAAAAAAAGTACAAAATGCCATTTGCAGCCCCGTAGATGAGTCTAGAAGTAACCACGTGACTTGTAGTAAGTCAGAAAGTGAAAGACACATATCATATCACTTAGAGGTGTTACCTAAAAATGGATACCAGGGCAGATATTTCCACGGAGAAGGGCAATCACAGATTCATTAAACAAACTTATGGTTCACCAATGGAAAGGTGTGAGGATTGGTTTCATTACGATATCGGGGTTAACAGACATATACAAACACAGGTGACATATATAATCACCAAAGACCTACAGAATACCAAGAGAGGACTACTCAACATTCTGTCATAACGTACATGGGAAAAGGATCCCAAGAAGAACAGTCATCTGTATATGTGTAAAAGAACCACATCTTCCACACCTACAACAAGCCAAACATTGTAATCAAACTTGCTGTAATAAAAAATAAAAACTTAAATTAAAAACACGAACAAGAAGTAGTGAGACAAACGTGAGGGGCTTTCTCCTGGTACATTCCATTCTAAACTCCAATCTAGAACACCACTTCGACTGAGGCTCTCTTGCCCTAGTAAACAGATTTGGTAAGGGTGAACTGCTGCCACCTTGTGGCCGTTTCACACAACAGCAGCTTTAATCCCAACGCTAATGGTCAGTTGATATTCAAAATCATTGCAGGCCTGTAAATGACACCTGCCCTGAAAACAAATCCTGGGGTCACATATCGACCAAAAAATTCAAAGGACGTCCATATTTCAAAACGACCGTTTCAAAAGGCATATTTTACGCACATTAGTGTTCTGCTTCTTTTCCTTTCTTTCCTTTTTTGTTAAAAAAAACGGGAATGGAAAAAGGCATCCCTCAGGATGGGTGAAAATCGTTGCAAAGGAATCAATGGACACAGGTTTAATCTCCAATATATATAAACAGCTCATGCAGCTTAATATTAAAAAAACAAACAACCCCCAAAAAAATGGGCAGAAGATCTAAAGAGACGTTTCTTCAAAGGAGACACAGAGATGGCCAAGACGCACATGAAAAGCTGCTCAACAGCACTAATTATTAGAGAAATGCAAATCAAAACTACAATGAGGTATCACCTCACACCTGTTAGAATCGGCATCATCAGAAAATCTACAAACAACCAATTCTGGGGAGGGTGTGGACAAAAGGAGCCCTCTTCCACTATTGGTGGGAATGTAAATTGATACAGTCACTATGGAGAACAGTATGGAGTTTCCTTAAAAAAACTAGAAATAGAATTACCATCTGATCCAGCAATCCCACTTCTGGGCATATACCCAGAGAAAACCGTATTTCAAAAAGGCACATTCACCACAATGTTCCTTGCAGCACTATTTACAATAGCCAGGTAATGGAAGCAACCTAAATGCCCACAGACAGATGAATGGATAAAGATGTGGTACATATATAAAATGGAATATGACTCGGCCATAAAAAGGAATAAAACTGGGTCATTTGTAGAGACATCGATGGATCGAGAGACTGTCATACAGAATGAAGTAAGTCAGAAAGAGGAAAACAAATATTGTATATTAATGCATATATGTGGAGCCTAAAAATGGTACAGATGAACTGGTTTGCAGGGAAGAAATAGAGACACAGAGGTAGAGAACAAACGTATGGACACCAAGTGTGGGAAGCCATGGGGTGGTGGTGGTGGGATGAGTTGGGAGTTTGGGATTGACCTGTATACATGTATATACATAAAATACATAACTAATAATAACGTGCTGTATAAAAAAATAAATAAAATTAAATTTCAAAATTTTAAAAAATAAAATTTAAAAATAAAACAGAAAAAATTCTTCCCATCACACAGATGTATTTATAGGAAAGTATTATTTCCATGCTTATATCTATAAATACATAAAAGGGGAATAAAATCTAACTTGAACCATAAAAGAAAAAAAAACCTGAACCCAGGAGTTATACAGAGGAAAACCCTATCAGGGCACTTGCTCCAGTGGTAAACAATTCTGAAATTGGTCAGAGGTGGGGAACCATCTCCCATACAGCCAGCAACCCACCCCCCACGCAAGGAGCGTCCTCATTGCAAAGCTGGGGGACCGTGCCGAGGCATCTGTGAGTAAACGTGAGCTGAGCCCCAGGCCAGCTGCTGCTGAACTGTTCCCACCCTTTCCAGGTAAAACACCTGAATATGTACAAGGGCTTGAAAGCCTACAGGAAGGACCGTGGAGCCACACCAGCGACAGCACACAGGCCAACTTGGTGCCTGCAGGCCAGCCAGCGTGGTCCTGGCCCCGGCGCTCTTCCAGAAGCTTTCCATTGCCCTGCCTGAGATACGCATCCTGTCCCGGCCCCCACTGCTTTTTTCCTTCCTCACCTCTGTCCGGAGAGAAATTCCAGCGGAAGGTATGGGTGACACATCCTCTTCTTTACAGGCGGCAGCCTGGCAACTCCTGCAGAAAGGCCAGCAGAACCCCACTCACACCGGGCCACCCACAAAGCTGTGGCCCCTCACTCCCTCCCACCAGCACAGCCCCGAGACTGCTGACGGGGCAGAGAATATGGAGTCAGGCACAGCTTCAGGGGCTATTGCTGCCTGGAGCTCTGTTTATATTGATCTCAATGAGGCATACCTGGGGAGGGCGGGCCGGCAGGGTAAGGCTGCCCAGGTCAGCTAATCCACAACCCTCAGGGAATCACATTGTTGAAAATGGACCCCGGTAAGGCAGAAGAGAAGCCAAGGGAAAAAAGGACACAATGCCATTTGCAGCACCATAGATGAGTCTAGAAGTAATCACGTGACTTGTAGTAAGTCAGAAAGTGAAAGACACATATCATATCATATCACTTGTAGGTGTTACCTAAAAATGGATACCAGGGCAGATATTTCCACGGAGAAGGGCAATCACAGATTCATTAAACAAACTTATGGTTCACCAATGGAAAGGTGTGAGGATTGGTTTCATTACGATATCGGGGTTAACAGACATATACAAACACAGGTGACATATATAATCACCAAAGACCTACAGAATACCAAGAGAGGACTACTCAACATTCTGTCATAACGTACATGGGAAAAGGATCCCAAGAAGAACAGTCATCTGTATATGTGTAAAAGAACCACATCTTCCACACCTACAACAAGCCAAACATTGTAATCAAACTTGCTGTAATAAAAAATAAAAACTTAAATTAAAAACACGAACAAGAAGTAGTGAGACAAACGTGAGGGGCTTTCTCCTGGTACATTCCATTCTAAACTCCAATCTAGAACACCACTTCCACTGAGGCTCTCTTGCCCTAGTAACCAGATTTGGTAAGGGTGAACTGCTGCCACCTTGTGGCCGTTTCACACAACAGCAGCTTTAATCCCAACGCTAATGGTCAGTTGATATTCAAAATCATTGCAGGCCTGTAAATGACACCTGCCCTGAAAACAAATCCTGGGGTCACATATCGACCAAAAAATTCAAGGGACGTCCATATTTCAAAACGACCGTTTCAAAAGGCATATTTTACGCACATTAGTGTTCTGCTTCTTTTCCTTTCTTTCCTTTTTTGTTAAAAAACACGGGAATGGAAAAAGGCATCCCTCAGAATGGGCGAAAATCGTTGCAGACGAATCAATGGAGAGAGGTTTAATCTCCAATATATATAAACAGCTCATGCAGCTTAATATTAAAAAAACAAACAACCCAAAAAACATGGGCAGAAGATCTAAAGAGACGTTTCTTCAAAGGAGACACAGAGATGGCCAAGACACACATGAAAAGCTGCTCAACAGCACTAATTATTAGAGAAATGCAAATCAAAACTACAATGAGGTATCACCTCACACCTGTTAGAATCGGCATCATCAGAAAATCTACAAACAACCAATTCTGGGGAGGGTGTGGACAAAAGGAGCCCTCTTCCACTATTGGTGGGAATGTAAATTGATACAGTCACTATGGAGAACAGTATGGAGTTTCCTTAAAAAAACTAGAAATAGAATTACCATCTGATCCAGCAATCCCACTTCTGGGCATATACCCAGAGAAAACCGTATTTCAAAAAGGCACATTCACCACAATGTTCGTTGCAGCACTATTTACAATAGCCAGGTAATGGAAGCAACCTAAATGCCCACAGACAGATGAATGGATAAAGATGTGGTACATATATAAAATGGAATATGACTCGGCCATAAAAAGGAATGAAACTGGGTCATTTGTAGAGACATCGATGGATCGAGAGACTGTCATACAGAATGAAGTAAGTCAGAAAGAGGAAAACAAATATTGTATATTAATGCATATATGTGGAGCCTAAAAATGGTACAGATGAACTGGTTTGCAGGGAAGAAATAGAGACACAGAGGTAGAGAACAAACGTATGGACACCAAGTGTGGGAAGCCATGGGGTGGTGGTGGTGGGATGAGTTGGGAGTTTGGGATTGACCTGTATACATGTATATACATAAAATACATAACTAATAATAACGTGCTGTATAAAAAAATAAATAAAATTAAATTTCAAAATTTTAAAAAATAAAATTTAAAAATAAAACAGAAAAAATTCTTCCCATCACACAGATGTATTTATAGGAAAGTATTATTTCCATGCTTATATCTATAAATACATAAAAGGGGAATAAAATTTAACTTGGACCATAAAAGAAAAAAAAACCTGAACCCAGGAGTTATACAGAGGAAAACCCTATCAGGGCACTTGCTCCAGTGGTAAACAATTCTGAAATTGGTCAGAGGTGGGGAACCATCTCCCATACAGCCAGCAACCCACCCCCCACGCAAGGAGCGTCCTCATTGCAAAGCTGGGGGACCGTGCCGAGGCATCTGTGAGTAAACGTGAGCTGAGCCCCAGGCCAGCTGCTGCTGAACTGTTCCCACCCTTTCCAGGTAAAACACCTGAATATGTACAAGGGCTTGAAAGCCTAGAGGAAGGACCGTGGAGCCACACCAGCGACAGCACACAGGCCAACTTGGTGCCTGCAGGCCAGCCAGCGTGGTCCTGGCCCCGGCGCTCTTCCAGAAGCTTTCCATTGCCCTGCCTGAGATACGCATCCTGTCCCGGCCCCCACTGCTTTTTTCCTTCCTCACCTCTGTCCGGAGAGAAATTCCAGCGGAAGGTATGGGTGACACATCCTCTTCTTTACAGGCGGCAGCCTGGCAACTCCTGCAGAAAGGACAGCAGAACCCCACTCACACCGGGCCACCCACAAAGCTGTGGCCCCTCACTCCCTCCCACCAGCACAGCCCCGAGACTGCTGACGGGGCAGAGAATATGGAGTCAGGCACAGCTTCAGGGGCTATTGCTGCCTGGAGCTCTGTTTATATTGACCTCAACGAGGCATACCTGGGGAGGGCGGGCCGGCAGGGTAAGGCTGCCCAGGTCAGCTAATCCACAACCCTCAGGGAATCACATTGTTGAAAATGGACCCCGCTAAGGCAGAAGAGAAGCCAAGGGAAAAAAGGACACAATGCCATTTGCAGCACCGTAGATGAGTCTAGAAGTAATCCCGTGATTTGTAGTAAGTCAGAAAGTGAAAGACACATATCATATCATATAACTTATAGGTGTTACCTAAAAATGGATACCAGGGCAGATATTTCCACGGAGAAGGGCAATCACAGATTCATTAAACAAACTTATGGTTCACCAATGGAAAGGTGTGAGGATTGGTTTCATTACGATATCGGGGTTAACAGACATATACAAACACAGGTGACATATATAATCACCAAAGACCTACAGAATACCAAGAGAGGACTACTCAATATTCTGTCATAACGTACATGGGAAAAGGATCCCAAAAAGAACAGACATCTGTATATGTGTAAAAGAACCACATCTTCCACACCTACAGCAAGCCAAACATTTTAATCAAACTTGCTGTAATAAAAAATAAAAACTTAAAATAAAAACACGAACAAGAAGTAGTGAGACAAACGTGAGGGGCTTTCTCCTGGCACATTCCATTCTAAACTCCAATCTAGAACACCACTTCCACTGAGGCTCTCTTGCCCTAGTAACCAGATTTGGTAAGGGTGAACTGCTGCCACCTTGTGGCCGTTTCACACAACAGCAGCTTTAATCCCAACGCTAATGGTCAGTTGATATTCAAAATCATTGCAGGCCTGTAAATGACACCTGCCCTGAAAACAAATCCTGGGGTCACATATCGACCAGAAATTTCAAAGGACGTCCATATTTCAAAACGACCGTTTCAAAAGGCATATTTTACCCACATTAGTGTTCTGCTTCTTTTCCTTTCTTTCCTTTTTTGTTAAAAAACACGGGAATGGAAAATGGCATCCCTCAGAATGGGCGAAAATCGTTGCAGACGAATCAATGGACAGACGTTTAATCTCCAATATATATAAACAGCTCATGCAGCTTAATATTAAAAAAACAAACAACCCAAAAAAAATGGGCAGAATATCTAAAGAGACGTTTCTTCAAAGGAGACACAGAGATGGCCAAGACGCACATGAAAAGCTGCTCAACAGCACTAATTATTAGAGAAATGCAAATCAAAACTACAATGAGGTGTCACCTCACACCTGTTAGAATCGGCATCATCAGAAAATATACAAACAACCAATTCTGGGGAGGGTGTGGACAAAATGAGCCCTCTTCCACTATTGGTGGGAATGTAAATTGATACAGTCACTATGGAGAACAGTATGGAGTTTCCTTAAAAAACTAGAAATAGAATTACCATCTGATCCAGCAATCCCACTTCTGGGCATATACCCAGAGAAAACCGTAAATCAAAAAGGCACATTCACCACAATGTTCATTGCAGCACTATTTACAATAGCCAGGTAATGGAAGCAACCTAAATGCCCACAGACAGATGAATGGATAAAGATGTGGTACATATATAAAATGAAATATTACTCGGCCATAAAAAGGAATGAAACTGGGTCATTTGTAGAGACATCGATGGATCAAGAGACTGTCATACAGAATGAAGTCAAAAAGAGGAAACCAAATACTGTATATTAAGGCATATATGGGGAACCTAAAAAATGGTACAGATGAACTGGTTTGCAGTGAAGAAATAGAGACACAGAGGTAGAGAACAAACGTATGGACACCAAGTGTGGGAAGCCATGGGGTGGTGGTGGTGGGATGAGTTGGGAGATTGGGATTGACCTGTATACATTTATATGCATAAAATACATAACTAATAATAACCTGCTGTATAAAAAAATAAATTAATTAATTTCAAAATTCTAAACAATAAAATTTAAAAATAAAAGAGAAAAAAGTTCTTCCCGTCTCACAGATGTATTTATAGGAATGAATTATTTCCATGCTTATATCTATAAATACATAAAAGAGGAATAAAATCTAACTTGAAACATAAAAGAAAAAAAAATCCTGAACCCACTATTTATACAGAGGAAAACCCTATCTGGACACTTGCTCCAGCGGTAAACAATTCTGAAATTGGTCAGAGGTGGGGAACCATCTCCCATGCAGCCAGCACCCCACCCCCCACACAAGGAGCATCCTCATTGCAAAGCTGGGGGAGTGTGCCGAGGCATCTGTGCGTAAACGTGAGCTGAGCCCCAGGCCAGCTGCTGCTGAACTGTTCCCAACCTTTCCAGGTAAAACACCTGAATATGTACAAGGGCTTGAAAGCCTAGAGGAAGGGCCGTCGAGCCACACCAGCGACAGCACGCAGGCCAACTTGGTGCCTGCAGGCCAGCCAGGGTGGTCCTGGCCCAGGGCACTCTTCCGGAATCTTTCCATTGCCCTGCCTGAGATACCCCTCCTGTCCTGGCCCCCACTGCTTTTTCCTTCCTCACCTCTGTCCGGAGAGAAATTCCAGCGGAACGTATGGGTGACACATCCTCTTCTTTACAGGTGTCAGCCTGGCAACACCTGCAGAAAGGCCAGCAGAGCCCCACTCACACCGGGCCACCCACAAAGCTGTGGCCCCTCACTCCCACCCACCAGCAGAGCCCCGAGACTGCTGACGGGGCAGAGAATATGGAGTCAGGCACAGCTTCAGGGGCTATTGCTGCCTGGAGCGCTGTTTATATTGACCTCAACGAGGCAAACCTGGGGAGGGCGGGCCGGTAGGGTAAGGCTGCCCAGGTCAGCTAATCCACAACCCTCAGGGAATCACATTGTTGAAAATGGACCTCGCTAAGGCAGAAGAGAAGCCAAGGAAAAAAAGGACAAAATGCCATTTGCAGCACCGTAAATGAGTCTAGAAGTAATCACGTGACTTGTAGTAAGTCAGAAAGTGAAAGACACATACCATATCATATCACTTAGAGGTGTTACCTAAAAATGGATACCAGGGCAGATACTTCCACGGAGAAGGGCAATCACAGATTCATTAAACAAACTTATGGTTCACGAATGGAAAGGTGTGAGGATTGGTTTCATTACGATATCGGGGATAACAGACATATACAAACACAGGTGACATATATAATCACCAAAGACCTACAGAATACCAAGAAAGGACTACTCAACATTCTGTCATAACGTACATGGGAAAAGGATCCCAGGAAGAACAGACATCTGTATATGGGTAAAAGAACCACATCTTCCACACTTACAACAAGCCAAACATTGTAATCAAACTTGGTTTAATAAAAAGTAAAAAAAATAAATTAAAAACACGAACAAGAAGTAGTGAGACAAACTTGAGGGGCCTTCTCCTGGCACATTCCATTCTAAATTCCAATCTAGAACACCACTTCCACTGAGGCTCTCTTGCCCTAGTAACCAGATTTGGTAAGGGTGAACTGCTGCCACCTTGTGGCCGTTTCACACAACAGCAGCTTTAATCCCAGCGCTAATGGTCAGTTGATATTCAAAATCATTGCAGGCCTGTAAATGACACCTGCCCTGAACACAAATCCTGGGGTCACATATCGACCAAAAAATTCAAAGGACGTCCATATTTCAAAACGACCGTTTCAAAAGGCATATTTTACGCACATTAGTGTTCTGCTTCTTTTCCTTTCTTTCCTTTTTTGTTAAAAAAAACGGGAATGGATAAAGGCATCCCTCAGAATGGGCAGAAATCGTTGCAAACGAATCAATGGACAGAGGTTTAATCTCCAATATATATAAACAGCTCATGCAGCTTAATATTAAAAAAAACAAACAACCCAATACAAAAATGGGCAGAAGATCTAAAGTGATGTTTCTTCAAAGGAGACACAGAGATGGCCAAGACACACATGAAAAGCTGCTCAACAGCACTAATTATTAGAGAAATGCAAATCAAAACTACAATGAGGTATCACCTCACACCCGTTAGAATCGGCATCATCAGAAAATCTACAAACAACCAATTCTGGGGAGGGTGTGGACAAAAGGAGCCCTCTTCCACTATTGGTGGGAATGTAAATTGATACAGTCACTATGGAGAACAGTATGGAGTTTCCTTAAAAAAACTAGAAATAGAATTACCATCTGATCCAGCAATCCCACTTCTGGGCATATACCCAGAGAAAACCGTAAATCAAAAAGGCACATTCACCACAATGTTCATTGCAGCACTATTTACAATAGCCAGGTAATGGAAGCAACCTAAATGCCCACAGACAGATGAATGGATAAAGATGTGGTACATATATAAAATGAAATATGACTCGGCCATAAAAAGGAATGAAACTGGGTCATTTGTAGAGATATCGATGGATCAAGAGACTGTCATACAGAATGAAGTCAGAAAGAGGAAACCAAATACTGTATATTAAGGCATATATGTGGAACCTAAAAAATTGTACAGATGAACTGGTTTTCAGCGAAGAAATAGAGACACAGAGGTAGAGAACAAACGTATGGACACCAAGTGTGGGAAGCCATGGGGTGGTGGTGGTGGGATGAGTTGGGAGATTGGGATTGACCTGTATACATTTATATGCATAAAATACATAACTAATAATAACCTGCTGTATAAAAATATAAATTAATTAATTTCAAAATTCTAAACAATAAAATTTAAAAATAAAAGAGAAAAAAGTTCTTCCCGTCTCACAGATGTATTTATAGGAATGAATTATTTCCATGCTTATATCTATAAATACATAAAAGAGGAATAAAATCTAACTTGAAACATAAAAGAAAATAAAAACATGAACCCACCATTTATACAGAGGAAAACCCTATCTGGACAATTGCTCCAGCGGTAAACAATTCTGAAATTGGTCAGACGTGGGGAACCATCTCCCATACAGCCAGCATCCCACCCCCCACACAAGGAGCGTCCTCATTGCAAAGCTGGGGGACTGTGCCGAGGCATCTGTGCGTAAACGTGAGCTGAGCCCCAGGCCAGCTGCTGCTGAACTGTCCCACCCTTCCCAGGTAAAACACCTGAATATGTACAAGGGCTTGAAAGCCTATAGGAAGGGCCGTCGAGCCACACCAGCGACAGCACGCAGGCCAACTTGGTGCCTGCAGGCCAGCCAGGGTGGTCCTGGCCCCGGGCGCTCTTCCGGAAGCTTTCCATTGCCCTGCCTGAGATACCCCTCCTGTCCTGGCCCCCACTGCTTTTTTCCTTCCTCACCTCTGTCCGGAGAGAAATTCCAGCGGAAGGTATGGGTGACACATCCTCTTCTTTACAGGCGGCAGCCTGGCAACTCCTGCAGAAAGGCCAGCAGAGCCCCACTCACACCGGGACACCCACAAAGCTGTGGCCCCTCACTCCCACCCACCAGCAGAGCCCCGAGACTGCTGACGGGGCCGAGAATATGGAGTCAGGCACAGCTTCAGGGGCTATTGCTGCCTGGAGCGCTGTTTATATTGACCTCAATGAGGCACACCTGGGGAGGGCGGGCCAGCAGGGTAAGGCTGCCCAGGTCAGCTAATCCACAACCCTCAGGGAATCACATTGTTGAAAATGGACCTCGCTAAGGCAGAAGAGAAGCCAAGGAAAAAAAGGACACAATGCCATTTGCAGCACCGTAAATGAGTCTAGAAGTAATCACGTGACTTGTAGTAAGTCAGAAAGTGAAAGACACATACCATATCATATCACTTATAGGTGTTACCTAAAAATGGATACCAGGGCAGATATTTCCACGGAGAAGGGCAATCACAGATTCATTAAACAAACTTATGGTTCACGAATGGAAAGGTGTGAGGATTGGTTTCATTACGATATAGGGGTTAACAGACATATACAAACACAGGTGACATATATAATCACCAAAGACCTACAGAATACCAAGAGAGGACTACTCAACATTCTGTCATAACGTACATGGGAAAAGGATCCCAGGAAGAACAGACATCTGTATATGGGTAAAAGAACCACATCATCCACACCTACAACAAGCCAAACATTGTAATCAAACTTGGTGTAATAAAAAATAAAAAAAATAAATTAAAAACACGAACAAGAAGTAGTGAGACAAACTTGAGGGGCTTTCTCCTGGCACATTCCATTCTAAATTCCAATCTAGAACACCACTTCCACTGAGGCTCTCTTGCCCTAGTAACCAGATTTGGTAAGGTTGAACTGATGCCACCTTGTGGCCGTTTCACACAACAGCAGCTTTAATCCCAGCGCTAATGGTCAGTTGATATTCAAAATCATTGCAGGCCTGTAAATGACACCTGCCCTGAAAACAAATCCTGGGGTCACATATCGACCAAAAAATTCAAAGGACGTCCATATTTCAAAACGACCGTTTCAAAAGGCATATTTTACGCACATTAGTGTTCTGCTTCTTTTCCTTTCTTTCCTTTTTTGTTAAAAAAAACGGGAATGGAAAAAGGCATCCCTCAGAATGGGCGAAAATCGTTGCAAACGAATCAATGGACAGAGGTTTAATCTCCAATATATATAAACAGCTCATGCAGCTTAATATTAAAAAAACAAACAACCCAATACAAAAATGGGCAGAAGATCTAAAGAGACGTTTCTTCAAAGGAGACACAGAGATGGCCAAGACGCACATGAAAAGCTGCTCAACAGCACTAATTATTAGAGAAATGCAAATCAAAACTACAATGAGGTATCACCTCACACCTGTTAGAATCGGCATCATCAGAAAATCTACAAACAACCAATTCTGGGGAGGGTGTGGACAAAAGGAGCCCTCTTCCACTATTGGTGGGAATGTAAATTGATACAGTCACTATGGAGAACAGTATGGAGTTTCCTTAAAAAACTAGAAATAGAATTACCATCTGATCCAGCAATCCCACTTCTGGGCATATACCCAGAGAAAACCGTAAATCAAAAAGGCACATTCACCACAATGTTCATTGCAGCACTATATACAATAGCCAGGTAATGGAAGCAACCTAAATGCCCACAGACAGATGAATGGATAAAGGTGTGGTACATATATAAAATGAAATATTACTCGGCCATAAAAAGGAATGAAACTGGGTCATTTGTAGAGACATCGATGGATCAAGAGACTGTCATACAGAATGAAGTCAAAAACAGGAAACCAAATACTGTATATTAAGGCATATATGGGGAACCTTCAAAATGGTACAGATGAACTGGTTTGCAGTGAAGAAATAGAGACACAGAGGTAGAGAACAAACGTATGGACACCAAGTGTGGGAAGCCATGGGGTGGTGGTGGTGGGATGAGTTGGGAGATTGGGATTGACCTGTATACATTTATATGCATAAAATACATAACTAATAATAACCTGCTGTATAAAAAAATAAATTAATTAATTTCAAAATTCTAAACAATAAAATTTAAAAATAAAAGAGAAAAAAGTTCTTCCCGTCTCACAGATGTATTTATAGGAATGAATTATTTCCATGCTTATATCTATAAATACATAAAAGAGGAATAAAATCTAACTTGAAATATAAAAGAAAAAAAAAACCTGAACCCACCATTTATACAAAGGAAAACCCTATCTGGACACTTGCTCCAGCGGTAAACAATTCTGAAATTGGTCAGAGGTGGGGAACCATCTCCAATGCAGCCAGCACCCCACCCCCCACACAAGGAGCATCCTCATTGCAAAGCTGGGGGAGTGTGCCGAGGCATCTGTGCGTAAACGTGAGCTGAGCCCCAGGCCAGCTGCTGCTGAACTGTCCCACCCTTCCCAGGTAAAACACCTGAATATGTACAAGGGCTTGAAAGCCTAGAGGAAGGGCCGTCGAGCCACACCAGCGACAGCACGCAGGCCAACTTGCTGCCTGCAGGCCAGCCAGGGTGGTCCTGGCCCCGGGTGCTCTTCCGGAAGCTTTCGATTGCCCTGCCTGAGATACCCCTCCTGTCCTGGCCCCCACTGCTTTTTTCCTTCCTCACCTCTGTCCGGAGAGAAATTCCAGCGGAAGGTATGGGTGACACATCCTCTTCTTTACAGGCGGCAGCCTGGCAACTCCTGCAAAAGGCCAGCAGAGCCCCACTCACACCGGGCCACCCACAAAGCTGTGGCCCCTCACTCCCACCCACCAGCAGAGCCCCGAGACTGCTGACGGGGCAGAGAATATGGAGTCAGGCACAGCTTCAGGGGCTATTGCTGCCTGGAGCGCTGTTTATATTGACGTCAACGAGGCACACCTGGCGAGGGCGGGCCAGCAGGGTAAGGCTGCCCAGGTCAGCTAATCCACAACCCTCAGGGAATCACATTGTTGAAAATGGACCTCGCTAAGGCAGAAGAGAAGCCAAGGAAAAAAAGGACACAATGCCATTTGCAGCACCGTAAATGAGTCTAGAAGTAATCACGTGACTTGTAGTAAGTCAGAAAGTGAAAGACACATACCATATCATATCACTTATAGGTGTTACCTAAAAATGGATACCAGGGCAGATATTTCCACGGAGAAGGGCAATCACAGATTCATTAAACAAACTTATGGTTCACCAATGGAAAGGTGTGAGGATTTGTTTCATTACGATATAGGGGTTAACAGACATATACAAACACAGGTGACATATATAATCACCAAAGACCTACAGAATACCAAGAGAGGACTACTCAACATTCTGTCATAACGTACATGGGAAAAGGATCCCAGGAAGAACAGACATCTGTATATGGGTAAAAGAACCACATCATCCACACCTACAACAAGCCAAACATTGTAATCAAACTTGGTGTAATAAAAAATAAAAACTTAAATTAAAAACACGAACAAGAAGTAGTGAGACAAACGTGAGGGGCTTTCTCCTGGCACATTCCATTCTAAACTCCAATCTAGAACACCACTTCCACTGAGGCTCTTTTGCCCTAGTAACCAGATTTGGTAAGGGTGAACTGCTGCCACCTTGTGGCCGTTTCACACAACAGCAGCTTTAATCCCAGCGCTAATGGTCAGTTGATATTCAAAATCATTGCAGGCCTGTAAATGACACCTGCCCTGAACACAAATCCTGGGGTCACATATCGACCAAAAAATTCAAAGGACGTCCATATTTCAAAACGACCGTTTCAAAAGGCATATTTTACGCACATTAGTGTTCTGCTTCGTTTCCTTCCTTTCCTTTTTTGTTAAAAAACACGGGAATGGAAAAAGGCATCCCTCAGAATCGGCGAAAATCGTTGCAAACGAATCAATGGACAGAGGTTTAATCTCCAATATATATAAACAGCTCATGCAGCTTAATATTAAAAAAACAAACAACCCAATACAAAAATGGGCAGAAGATCTAAAGAGACGTTTCTTCAAAGGAGACACAGAGATGGCCAAGACGCACATGAAAAGCTGCTCAACAGCACTAATTATTAGAGAAATGCAAATCAAAACTACAATGAGGTATCACCTCACACCCGTTAGAATCGGCATCATCAGAAAATCTACAAACAACCAATTCTGGGGAGGGTGTGGACAAAAGGAGCCCTCTTCCACTATTGGTGGGAATGTAAATTGATACAGTCACTATGGAGAACGGTATGGAGTTTCCTTAAAAAAACTAGAAATAGAATTACCATCTGATCCAGCAATCCCACTTCTGGGCATAAACCCAGAGAAAACCGTAAATCAAAAAGGCACATTCACCACAATGTTCATTGCAGCACTATTTACAATAGCCAGGTAATGGAAGCAACCTAAATGCCCACAGACAGATGAATGGATAAAGATGTGGTACATATATAAAATGAAATATTACTCGGCCATAAAAAGGAATGAAACTGGGTCATTTGTAGAGACATCGATGGATCAAGAGACTGTCATACAGAATGAAGTCAAAAAGAGGAAACCAAATACTGTATATTAAGGCATATATGGGGAACCTAAAAAATGGTACAGATGAACTGGTTTGCAGTGAAGAAATAGAGACACAGAGGTAGAGAACAAACGTATGGACACCAAGTGTGGGAAGCCATGGGGTGGTGGTGGTGGGATGAGTTGGGAGATTGGGATTGACCTGTATACATTTATATGCATAAAATACATAACTAATAATAACCTGCTGTATAAAAAAATAAATTAATTAATTTCAAAATTCTAAACAATAAAATTTAAAAATAAAAGAGAAAAAAGTTCTTCCCGTCTCACAGATGTATTTATAGGAATGAATTATTTCCATGCTTATATCTATAAATACATAAAAGAGGAATAAAATCTAACTTGAAACATAAAAGAAAAAAAAATCCTGAACCCACTATTTATACAGAGGAAAACCCTATCTGGACACTTGCTCCAGCGGTAAACAATTCTGAAATTGGTCAGAGGTGGGGAACCATCTCCCATGCAGCCAGCACCCCACCCCCCACACAAGGAGCATCCTCATTGCAAAGCTGGGGGAGTGTGCCGAGGCATCTGTGCGTAAACGTGAGCTGAGCCCCAGGCCAGCTGCTGCTGAACTGTTCCCAACCTTTCCAGGTAAAACACCTGAATATGTACAAGGGCTTGAAAGCCTAGAGGAAGGGCCGTCGAGCCACACCAGCGACAGCACGCAGGCCAACTTGGTGCCTGCAGGCCAGCCAGGGTGGTCCTGGCCCAGGGCACTCTTCCGGAATCTTTCCATTGCCCTGCCTGAGATACCCCTCCTGTCCTGGCCCCCACTGCTTTTTCCTTCCTCACCTCTGTTCGGAGAGAAATTCCAGCGGAACGTATGGGTGACACATCCTCTTCTTTACAGGTGTCAGCCTGGCAACACCTGCAGAAAGGCCAGCAGAGCCCCACTCACACCGGGCCACCCACAAAGCTGTGGCCCCTCACTCCCACCCACCAGCAGAGCCCCGAGACTGCTGACGGGGCAGAGAATATGGAGTCAGGCACAGCTTCAGGGGCTATTGCTGCCTGGAGCGCTGTTTATATTGACCTCAACGAGGCAAACCTGGGGAGGGCGGGCCGGTAGGGTAAGGCTGCCCAGGTCAGCTAATCCACAACCCTCAGGGAATCACATTGTTGAAAATGGACCTCGCTAAGGCAGAAGAGAAGCCAAGGAAAAAAAGGACACAATGCCATTTGCAGCACCGTAAATGAGTCTAGAAGTAATCACGTGACTTGTAGTAAGTCAGAAAGTGAAAGACACATACCATATCATATCACTTAGAGGTGTTACCTAAAAATGGATACCAGGGCAGATACTTCCACGGAGAAGGGCAATCACAGATTCATTAAACAAACTTATGGTTCACGAATGGAAAGGTGTGAGGATTGGTTTCATTACGATATCGGGGATAACAGACATATACAAACACAGGTGACATATATAATCACCAAAGACCTACAGAATACCAAGAAAGGACTACTCAACATTCTGTCATAACGTACATGGGAAAAGGATCCCAGGAAGAACAGACATCTGTATATGGGTAAAAGAACCACATCTTCCACACTTACAACAAGCCAAACATTGTAATCAAACTTGGTTTAATAAAAAGTAAAAAAAATAAATTAAAAACACGAACAAGAAGTAGTGAGACAAACTTGAGGGGCCTTCTCCTGGCACATTCCATTCTAAATTCCAATCTAGAACACCACTTCCACTGAGGCTCTCTTGCCCTAGTAACCAGATTTGGTAAGGGTGAACTGCTGCCACCTTGTGGCCGTTTCACACAACAGCAGCTTTAATCCCAGCGCTAATGGTCAGTTGATATTCAAAATCATTGCAGGCCTGTAAATGACACCTGCCCTGAACACAAATCCTGGGGTCACATATCGACCAAAAAATTCAAAGGACGTCCATATTTCAAAACGACCGTTTCAAAAGGCATATTTTACGCACATTAGTGTTCTGCTTCTTTTCCTTTCTTTCCTTTTTTGTTAAAAAAAACGGGAATGGATAAAGGCATCCCTCAGAATGGGCAGAAATCGTTGCAAACGAATCAATGGACAGAGGTTTAATCTCCAATATATATAAACAGCTCATGCAGCTTAATATTAAAAAAAACAAACAACCCAATACAAAAATGGGCAGAAGATCTAAAGTGATGTTTCTTCAAAGGAGACACAGAGATGGCCAAGACACACATGAAAAGCTGCTCAACAGCACTAATTATTAGAGAAATGCAAATCAAAACTACAATGAGGTATCACCTCACACCCGTTAGAATCGGCATCATCAGAAAATCTACAAACAACCAATTCTGGGGAGGGTGTGGACAAAAGGAGCCCTCTTCCACTATTGGTGGGAATGTAAATTGATACAGTCACTATGGAGAACAGTATGGAGTTTCCTTAAAAAAACTAGAAATAGAATTACCATCTGATCCAGCAATCCCACTTCTGGGCATATACCCAGAGAAAACCGTAAATCAAAAAGGCACATTCACCACAATGTTCATTGCAGCACTATTTACAATAGCCAGGTAATGGAAGCAACCTAAATGCCCACAGACAGATGAATGGATAAAGATGTGGTACATATATAAAATTAAATATGACTCGGCCATAAAAAGGAATGAAACTGGGTCATTTGTAGAGATATCGATGGATCAAGAGACTGTCATACAGAATGAAGTCAGAAAGAGGAAACCAAATACTGTATATTAAGGCATATATGTGGAACCTAAAAAATGGTACAGATGAACTGGTTTTCAGCGAAGAAATAGAGACACAGAGGTAGAGAACAAACGTATGGACACCAAGTGTGGGAAGCCATGGGGTGGTGGTGGTGGGATGAGTTGGGAGATTGGGATTGACCTGTATACATTTATATGCATAAAATACATAACTAATAATAACCTGCTGTATAAAAATATAAATTAATTAATTTCAAAATTCTAAACAATAAAATTTAAAAATAAAAGAGAAAAAAGTTCTTCCCGTCTCACAGATGTATTTATAGGAATGAATTATTTCCATGCTTATATCTATAAATACATAAAAGAGGAATAAAATCTAACTTGAAACATAAAAGAAAATAAAAACATGAACCCACCATTTATACAGAGGAAAACCCTATCTGGACAATTGCTCCAGCGGTAAACAATTCTGAAATTGGTCAGACGTGGGGAACCATCTCCCATACAGCCAGCATCCCACCCCCCACACAAGGAGCGTCCTCATTGCAAAGCTGGGGGACTGTGCCGAGGCATCTGTGCGTAAACGTGAGCTGAGCCCCAGGCCAGCTGCTGCTGAACTGTCCCACCCTTCCCAGGTAAAACACCTGAATATGTACAAGGGCTTGAAAGCCTATAGGAAGGGCCGTCGAGCCACACCAGCGACAGCACGCAGGCCAACTTGGTGCCTGCAGGCCAGCCAGGGTGGTCCTGGCCCCGGGCGCTCTTCCGGAAGCTTTCCATTGCCCTGCCTGAGATACCCCTCCTGTCCTGGCCCCCACTGCTTTTTTCCTTCCTCACCTCTGTCCGGAGAGAAATTCCAGCGGAAGGTATGGGTGACACATCCTCTTCTTTACAGGCGGCAGCCTGGCAACTCCTGCAGAAAGGCCAGCAGAGCCCCACTCACACCGGGACACCCACAAAGCTGTGGCCCCTCACTCCCACCCACCAGCAGAGCCCCGAGACTGCTGACGGGGCCGAGAATATGGAGTCAGGCACAGCTTCAGGGGCTATTGCTGCCTGGAGCGCTGTTTATATTGACCTCAATGAGGCACACCTGGGGAGGGCGGGCCAGCAGGGTAAGGCTGCCCAGGTCAGCTAATCCACAACCCTCAGGGAATCACATTGTTGAAAATGGACCTCGCTAAGGCAGAAGAGAAGCCAAGGAAAAAAAGGACACAATGCCATTTGCAGCACCGTAAATGAGTCTAGAAGTAATCACGTGACTTGTAGTAAGTCAGAAAGTGAAAGACACATACCATATCATATCACTTATAGGTGTTACCTAAAAATGGATACCAGGGCAGATATTTCCACGGAGAAGGGCAATCACAGATTCATTAAACAAACTTATGGTTCACGAATGGAAAGGTGTGAGGATTGGTTTCATTACGATATAGGGGTTAACAGACATATACAAACACAGGTGACATATATAATCACCAAAGACCTACAGAATACCAAGAGAGGACTACTCAACATTCTGTCATAACGTACATGGGAAAAGGATCCCAGGAAGAACAGACATCTGTATATGGGTAAAAGAACCACATCATCCACACCTACAACAAGCCAAACATTGTAATCAAACTTGGTGTAATAAAAAATAAAAAAAATAAATTAAAAACACGAACAAGAAGTAGTGAGACAAACTTGAGGGGCTTTCTCCTGGCACATTCCATTCTAAATTCCAATCTAGAACACCACTTCCACTGAGGCTCTCTTGCCCTAGTAACCAGATTTGGTAAGGTTGAACTGATGCCACCTTGTGGCCGTTTCACACAACAGCAGCTTTAATCCCAGCGCTAATGGTCAGTTGATATTCAAAATCATTGCAGGCCTGTAAATGACACCTGCCCTGAACACAAATCCTGGGGTCACATATCGACCAAAAAATTCAAAGGACGTCCATATTTCAAAACGACCGTTTCAAAAGGCATATTTTACGCACATTAGTGTTCTGCTTCTTTTCCTTTCTTTCCTTTTTTGTTAAAAAAAACGGGAATGGAAAAAGGCATCCCTCAGAATGGGCGAAAATCGTTGCAAACGAATCAATGGACAGAGGTTTAATCTCCAATATATATAAACAGCTCATGCAGCTTAATATTAAAAAAACAAACAACCCAATACAAAAATGGGCAGAAGATCTAAAGAGACGTTTCTTCAAAGGAGACACAGAGATGGCCAAGACGCACATGAAAAGCTGCTCAACAGCACTAATTATTAGAGAAATGCAAATCAAAACTACAATGAGGTATCACCTCACACCTGTTAGAATCGGCATCATCAGAAAATCTACAAACAACCAATTCTGGGGAGGGTGTGGACAAAAGGAGCCCTCTTCCACTATTGGTGGGAATGTAAATTGATACAGTCACTATGGAGAACAGTATGGAGTTTCCTTAAAAAACTAGAAATAGAATTACCATCTGATCCAGCAATCCCACTTCTGGGCATATACCCAGAGAAAACCGTAAATCAAAAAGGCACATTCACCACAATGTTCATTGCAGCACTATATACAATAGCCAGGTAATGGAAGCAACCTAAATGCCCACAGACAGATGAATGGATAAAGGTGTGGTACATATATAAAATGAAATATTACTCGGCCATAAAAAGGAATGAAACTGGGTCATTTGTAGAGACATCGATGGATCAAGAGACTGTCATACAGAATGAAGTCAAAAACAGGAAACCAAATACTGTATATTAAGGCATATATGGGGAACCTTCAAAATGGTACAGATGAACTGGTTTGCAGTGAAGAAATAGAGACACAGAGGTAGAGAACAAACGTATGGACACCAAGTGTGGGAAGCCATGGGGTGGTGGTGGTGGGATGAGTTGGGAGATTGGGATTGACCTGTATACATTTATATGCATAAAATACATAACTAATAATAACCTGCTGTATAAAAAAATAAATTAATTAATTTCAAAATTCTAAACAATAAAATTTAAAAATAAAAGAGAAAAAAGTTCTTCCCGTCTCACAGATGTATTTATAGGAATGAATTATTTCCATGCTTATATCTATAAATACATAAAAGAGGAATAAAATCTAACTTGAAATATAAAAGAAAAAAAAAACCTGAACCCACCATTTATACAAAGGAAAACCCTATCTGGACACTTGCTCCAGCGGTAAACAATTCTGAAATTGGTCAGAGGTGGGGAACCATCTCCAATGCAGCCAGCACCCCACCCCCCACACAAGGAGCATCCTCATTGCAAAGCTGGGGGAGTGTGCCGAGGCATCTGTGCGTAAACGTGAGCTGAGCCCCAGGCCAGCTGCTGCTGAACTGTCCCACCCTTCCCAGGTAAAACACCTGAATATGTACAAGGGCTTGAAAGCCTAGAGGAAGGGCCGTCGAGCCACACCAGCGACAGCACGCAGGCCAACTTGCTGCCTGCAGGCCAGCCAGGGTGGTCCTGGCCCCGGGTGCTCTTCCGGAAGCTTTCGATTGCCCTGCCTGAGATACCCCTCCTGTCCTGGCCCCCACTGCTTTTTTCCTTCCTCACCTCTGTCCGGAGAGAAATTCCAGCGGAAGGTATGGGTGACACATCCTCTTCTTTACAGGCGGCAGCCTGGCAACTCCTGCAAAAGGCCAGCAGAGCCCCACTCACACCGGGCCACCCACAAAGCTGTGGCCCCTCACTCCCACCCACCAGAAGAGCCCCGAGACTGCTGACGGGGCAGAGAATATGGAGTCAGGCACAGCTTCAGGGGCTATTGCTGCCTGGAGCGCTGTTTATATTGACCTCAATGAGGCACACCTGGCGAGGGCGGGCCAGCAGGGTAAGGCTGCCCAGGTCAGCTAATCCACAACCCTCAGGGAATCACATTGTTGAAAATGGACCTCGCTAAGGCAGAAGAGAAGCCAAGGAAAAAAAGGACACAATGCCATTTGCAGCACCGTAAATGATTCTAGAAGTAATCACGTGACTTGTAGTAAGTCAGAAAGTGAAAGACACATACCATATCATATCACTTATAGGTGTTACCTAAAAATGGATACCAGGGCAGATATTTCCACGGAGAAGGGCAATCACAGATTCATTAAACAAACTTATGGTTCACCAATGGAAAGGTGTGAGGATTTGTTTCATTACGATATAGGGGTTAACAGACATATACAAACACAGGTGACATATATAATCACCAAAGACCTACAGAATACCAAGAGAGGACTACTCAACATTCTGTCATAACGTACATGGGAAAAGGATCCCAGGAAGAACAGACATCTGTATATGGGTAAAAGAACCACATCATCCACACCTACAACAAGCCAAACATTGTAATCAAACTTGGTGTAATAAAAAATAAAAACTTAAATTAAAAACACGAACAAGAAGTAGTGAGACAAACGTGAGGGGCTTTCTCCTGGCACATTCCATTCTAAACTCCAATCTAGAACACCACTTCCACTGAGGCTCTTTTGCCCTAGTAACCAGATTTGGTAAGGGTGAACTGCTGCCACCTTGTGGCCGTTTCACACAACAGCAGCTTTAATCCCAGCGCTAATGGTCAGTTGATATTCAAAATCATTGCAGGCCTGTAAATGACACCTGCCCTGAACACAAATCCTGGGGTCACATATCGACCAAAAAATTCAAAGGACGTCCATATTTCAAAACGACCGTTTCAAAAGGCATATTTTACGCACATTAGTGTTCTGCTTCGTTTCCTTCCTTTCCTTTTTTGTTAAAAAACACGGGAATGGAAAAAGGCATCCCTCAGAATCGGCGAAAATCGTTGCAAACGAATCAATGGACAGAGGTTTAATCTCCAATATATATAAACAGCTCATGCAGCTTAATATTAAAAAAACAAACAACCCAATACAAAAATGGGCAGAAGATCTAAAGAGACGTTTCTTCAAAGGAGACACAGAGATGGCCAAGACGCACATGAAAAGCTGCTCAACAGCACTAATTATTAGAGAAATGCAAATCAAAACTACAATGAGGTATCACCTCACACCCGTTAGAATCGGCATCATCAGAAAATCTACAAACAACCAATTCTGGGGAGGGTGTGGACAAAAGGAGCCCTCTTCCACTATTGGTGGGAATGTAAATTGATACAGTCACTATGGAGAACGGTATGGAGTTTCCTTAAAAAAACTAGAAATAGAATTACCATCTGATCCAGCAATCCCACTTCTGGGCATAAACCCAGAGAAAACCGTAAATCAAAAAGGCACATTCACCACAATGTTCATTGCAGCACTATATACAATAGCCAGGTAATGGAAGCAACCTAAATGCCCACAGACAGATGAATGGATAAAGATGTGGTACATATATAAAATGAAATATTACTCGGCCATAAAAAGGAATGAAACTGGGTCATTTGTAGAGACATCGATGGATCAAGAGACTGTCATACAGAATGAAGTCAAAAAGAGGAAACCAAATACTGTATATTAAGGCATATATGGGGAACCTAAAAAATGGTACAGATGAACTGGTTTGCAGTGAAGAAATAGAGACACAGTGGTAGAGAACAAACGAATGGACACCAAGTGTGGGAAGCCATGGGGTGGTGGTGGTGGGATGAGTTGGGAGATTGGGATTGACCTGTATACATTTATATGCATAAAATACATAACTAATAATAACCTGCTGTATAAAAAAATAAATTAATTAATTTCAAAATTCTAAACAATAAAATTTAAAAATAAAAGAGAAAAAAGTTCTTCCCGTCTCACAGATGTTTTTATAGGAATGAATTATTTCCATGCTTATATCTATAAATACATAAAAGAGGAATAAAATCTAACTTGAAACATAAAAGAAAAAAAAAACCTGAAACCACCATTTATACAGAGGAAAACCCTATCTGGACACTTGCTCCAGCGGTAAACAATTCTGAAATTGGTCAGAGGTGGGGAACCATCTCCCATGCAGCCAGCACCCCACCCCCCACACAAGGAGCATCCTCATTGCAAAGCTGGGGGAGTGTGCCGAGGCATCTGTGCGTAAACGTGAGCTGAGCCCCAGGCCAGCTGCGGCTGAACTGTCCCACCCTTCCCAGGTAAAACACCTGAATATGTACAAGGGCTTGAAAGCCTAGAGGAAGGGCCGTCGAGCCACACCAGCGACAGCACGCAGGCCAACTTGCTGCCTGCAGGCCAGCCAGGGTGGTCCTGGCCCCGGGCGCTCTTCCGGAAGCTTTCCATTGCCCTGCCTGAGATACCCCTCCTGTCCTGGCCCCCACTGCTTTTTTCCTTCCTCACCTCTGTCCGGAGAGAAATTCCAGCGGAAGGTATGGGTGACACATCCTCTTCTTTACAGGCGGCAGCCTGGCAACTCTTGCAGAAAGGCCAGCAGAGCCCCACTCACACCGGGACACCCACAAAGCTGTGGCCCCTCACTCCCACCCACAAGCAGAGCCCCGAGACTGCTGACGGGGCAGAGAATATGGAGTCAGGCACAGCTTCAGGGGCTATTGCTGCCTGGAGCGCTGTTTATATTGACCTCAATGAGGCACACCTGGCGAGGGCGGGCCAGCAGGGTAAGGCTGCCCAGGTCAGCTAATCCACAACCCTCAGGGAATCACATTGTTGAAAATGGACCTCGCTAAGGAAGAAGAGAAGCCAAGGAAAAAAAGGACACAATGCCATTTGCAGCACCGTAAATGAGTCTAGAAGTAATCACGTGACTTGTAGTAAGTCAGAAAGTGAAAGACACATACCATATCATATCACTTATAGGTGTTACCTAAAAATGGATACCAGGGCAGATACTTCCACGGAGAAGGGCAATCACAGATTCATTAAACAAACTTATGGTTCACCAATGGAAAGGTGTGAGGATTGGTTTCATTACGATATCGGGGTTAACAGACATATACAAACACAGGTGAAATATATAATCACCAAAGACCTACAGAATACCAAGAGAGGACTACTCAACATTCTGTCATAACGTACATGGGAAAAGGATCCCAGGAAGAACAGACATCTGTATATGGGTAAAAGAACCACATCATCCACACCTACAACAAGCCAAACATTGTAATCAAACTTGCTGTAATAAAAAATAAAAATAAATAAATTAAAAACACGAACAAGAAGTAGTGAGACACACTTGAGGGGCTTTCTCCTGGCACATTCCATTCTAAATTCCAATCTAGAACACCACTTCCACTGAGGCTCTCTTGCCCTAGTAACCAGATTTGGTAAGGGTGAACTGCTGCCACCTTGTGGCCGTTTCACACAACAGCAGCTTTAATCCCAGCGCTAATGGTCAGTTGATATTCAAAATCATTGCAGGCCTGTAAATGACACCTGCCCTGAACACAAATCCTGGGGTCACATATCGACCAAAAAATTCAAAGGACGTCCATATTTCAAAACGACCATTTCAAAAGGCATATTTTACGCACATTAGTGTTCTGCTTCTTTTCCTTTCTTTCCTTTTTTGTTAAAAAAAACGGGAATGGATAAAGGCATCCCTCAGAATGGGCGAAAATCGTTGCAAACGAATCAATGGACAGAGGTTTAATCTCCAATATATATAAACAGCTCATGCAGCTTAATATTAAAAAAATAAACAACCCAATACAAAAATGGGCAGAAGATCTAAAGAGACGTTTCTTCAAAGGAGACACAGAGATGGCCAAGACGCACATGAAAAGCTGCTCAACAGCACTAATTATTAGAGAAATGCAAATCAAAACTACAATGAGGTATCACCTCACACCCGTTAGAATCGGCATCATCAGAAAATCTACAAACAACCAATTCTGGTGAGGGTGTGGACAAAAGGATCCCTCTTCCACTATTGGTGGGAATGTAAATTGATACAGTCACTATGGAGAACAGTATGGAGTTTCCTTAAAAAAACTAGAAATAGAATTACCATCTGATCCAGCAATCCCATTCTGGGCATATACCCAGAGAAAACCGTAAATCAAAAAGGCACATTCACCACAATGTTCATTGCAGCACTATTTACAATAGCCAGGTAATGGAAGCAACCTAAATGCCCACAGACAGATGAATGGATAAAGATGTGGTACATATATAAAATGAAATATTACTCGGCCATAAAAAGGAATGAAACTGGGTCATTTGTAGAGACATCGATGGATCAAGAGACTGTCATACAGAATGAAGTCAAAAAGAGGAAACCAAATACTGTATATTAAGGCATATATGGGGAAACTAAAAAATGGTACAGATGAACTGGTTTGCAGTGAAGAAATAGAGACACAGTGGTAGAGAACAAACGTATGGACACCAAGTGTGGGAAGCCATGGGGTGGTGGTGGTGGGATGAGTTTGGAAATTGGGATTGACCTGTATACATTTATATGCATAAAATACATAACTAATAATAACCTGCTGTATAAAAAAATAAATTAATTAATTTCAAAATTCTAAACAATAAAATTTAAAAATAAAAGAGAAAAAAGTTCTTCCCGTCTCACAGATGTATTTATAGGAATGAATTATTTCCATGCTTATATCTATAAATACATAAAAGAGGAATAAAATCTAACTTGAAACATAAAAGAAAAAAAAAACCTGAACCCACCATTTATACAGAGGAATATCCTATCTCGACACTTGCTCCAGTGGTAAACAATTCTGAAATTGGTCAGAGCTGGGGAACCATCTCCCATACAGCCAGCAACCCACCCCCCACGCAAGGAGTGTCCTCATTGCAAAGCTGGGGGACCGTGCCGAGGCATCTGTGAGTAAACATGAGCTGAGCCCCAGGCCAGCTGCTGCTGAACTGTTCCCACCATTCCCAGGTAAAACACCTGAATATGTACAAGGGCTTGAAAGCCTAGAGGAAGGTCCGTGGAGCCACACCAGCGACAGCACGCAGGCCAACTTGCTGCCTGCAGGCCAGCCAGGGTGGTCCTGGCCCCGGGCACTCTTCCAGAAGCTTTCCATTGCCCTGCCTGAGATACCCCTCCTGTCCCGTCCCCCACTGCTTTTTTCCTTCCTCACCTCTGTCCGGAGAGAAATTCCAGCGGAAGGTATGGGTGACACATCCTCTTCTTTACAGGTGTCATCCTGGCAACTCCTGCAGAAAGGCCAGCAGAGCCCCACTCACACCGGGCCACCCACAAAGCTGTGGCCCCTCACTCCCACCCACCAGCAGAGCCCCGAGACTGCTGACGGGGCAGATAATATGGAGTCAGGCACAGCTTCAGGGTCTATTGCTGCCTGGAGCGCTGTTTATATTGACCTCAATGAGGCACACCTGGGGAGGGTGGGCCGGCAGGGTAAGGCTGCCCAGGTCAGCTAATCCACAACCCTCAGGGAATCACATTGTTGAAAATGGACCTCGCTAAGGCAGAAGAGAAGCCAAGGAAAAAAAGGACAAAATGCCATTTGCAGCACCGTAAATGAGTCTAGAAGTAATCACGTGACTTGTAGTAAGTCAGAAAGTGAAAGACACATACCATATCATAACACTTATAGGTGTTACCTAAAAATGGATACCAGGGCAGATATTTCCACGGAGAAGGGCAATCACAGATTCATTAAACAAACTTATGGTTCATGAATGGAAAGGTGTGAGGATTGGTTTCATTACGATATAGGGGATAAAAGACATATACAAACACAGGTGACATATATAATCACCAAAGACCTACAGAATACCAAGAGAGGACTACTCAACATTCTGTCATAACGTACATGGGAAAAGGATCCCAGGAAGCACAGACATCTGTATATGTGTAAAAGAACCACATCTTCCAAACCTACAACAAGCCAAACATTGTAATCAAACTTGCTGTAATAAAAAATAAAAAAAAATAAATTAAAAACACGAACAAGAAGTAGTGAGACACACTTGAGGGGCTTTCTCCTGGCACATTCAATTCTAAATTCCAATCTAGAACACCACTTCCACTGAGGCTCTCTTGCCCTAGTAACCAGATTTGGTAAGGGTGAACTGCTGCCACCTTGTGGCCGTTTCACACAACAGCAGCTTTAATCCCAGCGCTAATGGTCAGTTGATATTCAAAATCATTGCAGGCCTGTAAATGACACCTGCCCTGAACACAAATCCTGGGGTCACATATCGACCAAAAAATTCAAAGGACGTCCATATTTCAAAACGACCATTTCAAAAGGCATATTTTACGCACATTAGTGTTCTGCTTCTTTTCCTTTCTTTCCTTTTTTGTTAAAAAAAACGGGAATGGATAAAGGCATCCCTCAGAATGGGCAAAAATCGTTGCAAACGAATCAATGGACAGAGGTTTAATCTCCAATATATATAAACAGCTCATGCAGCTTAATATTAAAAAAACAAACAACCCAATACAAAAATGGGCAGAAGATCTAAAGAGATGTTTCTTCAAAGGAGACACAGAGATGGCCAAGACGCACATGAAAAGCTGCTCAACAGCACTAATTATTAGAGAAATGCAAATCAAAACTACAATGAGGTATCACCTCACACCCGTTAGAATCGGCATCATCAGAAAATCTACAAACAACCAATTCTGGGGAGGGTGTGGACAAAAGGAGCCCTCTTCCACTATTGGTGGGAATGTAAATTGATACAGTCACTATGGAGAACAGTATGGAGTTTCCTTAAAAAAACTAGAAATAGAATTACCATCTGATCCAGCAATCCCACTTCTGGGCATATACCCAGAGAAAACCGTAAATCAAAAAGGCACATTCACCACAATGTTCATTGCAGCACTCTTTGCAATAGCCAGGCAATGGAAGCAACCTAAATGCCCACAGACAGATGAATGGATAAAGATGTGGTACATATATAAAATGAAATATTACTCGGCCATAAAAAGGAATGAAACTGGGTCATTTGTAGAGACATCAATGGATCAAGAGACTGTCATACAGAATGAAGTCAGAAAGAGGAAACCAAATACTGAATATTAAGGCATATATGTGGAACCTAAAAAATGGTACAGATGAACTGGTTTGCAGCGAAGAAATAGAGACACAGAAGTAGAGAACAAACGTATGGACACCAAGTGTGGGAAGCCATGGGGTGGTGGTGGTGGGATGAGTTGGGAGATTGGGATTGACCTGTATACATTTATATGCATAAAATACATAACTAATAATAACCTGCTGTATAAAAAAATAAATTAATTAATTTCAAAATTCTAAACAATAAAATTTAAAAATAAAAGAGAAAAAAGTTCTTCCCGTCTCACAGATGTATTTATAGGAATGAATTATTTCCATGCTTATATCTATAAATACATAAAAGAGGAATAAAATCTAACTTGAAACATAAAAGAAAAAAAAAACCTGAACCCACCATTTATACAGAGGAAAACCCTATCTGGACACTTGCTCCAGCGGTAAACAATTGTGAAATTGGTCAGAGGTGGGGAACCATCTCCCATACAGCCAGCACCCCACCCCCCACACAAGGAGCGTCCTCATTGCAAAGCTGGGGGACTGTGCCGAGGCATCTGTGCGTAAACGTGAGCTGAGCCCCAGGCCAGCTGCTGCTGAACTGTTCCCACCCTTCCCAGGTAAAACACCTGAATATGTACAAGGGCTTGAAAGCCTAGAGGAAGGGCCTTGGAGCCACACCAGCGACAGCACGCAGGCCAACTTGGTGCCTGCAGGCCAGCCAGGGTGGTCCTGGCCCCGGGCGCTCTTCTGGAAGCTTTCCATTGCCCTGCCTGAGATACCCCTCCTGTCCCGGCCCCCACTGCTTTTTTGCTTCCTCACCTCTGTCCGGAGAGAAATTCCAGCGGAAGGTATGGGTGACACATCCTCTTCTTTACAGGTGTCAGCCTGGCAACTCCTGCAGAAAGGCCAGCAGAGCACCACTCACACCGGGCCACCCACAAAGCTGTGGCCCCTCACTGCCACCCACCAGCAGAGCCCCGAGACTGCTGACGGGGCAGAGAATATGGAGTCAGGCACAGCTTCAGGGGCTATTGCTGCCTGGATCGCTGTTTATATTGACCTCAACGAGGCACACCTGGGGAGGGCGGGCCGGCAGGGTAAGGCTGCCCAGGTCAGCTAATCCACAACCCTCAGGGAATCACATTGTTGAAAATGGACCTCGCTAAGGCAGAAGAGAAGCCAAGGAAAAAAGGACACAATGCCATTTGCAGCACCGTAAATGAGTCTAGAAGTAATCACGTGACTTGTAGTAAGTCAGAAAGTGAAAGACACATACCATATCATATCACTTATAGGTGTTACCTAAAAATGGATACCAGGGCAGATATTTCCACGGAGAAGGGCAATCACAGATTCATTAAACAAACTTATGGTTCACCAATGGAAAGGTGTGAGGATTGGTTTCATTACGATATCGGGGTTAACAGACATATACAAACACAGGTGACATATATAATCACCAAAGACCTACAGAATACCAAGAGAGGACTACTCAACATTCTGTCATAACGTACATGGGAAAAGGATCCCAGGAAGGACAGACATCTGTATATGTGTAAAAGAACCACATCTTCCACACCTACAACAAGCCAAACATTGTAATCAAACTTGCTGTAATAAAAAATAAAAAAAATTAAATTAAAAACACGAACAAGAAGTAGTGAGACAAACTTGAGGGGCTTTCTCCTGGCACATTCCATTCTAAATTCCAATCTAGAACACCACTTCCACTGAGGCTCTCTTGCCCTAGTAACCAGATTTGGTAAGGGTGAACTGCTGCCACCTGGTGGCCGTTTCACACAACAGCAGCTTTAATCCCAGCGCTAATGGTTAGTTGATATTCAAAATCATTGCAGGCCTGTAAATGACACCTGCCCTGAAAACAAATGCTGGGGTCACATATCGACCAAAAAATTCAAAGGACGTCCATATTTCAAAACGACCGTTTCAAAAGGCATATTTTACGCACATTAGTGTTCTGCTTCTTTTCCTTTCTTTCCTTTTTTGTTAAAAAAAAAACGGGAATGGAAAAAGGCATCCCTCAGAATGGGCAAAAATCGTTGCAAACGAATCAATGGACAGAGGTTTAATCTCCAATATATATAAACAGCTCATGCAGCTTAATATTAAAAAAACAAACAACCCAATACAAAAATGGGCAGAAGATCTAAAGAGACGTTTCTTCAAAGGAGACACAGAGATGGCCAAGACGCACATGAAAAGCTGCTCAACAGCACTAATTATTAGAAAAATGCAAATCAAAACTACAATGAGGTATCACCTCACACCCGTTAGAATCGGCATCATCAGAAAATCTACAAACAACCAATTCTGGGGAGGGTGTGGACAAAAGGAGCCCTCTTCCACTATTGGTGGGAATGTAAATTGATACAGTCACTATGGAGAACAGTATGGAGTTTCCTTAAAAAAACTAGAAATAGAATTACCATCTGATCCAGCAATCCCACTTCTGGGCATATACCCAGAGAAAACCGTAAATCAAAAAGGCACATTCACCACAATGTTCATTGCAGCACTATTTACAATAGCCAGGTAATGGAAGCAACCTAAATGCCCACAGACAGATGAATGGATAAAGATGTGGTACATATATAAAATGAAATATTACTCGGCCATAAAAAGGAATGAAACTGGGTCATTTGTAGAGACATCGATGGATCAAGAGACTGTCATACAGAATGAAGTCAGAAAGAGGAAACCAAATACTGAATATTAAGGCATATATGTGGAACCTAAAAAATGGTACAGATGAACTGGTTTGCAGCGAAGAAATAGAGACACAGAGGTAGGGAACAAACGTATGGACACCAAGTGTGGGAAGCCATGGGGTGGTGGTGGTGGGATGAGTTGGGAGATTGGGATTGACCTGTATACATTTATATGCATAAAATACATAACTAATAATAACCTGCTGTATAAAAAAATAAATTAATTAATTTCAAAATTCTAAACAATAAAATTTAAAAATAAAAGAGAAAAAAGTTCTTCCCGTCTCACAGATGTATTTATAGGAATGAATTATTTCCATGCTTATATCTATAAATACATAAAGAGGAATAAAATCTAACTTGAAACATAAAAGAAAAAAAAAACCTGAACCCACCATTTATACAGAGGAAAACCCTATCTGGACACTTGCTCCAGCGGTAAACAATTGTGAAATTGGTCAGAGGTGGGGAACCATCTCCCATACAGCCAGCACCCCACCCCCCACACAAGGAGCGTCCTCATTGCAAAGCTGGGGGACTGTGCCGAGGCATCTGTGCGTAAACGTGAGCTGAGCCCCAGGCCAGCTGCTGCTGAACTGTTCCCACCCTTCCCAGGTAAAACACCTGAATATGTACAAGGGCTTGAAAGCCTAGAGGAAGGGCCGTGGAGCCACACCAGCGACAGCACGCAGGCCAACTTGGTGCCTGCAGGCCAGCCAGGGTGGTCCTGGCCCCGGGCGCTCTTCCGGAAGCTTTCCATTGCCCTGCCTGAGATACCCCTCCTGTCCTGGCCCCCACTGCTTTTTTCCTTCCTCACCTCTGTCCGGAGAGAAATTCCAGCGGAAGGTATGGGTGACACATCCTCTTCTTTACAGGTGTCAGCCTGGCAACTGCTGCAGAAAGGCCAGCAGAGCCCCACTCACACCGGGCCACCCACAAAGCTGTGGCCCCTCACTCCCACCCACCAGCAGAGCCCCGAGACTGCTGACGGGGCAGAGAATATGGAGTCAGGCACAGCTTCAGGGGCTATTGCTGCCTGGAGCGCTGTTTATATTGACCTCAATGAGGCACACCTGGGGAGGGCGGGCCGGCAGGGTAAGGCTGCCCAGGTCAGCTAATCCACAACCCTCAGGGAATCACATTGTTGAAAATGGACCTCACTAAGGCAGAATAGAAGCCAACGGAAAAAAGGACACAATGCTAATTGCAGCACCGTAGATGAGTCTAGAAGTAATTACGTGACTTGTAGTAAGTCAGAAAGTGAAAGACACATACCATATCATATCACTTATAGGTGTTACCTAAAAATGGATACCAGGGCAGATACTTCCACGGAGAAGGGCAATCACAGATTCATTAAACAAACTTATGGTTCACCAATGGAAAGGTGTGAGGATTGGTTTCATTACGATATCGGGGTTAACAGACATATACAAACACAGGTGACATATATAATCACCAAAGACGTACAGAATACCAAGAGAGGACTACTCAACATTCTGTCATAACGTACATGGGAAAAGGATCCCAGGAAGAACAGTCATCTGTATATGTGTAAAAGAACCACATCTTCCACACCTACAACAAGCCAAACATTGTAATCAAACTTGCTGTAATAAAAAATAAAAAAATTAAATTAAAAACACGAACAAGATGTAGTGAGACAAACTTGAGGGGCTTTCTCCTGGCACATTCCATTCTAAATTCCAATCTAGAACACCACTTCCACTGAGGCTCTCTTGCCCTAGTAACCAGATTTGGTAAGGGTGAACTGCTGCCACCTGGTGGCCGTTTCACACAACAGCAGCTTTAATCCCAGCGCTAATGGTCAGTTGATATTCAAAATCATTGCAGGCCTGTAAATGACACCTGCCCTGAAAACAAATCCTGGGGTCACATATCGACCAAAAAATTCAAAGGACGTCCATATTTCAAAACGACCGTTTCAAAAGGCATATTTTACGCACATTAGTGTTCTGCTTCTTTTCCTTTGTTTCCTTTTTTGTTAAAAAAAAAACGGGAATGGAAAAAGGCATCCCTCAGAATGGGCAAAAATCGTTGCAAACGAATCAATGGACAGAGGTTTAATCTCCAATATATATAAACAGCTCATGCAGCTTAATATTAAAAAAACAAACAACCCAATACAAAAATGGGCAGAAGATCTAAAGAGATGTTTCTTCAAAGGAGACACAGAGATGGCCAAGACGCACATGAAAAGCTGCTCAACAGCACTAATTATTAGAGAAATGCAAATCAAAACTACAATGAGGTATCACCTCACACCCGTTAGAATCGGCATCATCAGAAAATCTACAAACAACCAATTCTGGGGAGGGTGTGGACAAAAGGAGCCCTCTTCCACTATTGGTGGGAATGTAAATTGATACAGTCACTATGGAGAACAGTATGGAGTTTCCTTAAAAAAACTAGAAATAGAATTACCATCTGATCCAGCAATCCCACTTCTGGGCATATACCCAGAGAAAACCGTATTTCAAAAAGGCACATTCACCACAATGTTCGTTGCAGCACTATTTACAATAGCCAGGTAATGGAAGCAACCTAAATGCCCACAGACAGATGAATGGATAAAGATGTGGTACATATATAAAATGAAATATTACTCGGCCATAAAAAGGAATGAAACTGGGTCATTTGTAGAGACATCGATGGATCAAGAGACTGTCATACAGAATGAAGTCAGAAAGAGGAAACCAAATACTGAATATTAAGGCATATATGTGGAACCTAAAAAAATGGTACAGATGAACTGGTTTGCAGCGAAGAAATAGAGACACAGAGGTAGGGAACAAACGTATGGACACCAAGTGTGGGAAGCCATGGGGTGGTGGTGGTGGGATGAGTTGGGAGATTGGGATTGACCTGTATACATTTATATGCATAAAATACATAACTAATAATAACCTGCTGTATAAAAAAATAAATTAATTAATTTCAAAATTCTAAACAATAAAATTTAAAAATAAAAGAGAAAAAAGTTCTTCCCGTCTCACAGATGTATTTATAGGAATGAATTATTTCCATGCTTATATCTATAAATACATAAAGAGGAATAAAATCTAACTTGAAACATAAAAGAAAAAAAAAACCTGAACCCACCATTTATACAGAGGAAAACCCTATCTGGACACTTGCTCCAGCGGTAAACAATTGTGAAATTGGTCAGAGGTGGGGAACCATCTCCCATACAGCCAGCACCCCACCCCCCACACAAGGAGCGTCCTCATTGCAAAGCTGGGGGACTGTGCCGAGGCATCTGTGCGTAAACGTGAGCTGAGCCCCAGGCCAGCTGCTGCTGAACTGTTCCCACCCTTCCCAGGTAAAACACCTGAATATGTACAAGGGCTTGAAAGCCTAGAGGAAGGGCCGTGGAGCCACACCAGCGACAGCACGCAGGCCAACTTGGTGCCTGCAGGCCAGCCAGGGTGGTCCTGGCCCCGGGCGCTCTTCCGGAAGCTTTCCATTGCCCTGCCTGAGATACCCCTCCTGTCCTGGCCCCCACTGCTTTTTTCCTTCCTCACCTCTGTCCGCAGAGAAATTCCAGCGGAAGGTATGGGTGACACATCCTCTTCTTTACAGGTGTCAGCCTGGCAACTCCTGCAGAAAGGCCAGCAGAGCCCCACTCACACCGGGCCACCCACAAAGCTGTGGCCCCTCACTCCCACCCACCAGCAGAGCCCCGAGACTGCTGACGGGGCAGAGAATATGGAGTCAGGCACAGCTTCAGGGGCTATTGCTGCCTGGAGCGCTGTTTATATTGACCTCAATGAGGCACACCTGGGGAGGGCGGGCCGGCAGGGTAAGGCTGCCCAGGTCAGCTAATCCACAACCCTCAGGGAATCACATTGTTGAAAATGGACCTCACTAAGGCAGAATAGAAGCCAACGGAAAAAAGGACACAATGCTAATTGCAGCACCGTAGATGAGTCTAGAAGTAATCACGTGACTTGTAGTAAGTCAGAAAGTGAAAGACACATACCATATCATATCACTTATAGGTGTTACCTAAAAATGGATACCAGGGCAGATACTTCCACGGAGAAGGGCAATCACAGATTCATTAAACAAACTTATGGTTCACCAATGGAAAGGTGTGAGGATTGGTTTCATTACGATATCGGGGTTAACAGACATATACAAACACAGGTGACATATATAATCACCAAAGACCTACAGAATACCAAGAGAGGACTACTCAACATTCTGTCATAACGTACATGGGAAAAGGATCCCAGGAAGAACAGTCATCTGTATATGTGTAAAAGAACCACATCTTCCACACCTACAACAAGCCAAACATTGTAATCAAACTTGCTGTAATAAAAAATAAAAAAATTAAATTAAAAACACGAACAAGAAGTAGTGAGACAAACTTGAGGGGCTTTCTCCAGGCACATTCCATTCTAAATTCCAATCTAGAACACCACTTCCACTGAGGCTCTCTTGCCCTAGTAACCAGATTTGGTAAGGGTGAACTGCTGCCACCTGGTGGCCGTTTCACACAACAGCAGCTTTAATCCCAGCGCTAATGGTCAGTTGATATTCAAAATCATTGCAGGCCTGTAAATGACACCTGCCCTGAAAACAAATCCTGGGGTCACATATCGACCAAAAAATTCAAAGGACGTCCATATTTCAAAACGACCGTTTCAAAAGGCATATTTTACGCACATTAGTGTTCTGCTTCTTTTCCTTTGTTTCCTTTTTTGTTAAAAAAAAACGGGAATGGAAAAAGGCATCCCTCAGAATGGGCAAAAATCGTTGCAAACGAATCAATGGACAGAGGTTTAATCTCCAATATATATAAACAGCTCATGCAGCTTAATATTAAAAAAACAAACAACCCAATACAAAAATGGGCAGAAGATCTAAAGAGATGTTTCTTCAAAGGAGACACAGAGATGGCCAAGATGCACATGAAAAGCTGCTCAACAGCACTAATTATTAGAGAAATGCAAATCAAAACTACAATGAGGTATCACCTCACACCCGTTAGAATCGGCATCATCAGAAAATCTACAAACAACCAATTCTGGGGAGGGTGTGGACAAAAGGAGCCCTCTTCCACTATTGGTGGGAATGTAAATTGATACAGTCACTATGGAGAACAGTATGGAGTTTCCTTAAAAAAAACTAGAAATAGAATTACAATCTGATCCAGCAATCCCACTTCTGGGCATATACCCAGAGAAAACCGTAAATCAAAAAGGCACATTCACCACAATGTTCGTTGCAGCACTATTTACAATAGCCAGGTAATGGAAGCAACCTAAATGCCCACAGACAGATGAATGGATAAAGATGTGGTACATATATAAAATGAAATATTACTCGGCCATAAAAAGGAATGAAACTGGGTCATTTGTAGAGACATCGATGGATCAAGAGACTGTCATACAGAATGAAGTCAAAAAGAAGAAACCAAATACTGTATATTAAGGCATATATGGGGAACCTAAAAAATGGTACAGATGAACTGGTTTGCAGCGAAGAAATAGAGACACAGAGGTAGAGAACAAACGTATGGACACCAAGTGTGGGAAGCCATGGGGTGGTGGTGGTGGGATGAGTTGGGAGATTGGCATTAACCTGTATACATTTATATGCATAAAATACATAACTAATAATAACCTGCTGTATAAAAAAATAAATTAATTAATTTCAAAATTCTAAACAATAAAATTTAAAAATAAAAGAGAAAAAAGTTCTTCCCGTCTCACAGATGTATTTATAGGAATGAATTATTTCCATGCTTATATCTATAAATACATAAAAGAGGAATAAAATCTAACTTGAAATATAAAAGAAAAAAAAAAAACTGAACCCACCATTTATAGAGAGGAAAACCCTATCTGGACACTTGCTCCAGCGGTAAACAATTGTGAAATTGGTCAGAGGTGGGGAACCATCTCCCATACAGCCAGCACCCCACCCCCCACACAAGGAGCGTCCTCATTGCAAAGCTGGGGGACTGTGCCGAGGCATCTGTGCGTAAACGTGAGCTGAGCCCCAGGCCAGCTGCTGCTGAACTGTTCCCACCCTTCCCAGGTAAAACACCTGAATATGTACAAGGGCTTGAAAGCCTAGAGGAAGGGCCGTGGAGCCACACCAGCGACAGCACGCAGGCCAACTTGGTGCCTGCAGGCCAGCCAGGGTGGTCCTGGCCCCGGGCGCTCTTCTGGAAGCTTTCCATTGCCCTGCCTGAGGTACCCCTCCTGTCCTGGCCCCCACTGCTTTTTTCCTTCCTCACCTCTGTCCGGAGAGAAATTCCAGCGGAAGGTATGGGTGACACATCCTCTTCTTTACAGGTGTCAGCCTGGCAACTCCTGCAGAAAGGCCAGCAGAGCACCACTCACACCGGGCCACCCACAAAGTTGTGGCCCCTCACTCCAACCCACCAGCAGAGCCCCGAGACTGCTGACGGGGCAGAGAATATGGAGTCAGGCACAGCTTCAGGGGCTATTGCTGCCTGGAGCGCTCTTTATATTGACCTCAACGAGGCACACCTGGGGAGGGCGGGCCGGCAGGGTAAGGCTGCCCAGGTCAGCTAATCCACAACCCTCAGGGAATCACATTGTTGGAAATGGACCTCGCTAAGGCAGAAGAGAAGCCAAGGAAAAAAGGACACAATGCCATTTGCAGCACCGTAAATGAGTCTAGAAGTAATCACGTGACTTGTAGTAAGTCAGAAAGTGAAAGACACATACCATATCATATCACTTATAGGTGTTACCTAAAAATGGATACCAGGGCAGATATTTGCACGGAGAAGGGCAATCACAGATTCATTAAACAAACTTATGGTTCACGAATGGAAAGGTGTGAGGATTGGTTTCATTACGATATCGGGGATAACAGACATATACAAACACAGGTGACATATATAATCACCAAAGACCTACAGAATACCAAGAGAGGACTACTCAACATTCTGTCATAACGTACATGGGAAAAGGATCCCAGGAAGAATAGACATCTGTATATGTGTAAAAGAACCACATCTTCAACACCTACAACAAGCCAAACATTGTAATCAAACTTGCTGTAATAAAAAATAAAAAAAATTAAATTAAAAACACGAACAAGAAGTAGTGAGACAAACTTGAGGGGCTTTCTCCTGGCACATTCCATTCTAAATTCCAATCTAGAACACCACTTACACTGAGGCTCTCTTGCCCTAGTAACCAGATTTGGTAAGGGTGAACTGCTGCCACCTGGTGGCCGTTTCACACAACAGCAGCTTTAATCCCAGCGCTAATGGTTAGTTGATATTCAAAATCATTGCAGGCCTGTAAATGACACCTGCCCTGAAAACAAATCCTGGGGTCACATATCGACCAAAAAATTCAAAGGACGTCCATATTTCAAAACGACCGTTTCAAAAGGCATATTTTACGCACATTAGTGTTCTGCTTCTTTTCCTTTCTTTCCTTTTTTGTTAAAAAAAAAACGGGAATGGAAAAAGGCATCCCTCAGAATGGGCAAAAATCGTTGCAAACGAATCAATGGACAGAGGTTTAATCTCCAATATATATAAACAGCTCATGCAGCTTAATATTAAAAAAACAAACAACCCAATACAAAAATGGGCAGAAGATCTAAAGTGATGTTTCTTCAAAGGAGACACAGAGATGGCCAAGACGCACATGAAAAGCTGCTCAACAGCACTAATTATTAGAGAAATGCAAATCAAAACTACAATGAGGTATCACCTCACACCCGTTAGAATCGGCATCATCAGAAAATCTACAAACAACCAATTCTGGGGAGGGTGTGGACAAAAGGAGCCCTCTTCCACTATTGGTGGGAATGTAAATTGATACAGTCACTATGGAGAACAGTATGGAGTTTCCTTAAAAAAACTAGAAATAGAATTACCATCTGATCCAGCAATCCCACTTCTGGGCATATACCCAGAGAAAACCGTAAATCAAAAAGGCACATTCACCACAATGTTCATTGCAGCACTATTTACAATAGCCAGGTAATGGAAGCAACCTAAATGCCCACAGACAGATGAATGGATAAAGATGTGGTACATATATAAAATGAAATATTACTCGGCCATAAAAAGGAATGAAACTGGGTCATTTGTAGAGACATCGATGGATCAAGAGACTGTCATACAGAATGAAGTCAAAAAGAAGAAACCAAATACTGTATATTAAGGCATATATGGGGAACCTAAAAAATGGTACAGATGAACTGGTTTGCAGCGAAGAAATAGAGACACAGAGGTAGAGAACAAACGTATGGACACCAAGTGTGGGAAGCCATGGGGTAGTGGTGGTGGGATGAGTTGGGAGTTTGGGATTGACCTGTATACATTTATATGCATAAAATACATAACTAATAATAACCTGCTGTATAAAAAAATAAATTAATTAATTTCAAAATTCTAAACAATAAAATTTAAAAATAAAAGAGAAAAAAGTTCTTCCCGTCTCACAGATGTATTTATAGGAATGAATTATTTCCATGCTTATATCTATAAATACATAAAAGAGGAATAAAATCTAACTTGAAACATAAAAGAAAAAAAAAAACTGAACCCACCATTTATAGAGAGGAAAACCCTATCTGGACACTTGCTCCAGCGGTAAACAATTGTGAAATTGGTCAGAGGTGGGGAACCATCTCCCATACAGCCAGCACCCCACCCCCCACACAAGGAGCGTCCTCATTGCAAAGCTGGGGGACTGTGCCGAGGCATCTGTGCGTAAACGTGAGCTGAGCCCCAGGCCAGCTGCTGCTGAACTGTTCCCACCCTTCCCAGGTAAAACACCTGAATATGTACAAGGGCTTGAAAGCCTAGAGGAAGGGCCGTGGAGCCACACCAGCGACAGCACGCAGGCCAACTTGGTGCCTGCAGGCCAGCCAGGGTGGTCCTGGCCCCGGGCGCTCTTCTGGAAGCTTTCCATTGCCCTGCCTGAGATACCCCTCCTGTCCTGGCCCCCACTGCTTTTTTCCTTCCTCACCTCTGTCCGGAGAGAAATTCCAGCGGAAGGTATGGGTGACACATCCTCTTCTTTACAGGTGTCAGCCTGGCAACTCCTGCAGAAAGGCCAGCAGAGCCCCACTCACACCGGGCCACCTACAAAGCTGTGGCCCCTCACTCCCACCCACCAGCAGAGCCCCGAGACTGCTGACGGGGCAGAGAATATGGTGTCAGGCACAGCTTCAGGGGCTATTGCTGCCTGGAGCGCTGTTTATATTGACCTCAACGAGGCACACCTGGGGAGGGCGGGCCGGCAGGGTAAGGCTGCCCAGGTCAGCTAATCCACAACCCTCAGGGAATCACACTGTTGAAAATGGACCTCGCTAAGGCAGAATAGAAGCCAACGGAAAAAAGGACACAATGCTAATTGCAGCACCGTAGATGAGTCTAGAAGTAATCACGTGACTTGTAGTAAGTCAGAAAGTGAAAGACACATACCATATCATATCACTTATAGGTGTTACCTAAAAATGGATACCAGGGCAGATACTTCCACGGAGAAGGGCAATCACAGATTCATTAAACAAACTTATGGTTCACCAATGGAAAGGTGTGAGGATTGGTTTCATTACGATATCGGGGTTAACAGACATATACAAACACAGGTGACATATATAATCACCAAAGACCTACAGAATACCAAGAGAGGACTACTCAACATTCTGTCATAACGTACATGGGAAAAGGATCCCAGGAAGAACAGTCATCTGTATATGTGTAAAAGAACCACATCTTCCACACCTACAACAAGCCAAACATTGTAATCAAACTTGCTGTAATAAAAAATAAAAAAATTAAATTAAAAACACGAACAAGAAGTAGTGAGACACACTTGAGGGGCTTTCTCCTGGCACATTCCATTCTAAATTCCAATCTAGAACACCACTTCCACTGAGGCTCTCTTGCCCTAGTAACCAGATTTGGTAAGGGTGAACTGCTGCCACCTGGTGGCCGTTTCACACAACAGCAGCTTTAATCCCAGCGCTAATGGTCAGTTGATATTCAAAATCATTGCAGGCCTGTAAATGACACCTGCCCTGAAAACAAATCCTGGGGTCACATATCGACCAAAAAATTCAAAGGACGTCCATATTTCAAAACGACCGTTTCAAAAGGCATATTTTACGCACATTAGTGTTCTGCTTCTTTTCCTTTCTTTCCTTTTGTGTTAAAAAAAAACGGGAATGGAAAAAGGCATCCCTCAGAATGGGCAAAAATTGTTGCAAACGAATCAATGGACAGAGGTTTAATCTCCAATATATATAAACAGCTCATGCAGCTTAATATTAAAAAAACAAACAACCCAATACAAAAATGGGCAGAAGATCTAAAGAGACGTTTCTTCAAAGGAGACACAGAGATGGCCAAGACGCACATGAAAAGCTGCTCAACAGCACTAATTATTAGAGAAATGCAAATCAAAACTACAATGAGGTATCACCTCACACCCGTTAGAATCGGCATCATCAGAAAATCTACAAACAACCAATTCTGGGGAGGGTGTGGACAAAAGGAGCCCTCTTCCACTATTGGTGGGAATGTAAATTGATACAGTCACTATGGAGAACAGTATGGAGTTTCCTTAAAAAAACTAGAAATAGAATTACCATCTGACCAAGCAATCACACTTCTGGGCATATACCCAGAGAAAACCGTAAATCAAAAAGGCACATTCACCACAATGTTCATTGCAGCACTATTTACAATAGCCAGGTAATGGAAGCAACCTAAATGCCCACAGACAGATGAATGGATAAAGATGTGGTACATATATAAAATGAAATATTACTCGGCCATAAAAAGGAATGAAACTGGGTCATTTGTAGAGACATCGATGGATCAAGAGACTGTCATACAGAATGAAGTCAAAAAGAAGAAACCAAATACTGTATATTAAGGCATATATGGGGAACCTAAAAAATGGTACAGATGAACTGGTTTGCAGCGAAGAAATAGAGACACAGAGGTAGAGAACAAACGTATGGACACCAAGTGTGGGAAGCCATGGGGTGGTGGTGGTGGGATGAGTTGGGAGATTGGGATTGACCTGTATACATTTATATGCATAAAATACATAACTAATAATAACCTGCTGTATAAAAAAATAAATTAATTAATTTCAAAATTCTAAACAATAAAATTTAAAAATAAAAGAGAAAAAAGTTCTTCCCGTCTCACAGATGTATTTATAGGAATGAATTATTTCCATGCTTATATCTATAAATACATAAAAGAGGAATAAAATCTAACTTGAAACATAAAAGAAAAAAAAAAAACTGAACCCACCATTTATAGAGAGGAAAACCCTATCTGGACACTTGCTCCAGCGGTAAACAATTGTGAAATTGGTCAGAGGTGGGGAACCATCTCCCATACAGCCAGCACCCCACCCCCCACACAAGGAGCGTCCTCATTGCAAAGCTGGGGGACTGTGCCGAGGCATCTGTGCGTAAACGTGAGCTGAGCCCCAGGCCAGCTGCTGCTGAACTGTTCCCACCCTTCCCAGGTAAAACACCTGAATATGTACAAGGGCTTGAAAGCCTAGAGGAAGGGCCGTGGAGCCACACCAGCGACAGCACGCAGGCCAACTTGGTGCCTGCAGGCCAGCCAGGGTGGTCCTGGCCCCGGGCGCTCTTCTGGAAGCTTTCCATTGCCCTGCCTGAGATACCCCTCCTGTCCTGGCCCCCACTGCTTTTTTCCTTCCTCACCTCTGTCCGGAGAGAAATTCCAGCGGAAGGTATGGGTGACACATCCTCTTCTTTACAGGTGTCAGCCTGGCAACTCCTGCAGAAAGGCCAGCAGAGCCCCACTCACACCGGGCCACCCACAAAGCTGTGGCCCCTCACTCCCACCCACCAGCAGAGCCCCGAGACTGCTGACGGGGCAGAGAATATGGTGTCAGGCACAGCTTCAGGGGCTATTGCTGCCTGGAGCGCTGTTTATATTGACCTCAACGAGGCACACCTGGGGAGGGCGGGCCGGCAGGGTAAGGCTGCCCAGGTCAGCTAATCCACAACCCTCAGGGAATCACACTGTTGCAAATGGACCTCGCTAAGGCAGAATAGAAGCCAACGGAAAAAAGGACACAATGCTAATTGCAGCACCGTAGATGAGTCTAGAAGTAATCACGTGACTTGTAGTAAGTCAGAAAGTGAAAGACACATACCATATCATATCACTTATAGGTGTTACCTAAAAATGGATACCAGGGCAGATACTTCCACGGAGAAGGGCAATCACAGATTCATTAAACAAACTTATGGTTCACCAATGGAAAGGTGTGAGGATTGGTTTCATTACGATATCGGGGTTAACAGACATATACAAACACAGGTGACATATATAATCACCAAAGACCTACAGAATACCAAGAGAGGACTACTCAACATTCTGTCATAACGTACATGGGAAAAGGATCCCAGGAAGAACAGTCATCTGTATATGTGTAAAAGAACCACATCTTCCACACCTACAACAAGCCAAACATTGTAATCAAACTTGCTGTAATAAAAAATAAAAAAATTAAATTAAAAACACGAACAAGAAGTAGTGAGACACACTTGAGGGGCTTTCTCCTGGCACATTCCATTCTAAATTCCAATCTAGAACACCACTTCCACTGAGGCTCTCTTGCCCTAGTAACCAGATTTGGTAAGGGTGAACTGCTGCCACCTGGTGGCCGTTTCACACAACAGCAGCTTTAATCCCAGCGCTAATGGTCAGTTGATATTCAAAATCATTGCAGGCCTGTAAATGACACCTGCCCTGAAAACAAATCCTGGGGTCACATATCGACCAAAAAATTCAAAGGACGTCCATATTTCAAAACGACCGTTTCAAAAGGCATATTTTACGCACATTAGTGTTCTGCTTCTTTTCCTTTCTTTCCTTTTTTGTTAAAAAAAAACGGGAATGGAAAAAGGCATCCCTCAGAATGGGCAAAAATCGTTGCAAACGAATCAATGGACAGAGGTTTAATCTCCAATATATATAAACAGCTCATGCAGCTTAATATTAAAAAAACAAACAACCCAATACAAAAATGGGCAGAAGATCTAAAGAGATGTTTCTTCAAAGGAGACACAGAGATGGCCAAGACGCACATGAAAAGCTGCTCAACAGCACTAATTATTAGAGAAATGCAAATCAAAACTACAATGAGGTATCACCTCACACCCGTTAGAATCGGCATCATCAGAAAATCTACAAACAACCAATTCTGGGGAGGGTGTGGACAAAAGGAGCCCTCTTCCACTATTGGTGGGAATGTAAATTGATACAGTCACTATGGAGAACAGTATGGAGTTTCCTTAAAAAAACTAGAAATAGAATTACCATCTGACCAAGCAATCACACTTCTGGGCATATACCCAGAGAAAACCGTAAATCAAAAAGGCACATTCACCACAATGTTCATTGCAGCACTATTTACAATAGCCAGGTAATGGAAGCAACCTAAATGCCCACAGACAGATGAATGGATAAAGATGTGGTACATATATAAAATGAAATATTACTCGGCCATAAAAAGGAATGAAACTGGGTCATTTGTAGAGACATCGATGGATCAAGAGACTGTCATACAGAATGAAGTCAAAAAGAAGAAACCAAATACTGTATATTAAGGCATATATGGGGAACCTAAAAAATGGTACAGATGAACTGGTTTGCAGCGAAGAAATAGAGACACAGAGGTAGAGAACAAACGTATGGACACCAAGTGTGGGAAGCCATGGGGTGGTGGTGGTGGGATGAGTTGGGAGATTGGGATTGACCTGTATACATTTATATGCATAAAATACATAACTAATAATAACCTGCTGTATAAAAAAATAAATTAATTAATTTCAAAATTCTAAACAATAAAATTTAAAAATAAAAGAGAAAAAAGTTCTTCCCGTCTCACAGATGTATTTATAGGAATGAATTATTTCCATGCTTATATCTATAAATACATAAAAGAGGAATAAAATCTAACTTGAAACATAAAAGAAAAAAAAAAAACTGAACCCACCATTTATAGAGAGGAAAACCCTATCTGGACACTTGCTCCAGCGGTAAACAATTGTGAAATTGGTCAGAGGTGGGGAACCATCTCCCATACAGCCAGCACCCCACCCCCCACACAAGGAGCGTCCTCATTGCAAAGCTGGGGGACTGTGCCGAGGCATCTGTGCGTAAACGTGAGCTGAGCCCCAGGCCAGCTGCTGCTGAACTGTTCCCACCCTTCCCAGGTAAAACACCTGAATATGTACAAGGGCTTGAAAGCCTACAGGAAGGGCCGTGGAGCCACACCAGCGACAGCACGCAGGCCAACTTGGTGCCTGCAGGCCAGCCAGGGTGGTCCTGGCCCCGGGCGCTCTTCTGGAAGCTTTCCATTGCCCTGCCTGAGGTACCCCTCCTGTCCTGGCCCCCACTGCTTTTTTCCTTCCTCACCTCTGTCCGGAGAGAAATTCCAGCGGAAGGTATGGGTGACACATCCTCTTCTTTACAGGTGTCAGCCTGGCAACTCCTGCAGAAAGGCCAGCAGAGCACCACTCACACTGGGCCACCCACAAAGCTGTGGCCCCTCACTCCCACCCACCAGCAGAGCCCCGAGACTGCTGACGGGGCAGAGAATATGGAGGCAGGCACAGCTTCAGGGGCTATTGCTGCCTGGAGCGCTGTTTATATTGACCTCAACGAGGCACACCTGGGGAGGGCGGGCCGGCAGGGTAAGGCTGCCCAGGTCAGCTAATCCACAACCCTCAGGGAATCACATTGTTGAAAATGGACCTCGCTAAGGCAGAATAGAAGCCAACGGAAAAAAGGACACAATGCTAATTGCAGCACCGTAGATGAGTCTAGAAGTAATCACGTGACTTGTAGTAAGTCAGAAAGTGAAAGACACATACCATATCATATCACTTATAGGTGTTACCTAAAAATGGATACCAGGGCAGATACTTCCACGGAGAAGGGCAATCACAGATTCATTAAACAAACTTATGGTTCACCAATGGAAAGGTGTGAGGATTGGTTTCATTACGATATCGGGGTTAACAGACATATACAAACACAGGTGACATATATAATCACCAAAGACCTACAGAATACCAAGAGAGGACTACTCAACATTCTGTCATAACGTACATGGGAAAAGGATCCCAGGAAGAACAGTCATCTGTATATGTGTAAAAGAACCACATCTTCCACACCTACAACAAGCCAAACATTGTAATCAAACTTGCTGTAATAAAAAATAAAAAAATTAAATTAAAAACACGAACAAGAAGTAGTGAGACAAACTTGAGGGGCTTTCTCCTGGCACATTCCATTCTAAATTCCAATCTAGAACACCACTTCCACTGAGGCTCTCTTGCCCTAGTAACCAGATTTGGTAAGGGTGAACTGCTGCCACCTGGTGGCCGTTTCACACAACAGCAGCTTTAATCCCAGCGCTAATGGTCAGTTGATATTCAAAATCATTGCAGGCCTGTAAATGACACCTGCCCTGAAAACAAATCCTGGGGTCACATATCGACCAAAAAATTCAAAGGACGTCCATATTTCAAAACGACCGTTTCAAAAGGCATATTTTACGCACATTAGTGTTCTGCTTCTTTTCCTTTCTTTCCTTTTGTGTTAAAAAAAAACGGGAATGGAAAAAGGCATCCCTCAGAATGGGCAAAAATCGTTGCAAACCAATCAATGGACAGAGGTTTAATCTCCAATATATATAAACAGCTCATGCAGCTTAATATTAAAAAAACAAACAACCCAATACAAAAATGGGCAGAAGATCTAAAGAGATGTTTCTTCAAAGGAGACACAGAGATGGCCAAGACGCACATGAAAAGCTGCTCAACAGCACTAATTATTAGAGAAATGCAAATCAAAACTACAATGAGGTATCACCTCACACCCGTTAGAATCGGCATCATCAGAAAATCTACAAACAACCAATTCTGGGGAGGGTGTGGACAAAAGGAGCCCTCTTCCACTATTGGTGGGAATGTAAATTGATACAGTCACTATGGAGAACAGTATGGAGTTTCCTTAAAAAAACTAGAAATAGAATTACCATCTGACCAAGCAATCACACTTCTGGGCATATACCCAGAGAAAACCGTAAATCAAAAAGGCACATTCACCACAATGTTCATTGCAGCACTATTTACAATAGCCAGGTAATGGAAGCAACCTAAATGCCCACAGACAGATGAATGGATAAAGATGTGGTACATATATAAAATGAAATATTACTCGGCCATAAAAAGGAATGAAACTGGGTCATTTGTAGAGACATCGATGGATCAAGAGACTGTCATACAGAATGAAGTCAAAAAGAAGAAACCAAATACTGTATATTAAGGCATATATGGGGAACCTAAAAAATGGTACAGATGAACTGGTTTGCAGCGAAGAAATAGAGACACAGAGGTAGAGAACAAACGTATGGACACCAAGTGTGGGAAGCCATGGGGTGGTGGTGGTGGGATGAGTTGGGAGATTGGGATTGACCTGTATACATTTATATGCATAAAATACATAACTAATAATAACCTGCTGTATAAAAAAATAAATTAATTAATTTCAAAATTCTAAACAATAAAATTTAAAAATAAAAGAGAAAAAAGTTCTTCCCGTCTCACAGATGTATTTATAGGAATGAATTATTTCCATGCTTATATCTATAAATACATAAAAGAGGAATAAAATCTAACTTGAAACATAAAAGAAAAAAAAACCTGAACCCACCATTTATAGAGAGGAAAACCCTATCTGGACACTTGCTCCAGCGGTAAACAATTGTGAAATTGGTCAGAGGTGGGGAACCATCTCCCATACAGCCAGCACCCCACCCCCCACACAAGGAGCGTCCTCATTGCAAAGCTGGGGGACTGTGCCGAGGCATCTGTGCGTAAACGTGAGCTGAGCCCCAGGCCAGCTGCTGCTGAACTGTTCCCACCCTTCCCAGGTAAAACACCTGAATATGTACAAGGGCTTGAAAGACTACAGGAAGGGCCGTGGAGCCACACCAGCGACAGCACGCAGGCCAACTTGGTGCCTGCAGGCCAGCCAGGGTGGTCCTGGCCCCGGGCGCTCTTCTGGAAGCTTTCCATTGCCCTGCCTGAGATACCCCTCCTGTCCTGGCCCCCACTGCTTTTTTCCTTCCTCACCTCTGTCCGGAGAGAAATTCCAGCGGAAGGTATGGGTGACACATCCTCTTCTTTACAGGTGTCAGCCTGGCAACTCCTGCAGAAAGGCCAGCAGAGCCCCACTCACACCGGGCCACCCACAAAGCTGTGGCCCCTCACTCCCACCCACCAGCAGAGCCCCGAGACTGCTGACGGGGCAGAGAATATGGTGTCAGGCACAGCTTCAGGGGCTATTGCTGCCTGGAGCGCTGTTTATATTGACCTCAACGAGGCACACCTGGGGAGGGCGGGCCGGCAGGGTAAGGCTGCCCAGGTCAGCTAATCCACAACCCTCAGGGAATCACACTGTTGAAAATGGACCTCGCTAAGGCAGAATAGAAGCCAACGGAAAAAAGGACACAATGCTAATTGCAGCACCGTAGATGAGTCTAGAAGTAATCACGTGACTTGTAGTAAGTCAGAAAGTGAAAGACACATACCATATCATATCACTTATAGGTGTTACCTAAAAATGGATACCAGGGCAGATACTTCCACGGAGAAGGGCAATCACAGATTCATTAAACAAACTTATGGTTCACCAATGGAAAGGTGTGAGGATTGGTTTCATTACGATATCGGGGTTAACAGACATATACAAACACAGGTGACATATATAATCACCAAAGACCTACAGAATAACAAGAGAGGACTACTCAACATTCTGTCATAACGTACTTGGGAAAAGGATCCCAGGAAGAACAGTCATCTGTATATGTGTAAAAGAACCACATCTTCCACACCTACAACAAGCCAAACATTGTAATCAAACTTGCTGTAATAAAAAATAAAAAAATTAAATTAAAAACACGAACAAGAAGTAGTGAGACAAACTTGAGGGGCTTTCTCCTGGCACATTCCATTCTAAATTCCAATCTAGAACACCACTTCCACTGAGGCTCTCTTGCCCTAGTAACCAGATTTGGTAAGGGTGAACTGCTGCCACCTGGTGGCCGTTTCACACAACAGCAGCTTTAATCCCAGCGCTAATGGTCAGTTGATATTCAAGATCATTGCAGGCCTGTAAATGACACCTGCCCTGAAAACAAATCCTGGGGTCACATATCGACCAAAAAATTCAAAGGACGTCCATATTTCAAAACGACCGTTTCAAAAGGCATATTTTACGCACATTAGTGTTCTGCTTCTTTTCCTTTCTTTCCTTTTGTGTTAAAAAAAAACGGGAATGGAAAAAGGCATCCCTCAGAATGGGCAAAAATCGTTGCAAACGAATCAATGGACAGAGGTTTAATCTCCAATATATATAAACAGCTCATGCAGCTTAATATTAAAAAAACAAACAACCCAATACAAAAATGGGCAGAAGATCTAAAGAGACGTTTCTTCAAAGGAGACACAGAGATGGCCAAGACGCACATGAAAAGCTGCTCAACAGCACTAATTATTAGAGAAATGCAAATCAAAACTACAATGAGGTATCACCTCACACCCGTTAGAATCGGCATCATCAGAAAATCTACAAACAACCAATTCTGGGGAGGGTGTGGACAAAAGGAGCCCTCTTCCACTATTGGTGGGAATGTAAATTGATACAGTCACTATGGAGAACAGTATGGAGTTTCCTTAAAAAAACTAGAAATAGAATTACCATCTGATCCAGCAATCCCACTTCTGGGCATATACCCAGAGAAAACCGTAAATCAAAAAGGCACATTCACCACAATGTTCATTGCAGCACTATTTACAATAGCCAGGTAATGGAAGCAACGTAAATGCCCACAGACAGATGAATGGATAAAGATGTGGTACATATATAAAATGAAATATTACTCGGCCATAAAAAGGAATGAAACTGGGTCATTTGTAGAGACATCGATGGATCAAGAGACTGTCATACAGAATGAAGTCAGAAAGAGGAAACCAAATACTGTATATTAAGGCATATATGGGGAACCTAAAAAATGGTACAGATGAACTGGTTTGCAGCGAAGAAATAGAGACACAGAGGTAGGGAACAAACGTATGGACACCAAGTGTGGGAAGCCATGGGGTGGTGGTGGTGGGATGAGTTGGGAGATTGGGATTGACCTGTATACATTTATATGCATAAAATACATAACTAATAATAACCTGCTGTATAAAAAAATAAATTAATTAATTTCAAAATTCTAAACAATAAAATTTAAAAATAAAAGAGAAAAAAGTTCTTCCCGTCTCACAGATGTATTTATAGGAATGAATTATTTCCATGCTTATATCTATAAATACATAAAAGAGGAATAAAATCTAACTTGAAACATAAAAGAAAAAAAAACCTGAACCCACCATTTATAGAGAGGAAAACCCTATCTGGACACTTGCTCCAGCGGTAAACAATTGTGAAATTGGTCAGAGGTGGGGAACCATCTCCCATACAGCCAGCACCCCACCCCCCACACAAGGAGCGTCCTCATTGCAAAGCTGGGGGACTGTGCCGAGGCATCTGTGCGTAAACGTGAGCTGAGCCCCAGGCCAGCTGCTGCTGAACTGTTCCCACCCTTCCCAGGTAAAACACCTGAATATGTACAAGGGCTTGAAAGCCTACAGGAAGGGCCGTGGAGCCACACCAGCGACAGCACGCAGGCCAACTTGGTGCTTGCAGGCCAGCCAGGGTGGTCCTGGCCCCGGGCGCTCTTCCGGAAGCTTTCCATTGCCCTGCCTGAGATACCCCTCCTGTCCTGGCCCCCACTGCTTTTTTCCTTCCTCACCTCTGTCCGGAGAGAAATTCCAGCGGAAGGTATGGGTGACACATCCTCTTCTTTACAGGTGTCAGCCTGGCAACTCCTGCAGAAAGGCCAGCAGAGCCCCACTCACACCGGGCCACCCACAAAGCTGTGGCCCCTCACTCCCACCCACCAGCAGAGCCCCGAGACTGCTGACGGGGCAGGGAATATGGAGTCAGGCACAGCTTCAGGGGCTATTGCTGCCTGGAGCGCTGTTTATATTTACCTCAACGAGGCACACCTGGGGAGGGCGGGCCGGCAGGGTAAGGCTGCCCAGGTCAGCTAATCCACAACCCTCAGGGAATCACATTGTTGAAAATGGACCTCGCTAAGGCAGAATAGAAGCCAACGGAAAAAAGGACACAATGCTAATTGCAGCACTGTAGATGAGTCTAGAAGTAATCACGTGACTTGTAGTAAGTCAGAAAGTGAAAGACACATACCATATCATATCACTTATAGGTGTTACCTAAAAATGGATACCAGGGCAGATACTTCCACGGAGAAGGGCAATCACAGATTCATTAAACAAACTTATGGTTCACCAATGGAAAGGTGTGAGGATTGGTTTCATTACGATATCGGGGTTAACAGACATATACAAACACAGGTGACATATATAATCACCAAAGACCTACAGAATACCAAGAGAGGACTACTCAACATTCTGTCATAACGTACATGGGAAAAGGATCCCAGGAAGAACAGTCATGTGTATATGTGTAAAAGAACCACATCTTCCACACCTACAACAAGCCAAACATTGTAATCAAACTTGCTGTAATAAAAAATAAAAAAATTAAATTAAAAACACGAACAAGAAGTAGTGAGACAAACTTGAGGGGCTTTCTCCTGGCACATTCCATTCTAAATTCCAATCTAGAACACCACTTCCACTGAGGCTCTCTTGCCCTAGTAACCAGATTTGGTAAGGGTGAACTGCTGCCACCTGGTGGCCGTTTCACACAACAGCAGCTTTAATCCCAGCGCTAATGGTCAGTTGATATTCAAAATCATTGCAGGCCTGTAAATGACACCTGCCCTGAAAACAAATCCTGGGGTCACATATCGACCAAAAAATTCAAAGGACGTCCATATTTCAAAACGACCGTTTCAAAAGGCATATTTTACGCACATTAGTGTTCTGCTTCTTTTCCTTTCTTTCCTTTTTTGTTAAAAAAAAACGGGAATGGAAAAAGGCATCCCTCAGAATGGGCAAAAATCGTTGCAAACGAATCAATGGACAGAGGTTTAATCTCCAATATATATAAACAGCTCATGCAGCTTAATATTAAAAAAACAAACAACCCAATACAAAAATGGGCAGAAGATCTAAAGAGATGTTTCTTCAAAGGAGACACAGAGATGGCCAAGACGCACATGAAAAGCTGCTCAACAGCACTAATTATTAGAGAAATGCAAATCAAAACTACAATGAGGTATCACCTCACACCCGTTAGAATCGGCATCATCAGAAAATCTACAAACAACCAATTCTGGGGAGGGTGTGGACAAAAGGAGCCCTCTTCCACTATTGGTGGGAATGTAAATTGATACAGTCACTATGGAGAACAGTATGGAGTTTCCTTAAAAAAACTAGAAATAGAATTACCATCTGACCAAGCAATCACACTTCTGGGCATATACCCAGAGAAAACCGTAAATCAAAAAGGCACATTCACCACAATGTTCATTGCAGCACTATTTACAATAGCCAGGTAATGGAAGCAACCTAAATGCCCACAGACAGATGAATGGATAAAGATGTGGTACATATATAAAATGAAATATTACTCGGCCATAAAAAGGAATGAAACTGGGTCATTTGTAGAGACATCGATGGATCAAGAGACTGTCATACAGAATGAAGTCAAAAAGAAGAAACCAAATACTGTATATTAAGGCATATATGGGGAACCTAAAAAATGGTACAGATGAACTGGTTTGCAGCGAAGAAATAGAGACACAGAGGTAGAGAACAAACGTATGGACACCAAGTGTGGGAAGCCATGGGGTGGTGGTGGTGGGATGAGTTGGGAGATTGGGATTGACCTGTATACATTTATATGCATAAAATACATAACTAATAATAACCTGCTGTATAAAAAAATAAATTAATTAATTTCAAAATTCTAAACAATAAAATTTAAAAATAAAAGAGAAAAAAGTTCTTCCCGTCTCACAGATGTATTTATAGGAATGAATTATTTCCATGCTTATATCTATAAATACTTAAAAGAGGAATAAAATCTAACTTGAAACATAAAAGAAAAAAAAAAACCTGAACCCACCATTTATAGAGAGGAAAACCCTATCTGGACACTTGCTCCAGCGGTAAACAATTGTGAAATTGGTCAGAGGTGGGGAACCATCTCCCATACAGCCAGCACCCCACCCCCCACACAAGGAGCGTCCTCATTGCAAAGCTGGGGGACTGTGCCGAGGCATCTGTGCGTAAACGTGAGCTGAGCCCCAGGCCAGCTGCTGCTGAACTGTTCCCACCCTTCCCAGGTAAAACACCTGAATATGTACAAGGGCTTGAAAGCCTAGAGGAAGGGCCGTGGAGCCACACCAGCGACAGCACGCAGGCCAACTTGGTGCCTGCAGGCCAGCCAGGGTGGTCCTGGCCCCGGGCGCTCTTCTGGAAGCTTTCCATTGCCCTGCCTGAGGTACCCCTCCTGTCCTGGCCCCCACTGCTTTTTTCCTTCCTCACCTCTGTCCGGAGAGAAATTCCAGCGGAAGGTATGGGTGACACATCCTCTTCTTTACAGGTGTCAGCCTGGCAACTCCTGCAGAAAGGCCAGCAGAGCACCACTCACACTGGGCCACCCACAAAGCTGTGGCCCCTCACTCCCACCCACCAGCAGAGCCCCGAGACTGCTGACGGGGCAGAGAATATGGAGTCAGGCACAGCTTCAGGGGCTATTGCTGCCTGGAGCGCTGTTTATATTGACCTCAACGAGGCACACCTGGGGAGGGCGGGCCGGCAGGGTAAGGCTGCCCAGGTCAGCTAATCCACAACCCTCAGGGAATCACATTGTTGAAAATGGACCTCGCTAAGGCAGAATAGAAGCCAACGGAAAAAAGGACACAATGCTAATTGCAGCACCGTAGATGAGTCTAGAAGTAATCACGTGACTTGTAGTAAGTCAGAAAGTGAAAGACACATACCATATCATATCACTTATAGGTGTTACCTAAAAATGGATACCAGGGCAGATACTTCCACGGAGAAGGGCAATCACAGATTCATTAAACAAACTTATGGTTCACCAATGGAAAGGTGTGAGGATTGGTTTCATTACGATATCGGGGTTAACAGACATATACAAACACAGGTGACATATATAATCACCAAAGACCTACAGAATACCAAGAGAGGACTACTCAACATTCTGTCATAACGTACATGGGAAAAGGATCCCAGGAAGAACAGTCATCTGTATATGTGTAAAAGAACCACATCTTCCACACCTACAACAAGCCAAACATTGTAATCAAACTTGCTGTAATAAAAAATAAAAAAATTAAATTAAAAACACGAACAAGAAGTAGTGAGACAAACTTGAGGGGCTTTCTCCTGGCACATTCCATTCTAAATTCCAATCTAGAACACCACTTCCACTGAGGCTCTCTTGCCCTAGTAACCAGATTTGGTAAGGGTGAACTGCTGCCACCTGGTGGCCGTTTCACACAACAGCAGCTTTAATCCCAGCGCTAATGGTCAGTTGATATTCAAAATCATTGCAGGCCTGTAAATGACACCTGCCCTGAAAACAAATCCTGGGGTCACATATCGACCAAAAAATTCAAAGGACGTCCATATTTCAAAACGACCGTTTCAAAAGGCATATTTTACGCACATTAGTGTTCTGCTTCTTTTCCTTTCTTTCCTTTTTTGTTAAAAAAAAACGGGAATGGAAAAAGGCATCCCTCAGAATGGGCAAAAATCGTTGCAAACGAATCAATGGACAGAGGTTTAATCTCCAATATATATAAACAGCTCATGCAGCTTAATATTAAAAAAACAAACAACCCAATACAAAAATGGGCAGAAGATCTAAAGAGATGTTTCTTCAAAGGAGACACAGAGATGGCCAAGACGCACATGAAAAGCTGCTCAACAGCACTAATTATTAGAGAAATGCAAATCAAAACTACAATGAGGTATCACCTCACACCCGTTAGAATCGGCATCATCAGAAAATCTACAAACAACCAATTCTGGGGAGGGTGTGGACAAAAGGAGCCCTCTTCCACTATTGGTGGGAATGTAAATTGATACAGTCACTATGGAGAACAGTATGGAGTTTCCTTAAAAAAACTAGAAATAGAATTACCATCTGACCAAGCAATCCCACTTCTGGGCATATACCCAGAGAAAACCGTAAATCAAAAAGGCACATTCACCACAATGTTCATTGCAGCACTATTTACAATAGCCAGGTAATGGAAGCAACCTAAATGCCCACAGACAGATGAATGGATAAAGATGTGGTACATATATAAAATGAAATATTACTCGGCCATAAAAAGGAATGAAACTGGGTCATTTGTAGAGACATCGATGGATCAAGAGACTGTCATACAGAATGAAGTCAAAAAGAAGAAACCAAATACTGTATATTAAGGCATATATGGGGAACCTAAAAAATGGTACAGATGAACTGGTTTGCAGCGAAGAAATAGAGACACAGAGGTAGAGAACAAACGTATGGACACCAAGTGTGGGAAGCCATGGGGTGGTGGTGGTGGGATGAGTTGGGAGATTGGGATTGACCTGTATACATTTATATGCATAAAATACATAACTAATAATAACCTGCTGTATAAAAAAATAAATTAATTAATTTCAAAATTCTAAACAATAAAATTTAAAAATAAAAGAGAAAAAAGTTCTTCCCGTCTCACAGATGTATTTATAGGAATGAATTATTTCCATGCTTATATCTATAAATACATAAAAGAGGAATAAAATCTAACTTGAAACATAAAAGAAAAAAAAACCTGAACCCACCATTTATAGAGAGGAAAACCCTATCTGGACACTTGCTCCAGCGGTAAACAATTGTGAAATTGGTCAGAGGTGGGGAACCATCTCCCATACAGCCAGCACCCCACCCCCCACACAAGGAGCGTCCTCATTGCAAAGCTGGGGGACTGTGCCGAGGCATCTGTGCGTAAACGTGAGCTGAGCCCCAGGCCAGCTGCTGCTGAACTGTTCCCACCCTTCCCAGGTAAAACACCTGAATATGTACAAGGGCTTGAAAGCCTACAGGAAGGGCCGTGGAGCCACACCAGCGACAGCACGCAGGCCAACTTGGTGCCTGCAGGCCAGCCAGGGTGGTCCTGGCCCCGGGCGCTCTTCTGGAAGCTTTCCATTGCCCTGCCTGAGATACCCCTCCTGTCCTGGCCCCCACTGCTTTTTTCCTTCCTCACCTCTGTCCGGAGAGAAATTCCAGCGGAAGGTATGGGTGACACATCCTCTTCTTTACAGGTGTCAGCCTGGCAACTCCTGCAGAAAGGCCAGCAGAGCCCCACTCACACCGGGCCACCCACAAAGCTGTGGCCCCTCACTCCCACCCACCAGCAGAGCCCCGAGACTGCTGACGGGGCAGAGAATATGGTGTCAGGCACAGCTTCAGGGGCTATTGCTGCCTGGAGCGCTGTTTATATTGACCTCAACGAGGCACACCTGGGGAGGGCGGGCCGGCAGGGTAAGGCTGCCCAGGTCAGCGAATCCACAACCCTCAGGGAATCACATTGTTGAAAATGGACCTCGCTAAGGCAGAATAGAAGCCAACGGAAAAAAGGACACAATGCTAATTGCAGCACCGTAGATGAGTCTAGAAGTAATCACGTGACTTGTAGTAAGTCAGAAAGTGAAAGACACATACCATATCATATCACTTATAGGTGTTACCTAAAAATGGATACCAGGGCAGATACTTCCACGGAGAAGGGCAATCACAGATTCATTAAACAAACTTATGGTTCACCAATGGAAAGGTGTGAGGATTGGTTTCATTACGATATCGGGGTTAACAGACATATACAAACACAGGTGACATATATAATCACCAAAGACCTACAGAATACCAAGAGAGGACTACTCAACATTCTGTCATAACGTACATGGGAAAAGGATCCCAGGAAGAACAGTCATCTGTATATGTGTAAAAGAACCACATCTTCCACACCTACAACAAGCCAAACATTGTAATCAAACTTGCTGTAATAAAAAATAAAAAAATTAAATTAAAAACACGAACAAGAAGTAGTGAGACACACTTGAGGGGCTTTCTCCTGGCACATTCCATTCTAAATTCCAATCTAGAACACCACTTCCACTGAGGCTCTCTTGCCCTAGTAACCAGATTTGGTAAGGGTGAACTGCTGCCACCTGGTGGCCGTTTCACACAACAGCAGCTTTAATCCCAGCGCTAATGGTCAGTTGATATTCAAAATCATTGCAGGCCTGTAAATGACACCTGCCCTGAAAACAAATCCTGGGGTCACATATCGACCAAAAAATTCAAAGGACGTCCATATTTCAAAACGACCGTTTCAAAAGGCATATTTTACGCACATTAGTGTTCTGCTTCTTTTCCTTTCTTTCCTTTTGTGTTAAAAAAAAACGGGAATGGAAAAAGGCATCCCTCAGAATGGGCAAAAATCGTTGCAAACGAATCAATGGACAGAGGTTTAATCTCCAATATATATAAACAGCTCATGCAGCTTAATATTAAAAAAACAAACAACCCAATACAAAAATGGGCAGAAGATCTAAAGAGATGTTTCTTCAAAGTAGACACAGAGATGGCCAAGACGCACATGAAAAGCTGCTCAACAGCACTAATTATTAGAGAAATGCAAATCAAAACTACAATGAGGTATCACCTCACACCCGTTAGAATCGGCATCATCAGAAAATCTACAAACAACCAATTCTGGGGAGGGTGTGGACAAAAGGAGCCCTCTTCCACTATTGGTGGGAATGTAAATTGATACAGTCACTATGGAGAACAGTATGGAGTTTCCTTAAAAAAACTAGAAATAGAATTACCATCTGACCAAGCAATCACACTTCTGGGCATATACCCAGAGAAAACCGTAAATCAAAAAGGCACATTCACCACAATGTTCATTGCAGCACTATTTACAATAGCCAGGTAATGGAAGCAACCTAAATGCCCACAGACAGATGAATGGATAAAGATGTGGTACATATATAAAATGAAATATTACTCGGCCATAAAAAGGAATGAAACTGGGTCATTTGTAGAGACATCGATGGATCAAGAGACTGTCATACAGAATGAAGTCAAAAAGAAGAAACCAAATACTGTATACTAAGGCATATATGGGGAACCTAAAAAATGGTACAGATGAACTGGTTTGCAGCGAAGAAATAGAGACACAGAGGTAGAGAACAAACGTATGGACACCAAGTGTGGGAAGCCATGGGGTGGTGGTGGTGGGATGAGTTGGGAGTTTGGGATTGACCTGTATACATTTATATGCATAAAATACATAACTAATAATAACCTGCTGTATAAAAAAATAAATTAATTAATTTCAAAATTCTAAACAATAAAATTTAAAAATAAAAGAGAAAAAAGTTCTTCCCGTCTCACAGATGTATTTATAGGAATGAATTATTTCCATGCTTATATCTATAAATACATAAAAGAGGAATAAAATCTAACTTGAAACATAAAAGAAAAAAAAAAAACTGAACCCACCATTTATAGAGAGGAAAACCCTATCTGGACACTTGCTCCAGCGGTAAACAATTGTGAAATTGGTCAGAGGTGGGGAACCATCTCCCATACAGCCAGCACCCCACCCCCCACACAAGGAGCGTCCTCATTGCAAAGCTGGGGGACTGTGCCGAGGCATCTGTGCGTAAACGTGAGCTGAGCCCCAGGCCAGCTGCTGCTGAACTGTTCCCACCCTTCCCAGGTAAAACACCTGAATATGTACAAGGGCTTGAAAGCCTAGAGGAAGGGCCGTGGAGCCACACCAGCGACAGCACGCAGGCCAACTTGGTGCCTGCAGGCCAGCCAGGGTGGTCCTGTCCCCGGGCGCTCTTCTGGAAGCTTTCCATTGCCCTGCCTGAGGTACCCCTCCTCTCCTGGCCCCCACTGCTTTTTTCATTCCTCACCTCTGTCCGGAGAGAAATTCCAGCGGAAGGTATGGGTGACACATCCTCTTCTTTACAGGTGTCAGCCTGGCAACACCTGCAGAAAGGCCAGCAGAGCACCACTCACACTGGGCCACCCACAAAGCTGTGGCCCCTCACTCCCACCCACCAGCAGAGCCCCGAGACTGCTGACGGGGCAGAGAATATGGAGTCAGGCACAGCTTCAGGGGCTATTGCTGCCTGGAGCGCTGTTTATATTGACCTCAACGAGGCACACCTGGGGAGGGCGGGCCGGCAGGGTAAGGCTGCCCAGGTCAGCTAATCCACAACCCTCAGGGAATCACATTGTTGAAAATGGACCTCGCTAAGGCAGAATAGAAGCCAACGGAAAAAAGGACACAATGCTAATTGCAGCACCGTAGATGAGTCTAGAAGTAATCACGTGACTTGTAGTAAGTCAGAAAGTGAAAGACACATACCATATCATATCACTTATAGGTGTTACCTAAAAATGGATACCAGGGCAGATATTTCCACGGAGAAGGGCAATCACAGATTCATTAAACAAACTTATGGTTCACGAATGGAAAGGTGTGAGGATTGGTTTCATTACGATATCGGGGATAACATACATATACAAACACAGGTGACATATATAATCACCAAAGACCTACAGAATACCAAGAGAGGACTACTCAACATTCTGTCATAACGTACATGGGAAAAGGATCCCAGGAAGAACAGACATCTGTATATGTGTAAAAGAACCACATCTTCCACACCTACAACAAGCCAAACATTGTAATCAAACTTGCTGTAATAAAAAATAAAAAAATTAAATTAAAAACACGAACAAGAAGTAGTGAGACACACTTGAGGGGCTTTCTCCTGGCACATTCCATTCTAAATTCCAATCTAGAACACCACTTCCACTGAGGCTCTCTTGCCCTAGTAACCAGATTTGGTAAGGGTGAACTGCTGCCACCTTGTGGCCGTTTCACACAACAGCAGCTTTAATCCCAGCGCTAATGGTCAGTTGATATTCAAAATCATTGCAGGCCTGTAAATGACACCTGCCCTGAAAACAAATCCTGGGGTCACATATCGACCAAAAAATTCAAAGGACGTCCATATTTCAAAACGACCGTTTCAAAAGGCATATTTTACGCACATTAGTGTTCTGCTTCTTTTCCTTTCTTTCCTTTTTTGTTAAAAAAAAACTGGAATGGAAAAAGGCATCCCTCAGAATGGGCAAAAATCGTTGCAAACGAATCAATGGACAGAGGTTTAATCTCCAATATATATAAACAGCTCATGCAGCTTAATATTAAAAAAACAAATAACCCAATACAAAAATGGGCAGAAGATCTAAAGAGATGTTTCTTCAAAGGAGACACAGAGATGGCCAAGACGCACATGAAAAGCTGCTCAACAGCACTAATTATTAGAGAAATGCAAATCAAAACTACAATGAGGTATCACCTCACACCCGTTAGAATCGGCATCATCAGAAAATCTACAAACAACCAATTCTGGGGAGGGTGTGGACAAAAGGAGCCCTCTTCCACTATTGGTGGGAATGTAAATTGATACAGTCACTATGGAGAACAGTATGGAGTTTCCTTAAAAAAACTAGAAATAGAATTACCATCTGATCCAGCAATCCCACTTCTGGGCATATACCCAGAGAACACCGTAAATCAAAAAGGCACATTCACCACAATGTTCATTGCAGCACTATTTACAATAGCCAGGTAATGGAAGCAACCTAAATGCCCACAGACAGATGAATGGATAAAGATGTGGTACATATATAAAATGAAATATTACTCGGCCATAAAAAGGAATGAAACTGGGTCATTTGTAGAGACATCGATGGATCAAGAGACTGTCATACAGAATGAAGTCAGAAAGAGGAAACCAAATACTGAATATTAAGGCATATATGGGGAACCTAAAAAATGGTACAGATGAACTGGTTTGCAGCGAAGAAATAGAGACACAGAGGTAGGGAACAAACGTATGGACACCAAGTGTGGGAAGCCATGGGGTGGTGGTGGTGGGATGAGTTGGGAGATTGGGATTGACCTGTATACATTTATATGCATAAAATACATAACTAATAATAACCTGCTGTATAAAAAAATAAATTAATTAATTTCAAAATTCTAAACAATAAAATTTAAAAATAAAAGAGAAAAAAGTTCTTCCTGTCTCACAGATGTATTTATAGGAATGAATTATTTCCATGCTTATATCTATAAATACATAAAAGAGGAATAAAATCTAACTTGAAACATAAAAGAAAAAAAAAACCTGAACCCACCATTTATACAGAGGAAAACCCTATCTGGACACTTGCTCCAGCGGTAAACAATTGTGAAATTGGTCAGAGGTGGGGAACCATCTCCCATACAGCCAGCACCCCACCCCCCACACAAGGAGCATCCTCATTGCAAAGCTGGGGGACTGTGCCGAGGCATCTGTGCGTAAACGTGAGCTGAGCCCCAGGCCAGCTGCTGCTGAACTGTTCCCACCCTTCCCAGGTAAAACACCTGAATATGTACAAGGGCTTGAAAGCCTAGAGGAAGGGCCGTGGAGCCACACCAGCGACAGCACGCAGGCCAACTTGGTGCCTGCAGGCCAGCCAGGGTGGTCCTGGCCCCGGGCGCTCTTCCGGAAGCTTTCCATTGCCCTGCCTGAGATACCCCTCCTGTCCTGGCCCCCACTGCTTTTTTCCTTCCTCACCTCTGTCCGCAGAGAAATTCCAGCGGAAGGTATGTGTGACACATCCTCTTCTTTACAGGTGTCAGCCTGGCAACTCCTGCAGAAAGGCCAGCAGAGCCCCACTCACACCGGGCCACCCACAAAGCTGTGGCCCCTCACTCCCACCCACCAGCAGAGCCCCGAGACTGCTGACGGGGCAGAGAATATGGAGTCAGGCACAGCTTCAGGGGCTATTGCTGCCTGGAGCGCTGTTTATATTGACCTCAATGAGGCACACCTGGGGAGGGCGGGCCGGCAGGGTAAGGCTGCCCAGGTCAGCTAATCCACAACCCTCAGGGAATCACATTGTTGAAAATGGACCTCGCTAAGGCAGAATAGAAGCCAACGGAAAAAAGGACACAATGCTAATTGCAGCACCGTAGATGAGTCTAGAAGTAATCACGTGACTTGTAGTAAGTCAGAAAGTGAAAGACACATACCATATCATATCACTTATAGGTGTTACCTAAAAATGGATACCAGGGCAGATACTTCCACGGAGAAGGGCAATCACAGATTCATTAAACAAACTTATGGTTCACCAATGGAAAGGTGTGAGGATTGGTTTCATTACGATATCGGGGTTAACAGACATATACAAACACAGGTGACATATATAATCACCAAAGACCTACAGAATACCAAGAGAGGACTACTCAACATTCTGTCATAACGTACATGGGAAAAGGATCCCAGGAAGAACAGTCATCTGTATATGTGTAAAAGAACCACATCTTCCACACCTACAACAAGCCAAACATTGTAATCAAACTTGCTGTAATAAAAAATAAAAAAAATTAAATTAAAAACACGAACAAGAAGTAGTGAGACACACTTGAGGGGCTTTCTCCTGGCACATTCCATTCTAAATTCCAATCTAGAACACCACTTCCACTGAGGCTCTCTTGCCCTAGTAACCAGATTTGGTAAGGGTGAACTGCTGCCACCTGGTGGCCGTTTCACACAACAGCAGCTTTAATCCCAGCGCTAATGGTCAGTTGATATTCAAAATCATTGCAGGCCTGTAAATGACACCTGCCCTGAAAACAAATCCTGGGGTCACATATCGACCAAAAAATTCAAAGGACGTCCATATTTCAAAACGACCGTTTCAAAAGGCATATTTTACGCACATTAGTGTTCTGCTTCTTTTCCTTTCTTTCCTTTTGTGTTAAAAAAAAACGGGAATGGAAAAAGGCATCCCTCAGAATGGGCAAAAATCGTTGCAAACGAATCAATGGACAGAGGTTTAATCTCCAATATATATAAACAGCTCATGCAGCTTAATATTAAAAAAACAAACAACCCAATACAAAAATGGGCAGAAGATCTAAAGAGACGTTTCTTCAAAGGAGACACAGAGATGGCCAAGACGCACATGAAAAGCTGCTCAACAGCACTAATTATTAGAGAAATGCAAATCAAAACTACAATGAGGTATCACCTCACACCCGTTAGAATCGGCATCATCAGAAAATCTACAAACAACCAATTCTGGGGAGGGTGTGGACAAAAGGAGCCCTCTTCCACTATTGGTGGGAATGTAAATTGATACAGTCACTATGGAGAACAGTATGGAGTTTCCTAAAAAAACTAGAAATAGAATTACCATCTGATCAAGCAATCCCACTTCTGGGCATATACCCAGAGAAATCCGTAAATCAAAAAGGCACATTCACCACAATGTTCATTGCAGCACTATTTACAATAGCCAGGTAATGGAAGCAACCTAAATGCCCACAGACAGATGAATGGATAAAGATGTGGTACATATATAAAATGAAATATTACTCGGCCATAAAAAGGAATGAAACTGGGTCATTTGTAGAGACATCGATGGATCAAGAGACTGTCATACAGAATGAAGTCAGAAAGAGGAAACCAAATACTGTATATTAAGGCATATATGGGGAACCTAAAAAATGGTACAGATGAACTGGTTTGCAGCGAAGAAATAGAGACACAGAGGTAGGGAACAAACGTATGGACACCAAGTGTGGGAAGCCATGGGGTGGTGGTGGTGGGATGAGTTGGGAGATTGGGATTGACCTGTATACATTTATATGCATAAAATACATAACTAATAATAACCTGCTGTATAAAAAAATAAATTAATTAATTTCAAAATTCTAAACAATAAAATTTAAAAATAAAAGAGAAAAAAGTTCTTCCCGTCTCACAGATGTATTTATAGGAATGAATTATTTCCATGCTTATATCTATAAATACATAAAAGAGGAATAAAATCTAACTTGAAACATAAAAGAAAAAAAAAAAACTGAACCCACCATTTATAGAGAGGAAAACCCTATCTGGACACTTGCTCCAGCGGTAAACAATTGTGAAATTGGTCAGAGGTGGGGAACCATCTCCCATACAGCCAGCACCCCACCCCCCACACAAGGAGCGTCCTCATTGCAAAGCTGGGGGACTGTGCCGAGGCATCTGTGCGTAAACGTGAGCTGAGCCCCAGGCCAGCTGCTGCTGAACTGTTCCCACCCTTCCCAGGTAAAACACCTGAATATGTACAAGGGCTTGAAAGCCTAGAGGAAGGGCCGTGGAGCCACACCAGCGACAGCACGCAGGCCAACTTGGTGCCTGCAGGCCAGCCAGGGTGGTCCTGGCCCCGGGCGCTCTTCCGGAAGCTTTCCATTGCCCTGCCTGAGATACCCCTCCTGTCCTGGCCCCCACTGCTTTTTTCCTTCCTCACCTCTGTCCGGAGAGAAATTCCAGCGGAAGGTATGGGTGACACATCCTCTTCTTTACAGGTGTCAGCCTGGCAACTCCTGCAGAAAGGCCAGCAGAGCCCCACTCACACCGGGCCACCCACAAAGCTGTGGCCCCTCACTCCCACCCACCAGCAGAGCCCCGAGACTGCTGACGGGGCAGAGAATATGGAGTCAGGCACAGCTTCAGGGGCTATTGCTGCCTGGAGCACTGTTTATATTGACCTCAACGAGGCACACCTTGGGAGGGCGGGCCGGCAGGGTAAGGCTGCCCAGGTCAGCTAATCCACAACCCTCAGGGAATCACATTGTTGAAAATGGACCTCGCTAAGGCAGAATAGAAGCCAACGGAAAAAAGGACACAATGCTAATTGCAGCACCGTAGATGAGTCTAGAAGTAATCACGTGACTTGTAGTAAGTCAGAAAGTGAAAGACACATACCATATCATATCACTTATAGGTGTTACCTAAAAATGGATACCAGGGCAGATACTTCCACGGAGAAGGGCAATCACAGATTCATTAAACAAACTTATGGTTCACCAATGGAAAGGTGTGAGGATTGGTTTCATTACGATATCGGGGTTAACAGACATATACAAACACAGGTGACATATATAATCACCAAAGACCTACAGAATACCAAGAGAGGACTACTCAACATTCTGTCATAACGTACATGGGAAAAGGATCCCAGGAAGAACAGTCATCTGTATATGTGTAAAAGAACCACATCTTCCACACCTACAACAAGCCAAACATTGTAATCAAACTTGCTGTAATAAAAAATAAAAAAATTAAATTAAAAACACGAACAAGAAGTAGTGAGACACACTTGAGGGGCTTTCTCCTGGCACATTCCATTCTAAATTCCAATCTAGAACACCACTTCCACTGAGGCTCTCTTGCCCTAGTAACCAGATTTGGTAAGGGTGAACTGCTGCCACCTGGTGGCCGTTTCACACAACAGCAGCTTTAATCCCAGCACTAATGGTCAGTTGATATTCAAAATCATTGCAGGCCTGTAAATGACACCTGCCCTGAAAACAAATCCTGGGGTCACATATCGACCAAAAAATTCAAAGGACGTCCATATTTCAAAACGACCGTTTCAAAAGGCATATTTTACGCACATTAGTGTTCTGCTTCTTTTCCTTTCTTTCCTTTTGTGTTAAAAAAAAACTGGAATGGAAAAAGGCATCCCTCAGAATGGGCAAAAATCGTTGCAAACGAATCAATGGACAGAGGTTTAATCTCCAATATATATAAACAGCTCATGCAGCTTAATATTAAAAAAACAAACAACCCAATACAAAAATGGGCAGAAGATCTAAAGAGATGTTTCTTCAAAGGAGACACAGAGATGGCCAAGACGCACATGAAAAGCTGCTCAACAGCACTAATTATTAGAGAAATGCAAATCAAAACTACAATGAGGTATCACCTCACACCCATTAGAATCGGCATCATCAGAAAATCTACAAACAACCAATTCTGGGGAGGGTGTGGACAAAAGGAGCCCTCTTCCACTATTGGTGGGAATGTAAATTGATACAGTCACTATGGAGAACAGTATGGAGTTTCCTTAAAAAAACTAGAAATAGAATTACCATCTGATCCAGCAATCCCACTTCTGGGCATATACCCAGAGAAAACCGTAAATCAAAAAGGCACATTCACCACAATGTTCATTGCAGCACTATTTACAATAGCCAGGTAATGGAAGCAACCTAAATGCCCACAGACAGATGAATGGATAAAGATGTGGTACATATATAAAATGAAATATTACTCGGCCATAAAAAGGAATGAAACTGGGTCATTTGTAGAGACATCGATGGATCAAGAGACTGTCATACAGAATGAAGTCAGAAAGAGGAAACCAAATACTGAATATTAAGGCATATATGTGGAACCTAAAAAATGGTACAGATGAACTGGTTTGCAGTGAAGAAATAGAGACACAGAGGTAGGGAACAAACGTATGGACACCAAGTGTGGGAAGCCATGGGGTGGTGGTGGTGGGATGAGTTGGGAGATTGGGATTGACCTGTATACATTTATATGCATAAAATACATAACTAATAATAACCTGCTGTATAAAAAAATAAATTAATTAATTTCAAAATTCTAAACAATAAAATTTAAAAATAAAAGAGAAAAAAGTTCTTCCCGTCTCACAGATGTATTTATAGGAATGAATTATTTCCATGCTTATATCTATAAATACATAAAAGAGGAATAAAATCTAACTTGAAACATAAAAGAAAAAAAAAAACTGAACCCACCATTTATAGAGAGGAAAACCCTATCTGGACACTTGCTCCAGCGGTAAACAATTGTGAAATTGGTCAGAGGTGGGGAACCATCTCCCATACAGCCAGCACCCCACCCCCCACACAAGGAGCGTCCTCATTGCAAAGCTGGGGGACTGTGCCGAGGCATCTGTGCGTAAACGTGAGCTGAGCCCCAGGCCAGCTGCTGCTGAACTGTTCCCACCCTTCCCAGGTAAAACACCTGAATATGTACAAGGGCTTGAAAGCCTAGAGGAAGGGCCGTGGAGCCACACCAGCGACAGCACGCAGGCCAACTTGGTGCCTGCAGGCCAGCCAGGGTGGTCCTGGCCCCGGGCGCTCTTCCGGAAGCTTTCCATTGCCCTGCCTGAGATACCCCTCCTGTCCTGGCCCCCACTGCTTTTTTCCTTCCTCACCTCTGTCCGGAGAGAAATTCCAGCGGAAGGTATGGGTGACACATCCTCTTCTTTACAGGTGTCAGCCTGGCAACTCCTGCAGAAAGGCCAGCAGAGCCCCACTCACACCGGGCCACCCACAAAGCTGTGGCCCCTCACTCCCACCCACCAGCAGAGCCCCGAGACTGCTGACGGGGCAGAGAATATGGAGTCAGGCACAGCTTCAGGGGCTATTGCTGCCTGGAGCACTGTTTATATTGACCTCAATGAGGCACACCTTGGGAGGGCGGGCCGGCAGGGTAAGGCTGCCCAGGTCAGCTAATCCACAACCCTCAGGGAATCACATTGTTGAAAATGGACCTCGCTAAGGCAGAATAGAAGCCAACGGAAAAAAGGACACAATGCTAATTGCAGCACCGTAGATGAGTCTAGAAGTAATCACGTGACTTGTAGTAAGTCAGAAAGTGAAAGACACATACCATATCATATCACTTATAGGTGTTACCTAAAAATGGATACCAGGGCAGATACTTCCACGGAGAAGGGCAATCACAGATTCATTAAACAAACTTATGGTTCACCAATGGAAAGGTGTGAGGATTGGTTTCATTACGATATCGGGGTTAACAGACATATACAAACACAGGTGACATATATAATCACCAAAGACCTACAGAATACCAAGAGAGGACTACTCAACATTCTGTCATAACGTACATGGGAAAAGGATCCCAGGAAGAACAGTCATCTGTATATGTGTAAAAGAACCACATCTTCCACACCTACAACAAGCCAAACATTGTAATCAAACTTGCTGTAATAAAAAATAAAAAAAATTAAATTAAAAACACGAACAAGAAGTAGTGAGACACACTTGAGGGGCTTTCTCCTGGCACATTCCATTCTAAATTCCAATCTAGAACACCACTTCCACTGAGGCTCTCTTGCCCTAGTAACCAGATTTGGTAAGGGTGAACTGCTGCCACCTGGTGGCCGTTTCACACAACAGCAGCTTTAATCCCAGCGCTAATGGTCAGTTGATATTCAAAATCATTGCAGGCCTGTAAATGACACCTGCCCTGAAAACAAATCCTGGGGTCACATATCGACCAAAAAATTCAAAGGACGTCCATATTTCAAAACGACCGTTTCAAAAGGCATATTTTACGCACATTAGTGTTCTGCTTCTTTTCCTTTCTTTCCTTTTGTGTTAAAAAAAAAACTGGAATGGAAAAAGGCATCCCTCAGAATGGGCAAAAATCGTTGCAAACGAATCAATGGACAGAGGTTTAATCTCCAATATATATAAACAGCTCATGCAGCTTAATATTAAAAAAACAAACAACCCAATACAAAAATGGGCAGAAGATCTAAAGAGACGTTTCTTCAAAGGAGACACAGAGATGGCCAAGACGCACATGAAAAGCTGCTCAACAGCACTAATTATTAGAGAAATGCAAATCAAAACTACAATGAGGTATCACCTCACACCCGTTAGAATCGGCATCATCAGAAAATCTACAAACAACCAATTCTGGGGAGGGTGTGGACAAAAGGAGCCCTCTTCCACTATTGGTGGGAATGTAAATTGATACAGTCACTATGGAGAACAGTATGGAGTTTCCTTAAAAAAACTAGAAATAGAATTACCATCTGATCCAGCAATCCCACTTCTGGGCATATACCCAGAGAAAACCGTAAATCAAAAAGGCACATTCACCACAATGTTCATTGCAGCACTATTTACAATAGCCAGGTAATGGAAGCAACCTAAATGCCCACAGACAGATGAATGGATAAAGATGTGTTACATATATAAAATGAAATATTACTCGGCCATAAAAAGGAATGAAACTGGGTCATTTGTAGAGACATCGATGGATCAAGAGACTGTCATACAGAATGAAGTCAGAAAGAGGAAACCAAATACTGAATATTAAGGCATATATGTGGAACCTAAAAAATGGTACAGATGAACTGGTTTGCAGCGAAGAAATAGAGACACAGAGGTAGGGAACAAACGTATGGACACCAAGTGTGGGAAGCCATGGGGTGGTGGTGGTGGGATGAGTTGGGAGATTGGGATTGACCTGTATACATTTATATGCATAAAATACATAACTAATAATAACCTGCTGTATAAAAAAAATAAATTAATTAATTTCAAAATTCTAAACAATAAAATTTAAAAATAAAAGAGAAAAAAGTTCTTCCCGTCTCACAGATGTATTTATAGGAATGAATTATTTCCATGCTTATATCTATAAATACATAAAAGAGGAATAAAATCTAACTTGAAACATAAAAGAAAAAAAAACCTGAACCCACCATTTATACAGAGGAAAACCCTATCTGGACACTTGCTCCAGCGGTAAACAATTGTGAAATTGGTCAGAGGTGGGGAACCATCTCCCATACAGCCAGCACCCCACCCCCCACACAAGGAGCGTCCTCATTGCAAAGCTGGGGGACTGTGCCGAGGCATCTGTGCGTAAACGTGAGCCGAGCCCCAGGCCAGCTGCTGCTGAACTGTTCCCACCCTTCCCAGGTAAAACACCTGAATATGTACAAGGGCTTGAAAGCCTAGAGGAAGGGCCGTGGAGCCACACCAGCGACAGCACGCAGGCCAACTTGGTGCCTGCAGGCCAGCCAGGGTGGTCCTGGCCCCGGGCGCTCTTCCGGAAGCTTTCCATTGCCCTGCCTGAGATACCCCTCCTGTCCTGGCCCCCACTGCTTTTTTCCTTCCTCACCTCTGTCCGGAGAGAAATTCCAGCGGAAGGTATGGGTGACACATCCTCTTCTTTACAGGTGTCAGCCTGGCAACTCCTGCAGAAAGGCCAGCAGAGCCCCACTCACACCGGGCCACCCACAAAGCTGTGGCCCCTCACTCCCACCCACCAGCAGAGCCCCGAGACTGCTGACGGGGCAGAGAATATGGAGTCAGGCACAGCTTCAGGGGCTATTGCTGCCTGGAGCGCTGTTTATATTGACCTCAATGAGGCACACCTGGGGAGGGCGGGCCGGCAGGGTAAGGCTGCCCAGGTCAGCTAATCCACAACCCTCAGGGAATCACATTGTTGAAAATGGACCTCGCTAAGGCAGAATAGAAGCCAACGGAAAAAAGGACACAATGCTAATTGCAGCACCGTAGATGAGTCTAGAAGTAATCACGTGACTTGTAGTAAGTCAGAAAGTGAAAGACACATACCATATCATATCACTTATAGGTGTTACCTAAAAATGGATACCAGGGCAGATACTTCCACGGAGAAGGGCAATCACAGATTCATTAAACAAACTTATGGTTCACCAATGGAAAGGTGTGAGGATTGGTTTCATTACGATATCGGGGTTAACAGACATATACAAACACAGGTGACATATATAATCACCAAAGACCTACAGAATACCAAGAGAGGACTACTCAACATTCTGTCATAACGTACATGGGAAAAGGATCCCAGGAAGAACAGTCATCTGTATATGTGTAAAAGAACCACATCTTCCACACCTACAACAAGCCAAACATTGTAATCAAACTTGCTGTAATAAAAAATAAAAAAATTAAATTAAAAACACGAACAAGAAGTAGTGAGACACACTTGAGGGGCTTTCTCCTGGCACATTCCATTCTAAATTCCAATCTAGAACACCACTTCCACTGAGGCTCTCTTGCCCTAGTAACCAGATTTGGTAAGGGTGAACTGCTGCCACCTGGTGGCCGTTTCACACAACAGCAGCTTTAATCCCAGCACTAATGGTCAGTTGATATTCAAAATCATTGCAGGCCTGTAAATGACACCTGCCCTGAAAACAAATCCTGGGGTCACATATCGACCAAAAAATTCAAAGGACGTCCATATTTCAAAACGACCGTTTCAAAAGGCATATTTTACGCACATTAGTGTTCTGCTTCTTTTCCTTTCTTTCCTTTTGTGTTAAAAAAAAACTGGAATGGAAAAAGGCATCCCTCAGAATGGGCAAAAATCGTTGCAAACGAATCAATGGACAGAGGTTTAATCTCCAATATATATAAACAGCTCATGCAGCTTAATATTAAAAAAACAAACAACCCAATACAAAAATGGGCAGAAGATCTAAAGAGATGTTTCTTCAAAGGAGACACAGAGATGGCCAAGACGCACATGAAAAGCTGCTCAACAGCACTAATTATTAGAGAAATGCAAATCAAAACTACAATGAGGTATCACCTCACACCCATTAGAATCGGCATCATCAGAAAATCTACAAACAACCAATTCTGGGGAGGGTGTGGACAAAAGGAGCCCTCTTCCACTATTGGTGGGAATGTAAATTGATACAGTCACTATGGAGAACAGTATGGAGTTTCCTTAAAAAAACTAGAAATAGAATTACCATCTGATCCAGCAATCCCACTTCTGGGCATATACCCAGAGAAAACCGTAAATCAAAAAGGCACATTCACCACAATGTTCATTGCAGCACTATTTACAATAGCCAGGTAATGGAAGCAACCTAAATGCCCACAGACAGATGAATGGATAAAGATGTGGTACATATATAAAATGAAATATTACTCGGCCATAAAAAGGAATGAAACTGGGTCATTTGTAGAGACATCGATGGATCAAGAGACTGTCATACAGAATGAAGTCAGAAAGAGGAAACCAAATACTGAATATTAAGGCATATATGTGGAACCTAAAAAATGGTACAGATGAGCTGGTTTGCAGTGAAGAAATAGAGACACAGAGGTAGGGAACAAACGTATGGACACCAAGTGTGGGAAGCCATGGGGTGGTGGTGGTGGGATGAGTTGGGAGATTGGGATTGACCTGTATACATTTATATGCATAAAATACATAACTAATAATAACCTGCTGTATAAAAAAATAAATTAATTAATTTCAAAATTCTAAACAATAAAATTTAAAAATAAAAGAGAAAAAAGTTCTTCCCGTCTCACAGATGTATTTATAGGAATGAATTATTTCCATGCTTATATCTATAAATACATAAAAGAGGAATAAAATCTAACTTGAAACATAAAAGAAAAAAAAAAACTGAACCCACCATTTATAGAGAGGAAAACCCTATCTGGACACTTGCTCCAGCGGTAAACAATTGTGAAATTGGTCAGAGGTGGGGAACCATCTCCCATACAGCCAGCACCCCACCCCCCACACAAGGAGCGTCCTCATTGCAAAGCTGGGGGACTGTGCCGAGGCATCTGTGCGTAAACGTGAGCTGAGCCCCAGGCCAGCTGCTGCTGAACTGTTCCCACCCTTCCCAGGTAAAACACCTGAATATGTACAAGGGCTTGAAAGCCTAGAGGAAGGGCCGTGGAGCCACACCAGCGACAGCACGCAGGCCAACTTGGTGCCTGCAGGCCAGCCAGGGTGGTCCTGGCCCCGGGCGCTCTTCCGGAAGCTTTCCATTGCCCTGCCTGAGATACCCCTCCTGTCCTGGCCCCCACTGCTTTTTTCCTTCCTCACCTCTGTCCGGAGAGAAATTCCAGCGGAAGGTATGGGTGACACATCCTCTTCTTTACAGGTGTCAGCCTGGCAACTCCTGCAGAAAGGCCAGCAGAGCCCCACTCACACCGGGCCACCCACAAAGCTGTGGCCCCTCACTCCCACCCACCAGCAGAGCCCCGAGACTGCTGACGGGGCAGAGAATATGGAGTCAGGCACAGCTTCAGGGGCTATTGCTGCCTGGAGCACTGTTTATATTGACCTCAATGAGGCACACCTTGGGAGGGCGGGCCGGCAGGGTAAGGCTGCCCAGGTCAGCTAATCCACAACCCTCAGGGAATCACATTGTTGAAAATGGACCTCGCTAAGGCAGAATAGAAGCCAACGGAAAAAAGGACACAATGCTAATTGCAGCACCGTAGATGAGTCTAGAAGTAATCACGTGACTTGTAGTAAGTCAGAAAGTGAAAGACACATACCATATCATATCACTTATAGGTGTTACCTAAAAATGGATACCAGGGCAGATACTTCCACGGAGAAGGGCAATCACAGATTCATTAAACAAACTTATGGTTCACCAATGGAAAGGTGTGAGGATTGGTTTCATTACGATATCGGGGTTAACAGACATATACAAACACAGGTGACATATATAATCACCAAAGACCTACAGAATACCAAGAGAGGACTACTCAACATTCTGTCATAACGTACATGGGAAAAGGATCCCAGGAAGAACAGTCATCTGTATATGTGTAAAAGAACCACATCTTCCACACCTACAACAAGCCAAACATTGTAATCAAACTTGCTGTAATAAAAAATAAAAAAAATTAAATTAAAAACACGAACAAGAAGTAGTGAGACACACTTGAGGGGCTTTCTCCTGGCACATTCCATTCTAAATTCCAATCTAGAACACCACTTCCACTGAGGCTCTCTTGCCCTAGTAACCAGATTTGGTAAGGGTGAACTGCTGCCACCTGGTGGCCGTTTCACACAACAGCAGCTTTAATCCCAGCGCTAATGGTCAGTTGATATTCAAAATCATTGCAGGCCTGTAAATGACACCTGCCCTGAAAACAAATCCTGGGGTCACATATCGACCAAAAAATTCAAAGGACGTCCATATTTCAAAACGACCGTTTCAAAAGGCATATTTTACGCACATTAGTGTTCTGCTTCTTTTCCTTTCTTTCCTTTTGTGTTAAAAAAAAAACTGGAATGGAAAAAGGCATCCCTCAGAATGGGCAAAAATCGTTGCAAACGAATCAATGGACAGAGGTTTAATCTCCAATATATATAAACAGCTCATGCAGCTTAATATTAAAAAAACAAACAACCCAATACAAAAATGGGCAGAAGATCTAAAGAGACGTTTCTTCAAAGGAGACACAGAGATGGCCAAGACGCACATGAAAAGCTGCTCAACAGCACTAATTATTAGAGAAATGCAAATCAAAACTACAATGAGGTATCACCTCACACCCGTTAGAATCGGCATCATCAGAAAATCTACAAACAACCAATTCTGGGGAGGGTGTGGACAAAAGGAGCCCTCTTCCACTATTGGTGGGAATGTAAATTGATACAGTCACTATGGAGAACAGTATGGAGTTTCCTTAAAAAAACTAGAAATAGAATTACCATCTGATCCAGCAATCCCACTTCTGGGCATATACCCAGAGAAAACCGTAAATCAAAAAGGCACATTCACCACAATGTTCATTGCAGCACTATTTACAATAGCCAGGTAATGGAAGCAACCTAAATGCCCACAGACAGATGAATGGATAAAGATGTGTTACATATATAAAATGAAATATTACTCGGCCATAAAAAGGAATGAAACTGGGTCATTTGTAGAGACATCGATGGATCAAGAGACTGTCATACAGAATGAAGTCAGAAAGAGGAAACCAAATACTGAATATTAAGGCATATATGTGGAACCTAAAAAATGGTACAGATGAACTGGTTTGCAGCGAAGAAATAGAGACACAGAGGTAGGGAACAAACGTATGGACACCAAGTGTGGGAAGCCATGGGGTGGTGGTGGTGGGATGAGTTGGGAGATTGGGATTGACCTGTATACATTTATATGCATAAAATACATAACTAATAATAACCTGCTGTATAAAAAAAATAAATTAATTAATTTCAAAATTCTAAACAATAAAATTTAAAAATAAAAGAGAAAAAAGTTCTTCCCGTCTCACAGATGTATTTATAGGAATGAATTATTTCCATGCTTATATCTATAAATACATAAAAGAGGAATAAAATCTAACTTGAAACATAAAAGAAAAAAAAACCTGAACCCACCATTTATACAGAGGAAAACCCTATCTGGACACTTGCTCCAGCGGTAAACAATTGTGAAATTGGTCAGAGGTGGGGAACCATCTCCCATACAGCCAGCACCCCACCCCCCACACAAGGAGCGTCCTCATTGCAAAGCTGGGGGACTGTGCCGAGGCATCTGTGCGTAAACGTGAGCCGAGCCCCAGGCCAGCTGCTGCTGAACTGTTCCCACCCTTCCCAGGTAAAACACCTGAATATGTACAAGGGCTTGAAAGCCTAGAGGAAGGGCCGTGGAGCCACACCAGCGACAGCACGCAGGCCAACTTGGTGCCTGCAGGCCAGCCAGGGTGGTCCTGGCCCCGGGCGCTCTTCCGGAAGCTTTCCATTGCCCTGCCTGAGATACCCCTCCTGTCCTGGCCCCCACTGCTTTTTTCCTTCCTCACCTCTGTCCGGAGAGAAATTCCAGCGGAAGGTATGGGTGACACATCCTCTTCTTTACAGGTGTCAGCCTGGCAACTCCTGCAGAAAGGCCAGCAGAGCCCCACTCACACCGGGCCACCCACAAAGCTGTGGCCCCTCACTCCCACCCACCAGCAGAGCCCCGAGACTGCTGACGGGGCAGAGAATATGGAGTCAGGCACAGCTTCAGGGGCTATTGCTGCCTGGAGCGCTGTTTATATTGACCTCAATGAGGCACACCTGGGGAGGGCGGGCCGGCAGGGTAAGGCTGCCCAGGTCAGCTAATCCACAACCCTCAGGGAATCACATTGTTGAAAATGGACCTCGCTAAGGCAGAATAGAAGCCAACGGAAAAAAGGACACAATGCTAATTGCAGCACCGTAGATGAGTCTAGAAGTAATCACGTGACTTGTAGTAAGTCAGAAAGTGAAAGACACATACCATATCATATCACTTATAGGTGTTACCTAAAAATGGATACCAGGGCAGATACTTCCACGGAGAAGGGCAATCACAGATTCATTAAACAAACTTATGGTTCACCAATGGAAAGGTGTGAGGATTGGTTTCATTACGATATCGGGGTTAACAGACATATACAAACACAGGTGACATATATAATCACCAAAGACCTACAGAATACCAAGAGAGGACTACTCAACATTCTGTCATAACGTACATGGGAAAAGGATCCCAGGAAGAACAGTCATCTGTATATGTGTAAAAGAACCACATCTTCCACACCTACAACAAGCCAAACATTGTAATCAAACTTGCTGTAATAAAAAATAAAAAAATTAAATTAAAAACACGAACAAGAAGTAGTGAGACACACTTGAGGGGCTTTCTACTGGCACATTCCATTCTAAATTCCAATCTAGAACACCACTTCCACTGAGGCTCTCTTGCCCTAGTAACCAGATTTGGTAAGGGTGAACTGCTGCCACCTGGTGGCCGTTTCACACAACAGCAGCTTTAATCCCAGCGCTAATGGTCAGTTGATATTCAAAATCATTGCAGGCCTGTAAATGACACCTGCCCTGAAAACAAATCCTGGGGTCACATATCGACCAAAAAATTCAAAGGACGTCCATATTTCAAAACGACCGTTTCAAAAGGCATATTTTACGCACATTAGTGTTCTGCTTCTTTTCCTTTCTTTCCTTTTTTGTTAAAAAAAAAACTGGAATGGAAAAAGGCATCCCTCAGAATGGGCAAAAATCGTTGCAAACGAATCAATGGACAGAGGTTTAATCTCCAATATATATAAACAGCTCATGCAGCTTAATATTAAAAAAACAAACAACCCAATACAAAAATGGGCAGAAGATCTAAAGAGATGTTTCTTCAAAGGAGACACAGAGATGGCCAAGACGCACATGAAAAGCTGCTCAACAGCACTAATTATTAGAGAAATGCAAATCAAAACTACAATGAGGTATCACCTCACACCCGTTAGAATCGGCATCATCAGAAAATCTACAAACAACCAATTCTGGGGAGGGTGTGGACAAAAGGAGCCCTCTTCCACTATTGGTGGGAATGTAAATTGATACAGTCACTATGGAGAACAGTATGGAGTTTCCTTAAAAAAACTAGAAATAGAATTACCATCTGATCCAGCAATCCCACTTCTGGGCATATACCCAGAGAAAACCGTAAATCAAAAAGGCACATTCACCACAATGTTCATTGCAGCACTATTTACAATAGCCAGGTAATGGAAGCAACCTAAATGCCCACAGACAGATGAATGGATAAAGATGTGGTACATATATAAAATGAAATATTACTCGGCCATAAAAAGGAATGAAACTGGGTCATTTGTAGAGACATCGATGGATCAAGAGACTGTCATACAGAATGAAGTCAGAAAGAGGAAACCAAATACTGAATATTAAGGCATATATGGGGAACCTAAAAAATGGTACAGATGAACTGGTTTGCAGCGAAGAAATAGAGACACAGAGGTAGAGAACAAACGTATGGACACCAAGTGTGGGAAGCCATGGGGTGGTGGTGGTGGGATGAGTTGGGAGATTGGGATTGACCTGTATACATTTATATGCATAAAATACATAACTAATAATAACCTGCTGTATAAAAAAATAAATTAATTAATTTCAAAATTCTAAACAATAAAATTTAAAAATAAAAGAGAAAAAAGTTCTTCCTGTCTCACAGATGTATTTATAGGAATGAATTATTTCCATGCTTATATCTATAAATACATAAAAGAGGAATAAAATCTAACTTGAAACATAAAAGAAAAAAAAAACCTGAACCCACCATTTATACAGAGGAAAACCCTATCTGGACACTTGCTCCAGCGGTAAACAATTGTGAAATTGGTCAGAGGTGGGGAACCATCTCCCATACAGCCAGCACCCCACCCCCCACACAAGGAGCGTCCTCATTGCAAAGCTGGGGGACTGTGCCGAGGCATCTGTGCGTAAACGTGAGCTGAGCCCCAGGCCAGCTGCTGCTGAACTGTTCCCACCCTTCCCAGGTAAAACACCTGAATATGTACAAGGGCTTGAAAGCCTAGAGGAAGGGCCGTGGAGCCACACCAGCGACAGCACGCAGGCCAACTTGGTGCCTGCAGGCCAGCCAGGGTGGTCCTGGCCCCGGGCGCTCTTCCGGAAGCTTTCCATTGCCCTGCCTGAGATACCCCTCCTGTCCTGGCCCCCACTGCTTTTTTCCTTCCTCACCTCTGTCCGCAGAGAAATTCCAGCGGAAGGTATGGGTGACACATCCTCTTCTTTACAGGTGTCAGCCTGGCAACTCCTGCAGAAAGGCCAGCAGAGCCCCACTCACACCGGGCCACCCACAAAGCTGTGGCCCCTCACTCCCACCCACCAGCAGAGCCCCGAGACTGCTGACGGGGCAGAGAATATGGAGTCAGGCACAGCTTCAGGGGCTATTGCTGCCTGGAGCGCTGTTTATATTGACCTCAATGAGGCACACCTGGGGAGGGCGGGCCGGCAGGGTAAGGCTGCCCAGGTCAGCTAATCCACAACCCTCAGGGAATCACATTGTTGAAAATGGACCTCGCTAAGGCAGAATAGAAGCCAACGGAAAAAAGGACACAATGCTAATTGCAGCACCGTAGATGAGTCTAGAAGTAATCACGTGACTTGTAGTAAGTCAGAAAGTGAAAGACACATACCATATCATATCACTTATAGGTGTTACCTAAAAATGGATACCAGGGCAGATACTTCCACGGAGAAGGGCAATCACAGATTCATTAAACAAACTTATGGTTCACCAATGGAAAGGTGTGAGGATTGGTTTCATTACGATATCGGGGTTAACAGACATATACAAACACAGGTGACATATATAATCACCAAAGACCTACAGAATACCAAGAGAGGACTACTCAACATTCTGTCATAACGTACATGGGAAAAGGATCCCAGGAAGAACAGTCATCTGTATATGTGTAAAAGAACCACATCTTCCACACCTACAACAAGCCAAACATTGTAATCAAACTTGCTGTAATAAAAAATAAAAAAATTAAATTAAAAACACGAACAAGAAGTAGTGAGACACACTTGAGGGGCTTTCTCCTGGCACATTCCATTCTAAATTCCAATCTAGAACACCACTTCCACTGAGGCTCTCTTGCCCTAGTAACCAGATTTGGTAAGGGTGAACTGCTGCCACCTGGTGGCCGTTTCACACAACAGCAGCTTTAATCCCAGCGCTAATGGTCAGTTGATATTCAAAATCATTGCAGGCCTGTAAATGACACCTGCCCTGAAAACAAATCCTGGGGTCACATATCGACCAAAAAATTCAAAGGACGTCCATATTTCAAAACGACCGTTTCAAAAGGCATATTTTACGCACATTAGTGTTCTGCTTCTTTTCCTTTCTTTCCTTTTGTGTTAAAAAAAAACGGGAATGGAAAAAGGCATCCCTCAGAATGGGCAAAAATCGTTGCAAACGAATCAATGGACAGAGGTTTAATCTCCAATATATATAAACAGCTCATGCAGCTTAATATTAAAAAAACAAACAACCCAATACAAAAATGGGCAGAAGATCTAAAGAGACGTTTCTTCAAAGGAGACACAGAGATGGCCAAGACGCACATGAAAAGCTGCTCAACAGCACTAATTATTAGAGAAATGCAAATCAAAACTACAATGAGGTATCACCTCACACCCGTTAGAATCGGCATCATCAGAAAATCTACAAACAACCAATTCTGGGGAGGGTGTGGACAAAAGGAGCCCTCTTCCACTATTGGTGGGAATGTAAATTGATACAGTCACTATGGAGAACAGTATGGAGTTTCCTAAAAAAACTAGAAATAGAATTACCATCTGATCAAGCAATCCCACTTCTGGGCATATACCCAGAGAAAACCGTAAATCAAAAAGGCACATTCACCACAATGTTCATTGCAGCACTATTTACAATAGCCAGGTAATGGAAGCAACCTAAATGCCCACAGACAGATGAATGGATAAAGATGTGGTACATATATAAAATGAAATATTACTCGGCCATAAAAAGGAATGAAACTGGGTCATTTGTAGAGACATCGATGGATCAAGAGACTGTCATACAGAATGAAGTCAGAAAGAGGAAACCAAATACTGTATATTAAGGCATATATGGGGAACCTAAAAAATGGTACAGATGAACTGGTTTGCAGCGAAGAAATAGAGACACAGAGGTAGGGAACAAACGTATGGACACCAAGTGTGGGAAGCCATGGGGTGGTGGTGGTGGGATGAGTTGGGAGATTGGGATTGACCTGTATACATTTATATGCATAAAATACATAACTAATAATAACCTGCTGTATAAAAAAATAAATTAATTAATTTCAAAATTCTAAACAATAAAATTTAAAAATAAAAGAGAAAAAAGTTCTTCCCGTCTCACAGATGTATTTATAGGAATGAATTATTTCCATGCTTATATCTATAAATACATAAAAGAGGAATAAAATCTAACTTGAAACATAAAAGAAAAAAAAAAAACTGAACCCACCATTTATACAGAGGAAAACCCTATCTGGACACTTGCTCCAGCGGTAAACAATTGTGAAATTGGTCAGAGGTGGGGAACCATCTCCCATACAGCCAGCACCCCACCCCCCACACAAGGAGCGTCCTCATTGCAAAGCTGGGGGACTGTGCCGAGGCATCTGTGCGTAAACGTGAGCTGAGCCCCAGGCCAGATGCTGCTGAACTGTTCCCACCCTTCCCAGGTAAAACACCTGAATATGTACAAGGGCTTGAAAGCCTAGAGGAAGGGCCGTGGAGCCACACCAGCGACAGCACGCAGGCCAACTTGGTGCCTGCAGGCCAGCCAGGGTGGTCCTGGCCCCGGGCGCTCTTCCGGAAGCTTTCCATTGCCCTGCCTGAGATACCCCTCCTGTCCTGGCCCCCACTGCTTTTTTCCTTCCTCACCTCTGTCCGGAGAGAAATTCCAGCGGAAGGTATGGGTGACACATCCTCTTCTTTACAGGTGTCAGCCTGGCAACTCCTGCAGAAAGGCCAGCAGAGCCCCACTCACACCGGGCCACCCACAAAGCTGTGGCCCCTCACTCCCACCCACCAGCAGAGCCCCGAGACTGCTGACGGGGCAGAGAATATGGAGTCAGGCACAGCTTCAGGGGCTATTGCTGCCTGGAGCGCTGTTTATATTGACCTCAACGAGGCACACCTGGGGAGGGCGGGCCGGCAGGGTAAGGCTGCCCAGGTCAGCTAATCCACAACCCTCAGGGAATCACATTGTTGAAAATGGACCTCGCTAAGGCAGAATAGAAGCCAACGGAAAAAAGGACACAATGCTAATTGCAGCACCGTAGATGAGTCTAGAAGTAATCACGTGACTTGTAGTAAGTCAGAAAGTGAAAGACACATACCATATCATATCACTTATAGGTGTTACCTAAAAATGGATACCAGGGCAGATACTTCCACGGAGAAGGGCAATCACAGATTCATTAAACAAACTTATGGTTCACCAATGGAAAGGTGTGAGGATTGGTTTCATTACGATATCGGGGTTAACAGACATATACAAACACAGGTGACATATATAATCACCAAAGACCTACAGAATACCAAGAGAGGACTACTCAACATTCTGTCATAACGTACATGGGAAAAGGATCCCAGGAAGAACAGTCATCTGTATATGTGTAAAAGAACCACATCTTCCACACCTACAACAAGCCAAACATTGTAATCAAACTTGCTGTAATAAAAAATAAAAAAAATTAAATTAAAAACACGAACAAGAAGTAGTGAGACACACTTGAGGGGCTTTCTCCTGGCACATTCCATTCTAAATTCCAATCTAGAACACCACTTCCACTGAGGCTCTCTTGCCCTAGTAACCAGATTTGGTAAGGGTGAACTGCTGCCACCTGGTGGCCGTTTCACACAACAGCAGCTTTAATCCCAGCGCTAATGGTCAGTTGATATTCAAAATCATTGCAGGCCTGTAAATGACACCTGCCCTGAAAACAAATCCTGGGGTCACATATCGACCAAAAAATTCAAAGGACGTCCATATTTCAAAACGACCGTTTCAAAAGGCATATTTTACGCACATTAGTGTTCTGCTTCTTTTCCTTTCTTTCCTTTTGTGTTAAAAAAAAAACTGGAATGGAAAAAGGCATCCCTCAGAATGGGCAAAAATCGTTGCAAACGAATCAATGGACAGAGGTTTAATCTCCAATATATATAAACAGCTCATGCAGCTTAATATTAAAAAAACAAACAACCCAATACAAAAATGGGCAGAAGATCTAAAGAGACGTTTCTTCAAAGGAGACACAGAGATGGCCAAGACGCACATGAAAAGCTGCTCAACAGCACTAATTATTAGAGAAATGCAAATCAAAACTACAATGAGGTATCACCTCACACCCGTTAGAATCGGCATCATCAGAAAATCTACAAACAACCAATTCTGGGGAGGGTGTGGACAAAAGGAGCCCTCTTCCACTATTGGTGGGAATGTAAATTGATACAGTCACTATGGAGAACAGTATGGAGTTTCCTTAAAAAAACTAGAAATAGAATTACCATCTGATCCAGCAATCCCACTTCTGGGCATATACCCAGAGAAAACCGTAAATCAAAAAGGCACATTCACCACAATGTTCATTGCAGCACTATTTACAATAGCCAGGTAATGGAAGCAACCTAAATGCCCACAGACAGATGAATGGATAAAGATGTGTTACATATATAAAATGAAATATTACTCGGCCATAAAAAGGAATGAAACTGGGTCATTTGTAGAGACATCGATGGATCAAGAGACTGTCATACAGAATGAAGTCAGAAAGAGGAAACCAAATACTGAATATTAAGGCATATATGTGGAACCTAAAAAATGGTACAGATGAACTGGTTTGCAGCGAAGAAATAGAGACACAGAGGTAGGGAACAAACGTATGGACACCAAGTGTGGGAAGCCATGGGGTGGTGGTGGTGGGATGAGTTGGGAGATTGGGATTGACCTGTATACATTTATATGCATAAAATACATAACTAATAATAACCTGCTGTATAAAAAAAATAAATTAATTAATTTCAAAATTCTAAACAATAAAATTTAAAAATAAAAGAGAAAAAAGTTCTTCCCGTCTCACAGATGTATTTATAGGAATGAATTATTTCCATGCTTATATCTATAAATACATAAAAGAGGAATAAAATCTAACTTGAAACATAAAAGAAAAAAAAACCTGAACCCACCATTTATACAGAGGAAAACCCTATCTGGACACTTGCTCCAGCGGTAAACAATTGTGAAATTGGTCAGAGGTGGGGAACCATCTCCCATACAGCCAGCACCCCACCCCCCACACAAGGAGCGTCCTCATTGCAAAGCTGGGGGACTGTGCCGAGGCATCTGTGCGTAAACGTGAGCCGAGCCCCAGGCCAGCTGCTGCTGAACTGTTCCCACCCTTCCCAGGTAAAACACCTGAATATGTACAAGGGCTTGAAAGCCTAGAGGAAGGGCCGTGGAGCCACACCAGCGACAGCACGCAGGCCAACTTGGTGCCTGCAGGCCAGCCAGGGTGGTCCTGGCCCCGGGCGCTCTTCCGGAAGCTTTCCATTGCCCTGCCTGAGATACCCCTCCTGTCCTGGCCCCCACTGCTTTTTTCCTTCCTCACCTCTGTCCGGAGAGAAATTCCAGCGGAAGGTATGGGTGACACATCCTCTTCTTTACAGGTGTCAGCCTGGCAACTCCTGCAGAAAGGCCAGCAGAGCCCCACTCACACCGGGCCACCCACAAAGCTGTGGCCCCTCACTCCCACCCACCAGCAGAGCCCCGAGACTGCTGACGGGGCAGAGAATATGGAGTCAGGCACAGCTTCAGGGGCTATTGCTGCCTGGAGCGCTGTTTATATTGACCTCAATGAGGCACACCTGGGGAGGGCGGGCCGGCAGGGTAAGGCTGCCCAGGTCAGCTAATCCACAACCCTCAGGGAATCACATTGTTGAAAATGGACCTCGCTAAGGCAGAATAGAAGCCAACGGAAAAAAGGACACAATGCTAATTGCAGCACCGTAGATGAGTCTAGAAGTAATCACGTGACTTGTAGTAAGTCAGAAAGTGAAAGACACATACCATATCATATCACTTATAGGTGTTACCTAAAAATGGATACCAGGGCAGATACTTCCACGGAGAAGGGCAATCACAGATTCATTAAACAAACTTATGGTTCACCAATGGAAAGGTGTGAGGATTGGTTTCATTACGATATCGGGGTTAACAGACATATACAAACACAGGTGACATATATAATCACCAAAGACCTACAGAATACCAAGAGAGGACTACTCAACATTCTGTCATAACGTACATGGGAAAAGGATCCCAGGAAGAACAGTCATCTGTATATGTGTAAAAGAACCACATCTTCCACACCTACAACAAGCCAAACATTGTAATCAAACTTGCTGTAATAAAAAATAAAAAAATTAAATTAAAAACACGAACAAGAAGTAGTGAGACACACTTGAGGGGCTTTCTCCTGGCACATTCCATTCTAAATTCCAATCTAGAACACCACTTCCACTGAGGCTCTCTTGCCCTAGTAACCAGATTTGGTAAGGGTGAACTGCTGCCACCTGGTGGCCGTTTCACACAACAGCAGCTTTAATCCCAGCGCTAATGGTCAGTTGATATTCAAAATCATTGCAGGCCTGTAAATGACACCTGCCCTGAAAACAAATCCTGGGGTCACATATCGACCAAAAAATTCAAAGGACGTCCATATTTCAAAACGACCGTTTCAAAAGGCATATTTTACGCACATTAGTGTTCTGCTTCTTTTCCTTTCTTTCCTTTTGTGTTAAAAAAAATCGGGAATGGAAAAAGGCATCCCTCAGAATGGGCAAAAATTGTTGCAAACGAATCAATGGACAGAGGTTTAATCTCCAATATATATAAACAGCTCATGCAGCTTAATATTAAAAAAACAAACAACCCAATACAAAAATGGGCAGAAGATCTAAAGAGACGTTTCTTCAAAGGAGACACAGAGATGGCCAAGACGCACATGAAAAGCTGCTCAACAGCACTAATTATTAGAGAAATGCAAATCAAAACTACAATGAGGTATCACCTCACACCCGTTAGAATCGGCATCATCAGAAAATCTACAAACAACCAATTCTGGGGAGGGTGTGGACAAAAGGAGCCCTCTTCCACTATTGGTGGGAATGTAAATTGATACAGTCACTATGGAGAACAGTATGGAGTTTCCTAAAAAAACTAGAAATAGAATTACCATCTGATCAAGCAATCCCACTTCTGGGCATATACCCAGAGAAAACCGTAAATCAAAAAGGCACATTCACCACAATGTTCATTGCAGCACTATTTACAATAGCCAGGTAATGGAAGCAACCTAAATGCCCACAGACAGATGAATGGATAAAGATGTGGTACATATATAAAATGAAATATTACTCGGCCATAAAAAGGAATGAAACTGGGTCATTTGTAGAGACATCGATGGATCAAGAGACTGTCATACAGAATGAAGTCAGAAAGAGGAAACCAAATACTGTATATTAAGGCATATATGGGGAACCTAAAAAATGGTACAGATGAACTGGTTTGCAGCGAAGAAATAGAGACACAGAGGTAGGGAACAAACGTATGGACACCAAGTGTGGGAAGCCATGGGGTGGTGGTGGTGGGATGAGTTGGGAGATTGGGATTGACCTGTATACATTTATATGCATAAAATACATAACTAATAATAACCTGCTGTATAAAAAAATAAATTAATTAATTTCAAAATTCTAAACAATAAAATTTAAAAATAAAAGAGAAAAAAGTTCTTCCCGTCTCACAGATGTATTTATAGGAATGAATTATTTCCATGCTTATATCTATAAATACATAAAAGAGGAATAAAATCTAACTTGAAACATAAAAGAAAAAAAAAAAACTGAACCCACCATTTATACAGAGGAAAACCCTATCTGGACACTTGCTCCAGCGGTAAACAATTGTGAAATTGGTCAGAGGTGGGGAACCATCTCCCATACAGCCAGCACCCCACCCCCCACACAAGGAGCGTCCTCATTGCAAAGCTGGGGGACTGTGCCGAGGCATCTGTGCGTAAACGTGAGCTGAGCCCCAGGCCAGATGCTGCTGAACTGTTCCCACCCTTCCCAGGTAAAACACCTGAATATGTACAAGGGCTTGAAAGCCTAGAGGAAGGGCCGTGGAGCCACACCAGCGACAGCACGCAGGCCAACTTGGTGCCTGCAGGCCAGCCAGGGTGGTCCTGGCCCCGGGCGCTCTTCCGGAAGCTTTCCATTGCCCTGCCTGAGATACCCCTCCTGTCCTGGCCCCCACTGCTTTTTTCCTTCCTCACCTCTGTCCGGAGAGAAATTCCAGCGGAAGGTATGGGTGACACATCCTCTTCTTTACAGGTGTCAGCCTGGCAACTCCTGCAGAAAGGCCAGCAGAGCCCCACTCACACCGGGCCACCCACAAAGCTGTGGCCCCTCACTCCCACCCACCAGCAGAGCCCCGAGACTGCTGACGGGGCAGAGAATATGGAGTCAGGCACAGCTTCAGGGGCTATTGCTGCCTGGAGCGCTGTTTATATTGACCTCAACGAGGCACACCTGGGGAGGGCGGGCCGGCAGGGTAAGGCTGCCCAGGTCAGCTAATCCACAACCCTCAGGGAATCACATTGTTGAAAATGGACCTCGCTAAGGCAGAATAGAAGCCAACGGAAAAAAGGACACAATGCTAATTGCAGCACCGTAGATGAGTCTAGAAGTAATCACGTGACTTGTAGTAAGTCAGAAAGTGAAAGACACATACCATATCATATCACTTATAGGTGTTACCTAAAAATGGATACCAGGGCAGATACTTCCACGGAGAAGGGCAATCACAGATTCATTAAACAAACTTATGGTTCACCAATGGAAAGGTGTGAGGATTGGTTTCATTACGATATCGGGGTTAACAGACATATACAAACACAGGTGACATATATAATCACCAAAGACCTACAGAATACCAAGAGAGGACTACTCAACATTCTGTCATAACGTACATGGGAAAAGGATCCCAGGAAGAACAGTCATCTGTATATGTGTAAAAGAACCACATCTTCCACACCTACAACAAGCCAAACATTGTAATCAAACTTGCTGTAATAAAAAATAAAAAAAATTAAATTAAAAACACGAACAAGAAGTAGTGAGACACACTTGAGGGGCTTTCTCCTGGCACATTCCATTCTAAATTCCAATCTAGAACACCACTTCCACTGAGGCTCTCTTGCCCTAGTAACCAGATTTGGTAAGGGTGAACTGCTGCCACCTGGTGGCCGTTTCACACAACAGCAGCTTTAATCCCAGCGCTAATGGTCAGTTGATATTCAAAATCATTGCAGGCCTGTAAATGACACCTGCCCTGAAAACAAATCCTGGGGTCACATATCGACCAAAAAATTCAAAGGACGTCCATATTTCAAAACGACCGTTTCAAAAGGCATATTTTACGCACATTAGTGTTCTGCTTCTTTTCCTTTCTTTCCTTTTGTGTTAAAAAAAAAACTGGAATGGAAAAAGGCATCCCTCAGAATGGGCAAAAATCGTTGCAAACGAATCAATGGACAGAGGTTTAATCTCCAATATATATAAACAGCTCATGCAGCTTAATATTAAAAAAACAAACAACCCAATACAAAAATGGGCAGAAGATCTAAAGAGACGTTTCTTCAAAGGAGACACAGAGATGGCCAAGACGCACATGAAAAGCTGCTCAACAGCACTAATTATTAGAGAAATGCAAATCAAAACTACAATGAGGTATCACCTCACACCCGTTAGAATCGGCATCATCAGAAAATCTACAAACAACCAATTCTGGGGAGGGTGTGGACAAAAGGAGCCCTCTTCCACTATTGGTGGGAATGTAAATTGATACAGTCACTATGGAGAACAGTATGGAGTTTCCTTAAAAAAACTAGAAATAGAATTACCATCTGATCCAGCAATCCCACTTCTGGGCATATACCCAGAGAAAACCGTAAATCAAAAAGGCACATTCACCACAATGTTCATTGCAGCACTATTTACAATAGCCAGGTAATGGAAGCAACCTAAATGCCCACAGACAGATGAATGGATAAAGATGTGTTACATATATAAAATGAAATATTACTCGGCCATAAAAAGGAATGAAACTGGGTCATTTGTAGAGACATCGATGGATCAAGAGACTGTCATACAGAATGAAGTCAGAAAGAGGAAACCAAATACTGAATATTAAGGCATATATGTGGAACCTAAAAAATGGTACAGATGAACTGGTTTGCAGCGAAGAAATAGAGACACAGAGGTAGGGAACAAACGTATGGACACCAAGTGTGGGAAGCCATGGGGTGGTGGTGGTGGGATGAGTTGGGAGATTGGGATTGACCTGTATACATTTATATGCATAAAATACATAACTAATAATAACCTGCTGTATAAAAAAAATAAATTAATTAATTTCAAAATTCTAAACAATAAAATTTAAAAATAAAAGAGAAAAAAGTTCTTCCCGTCTCACAGATGTATTTATAGGAATGAATTATTTCCATGCTTATATCTATAAATACATAAAAGAGGAATAAAATCTAACTTGAAACATAAAAGAAAAAAAAACCTGAACCCACCATTTATACAGAGGAAAACCCTATCTGGACACTTGCTCCAGCGGTAAACAATTGTGAAATTGGTCAGAGGTGGGGAACCATCTCCCATACAGCCAGCACCCCACCCCCCACACAAGGAGCGTCCTCATTGCAAAGCTGGGGGACTGTGCTGAGGCATCTGTGCGTAAACGTGAGCTGAGCCCCAGGCCAGCTGCTGCTGAACTGTTCCCACCCTTCCCAGGTAAAACACCTGAATATGTACAAGGGCTTGAAAGCCTAGAGGAAGGGCCGTGGAGCCACACCAGCGACAGCACGCAGGCCAACTTGGTGCCTGCAGGCCAGCCAGGGTGGTCCTGGCCCCGGGCGCTCTTCCGGAAGCTTTCCATTGCCCTGCCTGAGATACCCCTCCTGTCCTGGCCCCCACTGCTTTTTTCCTTCCTCACCTCTGTCCGGAGAGAAATTCCAGCGGAAGGTATGGGTGACACATCCTCTTCTTTACAGGTGTCAGCCTGGCAACTCCTGCAGAAAGGCCAGCAGAGCCCCACTCACACCGGGCCACCCACAAAGCTGTGGCCCCTCACTCCCACCCACCAGCAGAGCCCCGAGACTGCTGACGGGGCAGAGAATATGGAGTCAGGCACAGCTTCAGGGGCTATTGCTGCCTGGAGCGCTGTTTATATTGACCTCAACGAGGCACACCTGGGGAGGGCGGGCCGGCAGGGTAAGGCTGCCCAGGTCAGCTAATCCACAACCCTCAGGGAATCACATTGTTGAAAATGGACCTCGCTAAGGCAGAATAGAAGCCAACGGAAAAAAGGACACAATGCTAATTGCAGCACCGTAGATGAGTCTAGAAGTAATCACGTGACTTGTAGTAAGTCAGAAAGTGAAAGACACATACCATATCATATCACTTATAGGTGTTACCTAAAAATGGATACCAGGGCAGATACTTCCACGGAGAAGGGCAATCACAGATTCATTAAACAAACTTATGGTTCACCAATGGAAAGGTGTGAGGATTGGTTTCATTACGATATCGGGGTTAACAGACATATACAAACACAGGTGACATATATAATCACCAAAGACCTACAGAATACCAAGAGAGGACTACTCAACATTCTGTCATAACGTACATGGGAAAAGGATCCCAGGAAGAACAGTCATCTGTATATGTGTAAAAGAACCACATCTTCCACACCTACAACAAGCCAAACATTGTAATCAAACTTGCTGTAATAAAAAATAAAAAAATTAAATTAAAAACACGAACAAGAAGTAGTGAGACACACTTGAGGGGCTTTCTCCTGGCACATTCCATTCTAAATTCCAATCTAGAACACCACTTCCACTGAGGCTCTCTTGCCCTAGTAACCAGATTTGGTAAGGGTGAACTGCTGCCACCTGGTGGCCGTTTCACACAACAGCAGCTTTAATCCCAGCGCTAATGGTCAGTTGATATTCAAAATCATTGCAGGCCTGTAAATGACACCTGCCCTGAAAACAAATCCTGGGGTCACATATCGACCAAAAAATTCAAAGGACGTCCATATTTCAAAACGACCGTTTCAAAAGGCATATTTTACACACATTAGTGTTCTGCTTCTTTTCCTTTCTTTCCTTTTGTGTTAAAAAAAAACGGGAATGGAAAAAGGCATCCCTCAGAATGGGCAAAAATTGTTGCAAACGAATCAATGGACAGAGGTTTAATCTCCAATATATATAAACAGCTCATGCAGCTTAATATTAAAAAAACAAACAACCCAATACAAAAATGGGCAGAAGATCTAAAGAGACGTTTCTTCAAAGGAGACACAGAGATGGCCAAGACGCACATGAAAAGCTGCTCAACAGCACTAATTATTAGAGAAATGCAAATCAAAACTACAATGAGGTATCACCTCACACCCGTTAGAATCGGCATCATCAGAAAATCTACAAACAACCAATTCTGGGGAGGGTGTGGACAAAAGGAGCCCTCTTCCACTATTGGTGGGAATGTAAATTGATACAGTCACTATGGAGGACAGTATGGAGTTTCCTTAAAACAACTAGAAATAGAATTACCATCTGATCAAGCAATCCCACTTCTGGGCATATACCCAGAGAAAACCGTAAATCAAAAAGGCACATTCACCACAATGTTCATTGCAGCACTATTTACAATAGCCAGGTAATGGAAGCAACCTAAATGCCCACAGACAGATGAATGGATAAAGATGTGGTACATATATAAAATGAAATATTACTCGGCCATAAAAAGGAATGAAACTGGGTCATTTGTAGAGACATCGATGGATCAAGAGACTGTCATACAGAATGAAGTCAGAAAGAGGAAACCAAATACTGAATATTAAGGCATATATGGGGAACCTAAAAAATGGTACAGATGAACTGGTTTGCAGCGAAGAAATAGAGACACAGAGGTAGGGAACAAACGTATGGACACCAAGTGTGGGAAGCCATGGGGTGGTGGTGGTGGGATGAGTTGGGAGATTGGGATTGACCTGTATACATTTATATGCATAAAATACATAACTAATAATAACCTGCTGTATAAAAAAATAAATTAATTAATTTCAAAATTCTAAACAATAAAATTTAAAAATAAAAGAGAAAAAAGTTCTTCCCGTCTCACAGATGTATTTATAGGAATGAATTATTTCCATGCTTATATCTATAAATACATAAAAGAGGAATAAAATCTAACTTGAAACATAAAAGAAAAAAAAAAAACCTGAACCCACCATTTATACAGAGGAAAACCCTATCTGGACACTTGCTCCAGCGGTAAACAATTGTGAAATTGGTCAGAGGTGGGGAACCATCTCCCATACAGCCAGCACCCCACCCCCCACACAAGGAGCGTCCTCATTGCAAAGCTGGGGGACTGTGCCGAGGCATCTGTGCGTAAACGTGAGCTGAGCCCCAGGCCAGCTGCTGCTGAACTGTTCCCACCCTTCCCAGGTAAAACACCTGAATATGTGCAAGGGCTTGAAAGCCTAGAGGAAGGGCCGTGGAGCCACACCAGCGACAGCACGCAGGCCAACTTGGTGCCTGCAGGCCAGCCAGGGTGGTCCTGGCCCCGGGCGCTCTTCCGGAAGCTTTCCATTGCCCTGCCTGAGATACCCCTCCTGTCCTGGCCCCCACTGCTTTTTTCCTTCCTCACCTCTGTCCGGAGAGAAATTCCAGCGGAAGGTATGGGTGACACATCCTCTTCTTTACAGGTGTCAGCCTGGCAACTCCTGCAGAAAGGCCAGCAGAGCCCCACTCACACCGGGCCACCCACAAAGCTGTGGCCCCTCACTCCCACCCACCAGCAGAGCCCCGAGACTGCTGACGGGGCAGAGAATATGGAGTCAGGCACAGCTTCAGGGGCTATTGCTGCCTGGAGCGCTGTTTATATTGACCTCAACGAGGCACACCTGGGGAGGGCGGGCCGGCAGGGTAAGGCTGCCCAGGTCAGCTAATCCACAACCCTCAGGGAATCACATTGTTGAAAATGGACCTCGCTAAGGCAGAATAGAAGCCAACGGAAAAAAGGACACAATGCTAATTGCAGCACCGTAGATGAGTCTAGAAGTAATCACGTGACTTGTAGTAAGTCAGAAAGTGAAAGACACATACCATATCATATCACTTATAGGTGTTACCTAAAAATGGATACCAGGGCAGATACTTCCACGGAGAAGGGCAATCACAGATTCATTAAACAAACTTATGGTTCACCAATGGAAAGGTGTGAGGATTGGTTTCATTACGATATCGGGGTTAACAGACATATACAAACACAGGTGACATATATAATCACCAAAGACCTACAGAATACCAAGAGAGGACTACTCAACATTCTGTCATAACGTACATGGGAAAAGGATCCCAGGAAGAACAGTCATCTGTATATGTGTAAAAGAACCACATCTTCCACACCTACAACAAGCCAAACATTGTAATCAAACTTGCTGTAATAAAAAATAAAAAAATTAAATTAAAAACACGAACAAGAAGTAGTGAGACACACTTGAGGGGCTTTCTCCTGGCACATTCCATTCTAAATTCCAATCTAGAACACCACTTCCACTGAGGCTCTCTTGCCCTAGTAACCAGATTTGGTAAGGGTGAACTGCTGCCACCTGGTGGCCGTTTCACACAACAGCAGCTTTAATCCCAGCGCTAATGGTCAGTTGATATTCAAAATCATTGCAGGCCTGTAAATGACACCTGCCCTGAAAACAAATCCTGGGGTCACATATCGACCAAAAAATTCAAAGGACGTCCATATTTCAAAACGACCGTTTCAAAAGGCATATTTTACACACATTAGTGTTCTGCTTCTTTTCCTTTCTTTCCTTTTGTGTTAAAAAAAAACGGGAATGGAAAAAGGCATCCCTCAGAATGGGCAAAAATTGTTGCAAACGAATCAATGGACAGAGGTTTAATCTCCAATATATATAAACAGCTCATGCAGCTTAATATTAAAAAAACAAACAACCCAATACAAAAATGGGCAGAAGATCTAAAGAGACGTTTCTTCAAAGGAGACACAGAGATGGCCAAGACGCACATGAAAAGCTGCTCAACAGCACTAATTATTAGAGAAATGCAAATCAAAACTACAATGAGGTATCACCTCACACCCGTTAGAATCGGCATCATCAGAAAATCTACAAACAACCAATTCTGGGGAGGGTGTGGACAAAAGGAGCCCTCTTCCACTATTGGTGGGAATGTAAATTGATACAGTCACTATGGAGGACAGTATGGAGTTTCCTTAAAACAACTAGAAATAGAATTACCATCTGATCAAGCAATCCCACTTCTGGGCATATACCCAGAGAAAACCGTAAATCAAAAAGGCACATTCACCACAATGTTCATTGCAGCACTATTTACAATAGCCAGGTAATGGAAGCAACCTAAATGCCCACAGACAGATGAATGGATAAAGATGTGGTACATATATAAAATGAAATATTACTCGGCCATAAAAAGGAATGAAACTGGGTCATTTGTAGAGACATCGATGGATCAAGAGACTGTCATACAGAATGAAGTCAGAAAGAGGAAACCAAATACTGAATATTAAGGCATATATGGGGAACCTAAAAAATGGTACAGATGAACTGGTTTGCAGCGAAGAAATAGAGACACAGAGGTAGGGAACAAACGTATGGACACCAAGTGTGGGAAGCCATGGGGTGGTGGTGGTGGGATGAGTTGGGAGATTGGGATTGACCTGTATACATTTATATGCATAAAATACATAACTAATAATAACCTGCTGTATAAAAAAATAAATTAATTAATTTCAAAATTCTAAACAATAAAATTTAAAAATAAAAGAGAAAAAAGTTCTTCCCGTCTCACAGATGTATTTATAGGAATGAATTATTTCCATGCTTATATCTATAAATACATAAAAGAGGAATAAAATCTAACTTGAAACATAAAAGAAAAAAAAAAAACCTGAACCCACCATTTATACAGAGGAAAACCCTATCTGGACACTTGCTCCAGCGGTAAACAATTGTGAAATTGGTCAGAGGTGGGGAACCATCTCCCATACAGCCAGCACCCCACCCCCCACACAAGGAGTGTCCTCATTGCAAAGCTGGGGGACTGTGCCGAGGCATCTGTGCGTAAACGTGAGCTGAGCCCCAGGCCAGCTGCTGCTGAACTGTTCCCACCCTTCCCAGGTAAAACACCTGAATATGTGCAAGGGCTTGAAAGCCTAGAGGAAGGGCCGTGGAGCCACACCAGCGACAGCACGCAGGCCAACTTGGTGCCTGCAGGCCAGCCAGGGTGGTCCTGGCCCCGGGCGCTCTTCCGGAAGCTTTCCATTGCCCTGCCTGAGATACCCCTCCTGTCCTGGCCCCCACTGCTTTTTTCCTTCCTCACCTCTGTCCGGAGAGAAATTCCAGCGGAAGGTATGGGTGACACATCCTCTTCTTTACAGGTGTCAGCCTGGCAACTCCTGCAGAAAGGCCAGCAGAGCCCCACTCACACCGGGCCACCCACAAAGCTGTGGCCCCTCACTCCCACCCACCAGCAGAGCCCCGAGACTGCTGACGGGGCAGAGAATATGGAGTCAGGCACAGCTTCAGGGGCTATTGCTGCCTGGAGCGCTGTTTATATTGACCTCAACGAGGCACACCTGGGGAGGGCGGGCCGGCAGGGTAAGGCTGCCCAGGTCAGCTAATCCACAACCCTCAGGGAATCACATTGTTGAAAATGGACCTCGCTAAGGCAGAATAGAAGCCAACGGAAAAAAGGACACAATGCTAATTGCAGCACCGTAGATGAGTCTAGAAGTAATCACGTGACTTGTAGTAAGTCAGAAAGTGAAAGACACATACCATATCATATCACTTATAGGTGTTACCTAAAAATGGATACCAGGGCAGATACTTCCACGGAGAAGGGCAATCACAGATTCATTAAACAAACTTATGGTTCACCAATGGAAAGGTGTGAGGATTGGTTTCATTACGATATCGGGGTTAACAGACATATACAAACACAGGTGACATATATAATCACCAAAGACCTACAGAATACCAAGAGAGGACTACTCAACATTCTGTCATAACGTACATGGGAAAAGGATCCCAGGAAGAACAGTCATCTGTATATGTGTAAAAGAACCACATCTTCCACACCTACAACAAGCCAAACATTGTAATCAAACTTGCTGTAATAAAAAATAAAAAAATTAAATTAAAAACACGAACAAGAAGTAGTGAGACACACTTGAGGGGCTTTCTCCTGGCACATTCCATTCTAAATTCCAATCTAGAACACCACTTCCACTGAGGCTCTCTTGCCCTAGTAACCAGATTTGGTAAGGGTGAACTGCTGCCACCTGGTGGCCGTTTCACACAACAGCAGCTTTAATCCCAGCGCTAATGGTCAGTTGATATTCAAAATCATTGCAGGCCTGTAAATGACACCTGCCCTGAAAACAAATCCTGGGGTCACATATCGACCAAAAAATTCAAAGGACGTCCATATTTCAAAACGACCGTTTCAAAAGGCATATTTTACGCACATTAGTGTTCTGCTTCTTTTCCTTTCTTTCCTTTTGTGTTAAAAAAAAACTGGAATGGAAAAAGGCATCCCTCAGAATGGGCAAAAATCGTTGCAAACGAATCAATGGACAGAGGTTTAATCTCCAATATATATAAACAGCTCATGCAGCTTAATATTAAAAAAACAAACAACCCAATACAAAAATGGGCAGAAGATCTAAAGAGATGTTTCTTCAAAGGAGACACAGAGATGGCCAAGACGCACATGAAAAGCTGCTCAACAGCACTAATTATTAGAGAAATGCAAATCAAAACTACAATGAGGTATCACCTCACACCCGTTAGAATCGGCATCATCAGAAAATCTACAAACAACCAATTCTGGGGAGGGTGTGGACAAAAGGAGCCCTCTTCCACTATTGGTGGGAATGTAAATTGATACAGTCACTATGGAGAACAGTATGGAGTTTCCTAAAAAAACTAGAAATAGAATTACCATCTGATCCAGCAATCCCACTTCTGGGCATATACCCAGAGAAAACCGTAAATCAATAAGGCACATTCACCACAATGTTCATTGCAGCACTATTTACAATAGCCAGGTAATGGAAGCAACCTAAATGCCCACAGACAGATGAATGGATAAAGATGTGGTACATATATAAAATGAAATATTACTCGGCCATAAAAAGGAATGAAACTGGGTCATTTGTAGAGACATCGATGGATCAAGAGACTGTCATACAGAATGAAGTCAGAAAGAGGAAACCAAATACTGTATATTAAGGCATATATGGGGAACCTAAAAAATGGTACAGATGAACTGGTTTGCAGCGAAGAAATAGAGACACAGAGGTAGGGAACAAACGTATGGACACCAAGTGTGGGAAGCCATGGGGTGGTGGTGGTGGGATGAGTTGGGAGATTGGGATTGACCTGTATACATTTATATGCATAAAATACATAACTAATAATAACCTGCTGTATAAAAAAAATAAATTAATTAATTTCAAAATTCTAAACAATAAAATTTAAAAATAAAAGAGAAAAAAGTTCTTCCCGTCTCACAGATGTATTTATAGGAATGAATTATTTCCATGCTTATATCTATAAATACATAAAAGAGGAATAAAATCTAACTTGAAACATAAAAGAAAAAAAAAAACTGAACCCACCATTTATACAGAGGAAAACCCTATCTGGACACTTGCTCCAGCGGTAAACAATTGTGAAATTGGTCAGAGGTGGGGAACCATCTCCCATACAGCCAGCACCCCACCCCCCACACAAGGAGCATCCTCATTGCAAAGCTGGGGGACTGTGCCGAGGCATCTGTGCGTAAACGTGAGCTGAGCCCCAGGCCAGCTGCTGCTGAACTGTTCCCACCCTTCCCAGTTAAAACACCTGAATATGTACAAGGGCTTGAAAGCCTAGAGGAAGGGCCGTGGAGCCACACCAGCGACAGCACGCAGGCCAACTTGGTGCCTGCAGGCCAGCCAGGGTGGTCCTGGCCCCGGGCGCTCTTCCGGAAGCTTTCCATTGCCCTGCCTGAGATACCCCTCCTGTCCTGGCCCCCACTGCTTTTTTCCTTCCTCACCTCTGTCCGGAGAGAAATTCCAGCGGAAGGTATGGGTGACACATCCTCTTCTTTACAGGTGTCAGCCTGGCAACTCCTGCAGAAAGGCCAGCAGAGCCCCACTCACACCGGGCCACCCACAAAGCTGTGGCCCCTCACTCCCACCCACCAGCAGAGCCCCGAGACTGCTGACGGGGCAGAGAATATGGAGTCAGGCACAGCTTCAGGGGCTATTGCTGCCTGGAGCGCTGTTTATATTGACCTCAATGAGGCACACCTGGGGAGGGCGGGCCGTTAGGGTAAGGCTGCCCAGGTCAGCTAATCCACAACCCTCAGGGAATCACATTGTTGAAAATGGACCTCGCTAAGGCAGAATAGAAGCCAACGGAAAAAAGGACACAATGCTAATTGCAGCACCGTAGATGAGTCTAGAAGTAATCACGTGACTTGTAGTAAGTCAGAAAGTGAAAGACACATACCATATCATATCACTTATAGGTGTTACCTAAAAATGGATACCAGGGCAGATATTTCCACGGAGAAGGGCAATCACAGATTCATTAAACAAACTTATGGTTCACCAATGGAAAGGTGTGAGGATTGGTTTCATTACGATATCGGGGATAACAGACATATACAAACACAGGTGACATATATAATCACCAAAGACCTACAGAATACCAAGAGAGGACTACTCAACATTCTGTCATAACGTACATGGGAAAAGGATCCCAGGAAGAACAGACATCTGTATATGTGTAAAAGAACCACATCTTCCACACCTACAACAAGCCAAACATTGTAATCAAACTTGCTGTAATAAAAAATAAAAAAATTAAATTAAAAACACGAACAAGAAGTAGTGAGACACACTTGAGGGGCTTTCTCCTGGCACATTCCATTCTAAATTCCAATCTAGAACACCACTTCCACTGAGGCTCTCTTGCCCTAGTAACCAGATTTGGTAAGGGTGAACTGCTGCCACCTTGTGGCCGTTTCACACAACAGCAGCTTTAATCCCAGCGCTAATGGTTAGTTGATATTCAAAATCATTGCAGGCCTGTAAATGACACCTGCCCTGAAAACAAATCCTGGGGTCACATATCGACCAAAAAATTCAAAGGACGTCCATATTTCAAAACGACCGTTTCAAAAGGCATATTTTACGCACATTAGTGTTCTGCTTCTTTTCCTTTCTTTCCTTTTGTGTTAAAAAAAAACGGGAATGGAAAAAGGCATCCCTCAGAATGGGCGAAAATCGTTGCAAACGAATCAATGGGCAGAGGATTAATCTCCAATATATATAAACAGCTCATGCAGCTTAATATTAAAAAAACAAACAACCCAATACAAAAATGGGCAGAAGATCTAAAGAGACGTTTCTTCAAAGGAGACACAGAGATGGCCAAGACGCACATGAAAAGCTGCTCAACAGCACTAATTATTAGAGAAATGCAAATCAAAACTACAATGAGGTATCACCTCACACCCGTTAGAATCGGCATCATCAGAAAATCTACAAACAACCAATTCTGGGGAGGGTGTGGACAAAAGGAGCCCTCTTCCACTATTGGTGGGAATGTAAATTGATACAGTCACTATGGAGAACAGTATGGAGTTTCCTTAAAACAACTAGAAATAGAATTACCATCTGATCCAGCAATCCCACTTCTGGGCATATACCCAGAGAAAACCGTAAATCAAAAAGGCACATTCACCACAATGTTCATTGCAGCACTATTTACAATAGCCAGGTAATGGAAGCAACCTAAATGCCCACAGACAGATGAATGGATAAAGATGTGGTACATATATAAAATGAAATATTACTCGGCCATAAAAAGGAATGAAACTGGGTCATTTGTAGAGACATCGATGGATCAAGAGACTGTCATACAGAATGAAGTCAGAAAGAGGAAACCAAATACTGTATATTAAGGCATATATGGGGAACCTAAAAAATGGTACAGATGAACTGGTTTGCAGCGAAGAAATAGAGACACAGAGGTAGGGAACAAACGTATGGACACCAAGTGTGGGAAGCCATGGGGTGGTGGTGGTGGGATGAGTTGGGAGATTGGGATTGACCTGTATACATTTATATGCATAAAATACATAACTAATAATAACCTGCTGTATAAAAAAATAAATTAATTAATTTCAAAATTCTAAATAAAATTTAAAAATAAAAGAGAAAAAAGTTCTTCCCGTCTCACAGATGTATTTATAGGAATGAATTATTTCCATGCTTATATCTATAAATACATAAAAGAGGAATAAAATCTAACTTGAAACATAAAAGAAAAAAAAAAACCTGAACCCACCATTTATACAGAGGAAAACCCTATCTGGACACTTGCTCCAGCGGTAAACAATTGTGAAATTGGTCAGAGGTGGGGAACCATCTCCCATACAGCCAGCACCCCACCCCCCACACAAGGAGCGTCCTCATTGCAAAGCTGGGGGACTGTGCCGAGGCATCTGTGCGTAAACGTGAGCTGAGCCCCAGGCCAGCTGCTGCTGAACTGTTCCCACCCTTCCCAGGTAAAACACCTGAATATGTACAAGGGCTTGAAAGCCTAGAGGAAGGGCCGTGGAGCCACACCAGCGACAGCACGCAGGCCAACTTGGTGCCTGCAGGCCAGCCAGGGTGGTCCTGGCCCCGGGCGCTCTTCCGGAAGCTTTCCATTGCCCTGCCTGAGATACCCCTCCTGTCCTGGCCCCCACTGCTTTTTTCCTTCCTCACCTCTGTCCGGAGAGAAATTCCAGCGGAAGGTATGGGTGACACATCCTCTTCTTTACAGGTGTCAGCCTGGCAACTCCTGCAGAAAGGCCAGCAGAGCCCCACTCACACCGGGCCACCCACAAAGCTGTGGCCCCTCACTCCCACCCACCAGCAGAGCCCCGAGACTGCTGACGGGGCAGAGAATATGGAGTCAGGCACAGCTTCAGGGGCTATTGCTGCCTGGAGCGCTGTTTATATTGACCTCAACGAGGCACACCTGGGGAGGGCGGGCCGGCAGGGTAAGGCTGCCCAGGTCAGCTAATCCACAACCCTCAGGGAATCACATTGTTGAAAATGGACCTCGCTAAGGCAGAATAGAAGCCAACGGAAAAAAGGACACAATGCTAATTGCAGCACCGTAGATGAGTCTAGAAGTAATCACGTGACTTGTAGTAAGTCAGAAAGTGAAAGACACATACCATATCATATCACTTATAGGTGTTACCTAAAAATGGATACCAGGGCAGATACTTCCACGGAGAAGGGCAATCACAGATTCATTAAACAAACTTATGGTTCACCAATGGAAAGGTGTGAGGATTGGTTTCATTACGATATCGGGGTTAACAGACATATACAAACACAGGTGACATATATAATCACCAAAGACCTACAGAATACCAAGAGAGGACTACTCAACATTCTGTCATAACGTACATGGGAAAAGGATCCCAGGAAGAACAGTCATCTGTATATGTGTAAAAGAACCACATCTTCCACACCTACAACAAGCCAAACATTGTAATCAAACTTGCTGTAATAAAAAATAAAAAAATTAAATTAAAAACACGAACAAGAAGTAGTGAGACACACTTGAGGGGCTTTCTCCTGGCACATTCCATTCTAAATTCCAATCTAGAACACCACTTCCACTGAGGCTCTCTTGCCCTAGTAACCAGATTTGGTAAGGGTGAACTGCTGCCACCTGGTGGCCGTTTCACACAACAGCAGCTTTAATCCCAGCGCTAATGGTCAGTTGATATTCAAAATCATTGCAGGCCTGTAAATGACACCTGCCCTGAAAACAAATCCTGGGGTCACATATCGACCAAAAAATTCAAAGGACGTCCATATTTCAAAACGACCGTTTCAAAAGGCATATTTTACGCACATTAGTGTTCTGCTTCTTTTCCTTTCTTTCCTTTTGTGTTAAAAAAAATCGGGAATGGAAAAAGGCATCCCTCAGAATGGGCAAAAATTGTTGCAAACGAATCAATGGACAGAGGTTTAATCTCCAATATATATAAACAGCTCATGCAGCTTAATATTAAAAAAACAAACAACCCAATACAAAAATGGGCAGAAGATCTAAAGAGACGTTTCTTCAAAGGAGACACAGAGATGGCCAAGACGCACATGAAAAGCTGCTCAACAGCACTAATTATTAGAGAAATGCAAATCAAAACTACAATGAGGTATCACCTCACACCCGTTAGAATCGGCATCATCAGAAAATCTACAAACAACCAATTCTGGGGAGGGTGTGGACAAAAGGAGCCCTCTTCCACTATTGGTGGGAATGTAAATTGATACAGTCACTATGGAGAACAGTATGGAGTTTCCTAAAAAAACTAGAAATAGAATTACCATCTGATCAAGCAATCCCACTTCTGGGCATATACCCAGAGAAAACCGTAAATCAAAAAGGCACATTCACCACAATGTTCATTGCAGCACTATTTACAATAGCCAGGTAATGGAAGCAACCTAAATGCCCACAGACAGATGAATGGATAAAGATGTGGTACATATATAAAATGAAATATTACTCGGCCATAAAAAGGAATGAAACTGGGTCATTTGTAGAGACATCGATGGATCAAGAGACTGTCATACAGAATGAAGTCAGAAAGAGGAAACCAAATACTGTATATTAAGGCATATATGGGGAACCTAAAAAATGGTACAGATGAACTGGTTTGCAGCGAAGAAATAGAGACACAGAGGTAGGGAACAAACGTATGGACACCAAGTGTGGGAAGCCATGGGGTGGTGGTGGTGGGATGAGTTGGGAGATTGGGATTGACCTGTATACATTTATATGCATAAAATACATAACTAATAATAACCTGCTGTATAAAAAAATAAATTAATTAATTTCAAAATTCTAAACAATAAAATTTAAAAATAAAAGAGAAAAAAGTTCTTCCCGTCTCACAGATGTATTTATAGGAATGAATTATTTCCATGCTTATATCTATAAATACATAAAAGAGGAATAAAATCTAACTTGAAACATAAAAGAAAAAAAAAAAACTGAACCCACCATTTATACAGAGGAAAACCCTATCTGGACACTTGCTCCAGCGGTAAACAATTGTGAAATTGGTCAGAGGTGGGGAACCATCTCCCATACAGCCAGCACCCCACCCCCCACACAAGGAGCGTCCTCATTGCAAAGCTGGGGGACTGTGCCGAGGCATCTGTGCGTAAACGTGAGCTGAGCCCCAGGCCAGATGCTGCTGAACTGTTCCCACCCTTCCCAGGTAAAACACCTGAATATGTACAAGGGCTTGAAAGCCTAGAGGAAGGGCCGTGGAGCCACACCAGCGACAGCACGCAGGCCAACTTGGTGCCTGCAGGCCAGCCAGGGTGGTCCTGGCCCCGGGCGCTCTTCCGGAAGCTTTCCATTGCCCTGCCTGAGATACCCCTCCTGTCCTGGCCCCCACTGCTTTTTTCCTTCCTCACCTCTGTCCGGAGAGAAATTCCAGCGGAAGGTATGGGTGACACATCCTCTTCTTTACAGGTGTCAGCCTGGCAACTCCTGCAGAAAGGCCAGCAGAGCCCCACTCACACCGGGCCACCCACAAAGCTGTGGCCCCTCACTCCCACCCACCAGCAGAGCCCCGAGACTGCTGACGGGGCAGAGAATATGGAGTCAGGCACAGCTTCAGGGGCTATTGCTGCCTGGAGCGCTGTTTATATTGACCTCAACGAGGCACACCTGGGGAGGGCGGGCCGGCAGGGTAAGGCTGCCCAGGTCAGCTAATCCACAACCCTCAGGGAATCACATTGTTGAAAATGGACCTCGCTAAGGCAGAATAGAAGCCAACGGAAAAAAGGACACAATGCTAATTGCAGCACCGTAGATGAGTCTAGAAGTAATCACGTGACTTGTAGTAAGTCAGAAAGTGAAAGACACATACCATATCATATCACTTATAGGTGTTACCTAAAAATGGATACCAGGGCAGATACTTCCACGGAGAAGGGCAATCACAGATTCATTAAACAAACTTATGGTTCACCAATGGAAAGGTGTGAGGATTGGTTTCATTACGATATCGGGGTTAACAGACATATACAAACACAGGTGACATATATAATCACCAAAGACCTACAGAATACCAAGAGAGGACTACTCAACATTCTGTCATAACGTACATGGGAAAAGGATCCCAGGAAGAACAGTCATCTGTATATGTGTAAAAGAACCACATCTTCCACACCTACAACAAGCCAAACATTGTAATCAAACTTGCTGTAATAAAAAATAAAAAAAATTAAATTAAAAACACGAACAAGAAGTAGTGAGACACACTTGAGGGGCTTTCTCCTGGCACATTCCATTCTAAATTCCAATCTAGAACACCACTTCCACTGAGGCTCTCTTGCCCTAGTAACCAGATTTGGTAAGGGTGAACTGCTGCCACCTGGTGGCCGTTTCACACAACAGCAGCTTTAATCCCAGCGCTAATGGTCAGTTGATATTCAAAATCATTGCAGGCCTGTAAATGACACCTGCCCTGAAAACAAATCCTGGGGTCACATATCGACCAAAAAATTCAAAGGACGTCCATATTTCAAAACGACCGTTTCAAAAGGCATATTTTACGCACATTAGTGTTCTGCTTCTTTTCCTTTCTTTCCTTTTGTGTTAAAAAAAAAACTGGAATGGAAAAAGGCATCCCTCAGAATGGGCAAAAATCGTTGCAAACGAATCAATGGACAGAGGTTTAATCTCCAATATATATAAACAGCTCATGCAGCTTAATATTAAAAAAACAAACAACCCAATACAAAAATGGGCAGAAGATCTAAAGAGACGTTTCTTCAAAGGAGACACAGAGATGGCCAAGACGCACATGAAAAGCTGCTCAACAGCACTAATTATTAGAGAAATGCAAATCAAAACTACAATGAGGTATCACCTCACACCCGTTAGAATCGGCATCATCAGAAAATCTACAAACAACCAATTCTGGGGAGGGTGTGGACAAAAGGAGCCCTCTTCCACTATTGGTGGGAATGTAAATTGATACAGTCACTATGGAGAACAGTATGGAGTTTCCTTAAAAAAACTAGAAATAGAATTACCATCTGATCCAGCAATCCCACTTCTGGGCATATACCCAGAGAAAACCGTAAATCAAAAAGGCACATTCACCACAATGTTCATTGCAGCACTATTTACAATAGCCAGGTAATGGAAGCAACCTAAATGCCCACAGACAGATGAATGGATAAAGATGTGTTACATATATAAAATGAAATATTACTCGGCCATAAAAAGGAATGAAACTGGGTCATTTGTAGAGACATCGATGGATCAAGAGACTGTCATACAGAATGAAGTCAGAAAGAGGAAACCAAATACTGAATATTAAGGCATATATGTGGAACCTAAAAAATGGTACAGATGAACTGGTTTGCAGCGAAGAAATAGAGACACAGAGGTAGGGAACAAACGTATGGACACCAAGTGTGGGAAGCCATGGGGTGGTGGTGGTGGGATGAGTTGGGAGATTGGGATTGACCTGTATACATTTATATGCATAAAATACATAACTAATAATAACCTGCTGTATAAAAAAAATAAATTAATTAATTTCAAAATTCTAAACAATAAAATTTAAAAATAAAAGAGAAAAAAGTTCTTCCCGTCTCACAGATGTATTTATAGGAATGAATTATTTCCATGCTTATATCTATAAATACATAAAAGAGGAATAAAATCTAACTTGAAACATAAAAGAAAAAAAAACCTGAACCCACCATTTATACAGAGGAAAACCCTATCTGGACACTTGCTCCAGCGGTAAACAATTGTGAAATTGGTCAGAGGTGGGGAACCATCTCCCATACAGCCAGCACCCCACCCCCCACACAAGGAGCGTCCTCATTGCAAAGCTGGGGGACTGTGCTGAGGCATCTGTGCGTAAACGTGAGCTGAGCCCCAGGCCAGCTGCTGCTGAACTGTTCCCACCCTTCCCAGGTAAAACACCTGAATATGTACAAGGGCTTGAAAGCCTAGAGGAAGGGCCGTGGAGCCACACCAGCGACAGCACGCAGGCCAACTTGGTGCCTGCAGGCCAGCCAGGGTGGTCCTGGCCCCGGGCGCTCTTCCGGAAGCTTTCCATTGCCCTGCCTGAGATACCCCTCCTGTCCTGGCCCCCACTGCTTTTTTCCTTCCTCACCTCTGTCCGGAGAGAAATTCCAGCGGAAGGTATGGGTGACACATCCTCTTCTTTACAGGTGTCAGCCTGGCAACTCCTGCAGAAAGGCCAGCAGAGCCCCACTCACACCGGGCCACCCACAAAGCTGTGGCCCCTCACTCCCACCCACCAGCAGAGCCCCGAGACTGCTGACGGGGCAGAGAATATGGAGTCAGGCACAGCTTCAGGGGCTATTGCTGCCTGGAGCGCTGTTTATATTGACCTCAACGAGGCACACCTGGGGAGGGCGGGCCGGCAGGGTAAGGCTGCCCAGGTCAGCTAATCCACAACCCTCAGGGAATCACATTGTTGAAAATGGACCTCGCTAAGGCAGAATAGAAGCCAACGGAAAAAAGGACACAATGCTAATTGCAGCACCGTAGATGAGTCTAGAAGTAATCACGTGACTTGTAGTAAGTCAGAAAGTGAAAGACACATACCATATCATATCACTTATAGGTGTTACCTAAAAATGGATACCAGGGCAGATACTTCCACGGAGAAGGGCAATCACAGATTCATTAAACAAACTTATGGTTCACCAATGGAAAGGTGTGAGGATTGGTTTCATTACGATATCGGGGTTAACAGACATATACAAACACAGGTGACATATATAATCACCAAAGACCTACAGAATACCAAGAGAGGACTACTCAACATTCTGTCATAACGTACATGGGAAAAGGATCCCAGGAAGAACAGTCATCTGTATATGTGTAAAAGAACCACATCTTCCACACCTACAACAAGCCAAACATTGTAATCAAACTTGCTGTAATAAAAAATAAAAAAATTAAATTAAAAACACGAACAAGAAGTAGTGAGACACACTTGAGGGGCTTTCTCCTGGCACATTCCATTCTAAATTCCAATCTAGAACACCACTTCCACTGAGGCTCTCTTGCCCTAGTAACCAGATTTGGTAAGGGTGAACTGCTGCCACCTGGTGGCCGTTTCACACAACAGCAGCTTTAATCCCAGCGCTAATGGTCAGTTGATATTCAAAATCATTGCAGGCCTGTAAATGACACCTGCCCTGAAAACAAATCCTGGGGTCACATATCGACCAAAAAATTCAAAGGACGTCCATATTTCAAAACGACCGTTTCAAAAGGCATATTTTACACACATTAGTGTTCTGCTTCTTTTCCTTTCTTTCCTTTTGTGTTAAAAAAAAACGGGAATGGAAAAAGGCATCCCTCAGAATGGGCAAAAATTGTTGCAAACGAATCAATGGACAGAGGTTTAATCTCCAATATATATAAACAGCTCATGCAGCTTAATATTAAAAAAACAAACAACCCAATACAAAAATGGGCAGAAGATCTAAAGAGACGTTTCTTCAAAGGAGACACAGAGATGGCCAAGACGCACATGAAAAGCTGCTCAACAGCACTAATTATTAGAGAAATGCAAATCAAAACTACAATGAGGTATCACCTCACACCCGTTAGAATCGGCATCATCAGAAAATCTACAAACAACCAATTCTGGGGAGGGTGTGGACAAAAGGAGCCCTCTTCCACTATTGGTGGGAATGTAAATTGATACAGTCACTATGGAGGACAGTATGGAGTTTCCTTAAAACAACTAGAAATAGAATTACCATCTGATCAAGCAATCCCACTTCTGGGCATATACCCAGAGAAAACCGTAAATCAAAAAGGCACATTCACCACAATGTTCATTGCAGCACTATTTACAATAGCCAGGTAATGGAAGCAACCTAAATGCCCACAGACAGATGAATGGATAAAGATGTGGTACATATATAAAATGAAATATTACTCGGCCATAAAAAGGAATGAAACTGGGTCATTTGTAGAGACATCGATGGATCAAGAGACTGTCATACAGAATGAAGTCAGAAAGAGGAAACCAAATACTGAATATTAAGGCATATATGGGGAACCTAAAAAATGGTACAGATGAACTGGTTTGCAGCGAAGAAATAGAGACACAGAGGTAGGGAACAAACGTATGGACACCAAGTGTGGGAAGCCATGGGGTGGTGGTGGTGGGATGAGTTGGGAGATTGGGATTGACCTGTATACATTTATATGCATAAAATACATAACTAATAATAACCTGCTGTATAAAAAAATAAATTAATTAATTTCAAAATTCTAAACAATAAAATTTAAAAATAAAAGAGAAAAAAGTTCTTCCCGTCTCACAGATGTATTTATAGGAATGAATTATTTCCATGCTTATATCTATAAATACATAAAAGAGGAATAAAATCTAACTTGAAACATAAAAGAAAAAAAAAAAACCTGAACCCACCATTTATACAGAGGAAAACCCTATCTGGACACTTGCTCCAGCGGTAAACAATTGTGAAATTGGTCAGAGGTGGGGAACCATCTCCCATACAGCCAGCACCCCACCCCCCACACAAGGAGCGTCCTCATTGCAAAGCTGGGGGACTGTGCCGAGGCATCTGTGCGTAAACGTGAGCTGAGCCCCAGGCCAGCTGCTGCTGAACTGTTCCCACCCTTCCCAGGTAAAACACCTGAATATGTGCAAGGGCTTGAAAGCCTAGAGGAAGGGCCGTGGAGCCACACCAGCGACAGCACGCAGGCCAACTTGGTGCCTGCAGGCCAGCCAGGGTGGTCCTGGCCCCGGGCGCTCTTCCGGAAGCTTTCCATTGCCCTGCCTGAGATACCCCTCCTGTCCTGGCCCCCACTGCTTTTTTCCTTCCTCACCTCTGTCCGGAGAGAAATTCCAGCGGAAGGTATGGGTGACACATCCTCTTCTTTACAGGTGTCAGCCTGGCAACTCCTGCAGAAAGGCCAGCAGAGCCCCACTCACACCGGGCCACCCACAAAGCTGTGGCCCCTCACTCCCACCCACCAGCAGAGCCCCGAGACTGCTGACGGGGCAGAGAATATGGAGTCAGGCACAGCTTCAGGGGCTATTGCTGCCTGGAGCGCTGTTTATATTGACCTCAACGAGGCACACCTGGGGAGGGCGGGCCGGCAGGGTAAGGCTGCCCAGGTCAGCTAATCCACAACCCTCAGGGAATCACATTGTTGAAAATGGACCTCGCTAAGGCAGAATAGAAGCCAACGGAAAAAAGGACACAATGCTAATTGCAGCACCGTAGATGAGTCTAGAAGTAATCACGTGACTTGTAGTAAGTCAGAAAGTGAAAGACACATACCATATCATATCACTTATAGGTGTTACCTAAAAATGGATACCAGGGCAGATACTTCCACGGAGAAGGGCAATCACAGATTCATTAAACAAACTTATGGTTCACCAATGGAAAGGTGTGAGGATTGGTTTCATTACGATATCGGGGTTAACAGACATATACAAACACAGGTGACATATATAATCACCAAAGACCTACAGAATACCAAGAGAGGACTACTCAACATTCTGTCATAACGTACATGGGAAAAGGATCCCAGGAAGAACAGTCATCTGTATATGTGTAAAAGAACCACATCTTCCACACCTACAACAAGCCAAACATTGTAATCAAACTTGCTGTAATAAAAAATAAAAAAATTAAATTAAAAACACGAACAAGAAGTAGTGAGACACACTTGAGGGGCTTTCTCCTGGCACATTCCATTCTAAATTCCAATCTAGAACACCACTTCCACTGAGGCTCTCTTGCCCTAGTAACCAGATTTGGTAAGGGTGAACTGCTGCCACCTGGTGGCCGTTTCACACAACAGCAGCTTTAATCCCAGCGCTAATGGTCAGTTGATATTCAAAATCATTGCAGGCCTGTAAATGACACCTGCCCTGAAAACAAATCCTGGGGTCACATATCGACCAAAAAATTCAAAGGACGTCCATATTTCAAAACGACCGTTTCAAAAGGCATATTTTACACACATTAGTGTTCTGCTTCTTTTCCTTTCTTTCCTTTTGTGTTAAAAAAAAACGGGAATGGAAAAAGGCATCCCTCAGAATGGGCAAAAATTGTTGCAAACGAATCAATGGACAGAGGTTTAATCTCCAATATATATAAACAGCTCATGCAGCTTAATATTAAAAAAACAAACAACCCAATACAAAAATGGGCAGAAGATCTAAAGAGACGTTTCTTCAAAGGAGACACAGAGATGGCCAAGACGCACATGAAAAGCTGCTCAACAGCACTAATTATTAGAGAAATGCAAATCAAAACTACAATGAGGTATCACCTCACACCCGTTAGAATCGGCATCATCAGAAAATCTACAAACAACCAATTCTGGGGAGGGTGTGGACAAAAGGAGCCCTCTTCCACTATTGGTGGGAATGTAAATTGATACAGTCACTATGGAGGACAGTATGGAGTTTCCTTAAAACAACTAGAAATAGAATTACCATCTGATCAAGCAATCCCACTTCTGGGCATATACCCAGAGAAAACCGTAAATCAAAAAGGCACATTCACCACAATGTTCATTGCAGCACTATTTACAATAGCCAGGTAATGGAAGCAACCTAAATGCCCACAGACAGATGAATGGATAAAGATGTGGTACATATATAAAATGAAATATTACTCGGCCATAAAAAGGAATGAAACTGGGTCATTTGTAGAGACATCGATGGATCAAGAGACTGTCATACAGAATGAAGTCAGAAAGAGGAAACCAAATACTGAATATTAAGGCATATATGGGGAACCTAAAAAATGGTACAGATGAACTGGTTTGCAGCGAAGAAATAGAGACACAGAGGTAGGGAACAAACGTATGGACACCAAGTGTGGGAAGCCATGGGGTGGTGGTGGTGGGATGAGTTGGGAGATTGGGATTGACCTGTATACATTTATATGCATAAAATACATAACTAATAATAACCTGCTGTATAAAAAAATAAATTAATTAATTTCAAAATTCTAAACAATAAAATTTAAAAATAAAAGAGAAAAAAGTTCTTCCCGTCTCACAGATGTATTTATAGGAATGAATTATTTCCATGCTTATATCTATAAATACATAAAAGAGGAATAAAATCTAACTTGAAACATAAAAGAAAAAAAAAAAACCTGAACCCACCATTTATACAGAGGAAAACCCTATCTGGACACTTGCTCCAGCGGTAAACAATTGTGAAATTGGTCAGAGGTGGGGAACCATCTCCCATACAGCCAGCACCCCACCCCCCACACAAGGAGCGTCCTCATTGCAAAGCTGGGGGACTGTGCCGAGGCATCTGTGCGTAAACGTGAGCTGAGCCCCAGGCCAGCTGCTGCTGAACTGTTCCCACCCTTCCCAGGTAAAACACCTGAATATGTGCAAGGGCTTGAAAGCCTAGAGGAAGGGCCGTGGAGCCACACCAGCGACAGCACGCAGGCCAACTTGGTGCCTGCAGGCCAGCCAGGGTGGTCCTGGCCCCGGGCGCTCTTCCGGAAGCTTTCCATTGCCCTGCCTGAGATACCCCTCCTGTCCTGGCCCCCACTGCTTTTTTCCTTCCTCACCTCTGTCCGGAGAGAAATTCCAGCGGAAGGTATGGGTGACACATCCTCTTCTTTACAGGTGTCAGCCTGGCAACTCCTGCAGAAAGGCCAGCAGAGCCCCACTCACACCGGGCCACCCACAAAGCTGTGGCCCCTCACTCCCACCCACCAGCAGAGCCCCGAGACTGCTGACGGGGCAGAGAATATGGAGTCAGGCACAGCTTCAGGGGCTATTGCTGCCTGGAGCGCTGTTTATATTGACCTCAACGAGGCACACCTGGGGAGGGCGGGCCGGCAGGGTAAGGCTGCCCAGGTCAGCTAATCCACAACCCTCAGGGAATCACATTGTTGAAAATGGACCTCGCTAAGGCAGAATAGAAGCCAACGGAAAAAAGGACACAATGCTAATTGCAGCACCGTAGATGAGTCTAGAAGTAATCACGTGACTTGTAGTAAGTCAGAAAGTGAAAGACACATACCATATCATATCACTTATAGGTGTTACCTAAAAATGGATACCAGGGCAGATACTTCCACGGAGAAGGGCAATCACAGATTCATTAAACAAACTTATGGTTCACCAATGGAAAGGTGTGAGGATTGGTTTCATTACGATATCGGGGTTAACAGACATATACAAACACAGGTGACATATATAATCACCAAAGACCTACAGAATACCAAGAGAGGACTACTCAACATTCTGTCATAACGTACATGGGAAAAGGATCCCAGGAAGAACAGTCATCTGTATATGTGTAAAAGAACCACATCTTCCACACCTACAACAAGCCAAACATTGTAATCAAACTTGCTGTAATAAAAAATAAAAAAATTAAATTAAAAACACGAACAAGAAGTAGTGAGACACACTTGAGGGGCTTTCTCCTGGCACATTCCATTCTAAATTCCAATCTAGAACACCACTTCCACTGAGGCTCTCTTGCCCTAGTAACCAGATTTGGTAAGGGTGAACTGCTGCCACCTGGTGGCCGTTTCACACAACAGCAGCTTTAATCCCAGCGCTAATGGTCAGTTGATATTCAAAATCATTGCAGGCCTGTAAATGACACCTGCCCTGAAAACAAATCCTGGGGTCACATATCGACCAAAAAATTCAAAGGACGTCCATATTTCAAAACGACCGTTTCAAAAGGCATATTTTACGCACATTAGTGTTCTGCTTCTTTTCCTTTCTTTCCTTTTGTGTTAAAAAAAAACTGGAATGGAAAAAGGCATCCCTCAGAATGGGCAAAAATCGTTGCAAACGAATCAATGGACAGAGGTTTAATCTCCAATATATATAAACAGCTCATGCAGCTTAATATTAAAAAAACAAACAACCCAATACAAAAATGGGCAGAAGATCTAAAGAGATGTTTCTTCAAAGGAGACACAGAGATGGCCAAGACGCACATGAAAAGCTGCTCAACAGCACTAATTATTAGAGAAATGCAAATCAAAACTACAATGAGGTATCACCTCACACCCGTTAGAATCGGCATCATCAGAAAATCTACAAACAACCAATTCTGGGGAGGGTGTGGACAAAAGGAGCCCTCTTCCACTATTGGTGGGAATGTAAATTGATACAGTCACTATGGAGAACAGTATGGAGTTTCCTAAAAAAACTAGAAATAGAATTACCATCTGATCCAGCAATCCCACTTCTGGGCATATACCCAGAGAAAACCGTAAATCAATAAGGCACATTCACCACAATGTTCATTGCAGCACTATTTACAATAGCCAGGTAATGGAAGCAACCTAAATGCCCACAGACAGATGAATGGATAAAGATGTGGTACATATATAAAATGAAATATTACTCGGCCATAAAAAGGAATGAAACTGGGTCATTTGTAGAGACATCGATGGATCAAGAGACTGTCATACAGAATGAAGTCAGAAAGAGGAAACCAAATACTGTATATTAAGGCATATATGGGGAACCTAAAAAATGGTACAGATGAACTGGTTTGCAGCGAAGAAATAGAGACACAGAGGTAGGGAACAAACGTATGGACACCAAGTGTGGGAAGCCATGGGGTGGTGGTGGTGGGATGAGTTGGGAGATTGGGATTGACCTGTATACATTTATATGCATAAAATACATAACTAATAATAACCTGCTGTATAAAAAAAATAAATTAATTAATTTCAAAATTCTAAACAATAAAATTTAAAAATAAAAGAGAAAAAAGTTCTTCCCGTCTCACAGATGTATTTATAGGAATGAATTATTTCCATGCTTATATCTATAAATACATAAAAGAGGAATAAAATCTAACTTGAAACATAAAAGAAAAAAAAAAACTGAACCCACCATTTATACAGAGGAAAACCCTATCTGGACACTTGCTCCAGCGGTAAACAATTGTGAAATTGGTCAGAGGTGGGGAACCATCTCCCATACAGCCAGCACCCCACCCCCCACACAAGGAGCATCCTCATTGCAAAGCTGGGGGACTGTGCCGAGGCATCTGTGCGTAAACGTGAGCTGAGCCCCAGGCCAGCTGCTGCTGAACTGTTCCCACCCTTCCCAGTTAAAACACCTGAATATGTACAAGGGCTTGAAAGCCTAGAGGAAGGGCCGTGGAGCCACACCAGCGACAGCACGCAGGCCAACTTGGTGCCTGCAGGCCAGCCAGGGTGGTCCTGGCCCCGGGCGCTCTTCCGGAAGCTTTCCATTGCCCTGCCTGAGATACCCCTCCTGTCCTGGCCCCCACTGCTTTTTTCCTTCCTCACCTCTGTCCGGAGAGAAATTCCAGCGGAAGGTATGGGTGACACATCCTCTTCTTTACAGGTGTCAGCCTGGCAACTCCTGCAGAAAGGCCAGCAGAGCCCCACTCACACCGGGCCACCCACAAAGCTGTGGCCCCTCACTCCCACCCACCAGCAGAGCCCCGAGACTGCTGACGGGGCAGAGAATATGGAGTCAGGCACAGCTTCAGGGGCTATTGCTGCCTGGAGCGCTGTTTATATTGACCTCAATGAGGCACACCTGGGGAGGGCGGGCCGTTAGGGTAAGGCTGCCCAGGTCAGCTAATCCACAACCCTCAGGGAATCACATTGTTGAAAATGGACCTCGCTAAGGCAGAATAGAAGCCAACGGAAAAAAGGACACAATGCTAATTGCAGCACCGTAGATGAGTCTAGAAGTAATCACGTGACTTGTAGTAAGTCAGAAAGTGAAAGACACATACCATATCATATCACTTATAGGTGTTACCTAAAAATGGATACCAGGGCAGATATTTCCACGGAGAAGGGCAATCACAGATTCATTAAACAAACTTATGGTTCACCAATGGAAAGGTGTGAGGATTGGTTTCATTACGATATCGGGGATAACAGACATATACAAACACAGGTGACATATATAATCACCAAAGACCTACAGAATACCAAGAGAGGACTACTCAACATTCTGTCATAACGTACATGGGAAAAGGATCCCAGGAAGAACAGACATCTGTATATGTGTAAAAGAACCACATCTTCCACACCTACAACAAGCCAAACATTGTAATCAAACTTGCTGTAATAAAAAATAAAAAAATTAAATTAAAAACACGAACAAGAAGTAGTGAGACACACTTGAGGGGCTTTCTCCTGGCACATTCCATTCTAAATTCCAATCTAGAACACCACTTCCACTGAGGCTCTCTTGCCCTAGTAACCAGATTTGGTAAGGGTGAACTGCTGCCACCTTGTGGCCGTTTCACACAACAGCAGCTTTAATCCCAGCGCTAATGGTTAGATGATATTCAAAATCATTGCAGGCCTGTAAATGACACCTGCCCTGAAAACAAATCCTGGGGTCACATATCGACCAAAAAATTCAAAGGACGTCCATATTTCAAAACGACCGTTTCAAAAGGCATATTTTACGCACATTAGTGTTCTGCTTCTTTTCCTTTCTTTCCTTTTGTGTTAAAAAAAAACGGGAATGGAAAAAGGCATCCCTCAGAATGGGCGAAAATCGTTGCAAACGAATCAATGGGCAGAGGATTAATCTCCAATATATATAAACAGCTCATGCAGCTTAATATTAAAAAAACAAACAACCCAATACAAAAATGGGCAGAAGATCTAAAGAGACGTTTCTTCAAAGGAGACACAGAGATGGCCAAGACGCACATGAAAAGCTGCTCAACAGCACTAATTATTAGAGAAATGCAAATCAAAACTACAATGAGGTATCACCTCACACCCGTTAGAATCGGCATCATCAGAAAATCTACAAACAACCAATTCTGGGGAGGGTGTGGACAAAAGGAGCCCTCTTCCACTATTGGTGGGAATGTAAATTGATACAGTCACTATGGAGAACAGTATGGAGTTTCCTTAAAACAACTAGAAATAGAATTACCATCTGATCCAGCAATCCCACTTCTGGGCATATACCCAGAGAAAACCGTAAATCAAAAAGGCACATTCACCACAATGTTCATTGCAGCACTATTTACAATAGCCAGGTAATGGAAGCAACCTAAATGCCCACAGACAGATGAATGGATAAAGATGTGGTACATATATAAAATGAAATATTACTCGGCCATAAAAAGGAATGAAACTGGGTCATTTGTAGAGACATCGATGGATCAAGAGACTGTCATACAGAATGAAGTCAGAAAGAGGAAACCAAATACTGTATATTAAGGCATATATGGGGAACCTAAAAAATGGTACAGATGAACTGGTTTGCAGCGAAGAAATAGAGACACAGAGGTAGGGAACAAACGTATGGACACCAAGTGTGGGAAGCCATGGGGTGGTGGTGGTGGGATGAGTTGGGAGATTGGGATTGACCTGTATACATTTATATGCATAAAATACATAACTAATAATAACCTGCTGTATAAAAAAATAAATTAATTAATTTCAAAATTCTAAATAAAATTTAAAAATAAAAGAGAAAAAAGTTCTTCCCGTCTCACAGATGTATTTATAGGAATGAATTATTTCCATGCTTATATCTATAAATACATAAAAGAGGAATAAAATCTAACTTGAAACATAAAAGAAAAAAAAAAACCTGAACCCACCATTTATACAGAGGAAAACCCTATCTGGACACTTGCTCCAGCGGTAAACAATTGTGAAATTGGTCAGAGGTGGGGAACCATCTCCCATACAGCCAGCACCCCACCCCCCACACAAGGAGCGTCCTCATTGCAAAGCTGGGGGACTGTGCCGAGGCATCTGTGCGTAAACGTGAGCTGAGCCCCAGGCCAGCTGCTGCTGAACTGTTCCCACCCTTCCCAGGTAAAACACCTGAATATGTACAAGGGCTTGAAAGCCTAGAGGAAGGGCCGTGGAGCCACACCAGCGACAGCACGCAGGCCAACTTGGTGCCTGCAGGCCAGCCAGGGTGGTCCTGGCCCCGGGCGCTCTTCCGGAAGCTTTCCATTGCCCTGCCTGAGATACCCCTCCTGTCCTGGCCCCCACTGCTTTTTTCCTTCCTCACCTCTGTCCGGAGAGAAATTCCAGCGGAAGGTATGGGTGACACATCCTCTTCTTTACAGGTGTCAGCCTGGCAACTCCTGCAGAAAGGCCAGCAGAGCCCCACTCACACCGGGCCACCCACAAAGCTGTGGCCCCTCACTCCCACCCACCAGCAGAGCCCCGAGACTGCTGACGGGGCAGAGAATATGGAGTCAGGCACAGCTTCAGGGGCTATTGCTGCCTGGAGCGCTGTTTATATTGACCTCAACGAGGCACACCTGGGGAGGGCGGGCCGGCAGGGTAAGGCTGCCCAGGTCAGCTAATCCACAACCCTCAGGGAATCACATTGTTGAAAATGGACCTCGCTAAGGCAGAATAGAAGCCAACGGAAAAAAGGACACAATGCTAATTGCAGCACCGTAGATGAGTCTAGAAGTAATCACGTGACTTGTAGTAAGTCAGAAAGTGAAAGACACATACCATATCATATCACTTATAGGTGTTACCTAAAAATGGATACCAGGGCAGATACTTCCACGGAGAAGGGCAATCACAGATTCATTAAACAAACTTATGGTTCACCAATGGAAAGGTGTGAGGATTGGTTTCATTACGATATCGGGGTTAACAGACATATACAAACACAGGTGACATATATAATCACCAAAGACCTACAGAATACCAAGAGAGGACTACTCAACATTCTGTCATAACGTACATGGGAAAAGGATCCCAGGAAGAACAGTCATCTGTATATGTGTAAAAGAACCACATCTTCCACACCTACAACAAGCCAAACATTGTAATCAAACTTGCTGTAATAAAAAATAAAAAAATTAAATTAAAAACACGAACAAGAAGTAGTGAGACACACTTGAGGGGCTTTCTCCTGGCACATTCCATTCTAAATTCCAATCTAGAACACCACTTCCACTGAGGCTCTCTTGCCCTAGTAACCAGATTTGGTAAGGGTGAACTGCTGCCACCTGGTGGCCGTTTCACACAACAGCAGCTTTAATCCCAGCACTAATGGTCAGTTGATATTCAAAATCATTGCAGGCCTGTAAATGACACCTGCCCTGAAAACAAATCCTGGGGTCACATATCGACCAAAAAATTCAAAGGACGTCCATATTTCAAAACGACCGTTTCAAAAGGCATATTTTACGCACATTAGTGTTCTGCTTCTTTTCCTTTCTTTCCTTTTGTGTTAAAAAAAAAACTGGAATGGAAAAAGGCATCCCTCAGAATGGGCAAAAATCGTTGCAAACGAATCAATGGACAGAGGTTTAATCTCCAATATATATAAACAGCTCATGCAGCTTAATATTAAAAAAACAAACAACCCAATACAAAAATGGGCAGAAGATCTAAAGAGATGTTTCTTCAAAGGAGACACAGAGATGGCCAAGACGCACATGAAAAGCTGCTCAACAGCACTAATTATTAGAGAAATGCAAATCAAAACTACAATGAGGTATCACCTCACACCCGTTAGAATCGGCATCATCAGAAAATCTACAAACAACCAATTCTGGGGAGGGTGTGGACAAAAGGAGCCCTCTTCCACTATTGGTGGGAATGTAAATAGATACAGTCACTATGGAGAACAGTATGGAGTTTCCTAAAAAAACTAGAAATAGAATTACCATCTGATCCAGCAATCCCACTTCTGGGCATATACCCAGAGAAAACCGTAAATCAAAAAGGCACATTCACCACAATGTTCATTGCAGCACTATTTACAATAGCCAGGTAATGGAAGCAACCTAAATGCCCACAGACAGATGAATGGATAAAGATGTGGTACATATATAAAATGAAATATTACTCGGCCATAAAAAGGAATGAAACTGGGTCATTTGTAGAGACATCGATGGATCAAGAGACTGTCATACAGAATGAAGTCAGAAAGAGGAAACCAAATACTGTATATTAAGGCATATATGGGGAACCTAAAAAATGGTACAGATGAACTGGTTTGCAGCGAAGAAATAGAGACACAGAGGTAGGGAACAAACGTATGGACACCAAGTGTGGGAAGCCATGGGGTGGTGGTGGTGGGATGAGTTGGGAGATTGGGATTGACCTGTATACATTTATATGCATAAAATACATAACTAATAATAACCTGCTGTATAAAAAAAATAAATTAATTAATTTCAAAATTCTAAACAATAAAATTTAAAAATAAAAGAGAAAAAAGTTCTTCCCGTCTCACAGATGTATTTATAGGAATGAATTATTTCCATGCTTATATCTATAAATACATAAAAGAGGAATAAAATCTAACTTGAAACATAAAAGAAAAAAAAAAAACTGAACCCACCATTTATACAGAGGAAAACCCTATCTGGACACTTGCTCCAGCGGTAAACAATTCTGAAATTGGTCAGAGGTGGGGAACCATCTCCCATACAGCCAGCACCCCACCCCCCACACAAGGAGCGTCCTCATTGCAAAGCTGGGGGACTGTGCCGAGGCATCTGTGCGTAAACGTGAGCTGAGCCCCAGGCCAGCTGCTGCTGAACTGTTCCCACCCTTCCCAGGTAAAACACCTGAATATGTACAAGGGCTTGAAAGCCTAGAGGAAGGGCCGTGGAGCCACACCAGCGACAGCACGCAGGCCAACTTGGTGCCTGCAGGCCAGCCAGGGTGGTCCTGGCCCCGGGCGCTCTTCCGGAAGCTTTCCATTGCCCTGCCTGAGATACCCCTCCTGTCCTGGCCCCCACTGCTTTTTTCCTTCCTCACCTCTGTCCGGAGAGAAATTCCAGCGGAAGGTATGGGTGACACATCCTCTTCTTTACAGGTGTCAGCCTGGCAACTCCTGCAGAAAGGCCAGCAGAGCCCCACTCACACCGGGCCACCCACAAAGCTGTGGCCCCTCACTCCCACCCACCAGCAGAGCCCCGAGACTGCTGACGGGGCAGAGAATATGGAGTCAGGCACAGCTTCAGGGGCTATTGCTGCCTGGAGCGCTGTTTATATTGACCTCAATGAGGCACACCTGGGGAGGGCGGGCCGGCAGGGTAAGGCTGCCCAGGTCAGCTAATCCACAACCCTCAGGGAATCACATTGTTGAAAATGGACCTCGCTAAGGCAGAATAGAAGCCAACGGAAAAAAGGACACAATGCTAATTGCAGCACCGTAGATGAGTCTAGAAGTAATCACGTGACTTGTAGTAAGTCAGAAAGTGAAAGACACATACCATATCATATCACTTATAGGTGTTACCTAAAAATGGATACCAGGGCAGATATTTCCACGGAGAAGGGCAATCACAGATTCATTAAACAAACTTATGGTTCACGAATGGAAAGGTGTGAGGATTGGTTTCATTACGATATCGGGGATAACAGACATATACAAACACAGGTGACATATATAATCACCAAAGACCTACAGAATACCAAGAGAGGACTACTCAACATTCTGTCATAACGTACATGGGAAAAGGATCCCAGGAAGAACAGACATCTGTATATGTGTAAAAGAACCACATCTTCCACACCTACAACAAGCCAAACATTGTAATCAAACTTGCTGTAATAAAAAATAAAAAAATTAAATTAAAAACACGAACAAGAAGTAGTGAGACACACTTGAGGGGCTTTCTCCTGGCACATTCCATTCTAAATTCCAATCTAGAACACCACTTCCACTGAGGCTCTCTTGCCCTAGTAACCAGATTTGGTAAGGGTGAACTGCTGCCACCTGGTGGCCGTTTCACACAACAGCAGCTTTAATCCCAGCGCTAATGGTTAGTTGATATTCAAAATCATTGCAGGCCTGTAAATGACACCTGCCCTGAAAACAATTCCTGGGGTCACATATCGACCAAAAAATTCAAAGGACGTCCATATTTCAAAACGACCGTTTCAAAAGGCATATTTTACGCACATTAGTGTTCTGCTTCTTTTCCTTTCTTTCCTTTTGTGTTAAAAAAAAAACGGGAATGGAAAAAGGCATCCCTCAGAATGGGCAAAAATCGTTGCAAACGAATCAATGGACAGAGGTTTAATCTCCAATATATATAAACAGCTCATGCAGCTTAATATTAAAAAAACAAACAACCCAATACAAAAATAGGCAGAAGATCTAAAGAGACGTTTCTTCAAAGGAGACACAGAGATGGCCAAGACGCACATGAAAAGCTGCTCAACAGCACTAATTATTAGAGAAATGCAAATCAAACTACAATGAGGTATCACCTCACACCCGTTAGAATCGGCATCATCAGAAAATCTACAAACAACCAATTCTGGGGAGGGTGTGGACAAAAGGAGCCCTCTTCCACTATTGGTGGGAATGTAAATTGATACAGTCACTATGGAGAACAGTATGGAGTTTCCTTAAAAAAACTAGAAATAGAATTACCATCTAATCCAGCAATCCCACTTCTGGGCATATACCCAGAGAAAACCGTAAATCAAAAAGGCACATTCACCACAATGTTCATTGCAGCACTATTTACAATAGCCAGGTAATGGAAGCAACCTAAATGCCCACAGACAGATGAATGGATAAAGATGTGGTACATATATAAAATGGAATATTACTCGGCCATAAAAAGGAATGAAACTGGGTCATTTGTAGAGACATCGATGGATCAAGAGACTGTCATACAGAATGAAGTCAAAAAGAGGAAACCAAATACTGTATATTAAGGCATATATGGGGAACCTAAAAAATGGTACAGATGAACTGGTTTGCAGCGAAGAAATAGAGACACAGACGTAGAGAACAAACGTATGGACACCAAGTGTGGGAAGCCATGGGGTGGTGGTGGTGGGATGAGTTGGGAGATTGGGATTGACCTGTATACATTTATATGCATAAAATACATAACTAATAATAACCTGCTGTATAAAAAAATAAATTAATTTCAAAATTCTAAACAATAAAATTTAAAAATAAAAGAGAAAAATGTTCTTCCCGTCTCACAGATGTATTTATAGGAATGAATTATTTCCATGCTTATATCTATAAATACATAAAAGAGGAATAAAATCTAACTTTAAACATAAAAGAAAAAAAAAAAACCTGAACCCACCATTTATACAGAGGAAAGCCCTATCTGGACACTTGCTCCAGCGGTAAACAATTCTGAAATTGGTCAGAGGTGGGGAACCATCTCCCATACAGCCAGCACCCCACCCCCCACACAAGGAGTGTCCTCATTGCAAAGCTGGGGGACTGTGCCGAGGCATCTGTGCGTAAACGTGAGCTGAGCCCCAGGCCAGCTGCTGGTGAACTGTTCCCACCCTTCCCAGGTAAAACACCTGAATATGTACAAGGGCTTGAAAGCCTAGAGGAAGGGCCGTGGAGCCACACCAGCGACATCACGCAGGCCAACTTGGTGCCTGCAGGCCAGCCAGGGTGATCCTGGCCCCGGGCGCTCTTCCGGAAGCTTTCCATTGCCCTGCCTGAGATACCCCTCCTGTCCTGGCCCCCACTGCTTTTTTCCTACCTCACCTCTGTCCGGAGAGAAATTCCAGCGGAAGGTATGGGTGACACATCCTCTTCTTTACAGGTGTCAGCCTGGCAACTCCTGCAGAAAGGCCAGCAGAACCCCACTCACACCGGGCCACCCACAAAGCTGTGGCCCCTCACTCCCTCCCACCAGCACAGCCCCGAGACTGCTGACGGGGCAGAGAATATGGAGTCAGGCACAGCTTCAGGGGCTATTGCTGCCTGGAGCGCTGTTTATATTGACCTCAACGAGGCACACCTGGGGAGGGCGGGCCGGCAGGGTAAGGCTGCCCAGGTCAGCTAATCCACAACCATCAGGGAATCACATTGTTGAAAATGGACCTCGCTAAGGCAGAAGAGAAGCCAAGGAAATAAAGGACACAATGCCATTTGCAGCACCGTACATGAGTCTAGAAGTAATCACGTGACTTGTAGTAAGTCAGAAAGTGAAAGACACATACCATATCATATCACTTATAGGTGTTACCTAAAAATGGATACCAGGGCAGATACTTCCACGGAGAAGGGCAATCACAGATTCATTAAACAAACTTATGGTTCACGAATGGAAAGGTGTGAGGATTGGTTTCATTATGATATCGGGGATAACAGACATATACAAACACAGGCGACATATATAATCACCAAAGACCTACAGAATACCAAGAGAGGACTACTCAACATTCTGTCATAACGTACATGGGAAAAGGATCCCAGGAAGAAGAGACATCTGTATATGTGTAAAAGAACCACATCTTCCACACCTACAACAAGCCAAACATTGTAATCAAACTTGCTGTAATAAAAAATAAAAAAATTAAATTAAAAACACGAACAAGAAGTAGTGAGACACACTTGAGGGGCTTTCTCCTGGCACATTCCATTCTAAATTCCAATCTAGAACACCACTTCCACTGAGGCTCTCTTGCCCTAGTAACCAGATTTGGTAAGGGTGAACTGCTGCCACCTGGTGGCCGTTTCACACAACAGCAGCTTTAATCCCAGCGCTAATGGTTAGTTGATATTCAAAATCATTGCAGGCCTGTAAATGACACCTGCCCTGAAAACAAATCCTGGGGTCACATATCGACCAAAAAATTCAAAGGACGTCCATATTTCAAAACGACCGTTTCAAAAGGCATATTTTACGCACATTAGTGTTCTGCTTCTTTTCCTTTCTTTCCTTTTGTGTTAAAAAAAAAACTGGAATGGAAAAAGGCATCCCTCAGAATGGGCAAAAATCGTTGCAAACGAATCAATGGACAGAGGTTTAATCTCCAATATATATAAACAGCTCATGCAGCTTAATATTAAAAAAACAAACAACCCAATACAAAAATGGGCAGAAGATCTAAAGAGACGTTTCTTCAAAGGAGACACAGAGATGGCCAAGACGCACATGAAAAGCTGCTCAACAGCACTAATTATTAGAGAAATGCAAATCAAACTACAATGAGGTATCACCTCACACCCGTTAGAATCGGCATCATCAGAAAATCTACAAACAACCAATTCTGGGGAGGGTGTGGACAAAAGGAGCCCTCTTCCACTATTGGTGGGAATGTAAATTGATACAGTCACTATGGAGAACAGTATGGAGTTTCCTTAAAAAAACTAGAAATAGAATTACCATCTGATCCAGCAATCCCACTTCTGGGCATATACCCAGAGAAAACCGTAAATCAAAAAGGCACATTCACCACAATGTTCATTGCAGCACTATTTACAATAGCCAGGTAATGGAAGCAACCTAAATGCCCACAGACAGATGAATGGATAAAGATGTGGTACATATATAAAATGAAATATTATTCGGCCATAAAAAGGAATGAAACTGGGTCATTTGTAGAGACATCGATGGATCAAGAGACTGTCATACAGAATGAAGTCAGAAAGAGGAAACCAAATACTGAATATTAAGGCATATATGTGGAACCTAAAAAATGGTACAGATGAACTGGTTTGCAGCGAAGAAATAGAGACACAGAGGTAGGGAACAAACGTATGGACACCAAGTGTGGGAAGCCATGGGGTGGTGGTGGTGGGATGAGTTGGGAGATTGGGATTGACCTGTATACATTTATATGCATAAAATACATAACTAATAATAACCTGCTGTATAAAAAAATAAATTAATTAATTTCAAAATTCTAAACAATAAAATTTAAAAATAAAAGAGAAAAAAGTTCTTCCCGTCTCACAGATGTATTTATAGGAATGAATTATTTCCATGCTTATATATATAAATACATAAAAGAGGAATAAAATCTAACTTGAAACATAAAAGAAAAAAAAACCTGAACCCACCATTTATACAGAGGAAAACCCTATCTGGACACTTGCTCCAGCGGTAAACAATTCGGAAATTGGTCAGAGGTGGGGAACCATCTCCCATACAGCCAGCACCCCACCCCCCACACAAGGAGCGTCCTCATTGCAAAGCTGGGGGACTGTGCCGAGGCATCTGTGCGTAAACGTGAGCTGAGCCCCAGGCCAGCTGCTGCTGAACTGTTCCCACCCTTCCCAGGTAAAACACCTGAATATGTACAAGGGCTTGAAAGCCTAGAGGAAGGGCCGTGGAGCCACACCAGCGACAGCACGCAGGCCAACTTGGTGCCTGCAGGCCAGCCAGGGTGGTCCTGGCCCCGGGCGCTCTTCCGGAAGCTTTCCATTGCCCTGCCTGAGATACCCCTCCTGTCCTGGCCCCCACTGCTTTTTTCCTTCCTCACCTCTGTCCGGAGAGAAATTCCAGCGGAAGGTATGGGTGACACATCCTCTTCTTTACAGGTGTCAGCCTGGCAACTCCTGCAGAAAGGCCAGCAGAGCCCCACTCACACCGGGCCACCCACAAAGCTGTGGCCCCTCACTCCCACCCACCAGCAGAGCCCCGAAACTGCTGACGGGGCAGAGAATATGGAGTCAGGCACAGCTTCAGGGGCTATTGCTGCCTGGAGCGCTGTTTATATTGACCTCAATGAGGCACACCTGGGGAGGGCGGGCCGGCAGGGTAAGGCTGCCCAGGTCAGCTAATCCACAACCCTCAGGGAATCACATTGTTGAAAATGGACCTCGCTAAGGCAGAATAGAAGCCAACGGAAAAAAGGACACAATGCTAATTGCAGCACCGTAGATGAGTCTAGAAGTAATCACGTGACTTGTAGTAAGTCAGAAAGTGAAAGACACATACCATATCATATCACTTATAGGTGTTACCTAAAAATGGATACCAGGGCAGATACTTCCACGGAGAAGGGCAATCACAGATTCATTAAACAAACTTATGGTTCACCAATGGAAAGGTGTGAGGATTGGTTTCATTACGATATCGGGGTTAACAGACATATACAAACACAGGTGACATATATAATCACCAAAGACCTACAGAATACCAAGAGAGGACTACTCAACATTCTGTCATAACGTACATGGGAAAAGGATCCCAGGAAGAACAGTCATCTGTATATGTGTAAAAGAACCACATCTTCCACACCTACAACAAGCCAAACATTGTAATCAAACTTGCTGTAATAAAAAATAAAAAAAATTAAATTAAAAACACGAACAAGAAGTAGTGAGACACACTTGAGGGGCTTTCTCCTGGCACATTCCATTCTAAATTCCAATCTAGAACACCACTTCCACTGAGGCTCTCTTGCCAGAGATACCAGATTTGGTAAGGGTGAACTGCTGCCACCTTGTGGCGGTTTCACACAACAGCAGCTTTAATCCCAGCGCTAATGGTTAGTTGATATTCAAAATCATTGCAGGCCTGTAAATGACACCTGCCCTGAAAACAAATCCTGGGGTCACATATCGACCAAAAAATTCAAAGGACGTCCATATTTCAAAACGACCGTTTTAAAAGGCATATTTTACGCACATTAGTGTTCTGCTTCTTTTCCTTTCTTTCCTTTTTTGTTAAAAAAAAACGGGAATGGAAAAAGGCGTCCCTCAGAATGGGCAAAAATCGTTGCAAACGAATCAATGGACAGAGGTTTTATCTCCAATATATATAAACAGCTCATGCAGCTTAATATTAAAAAAACAAACAACCCAATACAAAAATGGGCAGAAGATCTAAAGAGATGTTTCTTCAAAGGAGACACAGAGATGGCCAAGAAGCACATGAAAAGCTGCTCAACAGCACTAATTATTAGAGAAATGCAAATCAAAACTACAATGAGGTATCACCTCACACCCGTTAGAATCGGCATCATCAGAAAATCTACAAACAACCAATTCTGGGGAGGGTGTGGACAAAAGGAGCCCTCTTCCACTATTGGTGGGAATGTAAATTGATACAGTCACTATGGAGAACAGTATGGAGTTTCCTTAAAAAAACTAGAAATAGAATTACCATCTGATCCAGCAATCCCACTTCTGGGCATATACCCAGAGAAAACCGTAAATCAAAAAGGCACATTCACCACAATGTTCAATGCAGCACTATTTACAATAGCCAGGTAATGGAAGCAACCTAAATGCCCACAGACAGATGAATGGATAAAGATGTGGTACATATATAAAATGAAATATTACTCGGCCATAAAAAGGAATGAAACTGGGTCATTTGTAGAGACATCGATGGATCAAGAGACTGTCATACAGAATGAAGTCAGAAAGAGGAAACCAAATACTGAATATTAAGGCATATATGGGGAACCTAAAAAATGGTACAGATGAACTGGTTTGCAGCGAAGAAATAGAGACACAGAGGTAGGGAACAAACGTATGGACACCAAGTGTGGGAAGCCATGGGGTGGTGGTGGTGGGATGAGTTGGGAGATTGGGATTGACCTGTATACATTTATATGCATAAAATACATAACTAATAATAACCTGCTGTATAAAAACATAAATTAATTAATTTCAAAATTCTAAACAATAAAATTTAAAAATAAAAGAGAAAAAAGTTCTTCCCGTCTCACAGATGTATTTATAGGAATGAATTATTTCCATGCTTATATCTATAAATACATAAAAGAGGAATAAAATCTAACTTGAAACATAAAAGAAAAAAAAACCTGAACCCACCATTTATACAGAGGAAAACCCTATCTGGACACTTGCTCCAGCGGTAAACAATTGTGAAATTGGTCAGAGGTGGGGAACCATCTCCCATACAGCCAGCACCCCACCCCCCACACAAGGAGCGTCCTCATTGCAAAGCTGGGGGACTGTGCCGAGGCATCTGTGCGTAAACGTGAGCTGAGCCCCAGGCCAGCTGCTGCTGAACTGTTCCCACCCTTCCCAGGTAAAACACCTGAATATGTACAAGGGCTTGAAAGCCTAGAGGAAGGGCCGTGGAGCCACACCAGCGACAGCACGCAGGCCAACTTGGTGCCTGCAGGCCAGCCAGGGTGGTCCTGGCCCCGGGCGCTCTTCCGGAAGCTTTCCATTGCCCTGCCTGAGATACCCCTCCTGTCCTGGCCCCCACTGCTTTTTTCCTTCCTCACCTCTGTCCGGAGAGAAATTCCAGCGGAAGGTATGGGTGACACATCCTCTTCTTTACAGGTGTCAGCCTGGCAACTCCTGCAGAAAGGCCAGCAGAGCCCCACTCACACCGGGCCACCCACAAAGCTGTGGCCCCTCACACCCACCCACCAGCAGAGCCCCGAGACTGCTGACGGGGCAGAGAATATGGAGTCAGGCACAGCTTCAGGGGCTATTGCTGCCTGGAGCGCTGTTTATATTGACCTCAATGAGGCACACCTGGGGAGGGCGGGCCGGCAGGGTAAGGCTGCCCAGGTCAGCTAATCCACAACCCTCAGGGAATCACATTGTTGAAAATGGACCTCGCTAAGGCAGAATAGAAGCCAACGGAAAAAAGGACACAATGCTAATTGCAGCACCGTAGATGAGTCTAGAAGTAATCACGTGACTTGTAGTAAGTCAGAAAGTGAAAGACACATACCATATCATATCACTTATAGGTGTTACCTAAAAATGGATACCAGGGCAGATACTTCCACGGAGAAGGGCAATCACAGATTCATTAAACAAACTTATGGTTCACCAATGGAAAGGTGTGAGGATTGGTTTCATTACGATATCGGGGTTAACAGATATATACAAACACAGGTGACATATATAATCACCAAAGACCTACAGAATACCAAGAGAGGACTACTCAACATTCTGTCATAACGTACATGGGAAAAGGATCCCAGGAAGAACAGTCATCTGTATATGTGTAAAAGAACCACATCTTCCACACCTACAACAAGCCAAACATTGTAATCAAACTTGCTGTAATAAAAAATAAAAAAATTAAATTAAAAACACGAACAAGAAGTAGTGAGACACACTTGAGGGGCTTTCTCCTGGCACATTCCATTCTAAATTCCAATCTAGAACACCACTTCCACTGAGGCTCTCTTGCCCTAGTAACCAGATTTGGTAAGGGTGAACTGCTGCCACCTGGTGGCCGTTTCACACAACAGCAGCTTTAATCCCAGCGCTAATGGTCAGTTGATATTCAAAATCATTGCAGGCCTGTAAATGACACCTGCCCTGAAAACAAATCCTGGGGTCACATATCGACCAAAAAATTCAAAGGACGTCCATATTTCAAAACGACCGTTTCAAAAGGCATATTTTACGCACATTAGTGTTCTGCTTCTTTTCCTTTCTTTCCTTTTTTGTTAAAAAAAAACGGGAATGGAAAAAGGCATCCCTCAGAATGGGCAAAAATGGTTGCAAACGAATCAATGGACAGAGGTTTAATCTCCAATATATATAAACAGCTCATGCAGCTTAATATTAAAAAAACAAACAACCCAATACAAAAATGGGCAGAAGATCTAAAGAGACGTTTCTTCAAAGGAGACACAGAGATGGCCAAGACGCACATGAAAAGCTGCTCAACAGCACTAATTATTAGAGAAATGCAAATCAAAACTACAATGAGGTATCACCTCACACCCGTTAGAATCGGCATCATCAGAAAATCTACAAACAACCAATTCTGGGGAGGGTGTGGACAAAAGGAGCCCTCTTCCACTATTGGTGGGAATGTAAATTGATACAGTCACTATGGAGAACAGTATGGAGTTTCCTTAAAACAACTAGAAATAGAATTACCATCTGATCCAGCAATCCCACTTCTGGGCATATACCCAGAGAAAACCGTAAATCAAAAAGGCACATTCACCACAATGTTCATTGCAGCACTATTTACAATAGCCAGGTAATGGAAGCAACCTAAATGCCCACAGACAGATGAATGGATAAAGATGTGGTACATATATAAAATGAAATATCACTCGGCCATAAAAAGGAATGAAACTGGGTCATTTGTAGAGACATCGATGGATCAAGAGACTGTCATACAGAATGAAGTCAGAAAGAGGAAACCAAATACTGTATATTAAGGCATATATGGGGAACCTAAAAAATGGTACAGATGAACTGGTTTGCAGCGAAGAAATAGAGACACAGAGGTAGGGAACAAACGTATGGACACCAAGTGTGGGAAGCCATGGGGTGGTGGTGGTGGGATGAGTTGGGAGATTGGGATTGACCTGTATACATTTATATGCATAAAATACATAACTAATAATAACCTGCTGTATAAAAAAATAAATTAATTAATTTCAAAATTCTAAACAATAAAATTTAAAAATAAAAGAGAAAAAAGTTCTTCCCGTCTCACAGATGTATTTATAGGAATGAATTATTTCCATGCTTATATCTATAAATACATAAAAGAGGAATAAAATCTAACTTGAAACATAAAAGAAAAAAAAAAACTGAACCCACCATTTATAGAGAGGAAAACCCTATCTGGACACTTGCTCCAGCGGTAAACAATTGTGAAATTGGTCAGAGGTGGGGAACCATCTCCCATACAGCCAGCACCCCACCCCCCACACAAGGAGCGTCCTCATTGCAAAGCTGGGGGACTCTGCCGAGGCATCTGTGCGTAAACGTGAGCTGAGCCCCAGGCCAGCTGCTGCTGAACTGTTCCCACCCTTCCCAGGTAAAACACCTGAATATGTACAAGGGCTTGAAAGCCTAGAGGAAGGGCCGTGGAGCCACACCAGCGACAGCACGCAGGCCAACTTGGTGCCTGCAGGCCAGCCAGGGTGGTCCTGGCCCCGGGCGCTCTTCCGGAAGCTTTCCATTGCCCTGCCTGAGATACCCCTCCTGTCCTGGCCCCCACTGCTTTTTTCCTTCCTCACCTCTGTCCGGAGAGAAATTCCAGCGGAAGGTATGGGTGACACATCCTCTTCTTTACAGGTGTCAGCCTGGCAACTCCTGCAGAAAGGCCAGCAGAGCCCCACTCACACCGGGCCACCCACAAAGCTGTGGCCCCTCACTCCCACCCACCAGCAGAGCCCCGAGACTGCTGACGGGGCAGAGAATATGGAGTCAGGCACAGCTTCAGGGGCTATTGCTGCCTAGAGCGCTGTTTATATTGACCTCAATGAGGCACACCTGGGGAGGGTGGGCCGGCAGGGTAAGGCTGCCCAGGTCAGCTAATCCACAACCCTCAGGGAATCACATTGTTGAAAATGGACCTCGCTAAGGCAGAATAGAAGCCAACGGAAAAAAGGACACAATGCTAATTGCAGCACCGTAGATGAGTCTAGAAGTAATCACGTGACTTGTAGTAAGTCAGAAAGTGAAAGACACATACCATATCATATCACTTATAGGTGTTACCTAAAAATGGATACCAGGGCAGATACTTCCACGGAGAAGGGCAATCACAGATTCATTAAAAAAACTTATGGTTCACCAATGGAAAGGTGTGAGGATTGGTTTCATTACGATATCGGGGTTAACAGACATATACAAACACAGGTGACATATATAATCACCAAAGACCTACAGAATACCAAGAGAGGACTACTCAACATTCTGTCATAACGTACATGGGAAAAGGATCCCAGGAAGAACAGTCATCTGTATATGTGTAAAAGAACCACATCTTCCACACCTACAACAAGCCAAACATTGTAATCAAACTTGCTGTAATAAAAAATAAAAAAATTAAATTAAAAACACGAACAAGAAGTAGTGAGACACACTTGAGGGGCTTTCTCCTGGCACATTCCATTCTAAATTCCAATCTAGAACACCACTTCCACTGAGGCTCTCTTGCCCTAGTAACCAGATTTGGTAAGGGTGAACTGCTGCCACCTGGTGGCCGTTTCACACAACAGCAGCTTTAATCCCAGCGCTAATGGTCAGTTGATATTCAAAATCATTGCAGGCCTGTAAATGACACCTGCCCTGAAAACAAATCCTGGGGTCACATATCGACCAAAAAATTCAAAGGACGTCCATATTTCAAAACGACCGTTTCAAAAGGCATATTTTACGCACATTAGTGTTCTGCTTCTTTTCCTTTCTTTCCTTTTGTGTTAAAAAAAAAACTGGAATGGAAAAAGGCATCCCTCAGAATGGGCAAAAATCGTTGCAAACGAATCAATGGACAGAGGTTTAATCTCCAATATATATAAACAGCTCATGCAGCTTAATATTAAAAAAACAAACAACCCAATACAAAAATGGGCAGAAGATCTAAAGAGACGTTTCTTCAAAGGAGACACAGAGATGGCCAAGACGCACATGAAAAGCTGCTCAACAGCACTAATTATTAGAGAAATGCAAATCAAAACTACAATGAGGTATCACCTCACACCCGTTAGAATCGGCATCATCAGAAAATCTACAAACAACCAATTCTGGGGAGGGTGTGGACAAAAGGAGCCCTCTTCCACTATTGGTGGGAATGTAAATTGATACAGTCACTATGGAGAACAGTATGGAGTTTCCTTAAAAAAACTAGAAATAGAATTACCATCTGATCCAGCAATCCCACTTCTGGGCATATACCCAGAGAAAACCGTAAATCAAAAAGGCACATTCACCACAATGTTCATTGCAGCACTATTTACAATAGCCAGGTAATGGAAGCAACCTAAATGCCCACAGACAGATGAATGGATAAAGATGTGGTACATATATAAAATGGAATATTACTCGGCCATAAAAAGGAATGAAACTGGGTCATTTGTAGAGACATCGATGGATCAAGAGACTGTCATACAGAATGAAGTCAAAAAGAAGAAACCAAATACTGTATATTAAGGCATATATGGGGAACCTAAAAAATGGTACAGATGAACTGGTTTGCAGCGAAGAAATAGAGACACAGAGGTAGAGAACAAACGTATGGACACCAAGTGTGGGAAGCCATGGGGTGGTGGTGGTGGGATGAGTTGGGAGATTGGGATTGACCTGTATACATTTATATGCATAAAATACATAACTAATAATAACCTGCTGTATAAAAAAATAAATTAATTAATTTCAAAATTCTAAACAATAAAATTTAAAAATAAAAGAGAAAAATGTTCTTCCCGTCTCACAGATGTATTTATAGGAATGAATTATTTCCATGCTTATATCTATAAATACATAAAAGAGGAATAAAATCTAACTTGAAACATAAAAGAAAAAAAAACCTGAACCCACCATTTATACAGAGGAAAACCCTATCTGGACACTTGCTCCAGCGGTAAACAATTGTGAAATTGGTCAGAGGTGGGGAACCATCTCGCATACAGCCAGCACCCCACCCCCCACACAAGGAGCGTCCTCATTGCAAAGCTGGGGGACTGTGCCGAGGCATCTGTGCGTAAACGTGAGCTGAGCCCCAGGCCAGCTGCTGCTGAACTGTTCCCACCCTTCCCAGGTAAAACACCTGAATATGTACAAGGGCTTGAAAGCCTAGAGGAAGGGCCGTGGAGCCACACCAGCGAAAGCACGCAGGCCAACTTGGTGCCTGCAGGCCAGCCAGGGTGGTCCAGGCCCCGGGCGCTCTTCCGGAAGCTTTCCATTGCCCTGCCTGAGATACCCCTCCTGTCCTGGCCCCCACTGCTTTTTTCCTTCCTCACCTCTGTCCGGAGAGAAATTCCAGCGGAAGGTATGGGTGACACATCCTCTTCTTTACAGGTGTCAGCCTGGCAACTCCTGCAGAAAGGCCAGCAGAGCCCCACTCACACCGGGCCACCCACAAAGCTGTGGCCCCTCACTCCCACCCACCAGCAGAGCCCCGAAACTGCTGACGGGGCAGAGAATATGGAGTCAGGCACAGCTTCAGGGGCTATTGCTGCCTGGAGCGCTGTTTATATTGACCTCAACGAGGCACACCTGGGGAGGGCGGGCCGGCAGTGTAAGGCTGCCCAGGTCAGCTAATCCACAACCCTCAGGGAATCACATTGTTGAAAATGGACCTCGCTAAGGCAGAATAGAAGCCAACGGAAAAAAGGACACAATGCTAATTGCAGCACCGTAGATGAGTCTAGAAGTAATCACGTGACTTGTAGTAAGTCAGAAAGTGAAAGACACATACCATATCATATCACTTATAGGTGTTACCTAAAAATGGATACCAGGGCAGATACTTCCACGGAGAAGGGCAATCACAGATTCATTAAACAAACTTATGGTTCACCAATGGATAGGTGTGAGGATTGGTTTCATTACGATATCGGGGTTAACAGACATATACAAACACAGGTGACATATATAATCACCAAAGACCGACAGAATACCAAGAGAGGACTACTCAACATTCTGTCATAACGTACATGGGAAAAGGATCCCAGGAAGAACAGTCATCTGTATATGTGTAAAAGAACCACATCTTCCACACCTACAAGAAGCCAAACATTGTAATCAAACTTGCTGTAATAAAAAATAAAAAAATTAAATTAAAAACACGAACAAGAAGTAGTGAGACAAACTTGAGGGGCTTTCTCCTGGCACATTCCATTCTAAATTCCAATCTAGAACACCACTTCCACTGAGGCTCTCTTGCCCTAGTAACCAGATTTGGTAAGGGTGATCTGCTGCCACCTTGTGGCCGTTTCACACAACAGCAGCTTTAATCCCAGCGCTAATGGTCAGTTGATATTCAAAATCATTGCAGGCCTGTAAATGACACCTGCCCTGAAAACAAATCCTGGGGTCACATATCGACCAAAAAATTCAAAGGACGTCCATATTTCAAAACGACCGTTTCAAAAGGCATATTTTACGCACATTAGTGTTCTGCTTCTTTTCCTTTCTTTCCTTTTTTGTTAAAAAAAAACGGGAATGGAAAAAGGCGTCCCTCAGAATGGGCAAAAATCGTTGGAAACGAATCAATGGACAGAGGTTTTATCTCCAATATATATAAACAGCTCATGCAGCTTAATATTAAAAAAACAAACAACCCAATACAAAAATGGGCAGAAGATCTAAAGAGATGTTTCTTCAAAGGAGACACAGAGATGGCCAAGACGCACATGAAAAGCTGCTCAACAGCACTAATTATTAGAGAAATGCAAATCAAAACTACAATGAGGTATCACCTCACACCCGTTAGAATCGGCATCATCAGAAAATCTACAAACAACCAATTCTGGGGAGGGTGTGGACAAAAGGAGCCCTCTTCCACTATTGGTGGGAATGTAAATTGATACAGTCACTATGGAGAACAGTATGGAGTTTCCTTAAAAAAACTAGAAATAGAATTACCATCTGATCCAGCAATCCCACTTCTGGGCATATACCCAGAGAAAACCGTAAATCAAAAAGGCACATTCACCACAATGTTCATTGCAGCACTATTTACAATAGCCAGGTAATGGAAGCAACCTAAATGCCCACAGACAGATGAATGGATAAAGATGTGGTACATATATAAAATGGAATATTACTCGGCCATAAAAAGGAATGAAACTGGGTCATTTGTAGAGACATCGATGGATCAAGAGACTGTCATACAGAATGAAGTCTGAAAGAGGAAACCAAATACTGTATATTAAGGCATATATGTGGAACCTAAAAAATGGTACAGATGAACTGGTTTGCAGCGAAGAAATAGAGACACAGAGGTAGAGAACAAACGTATGGACACCAAGTGTGGGAAGCCATGGGGTGGTGGTGGTGGGATGAGTTGGGAGATTGGGATTGACCTGTATACATTTATATGCATAAAATACATAACTAATAATAACCTGCTGTATAAAAAAATAAATTAATTTCAAAATTCTAAACAATAAATTTAAAAATAAAAGAGAAAAAAGTTCTTCGCGTCTCACAGATGTATTTATAGGAATGAATTATTTCCATGCTTATATCTATAAATACATAAAAGAGGAATAAAATCTAACTTGAAACATAAAAGAAAAAAAAAAAACCTGAACCCACCATTTATACAGAGGAAAACCCTATCTGGACACTTGCTCCAGCGGTAAACTATTCTGAAATTGGTCAGAGGTGGGGAACCATCTCCCATACAGCCAGCACCCCACCCCCCACACAAGGAGCGTCCTCATTGCAAAGCTGGGGGACTGTGCCGAGGCATCTGTGCGTAAACGTGAGCTGAGCCCCAGGCTAGCTGCTGCTGAACTGTTCCCACCCTTCCCAGGTAAAACACCTGAATATGTACAAGGGCTTGAAAGCCTAGAGGAAGGGCCGTGGAGCCACACCAGCGAAAGCACGCAGGCCAACTTGGTGCCTGCAGGCCAGCCAGGGTGGTCCTGGCCCCGGGCGATCTTCCGGAAGCTTTCCATTGCCCTGCCTGAGGTACCCCTCCTGTCCTGGCCCCCACTGCTTTTTTCCTTCCTCACCTCTGTCCGGAGAGAAATTCCAGCGGAAGGTATGGGTGACACATCCTCTTCTTTACAGGCGGCAGCCTGGCAACTCCTGCAGAAAGGCCAGCAGAGCCCCACTCACAACGGGCCACCCACAAAGCTGTGGCCCCTCACTCCCACCCACCAGCAGAGCCCCGAGACTGCTGACGGGGCAGAGAATATGGGGTCAGGCACAGCTTCAGGGGCTATTGCTGCCTGGAGCGCTGTTTATATTGACCTCAACGAGGCACACCTGGGGAGGGCGGGCCGGCAGGGTAAGGCTGCCCAGGTCAGCTAATCCACAACCCTCAGGGAATCACATTGTTGAAAATGGACCTCGCTAAGGCAGAAGAGAAGCCAAGGAAAAAAAGGACACAATGCCATTTGCAGCACCGTAGATGAGTCTAGAAGTAATCACGTGACTTGTAGTAAGTCAGAAAGTGAAAGACACATACCATATCATATCACTTATAGGTGTTACCTAAAAATGGATACCAGGGCAGATATTTCCACGGAGAAGGGCAATCACAGATTCATTAAACAAACTTATGGTTCACGAATGGAAAGGTGTGAGGATTGGTTTCATTATGATATCGGGGATAACAGACATATACCAACACAGGCGACATATATAATCACCAAAGACCTACAGAATACCAAGAGAGGACTACTCAACATTCTGTCATAACGTACATGGGAAAAGGATCCCAGGAAGAACAGACATCTGTATATGTGTAAAAGAACCACATCTTCCACACCTACAACAAGCCAAACATTGTAATCAAACTTGCTGTAATAAAAAATAAAAAAATTAAATTAAAAACACGAACAAGAAGTAGTGAGACAAACTTGAGGGGCTTTCTCCTGGCACATTCCATTCTAAATTCCAATCTAGAACACCACTTCCACTGAGGCTCTCTTGCCAGAGTAACCAGATTTGGTAAGGGTGAACTGCTGCCACCTTGTGGCCGTTTCACACAACAGCAGATTTAATCCCAGCGCTAATGGTTAGTTGATATTCAAAATCATTGCAGGCCTGTAAATGACACCTGCCCTGAAAACAAATCCTGGGGTCACATATCGACCAAAAAATTCAAAGGACGTCCATATTTCAAAACGACCGTTTCAAAAGGCATATTTTACGCACATTAGTGTTCTGCTTCTTTTCCTTTCTTTCCTTTTTTGTTAAAAAAAAACGGGAATGGAAAAAGGCGTCCCTCAGAATGGGCAAAAATCGTTGGAAACGAATCAATGGACAGAGGTTTAATCTCCAATATATATAAACAGCTCATGCAGCTTAATATTAAAAAAACAAACAACCCAATACAAAAATGGGCAGAAGATCTAAAGAGATGTTTCTTCAAAGGAGACACAGAGATGGCCAAGACGCACATGAAAAGCTGCTCAACAGCACTAATTATTAGAGAAATGCAAATCAAAACTACAATGAGGTATTACCTCACACACGTTAGAATCGGCATCATCAGAAAATCTACAAACAACCAATTCTGGGGAGGGTGTGGACAAAAGGAGCCCTCTTCCACTATTGGTGGGAATGTAAATTGATACAGTCACTATGGAGAACAGTATGGAGTTTCCTTAAAAAAAACTATAAATAGAATTACCATCTGATCCAGCAATCCCACTTCTGGGCATATACCCAGAGAAAACCGTAAATCAAAAAGGCACATTCACCACAATGTTCATTGCAGCACTATTTACAATAGCCAGGTAATGGAAGCAACCTAAATGCCCACAGACAGATGAATGGATAAAGATGTGGTACATATATAAAATGGAATATTACTCGGCCATAAAAAGGAATGAAACTGGGTCATTTGTAGAGACATCGATGGATCAAGAGACTGTCATACAGAATGAAGTCAAAAAGAAGAAACCAAATACTGTATATTAAGGCATATATGGGGAACCTAAAAAATGGTACAGATGAACTGGTTTGCAGCGAAGAAATAGAGACACAGAGGTAGAGAACAAACGTATGGACACCAAGTGTGGGAAGCCATGGGGTGGTGGTGGTGGGATGAGTTGGGAGATTGGGATTGACCTGTATACATTTATATGCATAAAATACATAACTAATAATAACCTGCTGTATAAAAAAATAAATTAATTTCAAAATTCTAAACAATAAAATTTAAAAATAACAGAGAAAAATATTCTTCCCGTCTCACAGATGTATTTATAGGAATGAATTATTTCCATGCTTATATCTATAAATACATAAAAGAGGAATAAAATCTAACTTGAAACATAAAAGAAAAAAAAACCTGAACCCACCATTTATAGAGAGGAAAACCCTATCTGGACACTTGCTCCAGTGGTAAACAATTGTGTAATTGGTCAGACGTGGGGAACCATCTCCCATACAGCCAGCACCCCACCCCCCACACAAGGAGCGTCCTCATTGCAAAGCTGGGGGACTGTGCCGAGGCATCTGTGCGTAAACGTGAGCTGAGCCCCAGGCCAGCTGCTGCTGAACTGTTCCCACCCTTCCCAGGTAAAACACCTGAATATGTACAAGGGCTTGAAAGCCTAGAGGAAGGGCCGTGGAGCCACACCAGCGACAGCACGCAGGCCAACTTGGTGCCTGCAGGCCAGCCAGGGTGGTCCTGGCCCCGGGCGCTCTTCCGGAAGCTTTCCATTGCCCTGCCTGATATACCCCTCCTGTCCTGGCCCCCACTGCTTTTTTCCTTCCTCACCTCTGTCCGGAGAGAAATTCCAGTGGAAGGTATGGGTGACACATCCTCTTCTTTACAGGCGGCAGCCTGGCAACTCCTGCAGAAAGGCCAGCAGAGCCCCACTCACACCGGGCCACCCACAAAGCTGTGGCCCCTCATTCCCACCCACCAGCAGAGCCCCGAGACTGCTGACGGGGCAGAGAATATGGAGTCAGGCACAGCTTCAGGGGCTATTGCTGCCTGGAGCGCTGTTTATATTGACCTCAACGAGGCACACCTGGGGAGGGCGGGCCGGCAGGGTAAGGCTGCCCAGGTCAGCTAATCCACAACCCTCAGGGAATCACATTGTTGAAAATGGACCTCGCTAAGGCAGAAGAGAAGCCAAGGAAAAAAAGGACACAATGCCATTTGCAGCACCGTACATGAGTCTAGAAGTAATCACGTGACTTGTAGTAAGTCAGAAAGTGAAAGACACATACCATATCATATCACTTATAGGTGTTACCTAAAAATGGATACCAGGGCAGATATTTCCACGGAGAAGGGCAATCACAGATTCATTAAACAAACTTATGGTTCACGAATGGAAAGGTGTGAAGATTGGTTTCATTATGATATCGGGGATAACAGACATATACCAACACAGGCGACATATATAATCACCAAAGACCTACAGAATACCAAGAGAGGACTACTCAACATTCTGTCATAACGTACATGGGAAAAGGATCCCAGGAAGAAGAGACATCTGTATATGTGTAAAAGAACCACATCTTCCACACCTACAACAAGCCAAACATTGTAATCAAACTTGCTGTAATAAAAAATAAAAAAAATTAAATTAAAAACACGAACAAGAAGTAGTGAGACAAACTTGAGGGGCTTTCTCCTGGCACATTCCATTCTAAATTCCAATCTAGAACACCACTTCCACTGAGGCTCTCTTGCCAGAGTAACCAGATTTGGTAAGGGTGAACTGCTGCCACCTTGTGGCCGTTTCACACAACAGCAGCTTTAATCCCAGCGCTAATGGTTAGTTGATATTCAAAATCATTGCAGGCCTGTAAATGACACCTGCCCTGAAAACAAATCCTGGGGTCACATATCGACCAAAAAATTCAAAGGACGTCCATATTTCAAAACGACTGTTTCAAAAGGCATATTTTACGCACATTAGTGTTCTGCTTCTTTTCCTTTCTTTCCTTTTTTGTTAAAAAAAATGGGAATGGAAAAAGGCGTCCCTCAGAATGGGCAAAAATCGTTGCAAACGAATCAATGGACAGATGTTTAATGTCCAATATATATAAACAGCTCATGCAGCTTAATATTAAAAAAACAAACAACCCAATACAAAAATGGGCAGAAGATCTAAAGAGATGTTTCTTCAAAGGAGACACAGAGATGGCCAGACGCATATGAAAAGCTGCTCAACAGCACTAATTATTAGAGAAATGCAAATCAAAACTACAATGAGGTATCACCTCACACCCGTTAGAATCGGCATCATCAGAAAATCTACAAACAACCAATTCTGGGGAGGGTGTGGACAAAAGGAGCCCTCTTCCACTATTGGTGGGAATGTAAATTGATACAGTCACTATGGAGAACAGTATGGAGTTTCCTTAAAAAAACTAGGAATAGAATTACCATCTGATCCAGCAATCCCACTTCTGGGCATATACCAAGAGAAAACCGTAAATCAAAAAGGCACATTCACCACAATGTTCATTGCAGCACTATTTACAATAGCCAGGTAATGGAAGCAACCTAAATGCCCACAGACAGATGAATGGATAAAGATGTGGTACATATATAAAATGGAATATTACTCGGCCATAAAAAGGAATGAAACTGGGTCATTTGTAGAGACATCGATGGATCAAGAGACTGTCATACAGAATGAAGTCAAAAAGAAGAAACCAAATACTGTATATTAAGGCATATATGGGGAACCTAAAAAATGGTACAGATGAACTGGTTTGCAGCGAAGAAATAGAGACACAGAGGTAGAAAACAAACGTATGGACACCAAGTGTGGGAAGCCATGGGGTGGTGGTGGTGGGATGAGTTGGGTGATTGGGATTGACCTGTATACATTTATATGCATAAAATACATAACTAATAATAACCTGCTGTATAAAAAAATAAATTAATTAATTTCAAAATTCTAAACAATAAAATTTAAAAATAAAAGAGAAAAATGTTCTTCCCGTCTCACAGATGTATTTATAGGAATGAATTATTTCCATGCTTATATCTATAAATACATAAAAGAGGAATAAAATCTAACTTGAAACATAAAAGAAAAAAAAATCCTGAACCCACCATTTATACAGAGGAAAACCCTATCTGGACACTTGCTCCAGCGGTAAACAATTCTGAAATTGGTCAGACGTGGGGAACCATCTCCCATACAGCCAGCACCCCACCCCCCACACAAGGAGCGTCCTCATTGCAAAGCTGGGGGACTGTGCCGAGGCATCTGTGCGTAAACGTGAGCTGAGCCCCAGGCCAGCTGCTGCTGAACTGTTCCCACCCTTCCCAGGTAAAACACCTGAATATGTACAAGGGCTTGAAAGCCTAGAGGAAGGGCCGTGGAGCCACACCAGCGACAGCACGCAGGCCAACTTGGTGCCTGCAGGCCAGCCAGGGTGGTCCTGGCCCCAGGCGCTCTTCCGGAAGCTTTCCATTGCCCTGCCTGATATACCCCTCCTGTCCTGGCCCCCACTGCTTTTTTCCTTCCTCACCTCTGTCCGGCGAGAAATTCCAGCGGAAGGTATGGGTGACACATCCTCTTCTTTACAGGTGTCAGCCTGGCAACTCCTGCAGAAAGGCCAGCAGAGCCCCACTCACAGCGGGCCACCCACAAAGCTGTGGCCCCTCACTCCCACCCACCAGCAGAGCCCCGAGACTGCTGACGGGGCAGAGAATATGGAGTCAGGCACAGCTTCAGGGCCTATTGCTGCCTGGAGCGCTGTTTATATTGACCTCAACGAGGCACACCTGGGGAGGGCGGGCTGGCAGGGTAAGGCTGCCCAGGTCAGCTAATCCACAACCCTCAGGGAATCACATTGTTGAAAATGGACCTCGCTAAGGCAGAAGAGAAGCCAAGGAAAAAAAGGACACAATGCCATTTGCAGCACCGTACATGAGTCTAGAAGTAATCACGTGACTTGTAGTAAGTCAGAAAGTGAAAGACACATATCATATCATATCACTTATAGGTGTTACATAAAAATGGATACCAGGGCAGATATTTCCACGGAGAAGGGCAATCACAGATTCATTAAACAAACATATGGTTCACGAATGGAAAGGTGTGAGGATTGGTTTCATTACGATATCGGGGTTAACAGACATATACAAACACAGGTGACATATATAATCACCAAAGACCTACAGAATACCAAGAGAGGACTACTCAACATTCTGTCATAACGTACATGGGAAAAGGATCCCAGGAAGAAGAGACATCTGTATATGGGTAAAAGAACCACATCTTCCACACCTACAACAAGCCAAACATTGTAATCAAACTTGCTGTAATAAAAAATAAAAAAAATAAATTAAAAACACGAACAAGAAGTAGTGAGACAAACTTGAGGGGATTTCTCCTGGCACATTCCATTCTAAATTCCAATCTAGAACACCACTTCCACTGAGGCTCTCTTGCCCTAGTAACCAGAGTTGGTAAGGGTGAACTGCTGCCACCTTGTGGCCGTTTCACACAACAGCAGCTTTAATCCCAGCGCTAATGGTCAGTTGATATTCAAAATCATTGCAGGCCTGTAAATGACACCTGCCCTGAACACAAATCCTGGGGTCACATATTGACCAAAAAATTCAAAGGACGTCCATATTTCAAAACGACCGTTTCAAAAGGCATATTTTACGCACATTAGTGTTCTGCTTCTTTTCCTTTCTTTCCTTTTTTGTTAAAAAAAAACGGGAATGGAAAAAGGCAGCCCTCAGAATAGGCAAAAATCGTTGCAAACGAATCAATGGACAGAGGTTTAATCTCCAATATATAAAAACAGCTCATGCAGCTTAATATTAAAAAAAACAAACAACCCAATACAAAAATGGGCAGAAGATCTAAAGAGTTGTTTCTTCAAAGGAGACACAGAGATGGCCAAGACGCACATGAAAAGCTGCTCAACAGCACTAATTATTAGAGAAATGCAAATCAAAACTACAATGAGGTATCACCTCACACCCGTTAGAATCGGCCTCATCAGAAAATCTACAAACAACAAATTCTGGGGAGGGTGTGGACAAAAGGAGCCATCTTCCACTATTGGTGGGAATGTAAATTGATACAGTCACTACGGAGAACAGTATGGAGTTTCCTTAAAACAACTAGAAATAGAATTACCATCTGATCCAGCAATCCCACTTCTGGGCATATACCCAGAGAAAACCGTAAATCAAAAAGGCACATTCACCACAATGTTCATTGCAGCACTATTTACAATAGCCAGGTAATGGAAGCAACCTAAATGCCCACAGACAGATGAATGGATAAAGATGTGATACATATATAAAATGAAATATTACTCGGCCATAAAAAGGAATGAAACTGGGTCATTTGTAGAGACATCGATGGATCAAGAGACTGTCATACAGAATGAAGTCAGAAAGAGGAAACCAAATACTGTATATTAAGGCATATATGTGGAACCTAAAAAATGGTACAGATGAACTGGTTTGCAGCGAAGAAATAGAGACACAGAGGTAGGGAACAAACGTATGGACACCAAGTGTGGGAAGCCATGGGGTGGTGGTGGTGGGATGAGTTGGGAGATTGGGATTGACCTGTATACATTTATATGCATAAAATACATAACTAATAATAACCTGCTGTATAAAAAAATAAATTAAATAATTTCGAAATTCTAAACAATAAAATTTAAAAATAAAAGAGAAAAAAGTTCTTCCCGTCTCACAGATGTATTTATAGGAATGAATTATTTCCATGCTTATGTCTATAAATACATAAAAGAGGAATAATATCTAACTTGAAACATAAAAGAAAAAAAAAAACCTGAACCCACCATTTATACAGAGGAAAACCCTATCTGGACACTTGCTCCAGCGGTAAACAATTCTGAAATTGGTCAGTGGTGGGGAACCATCTCCCATACAGCCAGCACCCCACCCCCCACACAAGGAGTGTCCTCATTGCAAAGCTGGGAGACTGGGCCGAGGCATCTGTGCGTAAACGTGAGCTGAGCCCCAGCCAGCTGCTGCTGAACTGTTCCTACCCTTCCCAGGTAAAACACCTGAACATGTACAAGAGCTTGAAAGCCTAGAGGAAGGGCCGTCGAGCCACACCAGCGACAGCACGCAGGCCAACTTGGTGCCTGCAGGCCAGCCAGGGTGGCCCTGGCCCCGGGCGCTCTTCCGGAAGCTTTCCATTGCCCTGCCAGAGATACCCCTCCTGTCCTGGCCCCCACTGCTTTTTTCCTTCCTCACCTCTGTCCGGAGAGAAATTCCAGTGGAAGGTATGGGTGACACATCCTCTTCTTTACAGGTGTCAGCCTGGCAACTCCTGCAGAAAGGCCAGCAGAGCCCCACTCACACCGGGCCACCCAAAAAGCTGTGGCCCCTCACTCCCACCCACCAGCAGAGCCCCGAGACTGCTGACGGGGCAGAGAATATGGAGTCAGGCACAGCTTCAGGGGCTATTGCTGCCTGGAGCGCTGTTTATATTGACCTCAACGAGGCACACCTGGGGAGGGCGGGCCGGCAGGGTAAGGCTGCCCATGTCAGCTAATCCACAACCCTCAGTGAATCACATTGTTGAAAATGGACCTTGCTAAGGCAGAAGAGTAGCCAAGGAAAAAAAGGACACAATGCCATTTGCAGCACCGTAAATGAGTCTAGAAGTAATCACGTGACTTGTAGTAAGTCAGAAAGTGAAAGACACATACCATATCATATCACTTATAGGTGTTACCTAAAAATGGATACCAGGGCAGATATTTCCACGGAGAAGGGCAATCACAGATTCATTAAACAAACTTATGGTTCACGAATGGAAAGGTGTGTGGATTGGTTTCATTACGATATAGGGGATAACAGACATATACAAACACAGGTGACATATATAATCACCAAAGACCTACAGAATACCAAGAGAGGACTACTCAACATTCTGTCATAACGTACATGGGAAAAGGATCTCAGGAAGGACAGACATCTGTATATGTGTAAAAGAACCACATCTTCCACACCTACAACAAGCCAAACATTGTAATCAAACTTGCTGTAATAAAAAATAAAAAAAATAAATTAAAAACACGAACAAGAAGTAGTGAGACAAACTTGAGGGGCTTTCTCCTGGCACATTCCATTCTAAATTCCAATCTAGAACACCACTTCCACTGAGGCTCTCTTGCCCTAGTAACCAGATTTGGTAAGGGTGAACTGATGCCACCTGGTGGCCGTTTCACACAACAGCAGCTTTAATCCCAGCGCTAATGGTCAGTTGATATTCAAAATCATTGCAGGCCTGTAAATGACACCTGCCCTGAAAACAAATCCTGGGGTCACATATCGACCAAAAAATTCAAAGGACGTCCATATTTCAAAACGACCGTTTCAAAAGGCATATTTTACGCACATTAGTGTTCTGCTTCTTTTCCTTTCTTTCCTTTTTTGTTAAAAAAAACGGGAATGGAAAAAGGCATCCCTCAGAATGGGCAAAAATCGTTGCAAACGAATCAATGGACAGTGGTTTAATCTCCAAAATATATAAACAGCTCATGCAGCTTAATATTAAAAAAACAAACAACCCAATACAAAAATGGGCAGAAGATCTAAAGAGATGTTACTTCAAAGACACAGAGATGGCCAAGACGCACATGAAAAGCTGCTCAACAGCACTAATTATTAGAGAAATGCAAATCAAAACTACAATGAGGTATCACCTCACACCTGTTAGAATCGGCATCATCAGAAAATCTACAAACAACCAATTCTGGGGAGGGTGTGGACAAAAGGAGCCCTCTTCCACTATTGGTGGGAATGTAAATTGATACAGTCACTATGGAGAACAGTATGGAGTTTCCTTAAAAAAACTAGAAATAGAATTACCATCTGATCCAGCAATCCCACTTCTGGGCATATACCCAGAGAAAACCGTAAATCAAAAAGGCACATTCACCACAATGTTCATTGCAGCACTATTTACAATAGCCAGGTAATGGAAGCAACCTAAATGCCCACAGACAGATGAATGGATAAAGATGTGGTACATATATAAAATGAAATATTACTCGGCCATAAAAAGGAATGAAACTGGGTCATTTGTAGAGACATCGATGGATCAAGAGACTGTCATACAGAATGAAGTCAGAAAGAGGAACCCAAATACTGTATATTAAGGCATATATGTGGAACCTAAAAAATGGTACAGATGAACTGGTTTGCAGCGAAGATATAGAGACACAGAGGTAGAGAACAAACGTATGGACACCAAGAGTGAGAAGCCATGGGGTGGTGGTGGTGGGATGAGTTGGGAGATTGGGATTGACCTGTATACATTTATATGCATAAAATACATAACTAATAATAACCTGCTGTATAAAAAAAATAAATTAATTAATTTCAAAATTCTAAAAAATAAAATTTAAAAATAAAAGAGAAAAAAGTTCTTCCCGTCACACAGATGTATTTATAGAAATGAATTATTTCCATGCTTATATCTATAAATACATAAAAGAGGAATAAAATCTAACTTGAAACATAAAAGAAAAAAAAAACCTGAACCCACCATTTATACAGAGGAAAACCCTATCTGGACACTTGCTCCAGCGGTAAACAATTCTGAAATTGGTCAGAGTTGGGAAAACATATCCCATACAGCCAGCACCCCACCCCCCACACAAGGAGAGTCCTCATTGCAAAGCTAGGGGATTGTGCCGAGGCATCTGTGAGTAAATGTGAGCTGAGCCCCAGGCCAGCTGCTGCTGAACTGTTCCCACCCTTCCCAGGTAAAACACCTGAATATGTACAAGGGCTTGAAAGCCTAGAGGAAGGGCCTTCGAGCCACACCAGTGACAGCACGCAGGCCAAAGTGGTGCCTGCAGGCCAGCCAGGGTGGTCTTGGCCCCGGGCGCTCTTCTGGATGCTTTCCATTGCCCTGCCTGAGATAACCCTCCTGTCCCGGCCCCCACTGCTTTTTTCCTTCCTCACCTCTGTCCGGAGAGAAATTCCAGCGGAAGGTATGGGTGACACATCCTCTTCTTTACAGGCGGCAGCCTGGCAACTCCTGCAGAAAGGCCAGCAGAGCCCCACTCACACCAGGCCACACACAAAGCTGTGGCCCCTCACTCCCTCCCACCAGCACAGCCCCGAGACTGCTGACGGGGCAGAGAATATGGAGTCAGGCACAGCTTCAGGGGCTATTGCTGCCTGGAGCGCTGTTTATATTGACCTCAAAGAGGCACACCTGGGGAGGGCGGGCCGGCAGGGTAAGGCTGCCCAGGTCAGCTAATCCACAACCCTCAGGGAATCACATTGGTGAAAATGGACCTCGCTAAGGCAGGAGAGAAGCCAAGGAAAAAAAGGACACAATGCCATTTGCAGCACCGTACACGAGTCTAGAAGTAATCACGTGACTTGTAGTAAGTCAGAAAGTGAAAGACACATATCATATCATATCACTTATAGGTGTTACCTAAAAATGGATACCAGGGCAGATATTTCCACGGAGAAGGGCAATCACAGATTCATTAAACAAACTTATGGTTCACCAATGGAATGGTGTGAGGATTGGTTTCATTACGATATCGGGGTTAACAGACATATACAAACACAGGTGACATATATAATCACCAAAGACCTACAGAATACCAAGAGAGGACTACTCAACATTCTGTCATAACGTTCATGGGAAAAGGATCCCAGGAAGAACAGACATCTGTATATGTGTAAAAGAACCACATCTCCCACACCTACAACAAGCCAAACATTGTAATCAAACTTGCTGTAATAAAAAATAAAAAAAAATTAAATTAAAAACACGAACAAGATGTAGTGAGACAAACTTGAGGGGCTTTCTCCTGGCACATTCCATTCTAAATTCCAATCTAGAACACCACTTCCACTGAGGCTCTCTTGCCCTAGTAACCAGATTTGGTAAGGGTGAACTGCTGCCACCTTGTGGCCGTTTCACACAACAGCAGCTTTAATCCCAGCGCTAATGGTCAGTTGATATTCAAAATCATTGCAGGCCTGTAAATGACACCTGGCCTGAACACAAATCCTGGGGTCACATATCGACCAAAAAATTCAAAGGACGTCCATATTTCAAAACGACCGTTTCAAAAGGCATATTTTACGCACATTAGTGTTCTGCTTCTTTTCCTTTCTTTCCTTTTTTGTTAAAAAAAACGGGAATGGAAAAAGGCATCCCTCAGAATGGGCAAAAATCGTTGCAAACGAATCAATGGACAGAGGGTTAATCTCCAATATATATAAACAGCTCATGCAGCTTAATATTAAAAAAACAAACAACCCAATACAAAAATGGGCAGAAGATCTAAAGAGACGTTTCTTCAAAGAAGACACAGAGATGGCCAAGACGCACATGAAAAGCTGCTCAACAGCACTAATTATTAGAGAAATGCAAATCAAAACTACAATGAGGTATCACCTCACACCTGTTAGAATCGGCATCATCAGAAAATCTACAAACAACCAATTCTGGGGAGGGTGTGGACAAAAGGAACCCTCTTCCACTATTGGTGGGAATGTAAATTGATACAGTCACTATGGAGAACAGTATGGAGTTTCCTTAAAGAAACTAGAAATAGAATTACCATCTGATCCAGCAATCCCACTTCTGGGCATATACCCAGAGAAAACCGTAAATCAAAAAGGCACATTCACCACAATGTTCGTTGCAGCACTATTTACAAAAGCCAGGTAATGGAACCCACCTAAATGTCCACAGACAGATGAATGGATAAAGATGTGGTACATATATAAAATGAAATATTACTCGGCCATAAACAGGAATGAAACTGGGTCATTTGTAGAGACATCGATGGATCGAGAGACTGTCATACAGAATGAAGTAAGTCAGAAAGAGGAAAACAAATATTGTATATTAACGCATATATGTGGAGCCTAAAAATGGTACAGATGAACTGGTTTGCAGGGAAGAAATAGAGACACAGAGGTAGAGAACAAACGTATGGACACCAAGTGTGGGAAGCCATGGGGTGGTGGTGGTGGGACGAGTTGGGAGATTGGGATTGACCTGTATACATGTATATGCATAAAATACATAACTAATAATAACGTGCTGTATAAAAAAATAAAATTAAATTTCAAAATTTTAAAAAATAAAATTTAAAAATAAAAGAGAAAAAAGTTCTTCCCGTCACACAGAAGAATTTATAGGAATGAATTATTTCCATGCTTATATCTATAAATATATAAAAGAGGAATAAAATCTAACTTGAACCATAAAGGAAAAAAAAAACCTGAACCCATGAGTTATACAGAGGAAAACCCTATCAGCGCACTTGCTCCAGTGGTAAACAATTCTGAAATTGGTCAGAGGTGGGAAACCATCTCCCATACAGCCAGCAACCCACCCCCCACGCAAGGAGCATCCTCATTGCAAAGCTGGGGGACCGTGCCGAGGCATCTGTGAGTAAACGTGAGCTGAGCCCCAGGCCAGCTGCTGCTGAACTGTTCCCACCCTTCCCAGGTAAAACACCTGAATATGTACAAGGGCTTGAAAGCCTAGAGGAAGGGCCGTCGAGCCACACCAGCGACAGCACGCAAGCCAACTTGTTGCCTGCAGGCTAACCAGGTTGGTCTTGGCCCCAGGCGCTCTTCCGGAATCTTTCCATTGCCCTGCCTGAGATACCCCTCCTGTCCCGGCCCCCACTGCTTTTTTCCTTCCTCACCTCTGTCCGGAGAGAAATTCCAGCGGAAGGTATGGGTGACACATTCTCTTCTTTACAGGTGGCAGCCTGGCAACTCCTGCAGAATGGCCAGCACAGTCCCACTCACACCGGGCCACCCACAAAGCTGTGGCCCCTCACTCCCTCCCAACAGCACAGCCCGGAGACTGCTGATGGGGCAGAGAATATGGAGTCAGGCACAGCTTCAGGGGCTATTGCTGCCTGGAGCGCTGTTTATATTGACCTCAACGAGGCACACCTGGGGAGGGCGGGCCGGCAGGGTAAGGCTGCCCAGGTCAGCTAATCCACAACCCTCAGGGAATCACATTGGTGAAAATGGACCTCGCTAAGCCAGAAGAGAAGCCAAGGAAAAAAAGGACACAATGCAATTTGCAGCACCGTAAATGAGTCTAGAAGTAATCACGTGACTTGTAGTAAGTCAGAAAGTGAAAGACACATATCATATCATATCACTTATAGGTGTTACCTAAAAATGGATACCAGGGCAGATATTTCCACGGAGAAGGGCAATCACAGATTCATTAAACAAACTTATGGTTCACCAATGGAAAGTTGTGAGGATTGGTTTCATTACGATATCGTGGTTAACAGACATATACAAACACAAGTGACATATATAATCACCAAAGACCTACAGAATACCAAGAGAGGACTACTCAACATTCTGTCATAACGTACATGGGAAATGGATCCCAGGACGAACAGACATCTGTATATGTGTAAAAGAACCACATCTTCCACACCTACAACAAGCCAAACATTGTAATCAAACTTGCTGTAATAAAAAATACAAAAAATTAAATTAAAAACACGAACAAGAAGTAGTGAGACAAACTTGAGGGGCTTTCTCCTGGCACATTCCATTCTAAATTCCAATCTAGAACACCACTTCCACTGAGGCTCTCTTGCCCTAGTAACCAGATTTGGTAAGGGAGAACTGCTGCCACCTTGTGGCCGTTTCCCACAACAGCAGCTTTAATCCCAGCGCTAATGGTCAGTTGATATTCAAAATCATTGCAGGCCTGTAAATGACACCTGCCCTGAAAACAAATCCTGGGGTCACATATCGACCAAAAATTTCAAAGGACGTCCATATTTCAAAACGACCGTTTCAAAAGGCATATTTTACGCACATTAGTGTTCTGCTTCTTTTCCTTTCTTTCCTTTTTTGTTAAAAAAAAACGGGAATGGAAAAAGGCATCCCTCAGAATGGGCGAAAATCGTTGCAAACGAATCAATGGACAGAGGTTTAATCTCCAATATATATAAGCAGCTCATGCAGCTTAATATTAAAAAAAAACATACAACCCAATACAAAAATGGGCAGAAGATCTAAAGAGACGTTTCTTCAAAGAAGACACAGAGATGGCCAAGACGCACATGAAAAGCTGCTCAACATCACTAATTGTTAGAGAAATGCAAATCAAAACTACAATAAGGTATGATGTCACACCCATTAGAGTCGGCATCATCATAAAATCTACAAACAAAAATTCTGGGGAGGGTGTGGACAAAAGGAACCCTCTTCCACTATTGGTGGGAATGTAAATTGATACAGTCACTATGGAGAACAGTATGGAGGTTCCTTTAAAAAACTAGAAAGAGGAGTACCATCTGATCCAGCAATCCCACTTCTGAGCATATACCCAGAGAAAACCATAAATCAAAGAGACACATTCACCACAATGTTCATTGCAGCACTATTTACAATAGCCAGGTAATGGAAGCAACCTAAATGCCCACAGACAGAAAAACGGATAAAGATGTGGTACATATATAAAATGGAGTATTACTCAACCATATAAAGGAATGAAACTGGGTCATTTGTAGAGAACTCGATGGATCTAGAGACTGTCATACAGAGTGGAGTAAGTCAGAAACAGAAAAACAAATATTGTATATTAATGCCTATATTTGGTACCTAGAAAAGTGATACAGATGAACTTGTTTGCAGGGCAGAAATAGAGACACAGAGGTAGAGAACAAACGTATGGACACAAAGAGGGGGAAGCCATGGGGTGGTGGTGGTGGTTGGATGAGTTGGGAGATTGGGATTGACCTGTATACATGTAAATGCATAAAATACATAACTAATAATAACCTGCTGTATAAGAAAATAAAATTAAATTTCAAAATTTTTAAAAATAAAACAGAAAAAAGTTCTTCCATTCACACAGATGTATTTATATGAATGACTTATTTCCATGCTTATATCTATAAATACATACAAGAGGAATAAAATTTAACTTGAAACAATGGAGAAAAAAAAAACCCTGAACCCAACAGTTATACAGAGGAAAACCCTATCAAGGCACTTACTCCAGCGGTAAACAATTCTGAAATTGGTCAGATGTGGAGAATCATCTCCCATACAGCCAGCAGCCCAACCCCACGCAAGGAGGGTCCTCATTGCCAAGCTGCGGGACCGTGCCGAGGCATCTGTGAGTAAACGTGAGCTGAGCCCCAGGCCAGCTGCTGCTGAACTGTTCCCACCCTTCCCAGGTAAAACACCTGAATATGTACAAGGGCTTGAAAGCCTAGAGGAAGGGCAGTGGAGCCACACCAGCGACAGCACACAGGCCCACTTGGTGCCTGCAGGCCAGCCAGGATGGTCCTGGCCACGGGCGCTCTTCTGGAAGCTTTCCATTTTCCTGCCTGAGATACCCCTCCTATCCCGGCCCCCACTCCTTTTTTTCCTTCCTCACCTCAGCCTGGAGAGAAATTTCAGCAGACGTTATGGGTGACGCATCCTCTTCTTTACAGGTGGCAGCCTGGCAACTCCTAAGCCTTGCCGTTCCCTAACCCAAACGCTAGCCTGGAACGGAAACCCTCCACCAGCCCTACACCTTACCCTATGCCGTAACCTACTCCTGGCCCGTACGCTGGCACTGACCCGTGCATCAGCACGTACTCTGAACCTCCAACTTTTCTGTACCCTCACCTGTGCCCTAAGCCTTGCCGTTCCCTAACACTGACACTAGCCCGGAACGGAAACCAACCATCAGCCCTAAACCTTACCCTACGCCGTAGCATACTCCTTGCCCGTATGCTGGCACTGACCAGTGCGTCAGCACGTAGCCTGACCCTCCCACGTTTCCGTAACCTTACCTGTGCCCTAAGCCTTGCCGTTCCCTAACCCTAACCGTAGCACGCAATGAAAACCCACCACCAACCCTACACCTTACCCTACGCTGTAGCCTACTCCTGTCCCGTACGCTGGCATTTACACATGCATCAGTACGTAGCCTGACCCTCCCACGTTTCCGTACCCTCACCTGTGCCCTAAGCCTTGACGTTCCCTAACTCTAACCCTAGCCCGGAACGGAAACCCACCACCAGTCCTAGACATTACCCTACGCTGTAGCCTACTCCTGGCCTGTACGCTGGCACTGACCCGTGCGTCAGCACATAGCCTGACCCTCCCACGTTTCCGTACCCTCACCTGTGCCATAAGCCTTGCCGTTCCCTCACACTAACCCTAGCCAGGAACGGAAACCCACCACCAGCCCTACACCTTACCCTACGCCGTAGCCTGCTCCTGGCCCGTACACTGGCACTAACACGTGCGTCAGCACGTAGCCTGACCCTCCCAAGTTTCCGTACCCACACCTTTGCCCTAAGCCTTGCCGTTCCCTAACCCTAACCCTAGTCAGGAACGGAAAACCACCACCACCCCTACAGTTTACCCCCAAGCCATAGCCTACTCTTGGCCCATACGCTGGCACTGACCCTTGCGTCAGCATGTAGCGAGACCCTCCCACGGTTCCGTACCCTCACCTGTGCCCTAAGCCTTGCCGATCCCTAACCCTAACCCTAGCCCGGAACGAAAACCCACCACCAGCCCTACACCTAACCCCCAAGCCGAAGCCTACTACTGGCAGGTACGCTGGCACTGACCCGTGCATCAGCACGTAGCCTGAACCTCCCACGTTTCGGTACCCTCACCTGTGCCCTAAGCCTTGCCATTCCCTAACCCTAACCCTAGCCCGGAACGGAAACCCACCACCAGCCCTACACATTTCCCTACGCCGTAGCCTATTCCTGGCCCGTACGCAGGCACTGAACCTTTCATCAGCACGTATCCTGATCCTGCCACTTTGCCATACCCTCACCTGTGCCCTAAGCCTTGCCGTTCCCTAACCCTATCCCTAGACCGGAACGGAACCCCACCACATGCCGTACACCATACCCCCAAGCCGTAGCCTACTCCTGGTCCATATGCGGGCACTGATTTGTGCGTCAGCATGTAGCCTGACCTTCCCACATTACCGTAACGTCATCTGTGCCCTAAGCCTTGCCGTTCCCTAACCCTAGTACGGAATGGAAACACACCACAAGCCGTACAACTAACCCCCAAGCCATAGCCTACTCCTGGCCCGTACGCTGGCACTAACACGTGCGTCAGCACGAAGCCTGACCCTCCCAGGTTTCCATAACCTCACCTGTGCCCTAAGCCTTGCTGTTGCCTAACACTAACCCTAGCCCAGAACGGAAACCCACCACCAGCCCTACACCTAACCCCCAACCAGTGGCCTACTCCTGGCCGGTACGATGGCACTGACCCGTGCGTCAGCACGCAGCCTGACCCTCCCACGTTTCCATACCCTCACCTGTGCCCTAAGCCTTGCCGTTCCCTAACCCTAACCCTAGCCCGGAACGGAAACCCACCAGCAGCCCTAGACCTTACCCTACGACATAGCCTACTCCTGGCCTGTACGCTGGCACTGGCCCATCCGTCAGCACGTAGGAGACCCTCCCACTTTTTCGTACCCTCACCTGAGGACTAAGCCTTGCCGTTCCGTAACCCTAACCCAAGCCCGGAACGGAAACCCACCACCAGCCCTACACTTTAAGCCCAAGCCGTAGACTAAACCTGGCCCGTACTGTGGCACTGACACGTGCGTCAGCAAGTAGCCTCACCCTCCTACGTTTCCGTACCCTCAACTCTGCCCTAAGCCTGGCCGTTCCCTAACCCTGACCCTAGCCCGGAACGGAAACCCACCACCAGCTCTACACAGTACCCCCAAGCCGTAGCCTACTCCTGGCCCGTATGCTGGCACTGACCGGTGCGTCAGCACGTAGCCTGACCCTCCCACGTTTCCGTACCCTCACCTGTGCCATAAGACTTGCCGTTCCCTAACCCTAACCCGAGCCCGCAACGGAAACCCACCACCAGCCCTAAACCTTACCCACAAGCCGTAGCCTACTCCTGGACCGTACACTGGCACTGACTCGTGCGTCAGCACGTAGCCTGACCCGCCCACGTTTCCGTACCATCACATGTGCCCTAAGCTTTGCCGTTCCCTAACCCTAACCGTAGCCCGGAACAGAAACCCACCACCAGCCCTACACATTACCCTACGCCGTAGCCTACTCCTGGCCCGTACGCTGGCACTGACCTGTGCGTCAGTACGTAGCCAGACCCTCACACGTTTCCGTACCCTCACCTGTGCCCTAAGCCTTGACGTTCCCTAACGCTTACCCTAGCCCCCAATGGAAACCCACCACCAGCCCTACACCTTAACCTATGCCGTAGCCTACTCCTGGCCTGTACGGTGGCAGTGACCCTTGCGTCAGCATGTAGCCTGACCCTCCCACGTTTCCGTACCCTCACCTGTGCCCTAAGCCTTGCCGTTCCCTATCCCTAACCCTAGCCCAGAACGGAAACCCACCACCAGCCATACACCTTCCTCTATGACGTAGCCTACTCCTGGCCCATACGCTGGCACTGACACATGCTTTAGCACGTAGCCTGAACCTCCAAATTTTCTGTACCCTCACCTGTGCCCTAAGCCTTGCCGTTCCCTAACCCTATCCCTAGACCGGAATGGAACCCCACCACATGCCCTACACCATACCCCCAAGCCGTAGCCTACTCCTGGTCCATATGCGGGCACTGATTTGTGCGTCAGCATGTAGCCTGACCTTCCCACATTACCGTAACGTCATCTGTGCCCTAAGCCTTGCCGTTCCCTAACCCTAGTACGGAATGGAAACACACCACAAGCCGTACACCTAACCCCCAAGCCATAGCCTACTCCTGGCCCGTACGCTGGCACTAACACGTGCGTCAGCACGAAGCCTGACCCTCCCAGGTTTCCGTAACCTCACCTGTGCCCTAAGCCTTGCTGTTCCCTAACACTAACCCTAGCCCAGAACGGAAACCCACCACCAGCCCTACACCTAAACCCCAACCAGTGGCCTACTCCTGGCCGGTACGATGGCACTGACCCGTGCGTCAGCACGCAGCCTGACCCTCCCACGTTTCCATACCCTCACCTGTGCCCTAAGCCTTGCCGTTCCCTAACCCTAACCCTAGCCCGGAACGGAAACCCACCACCAGCCCTAGACCTTACCCTACGACATAGCCTACTCCTGGCCTGTACGCTGGCATTGGCCCATCCGTCAGCATGTAGGAGACCCTCCCACTTTTTCGTACCCTCACCTGAGGACTAAGCCTTGCCGTTCCGTAACCCTAACCCAAGCCCGGAACGGAAACCCACCACCAGCCCTACACTTTAAGCCCAAGCCGTAGACTAAACCTGGCCCGTACTGTGGCACTGACACGTGCGTCAGCAAGTAGCCTCACCCTCCTACGTTTCCGTATCCTCAACTGTGCCCTAAGCCTGGCCGTTCCCTAACCCTGACCCTAGCCCGGAACGGAAACCCACCACCAGCTCTACACAGTACCCCCAAGCCGTAGCCTACTCCTGGCCCGTATGCTGGCACTGACCGGTGCGTCAGCACGTAGCCTGACCCTCCCACGTTTCCGTACCCTCACCTGTGCCATAAGACTTGCCGTTCCCTAACCCTAACCCGAGCCCGCAACGGAAACCCACCACCAGCCCTAAACCTTACCCACAAGCCGTAGCCTACTCCTGGACCGTACACTGGCACTGACTCGTGCGTCAGCACGTAGCCTGACCCGCCCACGTTTCCGTACCATCACATGTGCCCTAAGCTTTGCCGTTCCCTAACCCTAACCGTAGCCCGGAACAGAAACCCACCACCAGCCCTACACATTACCCTACGCCGTAGCCTACTCCTGGCCCATACGCTGGAACTGACCTGTGCGTCAGTACGTAGCCAGACCCTCCCACGTTTCCGTACCCTCACCTGTGCCCTAAGCCTTGACGTTCCCTAACGCTTACCCTAGCCCCCAATGGAAACCCACCACCAGCCCTACACCTTAACCTATGCCGTAGCCTACTCCTGGCCTGTACGGTGGCAGTGACCCTTGCGTCAGCATGTAGCCTGACCCTCCCACGTTTCCGTACCCTCACCTGTGCCCTAAGCCTTGCCGTTCCCTATCCCTAACCCTAGCCCAGAACGGAAACCCACCACCAGCCATACACCTTCCTCTATGACGTAGCCTACTCCTGGCCCATACGCTGGCACTGACACATGCTTTAGCACGTAGCCTGAACCTCCAAATTTTCTGTACCCTCACCTGTGCCCTAAGCCTTGCCGTTCCCTAACACTAACCCTAGCCCGGAACGGAAACCCACCACCAGCCCTAGACCTTACCCTACACCGTAGCCTACTCCTTGCCCGTACGCTGGCACTGACCCGTGCGTCAGCACGTAGCCTGACCCTCCCACGTTTCCGTTCCCTCACCTGTGCCCTAAGCCTTGCCGTTCCCTAACCCTAACCGTACACCGCAATGAAAACCCACCAACAGCCTTACACTTTACCCTACACCGTAGCCTATTCCTGGCCCGTACGCTCTCACTGACCCATGCATCAGTACGTAGCCTGATCCTCCCACGTTTCCGTACCCTCACCTGTGCCTTAAGCCTTGACGTTCCCTAACCCTAACCCTAGCCAGGAAAGGAAACCCACCACAAACCCTAGACATTACCCTACGCCGTAGCCTACTCCTGGGCTGTACGCTGGCACTGACATGTGCGTCATCACGTAGCCTGACACTCCCACGTTTCCGTACCCTCACCTGTGTCCTAAGCCTTGCCGTTCCCTCACCCTAACCCTAGCGAGGAACGGAAACCCACCACCAGCCCTACACATTACCCTACGCCGTAGCATACTCCTGGCCCGTACGCTGGCACTAACCCGCGCGTCAACACGTAGCCTGACCCTCACACGTTTCCGTACCCTCACCTGTGCCCTAAGCCTTGCCGTTCCCTAACCCTAACACTATTCCGAAAAGGAAACACACCACCCGCCCTATAGCTTACCCCCAAGCCATAGCCTATTCCTGGCCCGTACGCTGGCACTGACACGTGCGTCAGCATGTAGCCTGACCCTCCCACGTTTCTGTACCCTCACCTATGCCCTAAGCCTTGCCGTTCCCTAACCCTAACCCTAACCCGGAATGGAAACCCACCACCAGCCCTACAACTTACCCCCAAGCCGTAGCCTACACCTGGCCCGTATGCTGGCTTAGACACGTGCGTCAGCACGAAGCCTGACCCTCCCACATTTGCGGACCCTCACCTGTGCCCTAAGCCTTGCCGTTCCCTAACCCTAAACCTAGCCCTGAACGGAAACCCACCACCAGCCCTACACCTAACCCCGAAGCCGTAGCCTACTCCTGGCCGGTACGCTGGCACTGACCCTTTCATCAGCACGTAGCCTGACCCTCCCACATTTGCGGACCCTCACCTGTGCCCTAAGCCTTGCCGTTCCCTAACCCTAACCCTAGCCCGGCACGGAATCCCACCACCAGCCCTACACCTTATCGTATGCCGTAGCCTAGTCCTGGCCCGTACGCTGGCACTGACCCGTGTGTCAGCATGTAGCCTGACCCTCCCACGTTTCTGTAACCTCACCTGTGCCCTAATCCTTGCCGTTCCCTAACCCGAAACCTAGCTCGGAACAGAAACCCACCACCAGCCCTACACCTTACCCCAAGGCGTAGCCTATTCCTGGCCCGTACGCAGGCACTGACCCTTTCATTAGAACGTAGCCTGACCCTCCCACGTTTCCGTACCCTCATCTGTGCCCTAAGCCTTGCCGTTCCCTAACCCTAACCCTAGCCCGGAACGGAAACCCACCACCAGCCCTAAACCTTAACCTCCGCCATAGCCTACTCCTGGCCTGTACGTTGGCACTGACACTTGCGTCAGCATGTAGCCTGACCCTCCCACGTTTCCGTACCATCCTCTGTGCCCTAAGCCTTGCCGTTCCGTAACCGTAACCCTAGCCCGGAACGGAAACCCACCACCAGCCCTACAACTTACCCCCAAGCCGTAGCCTAATCCTGGGACGTTCGGTGGCACTAACCCTAGCATCAGCAAGTAGCCTGACCCTCCCAAGTTTCTGTACCCTCACCCGTGCCCTAAGCCTTGCCGTTCCGTAACACTAACCCTAGCCCAGAACGGAAACCCACCACCAGCCCTACACCTTACCCCCAAGCCGTAGCCTACTCCTGGCCCGTATGCTGGCACTGACCCGTGCGTCAGCACGTAGCCATACCCTCCCACGTTTCCGTACCCTCACCTGTGCCCTAAGCCTTGCCGTTCCGTAACCCTAACCCTAGCCCGGAATGGAAACCCACCATCAGCCCTACAACTTACCCCCAAGCCGTAGCCTACGCCTGGCCCGTTCGGTGGCACTAACCTTAGCATCAGCAAGTAGCCTGACCCTCCCACGTTTCTGTACCCTCACCCGTGCCCTAAGCCTTGCCGTTCCGTAACCCTAACCCTAGCCCCGAACGGAAACCCACCACCAGCCCTACAACTTACCCCCAAGCCGTAGCATACTCCTGGCCCGTTCGGTGGCACTAACCCTAGCATAAGCAAGTAGCCTGACCCTCCCAAGTTTCTGTACCCTCACCCGTGCCCTAAGCCTTGCCATTCCATAACCCTAACCCTAGCCCGCAACGGAAAGCCACCACCAGCCCTAAAACTTAGCCACAAGCCGTAGCCTACTCCTGGCCCGTACGCTGGCACTGACCCGTGCATCAGCACGTAGCCTGACCCTCCCACTTTTCCGTACCCTCATCTGTGCCCTAAGCCTTGCCGTTCCCTAACCCTAACCCTAGCCCAGAACGGAAACCCACCACCAGCCCTACACCATACGCTACACCGTAGCCTACTCCTGGCCCGTACGCTGGCACTGACCCGTGCGTCAGCATGTAGCCTGACCCTCTCACGTTTCCGTACCCTCACATGTGCCCTAAGCCTTGACGTTCCCTATCCCTAAACCCAGCCCGGAACGCAAACCCACCACCAGCCCTACACCTTTCCCTACGCCGTAGCTTACTCCTGGCCCGTACCCTGGCACTGACCCGTGCGTCATCACGTAGCCTGACCCTCCCACTTTTCCGTACACTCACCTGTGCCCTAAGCCTTGCCGTTCCCTTACCCTAACCCTAGCCCGGAACGGAAACCCACCACCCGCCCTACACCTTACCCTATGCCGTAGCCTACTCCTTGCCCATACCCTGGCACTGACCCGTGCTTCAGCACGTAGCCATACCTTCCCACGTTTCCGTACCCTCACATGTGCCCTAAGCCTTGCCGTTCCCTAACCCTAACCCTAGCCCGGAACGGAAACCCACCACCAGCCCTAAAACTTACCCACAAGCCGTAGACTACTCCTGGCCCGTACGCTGGCACTGACCCGTGCGTCAGCACGTAGCCTGACCCTCCCACGTTTCTCTACCATCACCTGTGCCCTAAGCCTTGCCGTTCCCTCACCCTCACCCTAGCCATGAACAGAAACCCACCAGCAGCCCTACACCTTACCCTACGCCGTAGCCTACCCCTGGGACGTACGCTGGCACTGACCCGTGAGTCAGCACGTAGCCTGACCCTCCCACGTTTCCGTAACCTCACATGTGCCCTAAGACTTGCCATTCCCTAACCCTAACCCTAGCCCGGAACGGAAAACCACCACCAGCCCTACACCTTACTCTATGCCGTAGACTACACCTGGCCCATACGCGGGCACTGACCTGTGCTTCAGCACGTAGCCTTACCCTCCAATGATACTGTACCCTCACGTGTGCCCTAAGCCTTGCCGTTCCCTAACCCTAACCCGAGCCCGGCACGGAATCCCACCACCAGCCCTACACCTTATCGTATGCCGTAGCCTAGTCCTGGCCCGTACGCTGGCACTGACCCGTGCGTCAGCATGGAGCCTGACCCTCCCACGTTTCCGTACCCTCACCTGTGCCCTAAGCCTTGCCGTTCCCTAACCCTAACCCTAGCCCGGAACGGAAACCCACCACAATCCCTACACCTTACCATAAGCCGTAGCCTACTCCTGGCCCGTACGCTGGCACTGACCCGTGAGTCAGCACGTAGACTGACCCTCCCACGTTTCCGTACCCTCACCTGTGCCCTAAGACTTGCCGTTCCCTCACCCTAACCCTAGCCAAGAACGGAAACCCACCAGCATCCCTAAACCTTACCCTACACCATAGCCTACTCCTGGCCCGTACGCTGGCACTGACCCGTGCGTCAGCACGTAGCCTGACCCTCCCACGTTTCCGTACCCTCACCTGTGCCCTAAGCCTTGTCGTTCCCTAACCCTAACCCTAGTCCGGAACGGAAACCCACCACCAGCCCTACAGCTTACCCCCAATCCATAGCCTATTCCTGGCCCGTACGCTGGCACTGACCCATGCTTCAGCATGTAGCCTGTCCCTCCCACGTTTCCGTACCCTCACCTGTGCCCTAAGCCTTGCCGTTCCCTAAACCTAACCCTAGCCCGGAACGGAAAACCACCACCAGCCCTACACCTTTCCCTATGCGGTAGCTTATTCCTGGCCCGTACACAGGCACTGACCCTTTCATCAGCACGTAGCCTGACCCTCCCACGTTTCTGTACCCTCACCTGTGCCCTAAGCCTTGCCGTTCCCTACACCTAACACTAGCCCGGCACGGAAACCCACCACCAGCCCTACACTTTACCCTACGCCGTAGCCTACTCCTGGCCCGAACCTGGCAATGACACGTGCGTGAGCACGTAGCCTGACCCTCCCACGTTTCCATACCCTCACCTGTGCCCTAAGACTTGCCGTTCCCTAACCCTTACCCTAGCCCGGAACGGAAACACACCATCAGCCCTATACCTTACCCACAAGCCGTAGCCTACTCCTGGCCCGTACACTGGCACTGACCCGTGCGTCAGCACGTAGCCTGACCCTCCCACTTTTCTGTACCCTTACCTGAGCCCTAAGCCTTGCCGTTCCCTATCCCTAACCCTAGCCCGGAACGGAATCCCACCACCAGCCCTACACTTTAGCATATGCTGTAGCCTACTCCTGCCCGGTACGCTGCCACTGAGCCGTGCATCAGCACGTAGCCTGACCCTCACACGTTTCCGTACCCTCACCTGTGCCCTAAGCCTTGCCGTTCCCTAACCCAAACCGTAGCCCGGAACGGAAACCCACCACCAGCCCTACACCTTACCCCCAAGCCGTAGCCTACTCCTGGCCCGTACGCTGGCACAGACCCGTGCGTCAGCACGAAGCCTGACCCTCCCACGTTTGTGGACCCTCACCTGTGCTCTAAGCCTTGCCGTTCCCTAACCCTAACCCTAGGCCGGAACGGAAAACCACCACCAGCCCTACAACTTACCCCAAAGCCGTAGCCTATTCCTGGACCTTATGCTGGCACTAACCCGTGCGTCAGCACGTAGCCAGACCCTCCCACGTTTGCGGACCATCACCTGTGCCCTAAGCCTTGCCATTCCCTAACCCTAACACTAGCCCGGAACGGAAACCCACCACCAGCCCTACACCTTTCCCTACGCCGTAGCCTATTCCTGGCCCGTACGCAGGCACTGACCCTTTCATCAGCACGTAGCCTGACCCTCCCACGTTTCCGTACCCTCACCTGTGCCCTAAGCCTTGCCGTTCCCTAACCCTAACCCTAGCCCGGAACGGAAACCCACCACCAGCCCTACACCTTACCCTATGCTGTAGCCTACACCTGGCCCATATGCGGGCACTGACGCGTGCGTCAGCACGTAGCCTGACCCTCCCACGTTTCCGTACCCTCACCTGTGCCCTAAGCATTGCCGTTCTCTAACCCTAACCCTAACCCGGAACGGAAACCCACCACCATCCCTAAACCTTTCCCTACTGGGTAGCCTACTCCTCGCCCGTACGCTAGCACTGACCCGTGCGTCAGAATGGAGTTTGACCCTCCCACGTTTCCGTACCCTCACCTGGGCCCTAAGACATGCCATTCCCTAACACTAACCCTAGCCCGGAACAGAAACCCACCACCAGCCCTACACCTTACCCTATGCCGTAGCCTACACCTGGCCCATACGCGGGCACTGACCTGTGCTTCAGCACGTAGCCAGACCCTCCCACGTTTGCAGACCCTCACCTGTGCCCTAAGACTTGCCGTTCCCTAACCCTAACCCTAGCCCGGAATGGAAACCCACCACCAGCCCTACCCCTTTCCCAACGCCGTAGCCTATTCCTGGCTCGTACGCCGGCACTCACCATTTCATCAGCACGTAGCCTGACCCTCACACGTTTCCGTACCCTCATCTGTGCCCTAAGCCTTGCCGTTTCCTAACCCTAACCCTAGCCCGGAACAGAAACCCACCACCAGCCCTACAGTCTACCCTAAGCCATAGCCTATTCCTGGCCCGTACGCTGGCACTGAGCCGTGCGTCAGCACGTAGCCTGACTTTCCCACGTTTCCGTACCATCACCTGTGCCCTAAGCCTTGCCGTTCCCTCACCCTCTCCGTAGCCAGGAACAGAAACCCAACACCAGCCCTAAACCTTAACCTACGCCGTAGCCTAGTCCTGGCCTGTACGGTGGCACTGACCCTTGCGTCAGCATGTAGACTGACCCTCCCACGTTTCCGTACCCTCACCTGTTCCCTAAGCCTTGCCGTTCCGTAACCCTAACCCTAGCCCGGAACGGAAACACACCACCAGCCCTACAACTCACCCCCAAGCCGTAGCCTACTCCTGGCCCATTCGGTGGAACTAACCCTAGCATCAGCAAGTAGCCTGACCCTCCCACGTTTCTGTACCCTCACCCGTGCCCTAAGCCTAGCCGTTCCATAACCCTAACCCTAGCCCGGAATGGAAACCCACCACCAGCCCTACACCTTACCCCCAAGCCGTAGCCTACTCCTGGCCCATATGCTGGCACTGACCCGTGCGTCAGCACGTAGCGTGACCCTCCCACGTTTCCGTACCCTCACCTGTGCCCTAAGCCTTGACGTTCCCTAACCGTAACCCTAGCCCAGAACGGAAACCCACCACCAGCCCTACACCTTACCCTATGCTGTAGCCTACACCTGGCCCGTACGTGGGCACTGACCCATTCGTCAGCACGTAGCCTGACCCTCCCACGTTTCCGTACCCTCACCTGTGCCCTAAGACTTGCCGTTCCCTAACCCTAACCCTAGCCCGGAACGGAAAGCCACCACCAGCCCTAAAACTTCGCCACAAGCCGTAGCCTACTCCTGGCCCGTACGCTGCACTGACCCGTGCATCAGCACGTAGCCTGACCCTCCCACTTTTCCGTACCCTCACCTGTGCCCTAAGCCTTGCCGTTCCCTAACCCTAACCCTAGCCCGGAACGGAAACCCACCACCAGCCCTACACCATACGCTACACCGTAGCCTACTCCTGGCCCGTACGCTGGCACTGACTCGTGCGTCAGCAGGTAGCCAAACCCTCTCACGTTTCTGTACCCTCACATGTGCCCTAAGCCTTGACGTTCCCTATCCCTAAACCCAGCCCGGAACGCAAACCCACCACCAGCCCTACACCTTTCCATATGCCGTAGCCTACTCCTGGCCCGTACGCTGGCACTGACCCATGCGTCATCACGTAGCCTGACCCTCCCACTTTTCCGTACCATCACTTGTGCCCTAAGCCTTGCCGTTCCCTTACCCTAACCCTAGCCTGGAACGGAAACCCACCACACGCCCTACACCTTACCCTATGCCGTAGCCTACTCCTTGCCCGTACCCTGGCACTGACCCGTGCTTCAGCACGTAGCCATACCCTCCCACGTTTCCGTACCCTCACATGTGCCCTAAGCCTTGCCGTTCCCTAACCCTAACCCTAGCCCGGAACGGAAACCCACCACCTGCCCTAAAACTTACCCACAAGCCGTGGACTACTCCTGGCCCGTATGCTGGCATTGACCCGTGCGTCAGCACGTAGCCTGACCCTCCCACGTTTCTCTACCATCACCTGTGCCCTAAGCCTTGCCGTTCCCTCACCCTCACCCTAGCCATGAACAGAAACCCACCAGCAGCCCTACACCTTACCCTACGCCGTAGCCTACCCCTGGCACGTACGCTGGCACTGACACGTGCGTCAGCATGTAGCCTGAACCTCACACGTTTCCGTACCCTCACCTGTGCCCTAAGCCTTGCCATTCCCTAACCCTAACCCTAGTCCGGAACGGAAACCCACCACTAGCCCTACAGCTTACCCCAAGCCATAGCCTATTCCTGGCCCATACGCTGGCACTGACCCGTGCGTCAGCATGTAGCCTGACTCTCCCACGTTTCCGTACCCTCACCTGTGCCCTAAGCCTTGCCGTTCCCTAACCCTAACCCTAGCCCGGAACGGAAACCCACCACCAGCCCTTCACCTAACCCCCAAGCCGTAGGCTACTCCTGGCCAGTACGCTGGCACTGACCCGTGCATCATCACGTACCCTGACACTCCCACGTTTCCGTACCCTCACCTGGGCCCTAAGCCTTGCCGTTCCCTAACCCTAACCCTAGCCCGAAACCGAAACCCACCACCAGCCTTACACCTTAACCCCAAGCAGTAGCCTACTCCTGGCCCGTACGTTGGCACTGACCCGTGCATCAGCACGTAGCCTGACCCTCCCACGTTTGCGGACCCTCACCTGTGCCCTAAGCCTTGCCGTTCCCTAACCCTAACCCTAGCCCAGAACGGAAACCCACCACAAGCCCTACACCTTTCCCTACGCCGTAGCCTATTCCTGGCTCGTACGCAGGCACTGACCCTTTCATCAGCACGTAGCCTGACCATCCCACGTTTCCGTACCCTCAGCTGTGCCCTAAGCCTTGCCGTTCACTAACCCTAACCCTAGCCCGGAACGGAAACCCACCACCAGCCCTACAACTTACCCCAAAGCCGTAGCCTACTCCTGGCCGGTACGCTGGCACTGACACGTGCGTCAGCACGTAGCCTGACCCTCACACGTTTCCGTACCCTCACCTGTGCCCTAAGCCTTGCCGTTCCCTAACCCTAACCTTAGCCCGGAACAGAAACCCACCACCAGCCCTACACTCTACCCTACGCCATAGCCTATTCCTGGCCCGTACGCTGGCACTGACCCGTGCGTCAGCACGTAGCCTGACCCTCCCACGTTTCCGTACCCTCACCTGTGCCCTAAGCCTTGACGTTCCCTAACCCTAACCCTAGCCCGGAACAGAAACCCACCAACAGCCCTACAACTTACCAAAATGCCGTAGCCTACTCCTGGCCCATATGCTGGCACTGACCCGTGCGTCAGCACGTAGCCTGACCCTCCCACGTTTCCGTAACCTCACATGCGCCCTAAGCCTTGCAATTCCCTAATCCTAACCCTAGCCCGGAACGGAAAACCACCACCAGCCCTACACCTTACTCTATGCCGTAGACTACACCTGGCCCGTACGCGGGCACTGACCTGTGCTTCAGCACGTAGCCTGACCCTCCAATGTTACTGTACCCTCACGTGTGCCCTAAGCCTTGCCGTTCCCTAACCCTAACCCGAGCCCGGCACGGAATCCCACCACCAGCCCTACACCTTATCGTATGCCGTAGCCTAGTCCTGGCCCGTACGCTGGCACTGAACCGTGCGTCAGCATGGAGCCTGACCCTCCCACGTTTCCGTACCCTCACCTGTGCCCTAAGCCTTGCCGTTCCCTAACCCTAACCCTAGCCCGGAACGGAAACCCACCACAATCCCTACACCTTACCATAAGCCGTAGCCTACTCCTGGCCCGTACCCTGGCACTGACCCATGAGTCAGCACGTAGACTGACCCTCCCACGTTTCCGTACCCTCACCTGTGCCCTAAGACTTGCCGTTCCCTCACCCTAACCCTAGCCAAGAACGGAAACCCACCACAATCCCTACACCTTACCATAAGCCGTAGCCTACTCCTGGCCAGTACGCTGGCACGGACCCGTGCATCTTCACGTACCCTGACCCTCCCACGTTTCCGTACCCACACCTGTGCCCTAAGACTTGCCGTTCCCTAACCCTAACCTTAGCCCGGAATGGAAACCCACCACCAGCATTACCCCTTTCCCAACGCCGTAGCCTATTCCTGGCTCGTACGCCGGCACTCACCATTTCATCAGCACGTAGCCTGACCCTCCCAAGTTTCTGTACCCTCACCTGTGCCCTAAGCTTTGCCGTTCACTAACCCTAACCCTAGCCCGGAGCGGAAACCCACCACCAGCCCTACACCTTACCCCCAAGTCGTAGCCTACACCTGGCCGGTACGTTGGCACTGACACATGCGTGAGCACGTAGCCTGACCCTCACACGTTTCCGTACCCTCATCTGTGCCCTAAGCCTTGCCGTTTCCTAACCCTAACCCTAGCCCGGAACAGAAACCCACCACCAGCCCTACAGTCTACCCTAAGCCATAGCCTATTCCTGGCCCGTACGCTGGCACTGAGCCGTGCGTCAGCACGTAGCCTGACTTTCCCACGTTTCCGTACCATCACCTGTGCCCTAAGCCTTGCCGTTCCCTCACCCTCACCGTAGCCAGGAACAGAAACCCATCAGCAGCCCTAAACCTTACCCTACGCCGTAGCCTACTCCTGGCACGTACGCTGGCACTGACACGTGCCTCAGCACGTAGCCTGACCCTCACAAGTTTCCGTACCCTCACCTGTGCCCTAAGCCTTGCCGTTCCCTAACCCTAACCCTAGCCCGGAACGGAAACCCACCACCAGCCCTACAGCTTACCCCCAAACCATAGCCTATTCCTAGCCCGTACGCTGGCACTGACCCGTGCGTCAGCATGTAGCCTGACCCTCCCACGTTTCCGTACCCTCACCTGTGCCCTAAGCCTTGCCGTTCCCTAACCCTAACCCTAGCATGGAACGGAAACACACCACCAGCCCTACACCTAACCCCCAAGCCGTAGCTTACTCCTGGCCAGTACGCTAGCACTGACCCGTGCCTCATCACGTAGCCTGACCCTCCCACGTTTCCGTACCCTCACCTGTGAGCTAAGCCTTGCCGTTCCCTAACCCTAACGGTAGCCCTGAAGGGAAACCCACCACCAGCCCTACACCATACGCTACACCGTAGCCTACTCCTGGCCCGTACGCTGGCACTGACCCGTGCGTCAGCATGTAGCCTGACCCTCCCACGTTTCCGTGCCCTCACATGTGCCCTAAGCCTTGACGTTCCCTATCCCTAAACCCAGCCCGGAACGCAAACCCACCACCAGCCCTACACCTTTCCCTACGCCGTAGCCTACTCCTGGCCCGTACGATGGCACTGACCCGTGCGTCAGCACGTAGCCTGACCCTCCCACGTTTCTCTACCATCACCTGTGCCCTAAGCCTTGCCGTTCCCTCACCCTCACCCTAGCCATGAACAGAAACCCACCAGGAGCCCTACACCTTACCCTACGCCGTAGCCTACCCCTGGCACGTACGCTGGCACTGACACGTGTGTCAGCATGTAGCCTGAACCTCACACGTTTCCGTACCCTCACCTGTGCCCTAAGCCTTGCCGTTCCCTAACCCTAACCCTAGCCCGAAACCGAAACCCACCACCAGCCTTACACCTTAACCCCAAGCAGTAGCCTACTCCTGGCCCGTACGTTGGCACTGACCCGTGCATCAGCACGTAGCCTGACCCTCCCACGTTTGCGGACCCTCACCTGTGCCCTAAGCCTTGCCGTTCCCTAACCCTAACCCTAGCCCAGAACGGAAACCCACCACAAGCCCTACACCTTTCCCTACGCCGTAGCCTATTCCTGGCTCGTACGCAGGCACTGACCCTTTCATCAGCACGTAGCCTGACCATCCCACGTTTCCGTACCCTCAGCTGTGCCCTAAGCCTTGCCGTTCACTAACCCTAACCCTAGCCCGGAACGGAAACCCACCACCAGCCCTACAACTTACCCCAAAGCCGTAGCCTACTCCTGGCCGGTACGCTGGCACTGACACGTGCGTCAGCACGTAGCCTGACCCTCACACGTTTCCGTACCCTCACCTGTGCCCTAAGCCTTGCCGTTCCCTAACCCTAACCTTAGCCCGGAACAGAAACCCACCACCAGCCCTACACTCTACCCTACGCCATAGCCTATTCCTGGCCCGTACGCTGGCACTGACCCGTGCGTCAGCACGTAGCCTGACCCTCCCACGTTTCCGTACCCTCACCTGTGCCCTAAGCCTTGACGTTCCCTAACCCTAACCCTAGCCCGGAACAGAAACCCACCAACAGCCCTACAACTTACCAAAATGCCGTAGCCTACTCCTGGCCCATATGCTGGCACTGACCCGTGCGTCAGCACGTAGCCTGACCCTCCCACGTTTCCGTAACCTCACATGCGCCCTAAGCCTTGCAATTCCCTAATCCTAACCCTAGCCCGGAACGGAAAACCACCACCAGCCCTACACCTTACTCTATGCCGTAGACTACACCTGGCCCGTACGCAGGCACTGACCTGTGCTTCAGCACGTAGCCTGACCCTCCAATGTTACTGTACCCTCACGTGTGCCCTAAGCCTTGCCGTTCCCTAACCCTAACCCGAGCCCGGCACGGAATCCCACCACCAGCCCTACACCTTATCGTATGCCGTAGCCTAGTCCTGGCCCGTACGCTGGCACTGAACCGTGCGTCAGCATGGAGCCTGACCCTCCCACGTTTCCGTACCCTCACCTGTGCCCTAAGCCTTGCCGTTCCCTAACCCTAACCCTAGCCCGGAACGGAAACCCACCACAATCCCTACACCTTACCATAAGCCGTAGCCTACTCCTGGCCCGTACCCTGGCACTGACCCATGAGTCAGCACGTAGACTGACCCTCCCACGTTTCCGTACCCTCACCTGTGCCCTAAGACTTGCCGTTCCCTCACCCTAACCCTAGCCAAGAACGGAAACCCACCACAATCCCTACACCTTACCATAAGCCGTAGCCTACTCCTGGCCAGTACGCTGGCACGGACCCGTGCATCTTCACGTACCCTGACCCTCCCACGTTTCCGTACCCACACCTGTGCCCTAAGACTTGCCGTTCCCTAACCCTAACCTTAGCCCGGAATGGAAACCCACCACCAGCATTACCCCTTTCCCAACGCCGTAGCCTATTCCTGGCTCGTACGCCGGCACTCACCATTTCATCAGCACGTAGCCTGACCCTCCCAAGTTTCTGTACCCTCACCTGTGCCCTAAGCTTTGCCGTTCACTAACCCTAACCCTAGCCCGGAGCGGAAACCCACCACCAGCCCTACACCTTACCCCCAAGTCGTAGCCTACACCTGGCCGGTACGTTGGCACTGACACATGCGTGAGCACGTAGCCTGACCCTCACACGTTTCCGTACCCTCATCTGTGCCCTAAGCCTTGCCGTTTCCTAACCCTAACCCTAGCCCGGAACAGAAACCCACCACCAGCCCTACAGTCTACCCTAAGCCATAGCCTATTCCTGGCCCGTACGCTGGCACTGAGCCGTGCGTCAGCACGTAGCCTGACTTTCCCACGTTTCCGTACCATCACCTGTGCCCTAAGCCTTGCCGTTCCCTCACCCTCACCGTAGCCAGGAACAGAAACCCATCAGCAGCCCTAAACCTTACCCTACGCCGTAGCCTACTCCTGGCACGTACGCTGGCACTGACACGTGCCTCAGCACGTAGCCTGACCCTCACAAGTTTCCGTACCCTCACCTGTGCCCTAAGCCTTGCCGTTCCCTAACCCTAACCCTAGCCCGGAACGGAAACCCACCACCAGCCCTACAGCTTACCCCCAAACCATAGCCTATTCCTAGCCCGTACGCTGGCACTGACCCGTGCGTCAGCATGTAGCCTGACCCTCCCACGTTTCCGTACCCTCACCTGTGCCCTAAGCCTTGCCGTTCCCTAACCCTAACCCTAGCATGGAACGGAAACACACCACCAGCCCTACACCTAACCCCCAAGCCGTAGCTTACTCCTGGCCAGTACGCTAGCACTGACCCGTGCCTCATCACGTAGCCTGACCCTCCCACGTTTCCGTACCCTCACCTGTGAGCTAAGCCTTGCCGTTCCCTAACCCTAACGGTAGCCCTGAAGGGAAACCCACCACCAGCCCTACACCATACGCTACACCGTAGCCTACTCCTGGCCCGTACGCTGGCACTGACCCGTGCGTCAGCATGTAGCCTGACCCTCCCACGTTTCCGTGCCCTCACATGTGCCCTAAGCCTTGACGTTCCCTATCCCTAAACCCAGCCCGGAACGCAAACCCACCACCAGCCCTACACCTTTCCCTACGCCGTAGCCTACTCCTGGCCCGTACGATGGCACTGACCCGTGCGTCAGCACGTAGCCTGACCCTCCCACGTTTCTCTACCATCACCTGTGCCCTAAGCCTTGCCGTTCCCTCACCCTCACCCTAGCCATGAACAGAAACCCACCAGGAGCCCTACACCTTACCCTACGCCGTAGCCTACCCCTGGCACGTACGCTGGCACTGACACGTGTGTCAGCATGTAGCCTGAACCTCACACGTTTCCGTACCCTCACCTGTGCCCTAAGCCTTGCCATTCCCTAACCCTAACCCTAGTCCGGAACGGAAACCCACCACCAGCCCTACAGCTTACCCCCAAGCCATAGCCTATTCCTGGCCCATACGCTGGCACTGACCCGTGCGTCAGCATGTAGCCTGGCTCTCCCACGTTTACGTACCCTCACCTGTGCCCTAAGCCTTGCCGTTCTCTAACCCTAACCCTAGCCCGGAACGGAAACCCACCACCAGCGCTACACCTAACCTCTAAGCCGTAGGCTACACCTGGCCAGTACGCTGGCATTGACCCGTGCATCATCACGTACCCTGACACTCCCACGTTTCCGTACCCTCACCTGGGCCCTAAGCCTTGCTGTTCCCTAACCCTAACCCGGAACGGAAACCCACCACAAGCCCTACACCGTTCCCTACGCTTTAGCCTATTCCTGGCTCGTACGCAGGCACTGACCCTTTCATCAGCACGTAGCCTGACCATCCCAAGTTTCCGTACCCTCACCTGTGCCCTAAGCCTTGCCGTTCACTAACCCTAACCCTAGCCCGGAACGGAAACCCACCACCAGCCCTACACCTTACCCCAAAGCCATAGCCTACTCCTGGCCGGTACGCTGGCACTGACCCGTGCATCATCACGTAGCCTGACCCTCCCACATTTCCGTACCCTCACCTGTGCTCTAAGCTTTGCCGTTCCCTAACCCTAACTGTAGCCCGGAACAGAAACCCACCACCAGCCCTATACCTTTCCCTACACCGTAGCATATCCCTGACCCGTACACAGGCACTGACCCTTTCATCAGCACGGAGCCTGAACCTCCCACGTTTCCGTACCCTCACCTGTGCCCTAAGCCTTGCCGTTCCCTAACCCTTACCCTAGCCCGGAACAGAAACCCACCACGAGCCCTAAACCTTACCCACAAGCCGTAGCCTACTGTGGCCCATACACTGGCACTGACCCGTGCGTCAGCACGTAGCCTGACCCTCCCACTTTTATGTACCCTTACCTGAGCCCTAAGACTTGCCGTTCCCTAACCCTAACCCTAGCCCTGAACGGAATCCCACCACCAGCCCTACACCTTACCATATGCCGTAGCCTACTCCTGCCCGGTACGCTGCCACTGAGCCGTGCATCAGCACGTAGCCTGACCCTCCCACGTTTCCGTACCCTCAGCTGTGCCCTACGCCTTGCCGTTCCCTAACCCTATCCCTAGCCCGGAACGGAAACCCACCTCCAGCCCTACACCTTTCCCTACGCCGTAACGTATTCTTGGCTCATACGCAGGCACTGACCCTTTCATCAGCAAGTAGACTGACCCTCCCACGTTTCCGTACCCTCACCTGTGCCCTAAGCCTTGCCGTTCACTAACCCTAACCCTAGCACGGAACGGAAACCCACCACCAGCCCTAAACCTTAACCTCCGCCGTAGCCTACTCCTGGCCTGTACGTTGGCACTGACCCTTGCGTCAGCATGTAGCCTGACCCTCCCACGTTTCCATACCCTCATCTGTGCCCTAAGCCTTGCCGTTCCGTAACCCTAACCTTAGCCCGGAACGGAAACCCACCACCAGCCCTACACCTTACCCCCAAGCCGTAGCCTAATCCTGGCCCGTTCGGTGGCACTAACCCTAGCATCAGCAAGTAGCCTGACCCTCCCAAGTTTCTGTACCCTCACCCTTGCCCTAAGACTTGCCGTTCCGTAACACTAACCCTAGCCCGGAATGGAAACCCACCACCAGCCCTACAACTTACCCCCAAGTCGTAGCCTACTCCTGGCCCGTACGCTGGCACTGACCCGTGCGTCAGCACGTAGCCATACCCTCCCAAGTTTCCGTACCCTCACATGTGCCCAAAGCCTTGCCGTTACCTAACCCTAACTCTAGCCCGGAACGAAAACCCACCACCAGCCCTACACCTTACACTACGCCGTAGCCTAAACCTGGCCCGTACGCTGGCACTGACCCCTGCGTCAGCACGTAGCCTGACCCTCCCACGTTTCCGTACCATCACCTGTGTGCTAAGCCTTGCCGTTCCCTAACCCTAACCCTAACCCGGTACGGAAACCCACCACCATCCCTAAACCTTTCCCTACTGGGTAGCCTACTCCTCGGCCGTACGCTCGCACTGACCCGTGCGTCAGCATGTAGTTTGACCCTCCCACGTTTCTGTACCCTCACCTGGGCCCTAAACCTTGCCATTCCCTAACACTAACCTTACCCCGGAACGGAAACCCATCACCAGCCCTACACCTTACCCTATGCCGTAGCCTACACCTGGCCCATACGCGGGCACTGACCTGTGCTTCAGCACGTAGCCTGACCCTCCCACGTTTGCGGACCCTCACCTGTGCCCTAAGACTTGCCGTTCCCTAACCCTAACCCTAGCCCGGAACAGAAACCCACCACCAGCCCTACACCTTTCCCTACGCCGTAGCCTATTCCTGGCTCGTACGCAGGCACTGACACTTTCATCAGCACTTAGCCTGACCATCCCACGTTTCTGTACCCTCACCTGTGCCCTAAGCCTTGCCGTTCACTAACCCTAACCCTAGCCCGGAACGGAAACACACCACCAGCCCTACAACTTACCCCCAAGCCGTAGCCTACTCCTGGCCGGTACCGTGGCACTGACACGTGCGTCAGCACGTAGCCTGACCCTCACACGTTTCCGTACCCTCACCTGTGCCCTAAGCCTTGCCGTTTCCTAACCCTAACCCTAGCCTGGAACAGAAACCCACCACAAGCCCTACACTCTACCCTACGCCATAGCTTATTCCTGGCCCGTACGCTGGCACTGAGCCATGCGTCAGCAAGTAGCCTGACCCTCCCACGTTTCCGTACCCTCACCTGTGCCCTAAGCCTTGACGTTCCCTAACCCTAACCCTAGCCCGAAACAGAAAACCACCACAAGCCCTACAAATTACCACCACGCCGTAGCCTACTCCTGGCCCATAGGCTGGCACTGACCCGTGCGTCAGCATGTAGCCTGTCCCTCCCACGTTTCCGTAACCTCACCTGTGCCCTAAGCTTGCCGTTTCCTAACCTTATCCCTAGCCCGGAAAGAAAACCCACCACCAGCCCTACACCTTACCCTATGCCGTAGCCTACACCTGGCCCATACACGGGCACTGACCTGTGCTTCAGCACGTAGCCTGACCCTCCCATGTTACCGTAACCTCACCTGTGCCCTAAGCCTTGCCGTACCCTATCCCTAACCCTAGACCGGAAATGAAACCCACCACCAGCCCTAAAACGTACCCACAAGCCGTAGCCTACTCCTGGCCCGTACGCTGGCACTGACCCATGCGTCAGCACGTAGCCTGACCCTCCCACGTTTCTGTACCATCACCTGTGCCCTAAGCCTTGCCGTTCCCTCACCCTCACCCTAGCCCGGAACGGAAACCCACCACCAGCCCTACACCTTAACCTACGCCGTAGCCTAGTCCTGGCCTGTACGGTGGCACTGACCCTTGCGTCAGCATGTAGCCTGACCCTCCCACGTTTCCGTACCCTCACCTGTGCCCTAAGCCTTGCCGTTCCATAACCCTAACCCTAGCCCGGAACGGAAACCCACGACCAGCCCTACAACTTACCCCCAAGCCGTAGCCTACTCCTGGCCCGTTCGGTGGCACTAACCTTAGCATCAGCAAGTAGCCTGACCCTCCCACGTTTCTGTACCCTCACCCATGCCCTAAGCCTTGCCGTTCCGTAACCCTAACCTTAGCCCGGAACGGAAACCCACCACCAGCCCTACAACTTACCCCCAAGCCGTAGCCTACTCCTGGCCCGTTCGGTGGCACTAACACTAGCATCAGCAAGTAGCCTGACCCTCCCACGTTTCTGTACCCTCACCCGTGCCCTAAGCCTTGCCGTTCCATAACCCTAACCCTAGCCCGGAACAGAAACCCACCACCAGCCCTAAAACTTAGCCACAAGCCGTAGCCTACTCCTGGCCCGTACGCTGGCACTGACCCGTGCATCAGCACGTAGCCTGACCCTCCCACTTTTCCGTACCCTCACCTGTGAGCTAAGCCTTGCCGTTCCCTAACCCTAACGGTAGCCCGGAAGGGAAACCCACCACCAGCCCTACACCTTACCCCCAAGCCGTAGCCTACTCCTGGCCCGTACACTGGCACAGACCCGTGCGTCAGCACGAAGCCTGACCCTCCCACGTTTGTGGACCCTCACCTGTGCCCTAAGCCTTGCCGTTCCCTAACCCTAACCCTAGCCAGAAACGGAAACCCACCACCAGCTCTACACCTTATCGTATGCCGTAGCCTAGTCCTGGCCCGTACGCTGGCACTGACCCATGCGTCAGCATGTAGCCTGACCCTCCCACGTTTGTGTACCCTCATCTGTGACCTAAGCCTTGCCGTTCCCTAACCCTAACCCTAGCCCGGAACAGAAACCAACCACCAGCCCTACACATTAACCTAAGCCGTAGCCTTGTCCTGGCCTATACGGTGGCACTGACCCTTGCGTCAGCATGTAGCCTGAACCTCCCACGTTTCCGTACCCTCACCTGTGCCCTAAGCCTTGCCGTTCCGTAACCCTAACCCTAGCCCGGAATGGAAACCCACCACCAACCCTACAACTTACCCCCAAGCCGTAGCCTACTCCTGGCCCGTTCGGTGGCACTAACCCTAGCATCAGCAAGTAGCCTGACACTCCCACGTTTCTGTACCCTCACCCGTGCCCTAAGCATTGCCGTTCCATAACCCTTAACCCTAGCCCGGAATGGAAACCCACCACCAGCCCTACAACTTACCCCCAAGCCGTAGCCTACTCCTGGTCCATATGCTGGCACTGACCCGTGCGTCAGCACGTAGCGTGACCCTCCCACGTTTCCGTACCCTCACCTGTGCCCTAAGCCTTGACGTTCCCTAACCATAACCCTAGCCCGGAATGGAAACCCACCACCAGCCCTACACCTTACCCTATGCTGTAGCCTACACCTGGCCCGTATGCGGGCAGTGACCCGTTCGTCAGCACGTAGCCTGACCCTCCCACGTTTCCGTACCCTCACCTGTGCCCTAAGACTTGCCATTCCCTAACCCTAACCCTAGCCCGGAACGGAAAGACACCACCAGCCCTAAAACTTACCCACAAGCCGTAGCATACTCCTGGCCCGTACGCTGGCACTGACCCGTGCATCAGCACGTAGCCTGACCCTCCCACTTTTCCGTACCCTCACCTGTGCCCTAAGCCTTGCCGATCCCTAACCCTAACTCTAGCCCGAAACGGAAACCCACCACCAGCCCTACACCATACGCTACACCGTAGCCTACTCCTGGCCCGTACGCTGGCACTGACCCGTGCGTCAGCATGTATCCTGACCCTCTCACGTTTCCGGACCCTCACATGTGCCCTAAGCCTTGACGTTCCCTATCCCTAAACCCAGCCCGGAACGCAAACCCACCACCAGCCCTACACCTTTCCCTACGCCGTAGCCTACTCCTGGCCCGTACGATGGCACTGACCCTTGCGTCATCACGTAGCCTGACCCTCCCACTTTTCCGTTCCCTCACCTGTGCCGTAAGCCTTGCCGTTCCCTTACGCTAACCCTAGCCCAGAACGGAAACCCACCACACGCCCTACACCTTACCCTATGCCGTAGCCTACTCCTTGCCCGTACGCTGGCACTGACCCGTGCTTCAGCACGTAGCCATACCCTCCCACGTTTCCGTACCCTCACATGTGCCCTAAGCCTTGCCGTTCCCTAACCCTAACCCTAGCCGGGAATGGAAACCCACCACCAGCCCTAAAACTTACGCACAAGCCGTAGACTACTCCTGGCCCGTACGCTGGCACTGACCCGTGCGTCAGCACGTAGCCTGACCCTCCCACGTTTGCGGACCCTCACCTGTGCCCTAAGCCTTGCTGTTCCCTAACCCTAACCCTAGCCCGGAACGGAAACCCACCACAAGCCCTACACCGTTCCCTACGCTGTAGCCTATTCCTGGCTCGTACGCAGGCACTGACCCTTTCATCAGCATGTAGCCTGACCATCCCACGTTTCCGTACCCTCACCTGTGCCCTAAGACTTGCCGTTCACTAACCCTAACACTAGCCCGGAACGGAAACCCACCACCAGCCCTACACCTTACCCCAAAGCCGTAGCCTACTCCTGGCCGGTACGCTGGCAATGACACGTGCGTCAGCACGTAGCCTGACCCTCACACGTTTCCGTACCCTCACCTGTGCCCTAAGCCTTGCCGTTCCCTAACCCTAACCTTAGCCCGGAACAGAAACCCACCACCAGCCCTACACTCTACCCTACGCCATAGCCTATTCCTGGCCCGTACGCTGGCACTGACCCGTGCGTCAGCACGTAGCCTGACCCTCCCACGTTTCCGTACCCTCACCTGTGCCCTAAGCCTTGACGTTCCCTAACCCTAACCCTAGCCCGGAACAGAAAACCACCAACAGCCCTACAACTTACCACAATGCCGTAGCCTACTCCTGGCCCATATGCTGGCACTGACCCGTGCGTCAGCACGTAGCCTGACCCTCCCACGTTTTCGTAACCTCACATGTGCCCAAAGCCTTGCCATTCCCTAACCCTAACCCTAGCCCGGAACGGAAACCCACCACCAGCCCTAAACCTTACTCTATGCCGTAGACTACACCTGGCCCGTACGCGGGCACTGACCTGTGCTTCAGCACGTAGCCTGACCCTCCAATGTTACTGTACCCTCACGTGTGCCCTAAGCCTTGCCGTTCCCTAACCCTAACCCGATCCCTGCACGGAATCCCACCACCAGCCCTACACCTTATCGTATGCCGTAGCCTAGTCCTGGCCCTTATGCTGGCACTGACCCGTGTGTCAGCATGTAGCCTGACCCTCCCACGTTTCCGTACCCTCACCTGTGCCCTAAGCCTTGCCGTTCCCTAACCCTAACCCTAGCCCGGAACGGAATCCCACCACAATCCCTACACCTTACCATACGCCGTAGCCTACTCCTGGCCCGTACGCTGGCACTGACCCATGAGTCAGCACGTAGACTAACCCTCCCACGTTTCCGTACCCTCACCTGTGCCCTAAGACTTGCCGTTCCCTCACCCTAACCCTAGCCCGGAACAGAAACCCACCACCATCCCTATACTTTTCCCTACGCCACAGCATATTCCTGGCCCGTACACAGGCACTGACCCTTTCATCAGCACGTAGCCTGACCCTCCCACGTTTCCGCACCCTCACCTGTGCCCTAAGACTTGCCGTTCCCTAACCCTTACCCTAGCCTGGAACGGAAACCCACCACGAGCCCTAAATCTTACACACAAGCCATAGCCTACTCCTGGCCCATACACTGGCACTGACCAGTGCGTCAGCACGTAGCCTGACCCTCACACTTTTCTGTACCCTTACCTGAGCCCTAAGCCTTGCCATTCCCTAACCCTAACCCTAGCCCAGAACGGAATCCCACCACCAGCCCTACACCTTACCATATGCCGTAGCCTACTCCTGCCTGGTACGCTGCCACTGAGCCGTGCATCAGCACGTAGCCTGACCCTCCCACGTTTCCGTACCCTCAGCTGTGCCCTACGCCTTGCCGTTCCCTAACCCTATCCCTAGCCCGGAACGGAAACCCACCACCAGCCCTACAACTTACCCCCAAGCCGTAGCCTACTCCTGACCTGTACGGTGGCACTGACCCTTGCGTCAGCATGTAGCCGGACCCTCCCAAGTTTCCGTACCCTCACATGTGCCATAAGCCTTGCCGTTCCATAACCCTAACCCGAGCCCGGAAGGGAAACCCACCACCTGCCCTACAACTTACCCCCAATCCGTAGCCTACACCTGGCCCGTTCGGTGGCACTAACCCGAGCATCAGCAAGTAGCCTGAAACTCCCACGTTTCTGTACCGTCACCCGTGCCCTAAGCCTTGCCATTCCGTAACCCTAACCCTAGCCTGGAACGGAAACCCACCACCAGCCCTACACCTTACCCTATGCTGTAGCCTACACCTGGCCCATATGCAGGCACTGACGCGTGCATCAACACGTAGCCTGACCCTCCCAAGTTTCCGTACCCTCACCTGTACCCTAAGCCTTGCCGTTCTCTAACCATAACTCTAGCCCGAAACGGAAAGACACCACCATCCCTAAAACTTAGCCACAAGACTTAGCCTACTCCTGGCCTGTACGCTGGCACTGACCCGTGCGTCAGCACGTAGCCTGACCCTCCCACGTTTCCGTACCGTCACCTGAGCCCTAAGCCTTGCCGTTCCCTAACACTAACCCTAGCCCGGAACGGAAACCCACCACCAGCCCTACACCATACCCTACACTGTAGCCTACTCCTGGCCCGTACGCTGGCACTGAACCATGCGTCAGCATGTAGCCTGACCCTCTCACGTTTCCGTACCCTCACCTGTGCCCTAAGCCTTGAAGTTCCCTAACCCTAACCCTAGCCCGGAACGCAAACCCACCACCAGCCCTAAACGTAACCCCCAAGCCGTAGCTTACTCCTGGGAGTACGCTGGCACTGACACGTGCATCATCACGTAGCCTGACCCTCCCACGTTTCCGTACCCTCACCTGTGCCCTAAGCCTTGCCGTTCCCTAACCCTAACCGTAGCCCGGAACGGAAACCCACCACCAGCCCTACAACTTACCCCCAAGCCGTAGACTACTCCTGGCCCGTACGCTGGCACAGACACGTGCGTCAGCACGAAGCCTGACCCTCCCACGTTTGTGGACCCTCACCTGTGCCCTAAGCCTTGCCGTTCCCTAACCCTAACCCTAGCCCGGAACGGAAACCCACCACCAGCCCTACACCTTTCCCTACGCCGTAACATATTCTTGGGTCATACGCAGGCACTGACACTTTCATCAGCAAGTAGACTGACCCTCCCACGTTTCCGTACCCTCACCTTTGCCCTAAGCCTTGCCGTTCATTAACCCTAACCCTAGCCCCGAACGGAAACCCACCACCAGCCCTACACCTTACTCTATGCCGTAGCCTACACCTGGCCCGTACGCGGGCACTGACCTGTGCTTCTGCACGTAGCCTGACCCTCCCATGTTACCGTACGCTCACCTGTGCCCTAAGCCTTGCCGTTCCCTAACCCTAACCCTAGCCCGGCACGGAATCCCACCACCAGCCGTACACATTATCGTATGCCGTAGCCTAGTCCTGGCCCGTACGCTGGCACTGACACGTGTGTCAGCATGTAGCCTGACCCTCCCACCTTTCCGTAACCTCACCTGTGCCCTAATCCTTGCCGTTCCCTAACCCGAACCCTAGCCAGGAACAGAAACCCACCACCAGCCCTACACCTTACCCCAAGCCGTAGCCTATTCCTGGCCCGTACGCAGGCACTGACCCTTTCATCAGCACGTAGCCTGACCCTCCCACGTTTCCGTACCCTCATCTGTGCCCTAAGCCTTGCCGTTCCCTAACCCTAACCCTAGCCCGGAACGGAAACCCACCACCAGCCCTAAACCTTAACCTCCGCCGTAGCCTACTCCTGGCCTGTACGTTGGCACTGACCCTTGCGTCAGCACGTAGCCTGACCCTCCCACGTTTCCGTACCCTCATCTGTGCCCTAAGCCTTGCTGTTCCGTAACCCTAACCCTAGCCCGGAACGGAAACCCACCACCAGCCCTACAACTTACCCCCAATCCGTAGCCTAATCCTGGCCCGTTCGGTGGCACTAACCCTAGCATCAGCAAGTAGCCTGACCCTCCCAAGTTTCTGTACCCTCACCCATGCCCTAAGCCTTGCCGTTCCGTAACACTAACCCTAGCCCGGAACGGAAACCCACCACCCGCCCTACACTTTACCCTATGCCGTAGCCTACTCCTTGCCCGTACCCTGGCACTGACCCGTGCTTCAGCACGTAGCCATACCCTCCCACGTTTCCGTACCCTCACCTGTGCCCAAAGCCTTGCCGTTCCCTAACCCTAACTGTAGCCCGGAACGAAAACCCACCACCAGCCCTACACCTTACACTACGCCGTAGCATAAACCTGGCCCGTACGCTGGCACTGACCAGTGCGTCAGCACGTAGCCTGAACCTCCCACGTTTCCGTACCATCACCTGTGCCCTAAGCCTTGCCGTTCCCTAACCCTAACCCTAACCCGGTACGGAAAACCACCACCATCGCTAAACCTTTCCCTACTGGGTAGCCTACACCTCGCCCGTACGCTCGCACTGACCCATGTGTCAGCATGTAGTTTGACCCTCCCACGTTTCCGTACCCTCACCTGGGCCCTAAACCTTGCCATTCCCTAACACTAACCTTAGCCCGGAACGGAAACCCGTCACCAGCACTACACCTTACCCTATGCCGTAGCCTACACCTGGCCCATACGCGGGCACTGACCTGTGCTTCAGCACGTAGCCTGACCTTCCCACGTTTGCGGACCCTCACCTGTGCCCTACGACTTGCCGTTCCCTAACTCTAACCCTAGCCCGGAACGGAAACCCACCAACAGCCCTACACCTTTCGCTACGCCGTAGCCTATTGCTGGCTCTTACGCAGGCACTGACACTTTCATCAGCACTTAGCCTGACCCTCCCACGTTTCTGTACCCTCACCTGTGCCCTAAGCCTTGCCGTTCACTAACCCTAACCCTAGCCCGGAACGGAAACCCACCACCAGCCCTACACCTAACCCCCAAGCCGTAGCCTACTCCTGTCCGGTACGCTGGCACTGACACGTGCGTCAGCACGTAGCCTGACCCTCACACGTTTCCGTACCCTCACCTGTGCCCTAAGCCTTGCCGTTTCCTAACCCTAACCCTAGCCCGGAACAGAAACCCACCACCAGCCCTACACTCTACCCTACGCCATAGCTTATTCCTGGCCCGTACGCTGGCACTGAGCCGTGCGTCAGCACATAGCCTGACCCTCCCACGTTTCCGTACCCTCACCTGTGCCCTAAGCCTTGACGTTCCCTAACCCTAACCCTAGCCCGAAACAGAAAACCACCACCAGCCCTACAAATTACCACCACGCCGTAGCCTACTCCTGGCCCATACGCTGGCACTGACCCGTGCGTCAGCATGTAGCCTGTCCCTCCCACGTTTCCGTAACCTCACCTGTGACCTAAGCCTTGACGTTTCCTAACCTTAACCCTAGCCCGGAACGAAAACCCACCACCAGCCCTACACATTACCCTATGCCATAGCCTACACCTGGCCCGTACACGGGCACTGACCTGTGCTTCAGCACGTAGCCTGACCCTCCCATGTTACTGTACCCTCACATGTGCCCTAAGCCTTTCCGTTCCCTAACCCTAACCCTAGCCCGGAAATGAAACCCACCACCAGCCCTAAAACGTACCCACAAGCCGTAGCCTACTCCTGGCCCGTACGCTGGCACTGACCCGTGCGTCATCCCGTAGCCTGACCCTCCCACTTTTCCGTACCCTCACCTGTGCCCTAAGCCTTGCCGTTCCCTCACCCTCACCCTAGCCCGGAACGGAAACCCACCACCAGCCCTACACATTAACCTACGCCGTAGCCTACTCCTGGCCTGTACGGTGGCACTGACCCTTGCGTCAGCATGTAGCCTGACCCTCCCACGTTTCCGTACCCTCACCTGTGCCCTAAGCCTTGCCGTTCCGTAACCCTAACCATAGCCCGGAACGGAAACCCACCACCAGCCCTACAACTTACCCCCAAGCCGTAGCCTACTCCTGGCCCGTTCGGTGGCACTAACCCTAGCATCAGCAAGTAGCCTGACCCTCCCACGTTTCTGTACCCTCACCCGTGGCCTAAGCCTTGCCGTTCCGTAACCCTAACCCTAGCCCGGAACGGAAACCCACCACCCGCCCTACACCATACCCTACACTGTAGCCTACTCCTGGCCCGTACGCTGGCACTGAACCATGCGTCAGCATGTAGCCTGACCCTCTCACGTTTCCGTACCCTCACCTGTGCCCTAAGCCTTGAAGTTCCCTAACCCTAACCCTAGCCCGGAACGCAAACCCACCACCAGCCCTAAACGTAACCCCCAAGCCGTAGCTTACTCCTGGGAGTACGCTGGCACTGACACGTGCATCATCACGTAGCCTGACCCTCCCACGTTTCCGTACCCTCACCTGTGCCCTAAGCCTTGCCGTTCCCTAACCCTAACCGTAGCCCGGAACGGAAACCCACCACCAGCCCTACACCTTACCCCCAAGCCGTAGACTACTCCTGGCCCGTACGCTGGCACAGACACGTGCGTCAGCACGAAGCCTGACCCTCCCACGTTTGTGGACCCTCACCTGTGCCCTAAGCCTTGCCGTTCCCTAACCCTAACCCTAGCCCGGAACGGAAACCCACCACCAGCCCTACACCTTTCCCTACGCCGTAACATATTCTTGGGTCATACGCAGGCACTGACACTTTCATCAGCAAGTAGACTGACCCTCCCACGTTTCCGTACCCTCACCTTTGCCCTAAGCCTTGCCGTTCATTAACCCTAACCCTAGCCCCGAACGGAAACCCACCACCAGCCCTACACCTTACTCTATGCCGTAGCCTACACCTGGCCCGTACGCGGGCACTGACCTGTGCTTCTGCACGTAGCCTGACCCTCCCATGTTACCGTACGCTCACCTGTGCCCTAAGCCTTGCCGTTCCCTAACCCTAACCCTAGCCCGGCACGGAATCCCACCACCAGCCGTACACATTATCGTATGCCGTAGCCTAGTCCTGGCCCGTACGCTGGCACTGACACGTGTGTCAGCATGTAGCCTGACCCTCCCACCTTTCCGTAACCTCACCTGTGCCCTAATCCTTGCCGTTCCCTAACCCGAACCCTAGCCAGGAACAGAAACCCACCACCAGCCCTACACCTTACCCCAAGCCGTAGCCTATTCCTGGCCCGTACGCAGGCACTGACCCTTTCATCAGCACGTAGCCTGACCCTCCCACGTTTCCGTACCCTCATCTGTGCCCTAAGCCTTGCCGTTCCCTAACCCTAACCCTAGCCCGGAACGGAAACCCACCACCAGCCCTAAACCTTAACCTCCGCCGTAGCCTACTCCTGGCCTGTACGTTGGCACTGACCCTTGCGTCAGCACGTAGCCTGACCCTCCCACGTTTCCGTACCCTCATCTGTGCCCTAAGCCTTGCTGTTCCGTAACCCTAACCCTAGCCCGGAACGGAAACCCACCACCAGCCCTACAACTTACCCCCAATCCGTAGCCTAATCCTGGCCCGTTCGGTGGCACTAACCCTAGCATCAGCAAGTAGCCTGACCCTCCCAAGTTTCTGTACCCTCACCCATGCCCTAAGCCTTGCCGTTCCGTAACACTAACCCTAGCCCGGAACGGAAACCCACCACCCGCCCTACACTTTACCCTATGCCGTAGCCTACTCCTTGCCCGTACCCTGGCACTGACCCGTGCTTCAGCACGTAGCCATACCCTCCCACGTTTCCGTACCCTCACCTGTGCCCAAAGCCTTGCCGTTCCCTAACCCTAACTGTAGCCCGGAACGAAAACCCACCACCAGCCCTACACCTTACACTACGCCGTAGCATAAACCTGGCCCGTACGCTGGCACTGACCAGTGCGTCAGCACGTAGCCTGAACCTCCCACGTTTCCGTACCATCACCTGTGCCCTAAGCCTTGCCGTTCCCTAACCCTAACCCTAACCCGGTACGGAAAACCACCACCATCGCTAAACCTTTCCCTACTGGGTAGCCTACACCTCGCCCGTACGCTCGCACTGACCCATGTGTCAGCAGGTAGTTTGACCCTCCCACGTTTCCGTACCCTCACCTGGGCCCTAAACCTTGCCATTCCCTAACACTAACCTTAGCCCGGAACGGAAACCCATCACCAGCACTACACCTTACCCTATGCCGTAGCCTACACCTGGCCCATACGCGGGCACTGACCTGTGCTTCAGCACGTAGCCTGACCTTCCCACGTTTGCGGACCCTCACCTGTGCCCTACGACTTGCCGTTCCCTAACTCTAACCCTAGCCCGGAACGGAAACCCACCAACAGCCCTACACCTTTCGCTACGCCGTAGTCTATTCCTGGCTCTTACGCAGGCACTGACACTTTCATCAGCACTTAGCCTGACCCTCCCAAGTTTCTGTACCCTCACCTGCGCCCTAAGCCTTGCCGTTCACTAACCCTAACCCTAGCCCGGAACGGAAACCCACCACCAGCCCTACACCTAACCCCCAAGCCGTAGCCTACTCCTGTCCGGTACGCTGGCACTGACACGTGCGTCAGCACGTAGCCTGACCCTCACACGTTTCCGTACCCTCACCTGTGCCCTAAGCCTTGCCGTTTCCTAACCCTAACCCTAGCCCGGAACAGAAACCCACCACCAGCCCTACACTCTACCCTACGCCATAGCTTATTCCTGGCCCGTACGCTGGCACTGAGCCGTGCGTCAGCACATAGCCTGACCCTCCCACGTTTCCGTACCCTCACCTGTGCCCTAAGCCTTGACGTTCCCTAACCCTAACCCTAGCCCGAAACAGAAAACCACCACCAGCCCTACAAATTACCACCACGCCGTAGCCTACTCCTGGCCCATACGCTGGCACTGACCCGTGCGTCAGCATGTAGCCTGTCCCTCCCACGTTTCCGTAACCTCACCTGTGACCTAAGCCTTGACGTTTCCTAACCTTAACCCTAGCCCGGAACGAAAACCCACCACCAGCCCTACACATTACCCTATGCCATAGCCTACACCTGGCCCGTACACGGGCACTGACCTGTGCTTCAGCACGTAGCCTGACCCTCCCATGTTACTGTACCCTCACATGTGCCCTAAGCCTTGCCGTTCCCTAACCCTAACCCTAGCCCGGAAATGAAACCCACCACCAGCCCTAAAACGTACCCACAAGCCGTAGCCTACTCCTGGCCCGTACGCTGGCACTGACCCGTGCGTCATCCCGTAGCCTGACCCTCCCACTTTTCCGTACCCTCACCTGTGCCCTAAGCCTTGCCGTTCCCTAACCCTAACCCTAGCCCGGAAATGAAACCCACCACCAGCCCTACACCTTACCCCCAAGCCGTAGCCTAATCCTGGCCCGTTCGGTGGCACTAACCCTAGCATCAGCAAGTAGCCTGACCCTCCCAAGTTTCTGTACCCTCACCCTTGCCCTAAGACTTGCCGTTCCGTAACACTAACCCTAGCCCGGAATGGAAACCCACCACCAGCCCTACAACTTACCCCCAAGTCGTAGCCTACTCCTGGCCCGTACGCAGGCACTGACCCGTGCGTCAGCACGTAGCCATACCCTCCCAAGTTTCCGTACCCTCACATGTGCCCAAAGCCTTGCCGTTACCTAACCCTAACTCTAGCCCGGAACGAAAACCCACCACCAGCCCTACACCTTACACTACGCCGTAGCCTAAACCTGGCCCGTACGCTGGCACTGACCCGTGCGTCAGCACGTAGCCTGACCCTCCCACGTTTCCGTACCATCACCTGTGTGCTAAGCCTTGCCGTTCCCTAACCCTAACCCTAACCCGGTACGGAAACCCACCACCATCCCTAAACCTTTCCCTACTGGGTAGCCTACTCCTCGGCCGTACGCTCGCACTGACCCGTGCGTCAGCATGTAGTTTGACCCTCCCACGTTTCTGTACCCTCACCTGGGCCCTAAACCTTGCCATTCCCTAACACTAACCTTACCCCGGAACGGAAACCCATCACCAGCCCTACACCTTACCCTATGCCGTAGCCTACACCTGGCCCATACGCGGGCACTGACCTGTGCTTCAGCACGTAGCCTGACCCTCCCACGTTTGCGGACCCTCACCTGTGCCCTAAGACTTGCCGTTCCCTAACCCTAACCCTAGCCCGGAACAGAAACCCACCACCAGCCCTACACCTTTCCCTACGCCGTAGCCTATTCCTGGCTCGTACGCAGGCACTGACACTTTCATCAGCACTTAGCCTGACCATCCCACGTTTCTGTACCCTCACCTGTGCCCTAAGCCTTGCCGTTCACTAACCCTAACCCTAGCCCGGAACGGAAACACACCACCAGCCCTACAACTTACCCCCAAGCCGTAGCCTACTCCTGGCCGGTACCGTGGCACTGACACGTGCGTCAGCACGTAGCCTGACCCTCACACGTTTCCGTACCCTCACCTGTGCCCTAAGCCTTGCCGTTTCCTAACCCTAACCCTAGCCTGGAACAGAAACCCACCACAAGCCCTACACTCTACCCTACGCCATAGCTTATTCCTGGCCCGTACGCTGGCACTGAGCCATGCGTCAGCAAGTAGCCTGACCCTCCCACGTTTCCGTACCCTCACCTGTGCCCTAAGCCTTGACGTTCCCTAACCCTAACCCTAGCCCGAAACAGAAAACCACCACAAGCCCTACAAATTACCACCACGCCGTAGCCTACTCCTGGCCCATAGGCTGGCACTGACCCGTGCGTCAGCATGTAGCCTGTCCCTCCCACGTTTCCGTAACCTCACCTGTGCCCTAAGCTTGCCGTTTCCTAACCTTATCCCTAGCCCGGAAAGAAAACCCACCACCAGCCCTACACCTTACCCTATGCCGTAGCCTACACCTGGCCCATACACGGGCACTGACCTGTGCTTCAGCACGTAGCCTGACCCTCCCATGTTACCGTAACCTCACCTGTGCCCTAAGCCTTGCCGTACCCTATCCCTAACCCTAGACCGGAAATGAAACCCACCACCAGCCCTAAAACGTACCCACAAGCCGTAGCCTACTCCTGGCCCGTACGCTGGCACTGACCCATGCGTCAGCACGTAGCCTGACCCTCCCACGTTTCTGTACCATCACCTGTGCCCTAAGCCTTGCCGTTCCCTCACCCTCACCCTAGCCCGGAACGGAAACCCACCACCAGCCCTACACCTTAACCTACGCCGTAGCCTAGTCCTGGCCTGTACGGTGGCACTGACCCTTGCGTCAGCATGTAGCCTGACCCTCCCACGTTTCCGTACCCTCACCTGTGCCCTAAGCCTTGCCGTTCCATAACCCTAACCCTAGCCCGGAACGGAAACCCACGACCAGCCCTACAACTTACCCCCAAGCCGTAGCCTACTCCTGGCCCGTTCGGTGGCACTAACCTTAGCATCAGCAAGTAGCCTGACCCTCCCACGTTTCTGTACCCTCACCCATGCCCTAAGCCTTGCCGTTCCGTAACCCTAACCTTAGCCCGGAACGGAAACCCACCACCAGCCCTACAACTTACCCCCAAGCCGTAGCCTACTCCTGGCCCGTTCGGTGGCACTAACACTAGCATCAGCAAGTAGCCTGACCCTCCCACGTTTCTGTACCCTCACCCGTGCCCTAAGCCTTGCCGTTCCATAACCCTAACCCTAGCCCGGAACAGAAACCCACCACCAGCCCTAAAACTTAGCCACAAGCCGTAGCCTACTCCTGGCCCGTACGCTGGCACTGACCCGTGCATCAGCACGTAGCCTGACCCTCCCACTTTTCCGTACCCTCACCTGTGAGCTAAGCCTTGCCGTTCCCTAACCCTAACGGTAGCCCGGAAGGGAAACCCACCACCAGCCCTACACCTTACCCCCAAGCCGTAGCCTACTCCTGGCCCGTACACTGGCACAGACCCGTGCGTCAGCACGAAGCCTGACCCTCCCACGTTTGTGGACCCTCACCTGTGCCCTAAGCCTTGCCGTTCCCTAACCCTAACCCTAGCCAGAAACGGAAACCCACCACCAGCTCTACACCTTATCGTATGCCGTAGCCTAGTCCTGGCCCGTACGCTGGCACTGACCCATGCGTCAGCATGTAGCCTGACCCTCCCACGTTTGTGTACCCTCATCTGTGACCTAAGCCTTGCCGTTCCCTAACCCTAACCCTAGCCCGGAACAGAAACCAACCACCAGCCCTACACATTAACCTAAGCCGTAGCCTTGTCCTGGCCTATACGGTGGCACTGACCCTTGCGTCAGCATGTAGCCTGAACCTCCCACGTTTCCGTACCCTCACCTGTGCCCTAAGCCTTGCCGTTCCGTAACCCTAACCCTAGCCCGGAATGGAAACCCACCACCAACCCTACAACTTACCCCCAAGCCGTAGCCTACTCCTGGCCCGTTCGGTGGCACTAACCCTAGCATCAGCAAGTAGCCTGACACTCCCACGTTTCTGTACCCTCACCCGTGCCCTAAGCATTGCCGTTCCATAACCCTTAACCCTAGCCCGGAATGGAAACCCACCACCAGCCCTACAACTTACCCCCAAGCCGTAGCCTACTCCTGGTCCATATGCTGGCACTGACCCGTGCGTCAGCACGTAGCGTGACCCTCCCACGTTTCCGTACCCTCACCTGTGCCCTAAGCCTTGACGTTCCCTAACCATAACCCTAGCCCGGAATGGAAACCCACCACCAGCCCTACACCTTACCCTATGCTGTAGCCTACACCTGGCCCGTATGCGGGCAGTGACCCGTTCGTCAGCACGTAGCCTGACCCTCCCACGTTTCCGTACCCTCACCTGTGCCCTAAGACTTGCCATTCCCTAACCCTAACCCTAGCCCGGAACGGAAAGACACCACCAGCCCTAAAACTTACCCACAAGCCGTAGCATACTCCTGGCCCGTACGCTGGCACTGACCCGTGCATCAGCACGTAGCCTGACCCTCCCACTTTTCCGTACCCTCACCTGTGCCCTAAGCCTTGCCGATCCCTAACCCTAACTCTAGCCCGAAACGGAAACCCACCACCAGCCCTACACCATACGCTACACCGTAGCCTACTCCTGGCCCGTACGCTGGCACTGACCCATGCGTCAGCATGTATCCTGACCCTCTCACGTTTCCGGACCCTCACATGTGCCCTAAGCCTTGACGTTCCCTATCCCTAAACCCAGCCCGGAACGCAAACCCACCACCAGCCCTACACCTTTCCCTACGCCGTAGCCTACTCCTGGCCCGTACGATGGCACTGACCCTTGCGTCATCACGTAGCCTGACCCTCCCACTTTTCCGTTCCCTCACCTGTGCCGTAAGCCTTGCCGTTCCCTTACGCTAACCCTAGCCCAGAACGGAAACCCACCACACGCCCTACACCTTACCCTATGCCGTAGCCTACTCCTTGCCCGTACGCTGGCACTGACCCGTGCTTCAGCACGTAGCCATACCCTCCCACGTTTCCGTACCCTCACATGTGCCCTAAGCCTTGCCGTTCCCTAACCCTAACCCTAGCCGGGAATGGAAACCCACCACCAGCCCTAAAACTTACGCACAAGCCGTAGACTACTCCTGGCCCGTACGCTGGCACTGACCCGTGCGTCAGCACGTAGCCTGACCCTCCCACGTTTGCGGACCCTCACCTGTGCCCTAAGCCTTGCTGTTCCCTAACCCTAACCCTAGCCCGGAACGGAAACCCACCACAAGCCCTACACCGTTCCCTACGCTGTAGCCTATTCCTGGCTCGTACGCAGGCACTGACCCTTTCATCAGCATGTAGCCTGACCATCCCACGTTTCCGTACCCTCACCTGTGCCCTAAGACTTGCCGTTCACTAACCCTAACACTAGCCCGGAACGGAAACCCACCACCAGCCCTACACCTTACCCCAAATCCGTAGCCTACTCCTGGCCGGTACGCTGGCAATGACACGTGCGTCAGCACGTAGCCTGACCCTCACACGTTTCTGTACCCTCACCTGTGCCCTAAGCCTTGCCGTTCCCTAACCCTAACCTTAGCCCGGAACAGAAACCCACCACCAGCCCTACACTCTACCCTACGCCATAGCCTATTCCTGGCCCGTACGCTGGCACTGACCCGTGCGTCAGCACGTAGCCTGACCCTCCCACGTTTCCGTACCCTCACCTGTGCCCTAAGCCTTGACGTTCCCTAACCCTAACCCTAGCCCGGAACAGAAAACCACCAACAGCCCTACAACTTACCACAATGCCGTAGCCTACTCCTGGCCCATATGCTGGCACTGACCCGTGCGTCAGCACGTAGCCTGACCCTCCCACGTTTTCGTAACCTCACATGTGCCCAAAGCCTTGCCATTCCCTAACCCTAACCCTAGCCCGGAACGGAAACCCACCACCAGCCCTAAACCTTACTCTATGCCGTAGACTACACCTGGCCCGTACGCGGGCACTGACCTGTGCTTCAGCACGTAGCCTGACCCTCCAATGTTACTGTACCCTCACGTGTGCCCTAAGCCTTGCCGTTCCCTAACCCTAACCCGATCCCTGCACGGAATCCCACCACCAGCCCTACACCTTATCGTATGCCGTAGCCTAGTCCTGGCCCTTATGCTGGCACTGACCCGTGTGTCAGCATGTAGCCTGACCCTCCCACGTTTCCGTACCCTCACCTGTGCCCTAAGCCTTGCCGTTCCCTAACCCTAACCCGGAACGGAATCCCACCACAATCCCTACACCTTACCATACGCCGTAGCCTACTCCTGGCCCGTACGCTGGCACTGACCCATGAGTCAGCACGTAGACTAACCCTCCCACGTTTCCGTACCCTCACCTGTGCCCTAAGACTTGCCGTTCCCTCACCCTAACCCTAGCCCGGAACAGAAACCCACCACCATCCCTATACTTTTCCCTACGCCACAGCATATTCCTGGCCCGTACACAGGCACTGACCCTTTCATCAGCACGTAGCCTGACCCTCCCACGTTTCCGCACCCTCACCTGTGCCCTAAGACTTGCCGTTCCCTAACCCTTACCCTAGCCTGGAACGGAAACCCACCACGAGCCCTAAATCTTACACACAAGCCATAGCCTACTCCTGGCCCATACACTGGCACTGACCAGTGCGTCAGCACGTAGCCTGACCCTCACACTTTTCTGTACCCTTACCTGAGCCCTAAGCCTTGCCATTCCCTAACCCTAACCCTAGCCCAGAACGGAATCCCACCACCAGCCCTACACCTTACCATATGCCGTAGCCTACTCCTGCCTGGTACGCTGCCACTGAGCCGTGCATCAGCACGTAGCCTGACCCTCCCACGTTTCCGTACCCTCAGCTGTGCCCTACGCCTTGCCGTTCCCTAACCCTATCCCTAGCCCGGAACGGAAACCCACCACCAGCCCTACAACTTACCCCCAAGCCGTAGCCTACTCCTGACCTGTACGGTGGCACTGACCCTTGCGTCAGCATGTAGCCGGACCCTCCCAAGTTTCCGTACCCTCACATGTGCCATAAGCCTTGCCGTTCCATAACCCTAACCCGAGCCCGGAAGGGAAACCCACCACCTGCCCTACAACTTACCCCCAATCCGTAGCCTACACCTGGCCCGTTCGGTGGCACTAACCCGAGCATCAGCAAGTAGCCTGAAACTCCCACGTTTCTGTACCGTCACCCGTGCCCTAAGCCTTGCCATTCCGTAACCCTAACCCTAGCCTGGAACGGAAACCCACCACCAGCCCTACACCTTACCCTATGCTGTAGCCTACACCTGGCCCATATGCGGGCACTGACGCGTGCATCAGCACGTAGCCTGACCCTCCCAAGTTTCCGTACCCTCACCTGTACCCTAAGCCTTGCCGTTCTCTAACCATAACTCTAGCCCGAAACGGAAAGACACCACCATCCCTAAAACTTAGCCACAAGACTTAGCCTACTCCTGGCCTGTACGCTGGCACTGACCCGTGCGTCAGCACGTAGCCTGACCCTCCCACGTTTCCGTACCGTCACCTGAGCCCTAAGCCTTGCCGTTCCCTAACACTAACCCTAGCCCGGAACGGAAACCCACCACCAGCCCTACACCATACCCTACACTGTAGCCTACTCCTGGCCCGTACGCTGGCACTGAACCATGCGTCAGCATGTAGCCTGACCCTCTCACGTTTCCGTACCCTCACCTGTGCCCTAAGCCTTGAAGTTCCCTAACCCTAACCCTAGCCCGGAACGCAAACCCACCACCAGCCCTAAACGTAACCCCCAAGCCGTAGCTTACTCCTGGGAGTACGCTGGCACTGACACGTGCATCATCACGTAGCCTGACCCTCCCACGTTTCCGTACCCTCACCTGTGCCCTAAGCCTTGCCGTTCCCTAACCCTAACCGTAGCCCGGAACGGAAACCCACCACCAGCCCTACAACTTACCCCCAAGCCGTAGACTACTCCTGGCCCGTACGCTGGCACAGACACGTGCGTCAGCACGAAGCCTGACCCTCCCACGTTTGTGGACCCTCACCTGTGCCCTAAGCCTTGCCGTTCCCTAACCCTAACCCTAGCCCGGAACGGAAACCCACCACCAGCCCTACACCTTTCCCTACGCCGTAACATATTCTTGGGTCATACGCAGGCACTGACACTTTCATCAGCAAGTAGACTGACCCTCCCACGTTTCCGTACCCTCACCTTTGCCCTAAGCCTTGCCGTTCATTAACCCTAACCCTAGCCCCGAACGGAAACCCACCACCAGCCCTACACCTTACTCTATGCCGTAGCCTACACCTGGCCCGTACGCGGGCACTGACCTGTGCTTCTGCACGTAGCCTGACCCTCCCATGTTACCGTACGCTCACCTGTGCCCTAAGCCTTGCCGTTCCCTAACCCTAACCCTAGCCCGGCACGGAATCCCACCACCAGCCGTACACATTATCGTATGCCGTAGCCTAGTCCTGGCCCGTACGCTGGCACTGACACGTGTGTCAGCATGTAGCCTGACCCTCCCACCTTTCCGTAACCTCACCTGTGCCCTAATCCTTGCCGTTCCCTAACCCGAACCCTAGCCAGGAACAGAAACCCACCACCAGCCCTACACCTTACCCCAAGCCGTAGCCTATTCCTGGCCCGTACGCAGGCACTGACCCTTTCATCAGCACGTAGCCTGACCCTCCCACGTTTCCGTACCCTCATCTGTGCCCTAAGCCTTGCCGTTCCCTAACCCTAACCCTAGCCCGGAACGGAAACCCACCACCAGCCCTAAACCTTAACCTCCGCCGTAGCCTACTCCTGGCCTGTACGTTGGCACTGACCCTTGCGTCAGCACGTAGCCTGACCCTCCCACGTTTCCGTACCCTCATCTGTGCCCTAAGCCTTGCTGTTCCGTAACCCTAACCCTAGCCCGGAACGGAAACCCACCACCAGCCCTACAACTTACCCCCAATCCGTAGCCTAATCCTGGCCCGTTCGGTGGCACTAACCCTAGCATCAGCAAGTAGCCTGACCCTCCCAAGTTTCTGTACCCTCACCCATGCCCTAAGCCTTGCCGTTCCGTAACACTAACCCTAGCCCGGAACGGAAACCCACCACCCGCCCTACACTTTACCCTATGCCGTAGCCTACTCCTTGCCCGTACCCTGGCACTGACCCGTGCTTCAGCACGTAGCCATACCCTCCCACGTTTCCGTACCCTCACCTGTGCCCAAAGCCTTGCCGTTCCCTAACCCTAACTGTAGCCCGGAACGAAAACCCACCACCAGCCCTACACCTTACACTACGCCGTAGCATAAACCTGGCCCGTACGCTGGCACTGACCAGTGCGTCAGCACGTAGCCTGAACCTCCCACGTTTCCGTACCATCACCTGTGCCCTAAGCCTTGCCGTTCCCTAACCCTAACCCTAACCCGGTACGGAAAACCACCACCATCGCTAAACCTTTCCCTACTGGGTAGCCTACACCTCGCCCGTACGCTCGCACTGACCCATGTGTCAGCATGTAGTTTGACCCTCCCACGTTTCCGTACCCTCACCTGGGCCCTAAACCTTGCCATTCCCTAACACTAACCTTAGCCCGGAACGGAAACCCATCACCAGCACTACACCTTACCCTATGCCGTAGCCTACACCTGGCCCATACGCGGGCACTGACCTGTGCTTCAGCACGTAGCCTGACCTTCCCACGTTTGCGGACCCTCACCTGTGCCCTACGACTTGCCGTTCCCTAACTCTAACCCTAGCCCGGAACGGAAACCCACCAACAGCCCTACACCTTTCGCTACGCCGTAGCCTATTCCTGGCTCTTACGCAGGCACTGACACTTTCATCAGCACTTAGCCTGACCCTCCCACGTTTCTGTACCCTCACCTGCGCCCTAAGCCTTGCCGTTCACTAACCCTAACCCTAGCCCGGAACGGAAACCCACCACCAGCCCTACACCTAACCCCCAAGCCGTAGCCTACTCCTGTCCGGTACGCTGGCACTGACACGTGCGTCAGCACGTAGCCTGACCCTCACACGTTTCCGTACCCTCACCTGTGCCCTAAGCCTTGCCGTTTCCTAACCCTAACCCTAGCCCGGAACAGAAACCCACCACCAGCCCTACACTCTACCCTACGCCATAGCTTATTCCTGGCCCGTACGCTGGCACTGAGCCGTGCGTCAGCACATAGCCTGACCCTCCCACGTTTCCATACCCTCACCTGTGCCCTAAGCCTTGACGTTCCCTAACCCTAACCCTAGCCCGAAACAGAAAACCACCACCAGCCCTACAAATTACCACCACGCCGTAGCCTACTCCTGGCCCATACGCTGGCACTGACCCGTGCGTCAGCATGTAGCCTGTCCCTCCCACGTTTCCGTAACCTCACCTGTGACCTAAGCCTTGACGTTTCCTAACCTTAACCCTAGCCCGGAACGAAAACCCACCACCAGCCCTACACATTACCCTATGCCATAGCCTACACCTGGCCCGTACACGGGCACTGACCTGTGCTTCAGCACGTAGCCTGACCCTCCCATGTTACTGTACCCTCACATGTGCCCTAAGCCTTGCCGTTCCCTAACCCTAACCCTAGCCCGGAAATGAAACCCACCACCAGCCCTAAAACGTACCCACAAGCCGTAGCCTACTCCTGGCCCGTACGCTGGCACTGACCCGTGCGTCATCCCGTAGCCTGACCCTCCCACTTTTCCGTACCCTCACCTGTGCCCTAAGCCTTGCCGTTCCCTCACACTCACCCTAGCCCGGAACGGAAACCCACCACCAGCCCTACACATTAACCTACGCCGTAGCCTACTCCTGGCCTGTACGGTGGCACTGACCCTTGCGTCAGCATGTAGCCTGACCCTCCCACGTTTCCGTACCCTCACCTGTGCCCTAAGCCTTGCCGTTCCGTAACCCTAACCATAGCCCGGAACGGAAACCCACCACCAGCCCTACAACTTACCCCCAAGCCGTAGCCTACTCCTGGCCCGTTCGGTGGCACTAACCCTAGCATCAGCAAGTAGCCTGACCCTCCCACGTTTCTGTACCCTCACCCGTGGCCTAAGCCTTGCCGTTCCGTAACCCTAACCCTAGCCCGGAACGGAAACCCACCACCCGCCCTACACCATACCCTACACTGTAGCCTACTCCTGGCCCGTACGCTGGCACTGAACCATGCGTCAGCATGTAGCCTGACCCTCTCACGTTTCCGTACCCTCACCTGTGCCCTAAGCCTTGAAGTTCCCTAACCCTAACCCTAGCCCGGAACGCAAACCCACCACCAGCCCTAAACGTAACCCCCAAGCCGTAGCTTACTCCTGGGAGTACGCTGGCACTGACACGTGCATCATCACGTAGCCTGACCCTCCCACGTTTCCGTACCCTCACCTGTGCCCTAAGCCTTGCCGTTCCCTAACCCTAACCGTAGCCCGGAACGGAAAACCACCACCAGCCCTACACCTTACCCCCAAGCCGTAGACTACTCCTGGCCCGTACGCTGGCACAGACACGTGCGTCAGCACGAAGCCTGACCCTCCCACGTTTGTGGACCCTCACCTGTGCCCTAAGCCTTGCCGTTCCCTAACCCTAACCCTAGCCCGGAACGGAAACCCACCACCAGCCCTACACCTTTCCCTACGCCGTAACATATTCTTGGGTCATACGCAGGCACTGACACTTTCATCAGCAAGTAGACTGACCCTCCCACGTTTCCGTACCCTCACCTTTGCCCTAAGCCTTGCCGTTCATTAACCCTAACCCTAGCCCCGAACGGAAACCCACCACCAGCCCTACACCTTACTCTATGCCGTAGCCTACACCTGGCCCGTACGCGGGCACTGACCTGTGCTTCTGCACGTAGCCTGACCCTCCCATGTTACCGTACGCTCACCTGTGCCCTAAGCCTTGCCGTTCCCTAACCCTAACCCTAGCCCGGCACGGAATCCCACCACCAGCCGTACACATTATCGTATGCCGTAGCCTAGTCCTGGCCCGTACGCTGGCACTGACACGTGTGTCAGCATGTAGCCTGACCCTCCCACCTTTCCGTAACCTCACCTGTGCCCTAATCCTTGCCGTTCCCTAACCCGAACCCTAGCCAGGAACAGAAACCCACCACCAGCCCTACACCTTACCCCAAGCCGTAGCCTATTCCTGGCCCGTACGCAGGCACTGACCCTTTCATCAGCACGTAGCCTGACCCTCCCACGTTTCCGTACCCTCATCTGTGCCCTAAGCCTTGCCGTTCCCTAACCCTAACCCTAGCCCGGAACGGAAACCCACCACCAGCCCTAAACCTTAACCTCCGCCGTAGCCTACTCCTGGCCTGTACGTTGGCACTGACCCTTGCGTCAGCACGTAGCCTGACCCTCCCACGTTTCCGTACCCTCATCTGTGCCCTAAGCCTTGCTGTTCCGTAACCCTAACCCTAGCCCGGAACGGAAACCCACCACCAGCCCTACAACTTACCCCCAATCCGTAGCCTAATCCTGGCCCGTTCGGTGGCACTAATCCTAGCATCAGCAAGTAGCCTGACCCTCCCAAGTTTCTGTACCCTCACCCATGCCCTAAGCCTTGCCGTTCCGTAACACTAACCCTAGCCCGGAACGGAAACCCACCACCCGCCCTACACTTTACCCTATGCCGTAGCCTACTCCTTGCCCGTACCCTGGCACTGACCCGTGCTTCAGCACGTAGCCATACCCTCCCACGTTTCCGTACCCTCACCTGTGCCCAAAGCCTTGCCGTTCCCTAACCCTAACTGTAGCCCGGAACGAAAACCCACCACCAGCCCTACACCTTACACTACGCCGTAGCATAAACCTGGCCCGTACGCTGGCACTGACCAGTGCGTCAGTACGTAGCCTGAACCTCCCACGTTTCCGTACCATCACCTGTGCCCTAAGCCTTGCCGTTCCCTAACCCTAACCCTAACCCGGTACGGAAAACCACCACCATCGCTAAACCTTTCCCTACTGGGTAGCCTACACCTCGCCCGTACGCTCGCACTGACCCATGTGTCAGCATGTAGTTTGACCCTCCCACGTTTCCGTACCCTCACCTGGGCCCTAAACCTTGCCATTCCCTAACACTAACCTTAGCCCGGAACGGAAACCCATCACCAGCACTACACCTTACCCTATGCCGTAGCCTACACCTGGCCCATACGCGGGCACTGACCTGTGCTTCAGCACGTAGCCTGACCTTCCCACGTTTGCGGACCCTCACCTGTGCCCTACGACTTGCCGTTCCCTAACTCTAACCCTAGCCCGGAACGGAAACCCACCAACAGCCCTACACCTTTCGCTACGCCGTAGCCTATTCCTGGCTCTTACGCAGGCACTGACACTTTCATCAGCACTTAGCCTGACCCTCCCACGTTTCTGTACCCTCACCTGCGCCCTAAGCCTTGCCGTTCACTAACCCTAACCCTAGCCCGGAACGGAAACCCACCACCAGCCCTACACCTAACCCCCAAGCCGTAGCCTACTCCTGTCCGGTACGCTGGCACTGACACGTGCGTCAGCACGTAGCCTGACCCTCACACGTTTCCGTACCCTCACCTGTGCCCTAAGCCTTGCCGTTTCCTAACCCTAACCCTAGCCCGGAACAGAAACCCACCACCAGCCCTACACTCTACCCTACGCCATAGCTTATTCCTGGCCCGTACGCTGGCACTGAGCCGTGCGTCAGCACATAGCCTGACCCTCCCACGTTTCCATACCCTCACCTGTGCCCTAAGCCTTGACGTTCCCTAACCCTAACCCTAGCCCGAAACAGAAAACCACCACCAGCCCTACAAATTACCACCACGCCGTAGCCTACTCCTGGCCCATACGCTGGCACTGACCCGTGCGTCAGCATGTAGCCTGTCCCTCCCACGTTTCCGTAACCTCACCTGTGACCTAAGCCTTGACGTTTCCTAACCTTAACCCTAGCCCGGAACGAAAACCCACCACCAGCCCTACACATTACCCTATGCCATAGCCTACACCTGGCCCGTACACGGGCACTGACCTGTGCTTCAGCACGTAGCCTGACCCTCCCATGTTACTGTACCCTCACATGTGCCCTAAGCCTTGCCGTTCCCTAACCCTAACCCTAGCCCGGAAATGAAACCCACCACCAGCCCTAAAACGTACCCACAAGCCGTAGCCTACTCCTGGCCCGTACGCTGGCACTGACCCGTGCGTCATCCCGTAGCCTGACCCTCCCACTTTTCCGTACCCTCACCTGTGCCCTAAGCCTTGCCGTTCCCTCACACTCACCCTAGCCCGGAACGGAAACCCACCACCAGCCCTACACATTAACCTACGCCGTAGCCTACTCCTGGCCTGTACGGTGGCACTGACCCTTGCGTCAGCATGTAGCCTGACCCTCCCACGTTTCCGTACCCTCACCTGTGCCCTAAGCCTTGCCGTTCCGTAACCCTAACCATAGCCCGGAACGGAAACCCACCACCAGCCCTACAACTTACCCCCAAGCCGTAGCCTACTCCTGGCCCGTTCGGTGGCACTAACCCTAGCATCAGCAAGTAGCCTGACCCTCCCACGTTTCTGTACCCTCACCCGTGGCCTAAGCCTTGCCGTTCCGTAACCCTAACCCTAGCCCGGAACGGAAACCCACCACCCGCCCTACACCATACCCTACACTGTAGCCTACTCCTGGCCCGTACGCTGGCACTGAACCATGCGTCAGCATGTAGCCTGACCCTCTCACGTTTCCGTACCCTCACCTGTGCCCTAAGCCTTGAAGTTCCCTAACCCTAACCCTAGCCCGGAACGCAAACCCACCACCAGCCCTAAACGTAACCCCCAAGCCGTAGCTTACTCCTGGGAGTACGCTGGCACTGACACGTGCATCATCACGTAGCCTGACCCTCCCACGTTTCCGTACCCTCACCTGTGCCCTAAGCCTTGCCGTTCCCTAACCCTAACCGTAGCCCGGAACGGAAAACCACCACCAGCCCTACACCTTACCCCCAAGCCGTAGACTACTCCTGGCCCGTACGCTGGCACAGACACGTGCGTCAGCACGAAGCCTGACCCTCCCACGTTTGTGGACCCTCACCTGTGCCCTAAGCCTTGCCGTTCCCTAACCCTAACCCTAGCCCGGAACGGAAACCCACCACCAGCCCTACACCTTTCCCTACGCCGTAACATATTCTTGGGTCATACGCAGGCACTGACACTTTCATCAGCAAGTAGACTGACCCTCCCACGTTTCCGTACCCTCACCTTTGCCCTAAGCCTTGCCGTTCATTAACCCTAACCCTAGCCCCGAACGGAAACCCACCACCAGCCCTACACCTTACTCTATGCCGTAGCCTACACCTGGCCCGTACGCGGGCACTGACCTGTGCTTCTGCACGTAGCCTGACCCTCCCATGTTACCGTACGCTCACCTGTGCCCTAAGCCTTGCCGTTCCCTAACCCTAACCCTAGCCCGGCACGGAATCCCACCACCAGCCGTACACATTATCGTATGCCGTAGCCTAGTCCTGGCCCGTACGCTGGCACTGACACGTGTGTCAGCATGTAGCCTGACCCTCCCACCTTTCCGTAACCTCACCTGTGCCCTAATCCTTGCCGTTCCCTAACCCGAACCCTAGCCAGGAACAGAAACCCACCACCAGCCCTACACCTTACCCCAAGCCGTAGCCTATTCCTGGCCCGTACGCAGGCACTGACCCTTTCATCAGCACGTAGCCTGACCCTCCCACGTTTCCGTACCCTCATCTGTGCCCTAAGCCTTGCCGTTCCCTAACCCTAACCCTAGCCCGGAACGGAAACCCACCACCAGCCCTAAACCTTAACCTCCGCCGTAGCCTACTCCTGGCCTGTACGTTGGCACTGACCCTTGCGTCAGCACGTAGCCTGACCCTCCCACGTTTCCGTACCCTCATCTGTGCCCTAAGCCTTGCTGTTCCGTAACCCTAACCCTAGCCCGGAACGGAAACCCACCACCAGCCCTACAACTTACCCCCAATCCGTAGCCTAATCCTGGCCCGTTCGGTGGCACTAACCCTAGCATCAGCAAGTAGCCTGACCCTCCCAAGTTTCTGTACCCTCACCCATGCCCTAAGCCTTGCCGTTCCGTAACACTAACCCTAGCCCGGAACGGAAACCCACCACCCGCCCTACACTTTACCCTATGCCGTAGCCTACTCCTTGCCCGTACCCTGGCACTGACCCGTGCTTCAGCACGTAGCCATACCCTCCCACGTTTCCGTACCCTCACCTGTGCCCAAAGCCTTGCCGTTCCCTAACCCTAACTGTAGCCCGGAACGAAAACCCACCACCAGCCCTACACCTTACACTACGCCGTAGCATAAACCTGGCCCGTACGCTGGCACTGACCAGTGCGTCAGCACGTAGCCTGAACCTCCCACGTTTCCGTACCATCACCTGTGCCCTAAGCCTTGCCGTTCCCTAACCCTAACCCTAACCCGGTACGGAAAACCACCACCATCGCTAAACCTTTCCCTACTGGGTAGCCTACACCTCGCCCGTACGCTCGCACTGACCCATGTGTCAGCATGTAGTTTGACCCTCCCACGTTTCCGTACCCTCACCTGGGCCCTAAACCTTGCCATTCCCTAACACTAACCTTAGCCCGGAACGGAAACCCATCACCAGCACTACACCTTACCCTATGCCGTAGCCTACACCTGGCCCATACGCGGGCACTGACCTGTGCTTCAGCACGTAGCCTGACCTTCCCACGTTTGCGGACCCTCACCTGTGCCCTACGACTTGCCGTTCCCTAACTCTAACCCTAGCCCGGAACGGAAACCCACCAACAGCCCTACACCTTTCGCTACGCCGTAGCCTATTCCTGGCTCTTACGCAGGCACTGACACTTTCATCAGCACTTAGCCTGACCCTCCCACGTTTCTGTACCCTCACCTGCGCCCTAAGCCTTGCCGTTCACTAACCCTAACCCTAGCCCGGAACGGAAACCCACCACCAGCCCTACACCTAACCCCCAAGCCGTAGCCTACTCCTGTCCGGTACGCTGGCACTGACACGTGCGTCAGCACGTAGCCTGACCCTCACACGTTTCCGTACCCTCACCTGTGCCCTAAGCCTTGCCGTTTCCTAACCCTAACCCTAGCCCGGAACAGAAACCCACCACCAGCCCTACACTCTACCCTACGCCATAGCTTATTCCTGGCCCGTACGCTGGCACTGAGCCGTGCGTCAGCACATAGCCTGACCCTCCCACGTTTCCGTACCCTCACCTGTGCCCTAAGCCTTGACGTTCCCTAACCCTAACCCTAGCCCGAAACAGAAAACCACCACCAGCCCTACAAATTACCACCACGCCGTAGCCTACTCCTGGCCCATACGCTGGCACTGACCCGTGCGTCAGCATGTAGCCTGTCCCTCCCACGTTTCCGTAACCTCACCTGTGACCTAAGCCTTGACGTTTCCTAACCTTAACCCTAGCCCGGAACGAAAACCCACCACCAGCCCTACACATTACCCTATGCCATAGCCTACACCTGGCCCGTACACGGGCACTGACCTGTGCTTCAGCACGTAGCCTGACCCTCCCATGTTACTGTACACTCACATGTGCCCTAAGCCTTGCCGTTCCCTAACCCTAACCCTAGCCCGGAAATGAAACCCACCACCAGCCCTAAAACGTACCCACAAGCCGTAGCCTACTCCTGGCCCGTACGCTGGCACTGACCCGTGCGTCATCCCGTAGCCTGACCCTCCCACTTTTCCGTACCCTCACCTGTGCCCTAAGCCTTGCCGTTCCCTCACCCTCACCCTAGCCCGGAACGGAAACCCACCACCAGCCCTACACATTAACCTACGCCGTAGCCTACTCCTGGCCTGTACGGTGGCACTGACCCTTGCGTCAGCATGTAGCCTGACCCTCCCACGTTTCCGTACCCTCACCTGTGCCCTAAGCCTTGCCGTTCCGTAACCCTAACCATAGCCCGGAACGGAAACCCACCACCAGCCCTACAACTTACCCCCAAGCCGTAGCCTACTCCTGGCCCGTTCGGTGGCACTAACCCTAGCATCAGCAAGTAGCCTGACCCTCCCACGTTTCTGTACCCTCACCCGTGGCCTAAGCCTTGCCGTTCCGTAACCCTAACCCTAGCCCGGAACGGAAACACACCACCAGCCCTACAACTTACCCCCAAGCCGTAGCCTACTCCTGGCCCGTTCGGTGGCACTAACCCTAGCATCAGCAAGTAGCCTGACCCTCCCACGTTTCTGTACCCTCACCCGTGCCCTAAGCCTTGCCGTTCCATAACCCTAACCCTAGCCCGGAACGGAAACCCACCACCAGCCCTACAACTTACCCCCAACCCGTAGCCTACTCCTGACCCATATGTTGGCACTGACCCGTGCGTCAACACGTAGCGTGACCCTCCCACGTTTCCGTACCCTCACCTGTGCCCTAAGCCTTGCCGTTCCCTAACCCTAACCCTAGCCCAGAACGGAAACCCACCACCAGCCCTAAACCTTACCCTATGCTGTAGCCTACACCTGGCCTGTACGCGGGCACTGACCCGTTCGTCAACACGTAGCCTGACACTCCCACGTTTCCGTACCCTCACCTGTGCCCTAAGACTTGCCGTTCCCTAACCCTAACCCTAGCCCGGAACGGAAAGCCACCACCAGCCCTAAAACCTAGCCACAAGCCGTAGCCTACTCCTGGCCCGTACGCTGGCACTGACCCGTGCATCAGCACGTAGCCTGACCCTCCCACTTTTCCGTACCCTCACCTGTGCCCTAAGCCTTGCCGTTCCCTAACACTAACCCTAGCCCGGAACGGAAACCCACCACCAGCCCTACACCATACGCTACACCGTAGCCTACTCCTGGCCCGTACGCTGGCACTGACCCCTGCGTCAGCATGTAGCCTGACCCTCTCACGTTTCCGTACCCTCACATGTGCCCTAAGCCTTGACGTTCCCTATCCCTAAACCCAGCCCGGAACGCAAACCCACCACCAGCCCTACACCTAAACCCCAAGCCGTAGGCTACTCCTGGCCAGTACGCTGGCACTGACCCGTGCATCATCACGTACCCTGACCCTCCCACGTTTCCGTACCCTCACCTGGGCCCTAAGCCTTGCCATTCCCTAACCCTAACCCTAGCCCGGAACGGAAACCCACCACCAGCCCTACACCTTAACCCCAAGCCGTAGCCTACTCCTGGCCCGTACGTTGGCAATGACCCGTGCGTCAGCACGTAGCCTGACCCTCCCACGTTTGCGGACCCTCACCTGTGCCCTAAGCCTTGCCGTTCCCTCACCCTAACCCTAGCCCGGAACGGAAACCCACCACCCGCCCTACACCTTACCCTATGCCGTAGCCTACTCCTTGCCCATTCCCTGGCACTGACCCGTGCTTCAGCACGTAGCCATACCCTCCCACGTTTCCGTACCCTCACATGTGCCCTAAGCCTTTCCGTTCCCTAACCCTAACCCTAGCCCGGAAAGGAAACACACCACCAGCCCTAAAACTTACCCACAAGCCGTAGACTACTCCTGGCCCATACGGTGGCACTGACACGTGCGTCAGCATGTAGCCTGTCTCTCCCAAGTTTCCGTACCCTCACCTGTGCCCTAAGCCTTGCCGTTCCCTAACCCTAACCCTAGACCGGAAAGGAAACCCACCACCAGCCCTACACCTAACCCCCAAGCCGTAGGCTACTCCTGGCCAGTACGCTGGCACTGACCTGTGCATCATCACGTACCCTGACTCTCCCACGTTTCCGTAACCTCACCTGGGCCCTAAGCCTTGCCGTTCCCTAACCCTAACACTAGCCCGGAACGGAAACCCACCACCAGCCCTACACCTTACCCCAAAGCCGTAGCCTACTCCTGGCCGGTACGCTGGCAATGACACGTGCGTCAGCACGTAGCCTGACCCTCACACGTTTCCGTACCCTCACCTGTGCCCTAAGCCTTGCCGTTCCCTAACCCTAACCTTAGCCCGGAACAGAAACCCACCACCAGCCCTACACTGTACCCTACGCCATAGCCTATTCCTGGCCCGTACGCTGGCACTGACCCGTGCGTCAGCACGTAGCCTGACCCTCCCACGTTTCCGTACCCTCACCTGTGCCCTAAGCCTTGACGTTCCCTAACCCTAACCCTAGCCCGGAACAGAAACCCACCAACAGCCCTACAACTTACCACAATGCCGTAGCCTACTCCTGGCCCATACGCTGGCACTCACCCGTGCGTCAGCACGTAGCCTGACCCTCCCACGTTTCCGTAACCTCACATGTGCCCTAAGCCTTGCCATTCCCTAACCCTAACCCTAGCCCGGAACGGAAAACCACCACCAGCCCTACACCTTACTCTATGCCGTAGACTACACCTGGCCCGTACGCGGGCACTGACCTGTGCTTCAGCACGTAGCCTGACCCTCCAATGTTACTGTACCCTCACGTGTGCCCTAAGCCTTGCCGTTCCCTAACCCTAACCCGAGCCCGGCACGGAATCCCACCATCAGCCCTACACCTTATCGTATGCCGTAGCCTAGTCTTGGCCCTTACGCTGGCACTGACCCGTGCGTCAGCATGTAGCCTGACCCTCCCACGTTTCCGTACCCTCACCTGTGCCCTAAGCCTTGCCGTTCCCTAACCCTAACCCTAGCCCGGAACGGAAACCCACCACAATCCCTAAACATTACCATACGCCGTAGCCTACTCCTGGCCCGTACGCTGGCACTGACCCATGAGTCAGCACGTAGACTGACCCTCCCACGTTTCCGTACCCTCACCTGTGCCCTAAGACTTGCCGTTCCCTCACCCTAACCCTAGCCAAAAACGGAAAACTACCAGCATCCCTAAACCTTACCCTACACCATAGCCTACTCCTGGCCCGTACGCTGGTACTGACCCGTGCTTCAGCATGTAGCCTGTCCCTCCCACGTTTCCGTACCCTCACCTGTTCCCTACGCCTTGCCGTTCCCTAACCCTATCCCTAGCCAGGAACGGAAACCCACCACCAGCCCTACAACTTACCCCCAAGCCGTAGCCTACTCCTGGCCTGTACGGTGGCACTGACCCTTGTATCAGCATGTAGCCTGACCCTCCCCCGTTTCCGTACCCTCACGTGTGCCATAAGCCTTGCCGTTCCATAACCCTAACCCGAGCCCGGAACGGAAACCCACCACCAGCCCTACACCTTACCCCCAAGCCGTAGCCTACACCTGGCCCGTTCGGTGGCACTAACCCGAGCATCAGCAAGTAGCCTGAACCTCCCACGTTTCTGTACCCTCACCCGTGCCCTAAGCCTTGCCATTCCGTAACCCTAACCCTAGCCCGGAACGGATACACACCACCAGCCCTACACCTAACCCACAAGCCGTTGCCTACTCCTGGCCCATATGCTGGCACTGACCCGTGCGTCAGCACGTAGCGTGACCCTCACACGTTTCCGTACCCTCACCTGTGCCCTAAGCCTTGCCGTTCCCTAACCCTAACCTTAGCCCGGAACAGAAACCCACCACCAGCCCTACACTGTACCCTACGCCATAGCCTATTCCTGGCCCGTACGCTGGCACTGACCCGTGCGTCAGCACGTAGCCTGACTTTCCCACGTTTCCGTACCCTCACCTGTGCCCTAAGCCTTGACGTTCCCTAACCCTAACCCTAGCCCGGATCAGAAACCCACCAACAGCCCTACAACTTACCACAATGTCGTAGCCTACTCCTGGCCCATACGCTGGCACTCACCCGTGCGTCAGCACGTAGCCTGACCCTCCCACGTTTCCGTAACCTCACATGTGCCCTAAGCCTTGCCATTCCCTAACCCTAACCCTAGCCCGGAACGGAAAACCACCACGAGCCCTACACCTTACTCTATGCCGTAGACTACACCTGGCCCGTACGCGGGCACTGACCCATGCGTCAGCATGTAGCCTGACCCTCCCACGTTTCCTTAACCTCACCTGTGCCCTAAGCCTTGCCGTTCCCTAACCCTAACACTAGCCGGGCACAGAAACCCACCACCAGCCCTATACCTTTCCCTACACCGTAGCATATTCCTGGCCCATACACAGGCACTGACCCTTTCATCAGCACGTAGCCTGACCCTCCCATGTTTCCGTACACTCACCTGTGCCCTAAGCCTTGCCGTTCCCTAACCCTTACCCTAGCCCGGAACGGAAACCCACCACCAGCCCTAAAACTTACCCACAAGCCGTAGCCCACTCATGGCCCGTACACTGGCACTGACCCGTGCGTCAGCACGTAGCCTGACCCTCCCACTTTTCTGTACCCTTACCTGAGCCCTAAGCCTTGCCGTTCCCTAACCCTAACCCTAACCCGGAACGGAATCCCACCACCAGCCCTACACCTTACCATATGCCGTAGCCTACTCCTGCCCGGTACGCTGCCACTGAGCCGTGCATCAGCACGTAGCCTTACCCGCCCACGTTTCCGTACCCTCAGCTGTGCCCTATGCCTTGCCGTTTCCTAACCCTATCCCTAGCCCGGAACGGAAACCCACCACCAGCCCTACAACTTACCCCCAAGCCGTAGCCTACTCCTGGCCTGTACGGTGGCACTGACCCTTGCGTCAGCATGTAGCCTGACCCTCCCCCGTTTCCGTACCCTCACATGTGCCATAAGCCTTGCCGTTCCATAACCCTAACCCGAGCCCGGAACGGAAACCCACCACCAGCGCTACACCTTACCCCCAAGCCGTAGCCTACACCTGGCCCGTTCGGTGGCACTAACCCGAGCATCAGCAAGTAGCCTGGACCTCCCACGTTTCTGTACCCTCACCCGTGCCCTAAGCCTTGCCATTCCGTTACCCTAACCCTAGCCCGGAACGGATACACACCACCAGCCCTACACCTTACCCAAAAGCCGTTGCCTACTCCTGGCCCATATGCTGACACTGACCCGTGCGTCAGCACGTAGCGTGACCCTCGCACGTTTCCGTACCCTCACCTGTGCCCTAAGCCTTGCCGTTCCCTAACCCTAACCCTAGCCCGGAACGGAAACCCACCACCAGCCCTACACCTTACCCTATGATGTAGCCTACACCTAGCCCATATGCGGGCACTGACACGTGCGTCAGCACGTAGCCTGAACCTCCCTCGTTTCCGTACCCTCACCTGTGCCATAAGCCTTGCCGTTCTCTAACCCTAACTTTACCCAGAAACGGAAAGACACCACAAGCCCTAAAACTTAGCCACAAGCCTTAGCCTACTCCTGGCCTGTACGCTGGCACTGACCCGTGCGTCAGCACGTAGCCTGACCCTCCCACGTTTCCGTACCGTCACCTGTGCCCTAAGCCTTGCCATTCCCTAACACTAACCCTAGCCCGGAACGGAAACCCACCACCAGCCCTACACCATACCCTACACCGTAGCCTACTCCTGGCCCGTACGCTGGCACTGAACCTTGCGTCAGCATGTAGCCTGACCCTCTCACGTTTCCGTACCCTCACCTGTGCCCTAAGCCTTGACGTTCCCTAACCCTAACCCTAGCCCGGAACGCAAACCCACCACCAGCCCTACACATTTCCCTATGCCGTAGCCTACTCCTGGCCCGTACGCTGGCACTGAACCATGCGTCATCACGTAGCCTGACCCTCCCACTTTTCCGTACCCTCACCTGTGCCCTAAGCCTTGCCGTTCCCTTACCCTAACCATAGCCCGGAACGAAAACCCACCACCAGCCCTACACCTTTCCCAACGCCGTAGCCTATTCCTGGCTCGTACGCAAGCACTCAACGTTTCATCAGCACGTAGCCTGACCCTCCCACGTTTCTGTACCCTCACCTGTGCCCTAAGCCTTGCCGTTCACTAACCCTAACCCTAGCCCGGAACGGAAACACACCACCAGCCCGACACCTTACCGTATGCCGTAGCCTACTCCTGGCCAGTACGCTGGCACTGACACACGCGTCAGCATGTAGCCTGACACTCCCCCCTTTCCGTACCCTCAACTGTGCCCTAAGCCTTGCTGTTCCCTAACCCTAACCCTAGCCTGGAACGGAAACCCACCCCTAGCCCTACACCTTACCCTACGCCGTAGCCTACTTCTGGCCCGTACACTGGCACTGACCCGTGAGTCAGCACGTAGCCTGACCATCACCCGTTTCCGTTCCCTCATCTGTGCCCTATGACTTGCAGTACCCTCACCCTAACTCTAGCCAGGAAAGGAAACCCACCACCAGCCCTACACCTTACACTACGCTGTAGCCTACTGCTGTCCCGTACGCTGGCACTGACCCGTGCGTCAGCACGTAGCCTGATCCTCACACGTTTCCGTACCCTCTACTGTGCCCTAAGCCTTGCCGTTCCCTAACCGTAACCCTAGCCCGGAACGGAAACCCACCACCAGCCCTACAGCTTACCCCCAAGCCATAGCCTACTCCTGGCCAGTACGCTGGCACTGACTCGTGCGTCAGTATGTAGCCTGACCGTCCCACGTTTCCGTACCCTCACCTGTGCCCTAATCCTTTCCGTTCCCTAACCCTAACCCTAGCACGTAACGGTAACCCACTACCAGCCCTACAACTAACCCCCAAGCCGTAGCCTACTCCTGGCCGGTACGCTGGCACTGACCAGTGCGTCAGCAGGTAGCCTGACCCTCCCACGTTTCCGTACCCTCACCAGTGCCCTAAGCCTTGCCGTTCCCTATCACTAACCCTAGCTCGGAACGGAAACCCACCACTAGCCCTACACCTAACCCACAAGCCGTAGCCTACTCCTGGCCGGTACGCTGGCACTGACCGGTGCGTCAGCACGTAGGCTGACCCTCCCACGTTTCTGTACCCTCACATGTGCCCTAAGCCTTGCCGTTCCCTAACCCTAAACCTAGCCCGAACCTAAACCCACCAACAGACCTACAACTTAACCCCAAGCCGTAGCCTAATCCTGGCCCATATGCTGGCACTGACCCGAGCGTCAGCACGTAGCCTGACCCTCCCACGTTTCCGTACACACACCTGTGCCCTACACCTTGCCGTTCCCTAACCGTAACAATAGCCCCGAACGGAAACCCACCACCAGCCCTACACGTTACCCCCAAGCCGTAGCCTATTCCGGGCCCGTACGCTGGCACTGACCCGTGCGTCAGCACGTAGCCTGACCCTCCCACGTTTCCGTACCCTCACCTGTGCCCTAAGCCTTGCCGTTCCCTAACGCGAAACCTAGCCCGGAACGGAAACCCACCACCAGCCCTACAACTTAACCACAAGCCGAAGCCTACTCCTGGTCCGTACACTGGCACTGACCCTTGTATCAGCACGTAGCCTGACCCTCCCACGTTTCCATACCCTCACCTGTGCCCTAAGCCTTGCCGTTCCCTAACCCTAACCCTAGCCCTGAATGGAAAACCACCACAAGCACTACACCATACCCTAGGCCGTAGCCTACTCCTTGCCCGTACGCTGGCACTGACCCGTGAGTCAGCACGTAGCCTGACCCTCACACGTTTCCGTACCCTCACCTGTGCCCTAAGCCTTGCCGTTCCCTAACACTAACCCTAGCCTGGAATGGAAACACACCACCAGCCCTACACCTAACCCCCAAGCCGTAGCCTACTCCTGGCGGTACGCTGGCACTGACCCGTGTGTCAGCACGTAGCCTGACCCTCCCACGTTTCCGTACCCTCACCTGTGCCCTAAGCTTTGACGTTCCCTAACCCTAACCCTCGCCCGGAACGGAAACCCACCACCAGCCCTACAACATACACCCAAGCCGTAGCCTACTCCTGGCCCGTACGCTGGCACTGACCCGTGCGTCAGCAAGTAGCCTGACCCTCCCACGTTTCCGTACCCGCACCTGTGCCCTAAGCCTTGCCGTTCCCTAACCCTAACCCTAGCCCGGAACGGAAACGCACCACCAGCCCTACACTTTACCCTATGCCGTAGCCTACTCCTGGCCCATACGCTGGCACTGACCCTTGCCTCAGCACGTAGCCTGGCCATCCCACGTTTCCGTACCCTCACCTCTGGCCTAAGACTTGCCGTTCCCTAACCCTAACCCTAGCCCGGAACGGAAACCCACCAGCAGCCCTAAACCTTACCCTACGCCATAGCCTACTCCTGGCCCGTACCCTGGCACTGACCCATGAGTCAGCACGTAGCCTGACCGTCACACGTTTCCGTACCATCACCTGTGCCCTAAGCCTTGCCGTTCCCTCAACCTAACCCTAGCCAGGAACGGAAACCCACCACCAGCCCTACAGCTTACCCCCAAGCCATAGCCTACTCCTGGCAGGTACGCAGGCACTGACCCGTGCGTCAGCATGTAGCCTGACCGTCCCAGGTTTCCGTACCCTCACCTGTGCCCTAAGCCTTGCCGTTCCCGAACCCTAACCCTGGCCCGGAACGGAAACCCATTACCAGCCCTACAACTAACCCCCTAGCCGTAGCCTACTCTAGGCCGGTACGCTGGCACTGACCCGTGCATCAGCACGTAGCCTGACCCTCCCACGTTTCCGTACCCTCACCTGTGCCCTAAGCCTTGCCGTTCCCTAACCCTAACCCTAGCCCGGAACGGAATCCCACCACCAGCCCTACACCTTACCATATGCCGTAGCCTACTCCTGCCCGGTACGCTGCCACTGAGCCGTGCATCAGCACGTAGCCCGACCCGCCCACGTTTCCGTACCCTCAGCTGTGCCCTACGCCTTGCCGTTCCCTAACCCTATCCCTAGCCCGGAACGGAAACCCACCACCAGCCCTACAACTTACCCACAAGCCGTAGCCTACTCCTGGCCTGTACGGTGGCACTGACCCTTGTGTCAGCATGTAGCCTGACCCTCCCCCGTTTCCGTACCCTCACATGTGCCCTAAGCCTTGCCGTTCCCTAACACTAACCCTAGCCCGGAACGGAAACCCACCACCAGCCCTACACAATACCCTACACCGTAGCCTACTCCTGGCCCGTACGCTGGCACTGAACCTTGCGTCAGCATGTAGCCTGACCCTCTCACGTTTCCGTACCCTCACCTGTGCCCTAAGCCTTGACGTTCCCTAACCCTAACCCTAGCCCGGAACGCAAACCCACCACCAGCCCTACACCTTTCCCTATGCCGTAGCCTACTCCTGGCCCGTACGCTGGCACTGAACAATGCGTCATCACGTAGCCTGACCCTCCCACTTTTCCGTACCCTCACCAGTGCCCTAAGCCTTGCCGTTCCCTTAACCTAGCCCTAGCCCGGAACGGAAACCCACCACCAGCCCTACACCTTAGCCTATGCCGTAGCCTACTCCTTGCCTGTACCCTGGCACTGACCCGTGCGTCAGCACGTAGCCAGACCCTCCCACGTTTCCGTACCATCACCTGTGCCCTAAGCCTTGCCGTTCCCTTACCCTAACCATAGCCCGGAACAGAAACCCACCACCTGGCCTAAACCTTTCCCTACTCTGTAGCCTACTCCTGGCCCGTATGCTGGCACTGACCCGTGCGTCAGCACGTAGCCTGACCCTCCCACGTTTCCGTACCCTCACCTGTGCCCTAAGCCTTGCCGTTCCCGAACCCTAACCCTAACCCGGAACGGAAACCCACCACCATCCCTAAACCTTTCCCTACTGGGTAGCCTACTCCTCGCCCGTACGCTCGCACTGACCCATGCGTCAGCATGGAGTTTGACCCTCCCACGTTTCCGTACCCTCACCTGGGCCCTAAGCCTTGCCATTCCCTAACACTAACCCTAGCTCAGAACGGAAACCCACCACCAGCCCTACACCTTACCCTATGCCGTAGCCTACACCTGGCCCATACGCGGGCACTGACCTGTGCTTCAGCACGTAGCCTGACCCTCCCACGTTTGCGGACCCTCACCTGTGCCCTAAGTCTTGCCGTTCCCTAACCCTAACCCTAGCCCGGAACGGAAACCCACCACCAGCCCTACACCTTTCCCAATGCCGTAGCCTATTCCTGGCTCGTACGCAAGCACTCAACGTTTCATCAGCACTTAGCCTGACCCTCCCACGTTTCTGTACCCTCACCTGTGCCCTAAGCCTTGCCGTTCACTAACCCTAACCCTAGCCCGGAATGGAAACACACCACCAGCCCTACACCTTACCGTATGCCGTAGCCTACTCCTGGCCCGTACGCTGGCACTGAACCATGCGTCATCACGTAGCCTGACCCTCCCACTTTTCCGTACCCTCACCAGTGCCCTAAGCCTTGCCGTTCCCTTAACCTAGCCCTAGCCCGGAACGGAAACCCACCACCAGCCCTACACCTTAGCCTAGGCCGTAGCCTACTCCTTGCCTGTACCCTGGCACTGACCCGTGCGTCAGCACGTAGCCAGACCCTCCCACGTTTCCGTACCATCACCTGTGCCCTAAGCCTTGCCGTTCCCTTACCCTAACCATAGCCCGGAACAGAAACCCACCACCTGGCCTAAACCTTTCCCTACTCTGTAGCCTACTCCTGGCCCGTATGCTGGCACTGACCCGTGCGTCAGCACGTAGCCTGACCCTCCCACGTTTCCGTACCCTCACCTGTGCCCTAAGCCTTGCCGTTCCCTAACCCTAACCCTAACCCGGAACGGAAACCCACCACCATCCCTAAACCTTTCCCTACTGGGTAGCCTACTCCTCGCCCGTACGCTCGCACTGACCCATGCGTCAGCATGGAGTTTGACCCTCCCACGTTTCCGTACCCTCACCTGGGCCCTAAGCCTTGCCATTCCCTAACACTAACCCTAGCTCGGAACGGAAACCCACCACCAGCCCTACACCTTACCCTATGCCGTAGCCTACACCTGGCCCATACGCGGGCACTGACCTGTGCTTCAGCACGTAGCCTGACCCTCCCACGTTTGCGGACCCTCACCTGTGCCCTAAGTCTTGCCGTTCCCTAACCCTAACCCTAGCCCGGAACGGAAACCCACCACCAGCCCTACACCTTTCCCAATGCCGTAGCCTATTCCTGGCTCGTACGCAAGCACTCAACGTTTCATCAGCACTTAGCCTGACCCTCCCACGTTTCTGTACCCTCACCTGTGCCCTAAGCCTTGCCGTTCACTAACCCTAACCCTAGCCCGGAACGGAAACACACCACCAGCCCTACACCTTACCGTATGCCGTAGCCTACTCCTGGCCAGTACGCTGGCACTGACACACGCGTCAGCATGTAGCCTGACACTCCCCCCTTTCCGTACCCTCACCTGTGCCCTAAGCCTTGCTGTTCCCTAACCCTAACCCTAGCCTGGAACGGAAACCCACCACTAGCCCTACACCTTACCCTACGCCGTAGCCTACTTCTGGCCCGTACACTGGCACTGACCCGTGAGTCAGCACGTAGCCTGACCATCACCCGTTTCCGTTCCCTCATCTGTGCCCTATGACTTGCAGTACCCTCACCCTAACTCTAGCCAGGAAAGGAAACCCACTACCAGCCCTACACCTTACCCTACGCTGTAGCCTACTGCTGTCCCGTACGCTGGCACTGACCCATGCGTCAGCACGTAGCCTGATCCTCACACGTTTCCGTACCCTCTACTGTGCCCTAAGCCTTGCCGTTCCCTAACCATAACCCTAGCCCGGAACGGAAACCCACCACCAGCCCTACAGCTTACCCCCAAGCCATAGCCTACTCCTGGCCAGTACGCTGGCACTGACTCGTGCGTCAGTATGTAGCCTGACCGTCCCACGTTTCCGTACCCTCACCTGTGCCCTAAGCCTTTCCGTTCCCTAACCCTAACCCTAGCACGTAACGGTAACCCACTACCAGCCCTACAACTAACCCCCAAGCCGTAGCCTACTCCTGGCCGGTACGCTGGCACTGACCGGTGCGTCAGCAGGTAGCCTGACCCTCCCACGTTTCCGTACCCTCACCAGTGCCCTAAGCCTTGCCGTTCCCTAACCCTAACCCTAGCCCGGAACGGAATCCCACCACCAGCCCTACACCTTACCATATGCCGTAGCCTACTCCTGCCCGGTACACTGCCACTGAGCCGTGCATCAGCACGTAGCCTGACCCGCCCACGTTTCCGTACCCTCAGCTGTGCCCTACGCCTTGCCGTTCCCTAACCCTATCCCTAGCCCGGAACGGAAACCCACCACCAGCCCTACAACTTACCCACAAGCCGTAGCCTACTCCTGGCCTGTACGGTGGCACTGACCCTTGTGTCAGCATGTAGCCTGACCCTCCCCCGTTTCCGTACCCTCACATGTGCCCTAAGCCTTGACGTTCCCTAACCCTAACCCTAGCCCGGAACGCAAACCCACCACCAGCCCTACACCTTTCCCTATGCCGTAGCCTACTCCTGGCCCGTACGCTGGCACTGAACCATGCGTCATCACGTAGCCTGACCCTCCCACTTTTCCGTACCCTCACCAGTGCCCTAAGCCTTGCCGTTCCCTTAACCTAGCCCTAGCCCGGAACGGAAACCCACCACCAGCCCTACACCTTAGCCTATGCGGTAGCCTACTCCTTGCCTGTACCCTGGCACTGACCCGTGCGTCAGCACGTAGCCAGACCCTCCCACGTTTCCGTACCATCACCTGTGCCCTAAGCCTTGACGTTCCCTTACCCTAACCATAGCCCGGAACGAAAACCCACCACCTGGCCTACACCTTTCCCTACTCTGTAGCCTACTCCTGGCCCGTACGCTGGCACTGACCCGTGCGTCAGCACGTAGCCTGACCCTCCCACGTTTCCGTACCCTCACCTGTGCCCTAAGCCTTGCCGTTCCCTAACCCTAACCCTAACCCGGAACGGAAACCCACCACCATCCCTAAACCTTTCCCTACTGGGTAGCCTACTCCTCGCCCGTACGCTCGCACTGACCCATGCGTCAGCATGGAGTTTGACCCTCCCACGTTTCCGTACCCTCACCTGGGCCCTAAGCCTTGCCATTCCCTAACACTAACCCTAGCTCGGAACGGAAACCCACCACCAGCCCTACACCTTACCATATGCCGTAGCCTACACCTGGCCCATACGCAGGCACTGACCTGTGCTTCAGCACGTAGCCTGACCCTCCCACGTTTGCGGACCCTCACCTGTGCCCTAAGTCTTGCCGTTCCCTAACCCTAACCCTAGCCCGGAACGGAAACCCACCACCAGACCTACACCTTTCCCAACGCCGTAGCCTATTCCTGGCTCGTACGCAAGCACTCAACGTTTCATGAGCACGTAGCCTGACCCTCCCACGTTTCTGTACCCTCACATGTGCCCTAAGCCTTGCCGTTCCCTAACCCTAAACCTAGCCCGAACCTAAACCCACCAACAGACCTACAACTTAACCCCAAGCCGTAGCCTAATCCTGGCCCGTATGCTGGCACTGACCCGAGCGTCAGCACGTAGCCTGACCCTCCTACGTTTCCGTACACACACCTGTGCCCTACACCTTGCCGTTCCCTAACCGTAACAATAGCCCCGAACGGAAACCCACCACCAGCCCTACACGTTACCCCCAAGCCGTAGCCTATTCCAGGCCCGTACGCTGGCACTGACCCGTGCGTCAGCACGTAGCCTGACCCTCCCACGTTTCCGTACCCTCACCTGTGCCCTAAGCCTTGCCGTTCCCTAACCCTAAACCTAGCCCGGAACGGAAACCCACCACCAGCCCTACAACTTAACCACAAGCCGAAGCCTACTCCTGGTCCGTACGCTCGCACTGACCCTTGCATCAGCACGTAGCCTGACCCTCCCACGTTTCCATACCCTCACCTGTGCCCTAAGCCTTGCCGTTCCCTAACCCTAACCCTAGCCATGAATGGAAAACCACCACAAGCACTACACCATACCCTAGGCCGTAGCCTACTCCTTGCCCGTACGCTGGCACTGACCCGTGAGTCAGCACGTAGCCTGACCCTCACACGTTTCCGTACCCTCACCTGTGCCCTAAGCCTTGCCGTTCCCTCACGCTAACCCTAGCCAGGAACGGAAACCCACCACCAGCTCTACAATTTACCCTACGCCGTAGCCTACTCCTCGCCCGTACGCTGGCACTGACCCGTGCGTCAGCACGTAGCCTAACCCTCACAAGTTTCCGTACACTCACCTGTGCCCTAAGCCTTGCCGTTCCCTATCCCGAACCCTAGTCCGGCACGGAAACCCACCACCAGCACTAGAGCTTACCCCAAAGCCATAGCCTACTCCTGGGCGGTACGCTGGCACTGACCCGTGCGTCAGCATGTAGCCTGACCGTCCCACGTCTCCGTACCCCCAACTGTGCCCTAAGCCTTGCCGTTCCCTAACCCTAAACCTAGTACAGAACGGAAACACACCAACAGCCCTACACCTAACCCCCAAGCCATAGCCTAATCCTGGCCCGTACGCTGGCACTGACCCGTGCGTCAGCACGTAGCCTGAACCTCCCAATTTTCCGTACCCTCACATGTGCCCAAAGCCTTGCCATTCCCTAACACTAACCCTAGACCGGAACGGAAACCCAGCACCAGCCCTACAACTAAACCCCAAGCCGTAGCCTATTCCTGGCCGGTACGCTGGCACTGACCCGTGCGTCAGCACGTAGCGTGTCCCTCCCACGTTTCCGTACCCTCACCTGTGCCCTATGCTTTGCCGTTCCCTAACCCTAACCATAGCCCGGAACGGAAACCCACCACCAGCTCTACACCTTACCGTACGCCGTAGCCCACTCCTAGCCCGTACGCTGGCACTGACACGGGTGTCAGCACGTAGCCTGACCCTCCCACGTTTCCTTACCCTCACCTGTGCCCTAAGCCTTGCGGTTCCCGAACCCTAACCCTAGCCCGGAACGGAATCCCACCACCAGCCCTATACCTTACCCTACGCCGTAGCCTACTCCTGGCCCGTACGCTGGCACTGACACGTGCGACAGCACGTACCCTGACCCTCCCAAGTTTCCGTACCCTCACCTGTGCCGTAAGCCTTGCCATTCCCTAACCCTAACCCTAGCCCGGAACAGAAAACCACCACCAGCCCTACACCATAACCTACGCCGTAGCCTACTCCTGGCCCGTACGCTGGCACTGACCCATTAATCAGCACGTAGCCTGATCCTCCCAAGTTTCCGTTCCCTCACCTGTGCCCGGAGCCTTGCAGTTCCCTCACACTAACCCTACCATGGAACGGAAACCCACCACCATCCATACACATTACTCTACGCCGTAGCCTACTCCTGGCCCGTGACTGGCACTGACCTGTGCGTCAGAACATAGCCTGACCTTTCCACATTTCCGTACCCTCACCTGTGCCCTAAGCCTTGCCGTTCCCTAACCCTAAACCTAGTAAGGAAGGGAAACCCACCACAAGACTTACACCTAAACTTCCCAAGCCATAGCCTACTCCTGGCCCGTACGCTGGCACTGACCTGTGTGTCAGCACGTAGCCTGACCCTCCCACGTTTCCGTACCCTCACATGTGCCCTAAGCCTTGCCGTTCCCTAACACTAACCCTAGCCCGGAACGGAATCCCACCATCAGCCCTACACCTAACCCCCAAGCCGTAGCCTACTCCTGGCCGGTATGCTGGCACTGACCCATGCGTCAGCACGTAGCCTGACCCTCCCACGTTTCCGAACACTCACTTGTGCCCTAAGCCTTGCCGTTCCCTAACCCTAACCCTAGCCCGGAACGGAAACCCACCACCAACCCTAAACTTTACCGTATGCCGTAGCCTACTCCTGGTCCGTACGCTGGCACTGACCCGTGCGTCAGCACTTAGACTGACCCTCCCATATTTCTGTACCCTCACCTGTGCCCTAAGCCATGCCGTTCCCTAACCCTAACCCTAGCCCGGAACAGAAACACATCACCAGCCCTAGAACTTACACACAAGCTGTAGCCTACTCCTGGTGCATACGCTGGCACTGACCCGTGCGTCAGCACGTAGCCTGACCCTACCCAGTTTCCGTACCCTCACGTGTGCCCTAAGACTTGCCGTTCCCTAACCCTAAACCTAGCCCGGAACGGAAACCCACCACCAGCCCTACATCTTACCCCCAAGCCGTAGCCTACTCCTGATCCGTACGCTGGCACTGACCCATGAGTCAGCACGTAGCCTCACACTCCCACGTTTCCGTACCATCACCTGGGCCCTAAGCCTTTCAGTTCCCTCACCCTAACCCTAGCCCAGAACGGAAAACTACCACCAGCCCTACACCTTACCCTACGCCGTAGCATACTCCTGGCCCGTACGCTGGCACTGACCTGTGCGTCAGCACGTAGCCTGACCTTCCCACATTTCCGTACCCTCACCTGTGCCCTTAGTTTTGCCGTTCCCTAACCCTAAACCTAGTTCGGAATGAAAACCCACCACCAGCCCTATACCTAACCCCCAAGCCATAGCCTACTCCAGGCCCGTACGCAGGCAATGACCCGTGCGTCAGCACGTAGCCTGACCCTTCCACGTTTCTGTACCCTCACCTGTGCCCTAAGCCTTGCTGTTCCTTAACCCTAACCCTAGCCTGGAACGGAAACCCACGACCAGCTATACACCTTACTGTACGACGTAGCCTACCCCTCAGCCGTTACTGGCACTGACCTGTGCGTCAGAACGCAGCGTGAACTTCCCACATTTCCGTACCCTCACCTGTGCCCTAAGCCTTGCCGTTCGCTAACACTAAACCTAGTACGGAACGGAAACCCAGCACCAGCCCTACAACTAACCCCCAAGGCTTAGCGTACTCCTGGCCGGTACGCTAGCACTGACCCGTGCATCAGCACGTAGCCTGACCCTCCCACGTTTCCGTACCCTCACCTGTGCCCTAAGCCTAGCCGTTCCCTCATCCTAACCCAAGCCAGGAACGGAAACCCACCACCAGCCCTACACCTTACCCTACGCCGTAGCCTACTCCTGGCCCGTACGCTGGCACTGACTCGTGCGTCAGCACGTAGCCTGACCCTCACACGTTTCCATACCCTCACCTGTGCCCTAAGCCTTGCCATTCCCTAACACTAACCCTAGTCCGTAAAGGAAACCCACCAATAGCCCTACAGCTTACCCCCAAGCCATAGCCTACTCCTGGCCGGTACGCTGGCAATGACCCGTGCGTCAGCACGTAGCCTGACCCTCCCACATTTCCGTACCCTCACCTCTGCCCTAAGCCTTGCCGTTCCCTAACACTAACCCTAGCCCTGAACGGAAAGCCACCACCAGCGCTAAATCTTACCCCCAAGCAGTAGCCTACTCCTGGCCCGTACGCTGGCACTGACCCGTGCGTCAGCACGTTGCTTGACCATCCCACGTTTCAGTACACTCACCTGTGCCCTAAGCCTTGGGGTACCCTCACCCTAAACCTAGCCCTGAACGGAAACCCACCACCAGCCCTACACCTTACCCTACGCCGTAGCCTACTCCTGGCCCGTACGCTGGCACTGACCCGTGCGTCAACACGTACCCTGACCCTCACACGTTTCTGTACCCTCACCTGTGCCCTAAGCCTTGCCGTTCCCTAACACTAACCCTAGCCCGGAACGGAAACCCACCACCAGCCCTACACCTTACCCTACGCCATAGCCTACTCCTAGCCCGTACGCGGGCACTGACCTGTGCTTCAGCACATAGCCTGACCCTCCCATGTTACTCTCCCCTCACCTGTGCCCTAAGCCTTGCCGTTCCCTAATCCTAACCCTAGCCCCGTACGGAAACCCACCACAAGCCCTACACGCTACCCTACGCTGTAGCCTATTCCTGGCCCGTACACTGGCACTGAGCCATGCGTCAGCACGTAGCCTGACCCTCCCACGTTTCCGTACCATCACCTGTGCCCTAAGACTTGCCGTTCCCTAACCCTAACCCTAGACCGTCACGGAAAACCACCACCAGCCCTACAACATACCCTACGCCGTAGCCTACTCCTGGCCCATACGCTGGCACTGACCCGTGCGTCAGCACGTAGCCGGACCCTCACACGTTTCCGTACCCTCACCTGTGCCCTAAGCCTTGCCGTTCCCTAACCCTAACCCTAGTCCGGAACGGAAACCCACCACCAGCCCTACAGCTTACCCCCAAGCCATAGCCTACTCCTGGCCCATACGCTGGCACTGACCGGTGTGTCAGCATATAGCCTGACGAGGAACACCAGGGGAGGGCGGGCCGGCAGGGTAAGGCTGCCCACGTCAGCTAATCCACAACCCTCAGGGAATCACATTGGTGAAAATGGACCTCGCTAAGGCAGAAGAGAAGCCAAGGGAAAAAAGGACACGGTACCATTTGCAGCACCGTAGATGAGTCTAGAAGTGATCACGTGACTTGTAGTAAGTCAGAAAGTGAAAGACACATATCATATCATATCACTTATAGGTGTTACCTAAAAATGGATACCAGGGCAGATATTTCCACGGAGAAGGGCAATCACAGATTCATTAAACAAACTTATCGTTCACCAATGGAAAGGTGTGAGGATTGGTTTCATTATGATATCAGGGTTAACACACATATACAAACACAGGTGACATATATAATCACCAAAGACCTACAGAATACCAAGAGAGGACTACTCAACATTCTGTCATAACGTACATGGGAAAAGGATCCCAGGAAGAACAGACATCTGTATATGTGTAAAAGAACCACATCTTCCACACCTACAACAAGCCAAACATTGTAATCAAACTTGCTGTAATAAAAAATAAAAAAATTAAATTAAAAACACAAACAAAATGTAGTGAGACAAACTTGAGGGGCTTTCTCCTGGCACATTCCATTCTAAATTCCAATCTAGAACACCACTTCCACTGAGGCTCTCTTGCCCTAGTAACCAGATTTGGTAAGGGAGAACTGCTGCCACCTTGTGGCCGTTTCACACAACAGCAGCTTTAATCCCAGCGCTAATGGTCAGTTGATATTCAAAATCATTGCAGGCCTGTAAATGACACCTGCCCTGAAAACAAATCCTGGGGTCACATATCGACCAAAAAATTCAAAGGACGTCCATATTTCAAAAGGACCGTTTCAAAAGGCATATTTTACGCACATTAGTGTTCTGCTTCTTTTCCTTTCTTTCCTTTTTTGTTAAAAAAAACGGGAATGGAAAAAGGCATCCCTCAGAATGGGCGAAAATCGTTGCAGATGAATCAATGGACAGAGGTTTAATCTCCAATATATATAAACAGCTCATGCAGCTTAATATTAAAAAAACAAACAACCCCAAAAAAATGGGCAGAAGATCTAAAGAGACGTTTCTTCAAAGGAGACACAGAGATGGCCAAGATGCACATGAAAAGCTGCTCAACAGCACTAATTATTAGAGAAATGCAAATCAAAACTACAATGAGGTATCACCTCACACCTGTTAGAATCGGCATCATCAGAAAATCTACAAACAACCAATTCTAGGGAGGGTGTGGACAAAAGGAGCCCTCTTCCACTATTGGTGGGAATGTAAATTGATACAGTCACTATGGAGAACAGTATGGAGTTTCCTTAAAAAAACTAGAAATAGAATTACCATCTGATCCAGCAATCCCACTTCTGGGCATATACCCAGAGAAAACCGTAAATCAAAAAGGCACATTCACCACAATGTTCATTGCAGCACTATTTACAATAGCCAGGTAATGGAAGCAACCTAAATGCCCACAGACAGATGAATGGATAAAGACGTGGTACATATATGAAATGGAATATTACTCGGCCATAAAAAGGAATGAAACTGGGTCATTTGTAGAGACATCGATGGATCGAGAGACTGTCATACAGAATGAAGTAAGTCAGAAAGAGGAAAACAAATATTGTATATTAATGCATATATTTGGAACCTAAAACAATGGTACAGATGAACTGGTTTGCAGGGAAGAAATAGAGACAGAGAGGTAGAGAACAAACGTATGGACACCAAGTGTGGGAAGCCATGGGGTGGTGGTGGTGGGATGAGTTGGGAGATTGGGATTGACCTGTATATATGTATATGCATAAAATACATAACTAATTATAACCTGCTGTATAAAAACATAAATAAAATTAAATTTCAAAATTTTAAAAAATAAAATTTAAAAATAAAACAGAAAAAATTCTTCCCGTCACACAGATGTATTTATAGGAATGAATTATTTCCATGCTTATATTTATAAATACATAAAAGAGGAATAAAATCTAACTTGAAACATAAAAGAAAAAAAAATTGAACCCACGAGTTATACAGAGGAAAACCCTATCACGGCACTTGCTCCAGCGGTAAACAATTCTGAAATTGGTCAGAGGTGGGGAACCATCTCCCATACAGCCAGCAACCCACCCCCCACGCAAGGAGCGTCCTCATTGCAAAGCTGGGGGACCGTGCCGAGGCATCTGTGAGTAAACGTGAGCTGATCCCCAGGCCAGCTGCTGCTGAACTGTTCCCACCCTTTCCAGGTAAAACACCTGAATATGTACAAGGGCTTGAAAGCCTAGAGGAAGGACCGTGGAGCCACACCAGCGACAGCACGCAGGCCAACTTGGTGCCTGCAGGCCAGCCAGGGTGGTCCTGGCCCCGGGCGCTCTTCCAGAAGCTTTCCATTGCCCTGCCTGAGATACCCCTCCTGTCCCGGCCCCCACTGCTTTTTTTCCTTCCTCACCTCTGTCCGGAGAGAAATTGCAGCGGAAGGTATGGGTGACACATCCTCTTCTTTACAGGCGGCAGCCTGGCAACTCCTGCAGAAAGGCCAGCAGAACCCCACTCACACCGGGCCACCCACAAAGCTGTGGCCCCTCACTCCCTCCCACCAGCACAGCCCCGAGACTGCTGACGGGGCCGAGAATATGGAGTCAGGCACAGCTTCAGGGGCTATTGCTGCCTGGAGCGCTGTTTATATTGACCTCAACGAGGCACACCTGGGGAGGGCGGGCCGGCAGGGTAAGGCTGCCCAGCTCAGCTAATCCACAACCCTCAGGGAATCACATTGTTGAAAATGGACCCCGCTAAGGCAGAAGAGAAGCCAAGGGCAAAAAGGACACAATGCCATTTGCAGCACCGTAGATGAGTCTAGAAGTAATCACGTGACTTGTAGTAAGTCAGAAAGTGAAAGACACATATCATATCATATCACTTATAGGTGTTACCTAAAAATGGATACCAGGGCAGATATTTCCACGGAGAAGGGCAATCACAGATTCATTAAACAAACTTATGGTTCACCAATGGAAAGGTGTGAGGATTGGTTTCATTACGATATCGGGGTTAACAGACATATACAAACACAGGTGACATATATAATCACCAAAGACCTACAGAATACCAAGAGAGGACTACTCAACATTCTGTCATAACGTACATGGGAAAAGGATCCCAGGAAGAACAGACATCTGTATATGTGTAAAAGAACCACATCTTCCACACCTACAACAAGCCAAACATTGTAATCAAACTTGCTGTAATAAAAAATAAAAAAATTAAATTAAAAACACGAACAAGATGTAGTGAGACAAACTTGAGGGGCTTTCTCCTGGCACATTCCATTCTAAATTCCAATCTAGAACACCACTTCCACTGAGGCTCTCTTGCCCTAGTAACCAGATTTGGTAAGGGTGAACTGCTGCCACCTTGTGGCCGTTTCACACAACAGCAGCTTTAATCCCAACGCTAATGGTCAGTTGATATTCAAAATCATTGCAGGCCTGTAAATGACACCTGCCCTGAAAACAAATCCTGGGGTCACATATCGACCAAAAATTTCAAAGGACGTCCATATTTCAAAACGACCGTTTCAAAAGGCATATTTTACGCACATTAGTGTTCTGCTTCTTTTCCTTTCTTTCCTTTTTTTTGTTAAAAAACACGGGAATGGAAAAAGGCATCCCTCAGAATGGGCGAAAATCGTTGCAGATGAATCAATGGACAGAGGTTTAATCTCCAATATATATAAACAGCTCATGCAGCTTAATATTAAAAAAACAAACAACCCCAAAAAAATGGGCAGAAGATCTAAAGAGACGTTTCTTCAAAGGAGACACAGAGATGGCCAAGATGCACATGAAAAGCTGCTCAACAGCACTAATTATTAGAGAAATGCAAATCAAAACTACAATGAGGTATCACCTCACACCTGTTAGAATCGGCATCATCAGAAAATCTACAAACAACCAATTCTAGGGAGGGTGTGGACAAAAGGAGCCCTCTTCCACTATTGGTGGGAATGTAAATTGATACAGTCACTATGGAGAACAGTATGGAGTTTCCATAAAAAAAATTAGAAATAGAATTACCATCTGATCCAGCAATCCCACTTCTGGGCATATACCCAGAGAAAACCGTAAATCAAAAAGGCACATTCACCACAATGTTCATTGCAGCACTATTTACAATAGCCAGGTAATGGAAGCAACCTAAATGCCCACAGACAGATGAATGGATAAAGACGTGGTACATATATGAAATGGAATATTACTCGGCCATAAAAAGGAATGAAACTGGGTCATTTGTAGAGACATCGATGGATCGAGAGACTGTCATACAGAATGAAGTAAGTCAGAAAGAGGAAAACAAATATTGTATATTAATGCATATATTTGGAACCTAAAACAATGGTACAGATGAACTGGTTTGCAGGGAAGAAATAGAGACAGAGAGGTAGAGAACAAACGTATGGACACCAAGTGTGGGAAGCCATGGGGTGGTGGTGGTGGGATGAGTTGGGAGATTGGGATTGACCTGTATATATGTATATGCATAAAATACATAACTAATTATAACCTGCTGTATAAAAACATAAATAAAATTAAATTTCAAAATTTTAAAAAATAAAATTTAAAAATAAAACAGAAAAAATTCTTCCCGTCACACAGATGTATTTATAGGAATGAATTATTTCCATGCTTATATTTATAAATACATAAAAGAGGAATAAAATCTAACTTGAAACATAAAAGAAAAAAAAATTGAACCCACGAGTTATACAGAGGAAAACCCTATCACGGCACTTGCTCCAGCGGTAAACAATTCTGAAATTGGTCAGAGGTGGGGAACCATCTCCCATACAGCCAGCAACCCACCCCCCACGCAAGGAGCGTCCTCATTGCAAAGCTGGGGGACCGTGCCGAGGCATCTGTGAGTAAACGTGAGCTGATCCCCAGGCCAGCTGCTGCTGAACTGTTCCCACCCTTTCCAGGTAAAACACCTGAATATGTACAAGGGCTTGAAAGCCTAGAGGAAGGACCGTGGAGCCACACCAGCGACAGCACGCAGGCCAACTTGGTGCCTGCAGGCCAGCCAGGGTGGTCCTGGCCCCGGGCGCTCTTCCAGAAGCTTTCCATTGCCCTGCCTGAGATACCCCTCCTGTCCCGGCCCCCACTGCTTTTTTTCCTTCCTCACCTCTGTCCGGAGAGAAATTGCAGCGGAAGGTATGGGTGACACATCCTCTTCTTTACAGGCGGCAGCCTGGCAACTCCTGCAGAAAGGCCAGCAGAACCCCACTCACACCGGGCCACCCACAAAGCTGTGGCCCCTCACTCCCTCCCACCAGCACAGCCCCGAGACTGCTGACGGGGCCGAGAATATGGAGTCAGGCACAGCTTCAGGGGCTATTGCTGCCTGGAGCGCTGTTTATATTGACCTCAACGAGGCACACCTGGGGAGGGCGGGCCGGCAGGGTAAGGCTGCCCAGCTCAGCTAATCCACAACCCTCAGGGAATCACATTGTTGAAAATGGACCCCGCTAAGGCAGAAGAGAAGCCAAGGGCAAAAAGGACACAATGCCATTTGCAGCACCGTAGATGAGTCTAGAGGTAATCACGTGACTTGTAGTAAGTCAGAAAGTGAAAGACACATATCATATCATATCACTTATAGGTGTTACCTAAAAATGGATACCAGGGCAGATATTTCCACGGAGAAGGGCAATCACAGATTCATTAAACAAACTTATGGTTCACCAATGGAAAGGTGTGAGGATTGGTTTCATTACGATATCGGGGTTAACAGACATATACAAACACAGGTGACATATATAATCACCAAAGACCTACAGAATACCAAGAGAGGACTACTCAACATTCTGTCATAACGTACATGGGAAAAGGATCCCAGGAAGAACAGACATCTGTATATGTGTAAAAGAACCACATCTTCCACACCTACAACAAGCCAAACATTGTAATCAAACTTGCTGTAATAAAAAATAAAAAAATTAAATTAAAAACACGAACAAGATGTAGTGAGACAAACTTGAGGGGCTTTCTCCTGGCACATTCCATTCTAAATTCCAATCTAGAACACCACTTCCACTGAGGCTCTCTTGCCCTAGTAACCAGATTTGGTAAGGGTGAACTGCTGCCACCTTGTGGCCGTTTCACACAACAGCAGCTTTAATCCCAACGCTAATGGTCAGTTGATATTCAAAATCATTGCAGGCCTGTAAATGACACCTGCCCTGAAAACAAATCCTGGGGTCACATATCGACCAAAAATTTCAAAGGACGTCCATATTTCAAAACGACCGTTTCAAAAGGCATATTTTACGCACATTAGTGTTCTGCTTCTTTTCCTTTCTTTCCTTTTTTTTGTTAAAAAACACGGGAATGGAAAAAGGCATCCCTCAGAATGGGCGAAAATCGTTGCAGATGAATCAATGGACAGAGGTTTAATCTCCAATATATATAAACAGCTCATGCAGCTTAATATTAAAAAAACAAACAACCCCAAAAAAATGGGCAGAAGATCTAAAGAGACGTTTCTTCAAAGGAGACACAGAGATGGCCAAGATGCACATGAAAAGCTGCTCAACAGCACTAATTATTAGAGAAATGCAAATCAAAACTACAATGAGGTATCACCTCACACCTGTTAGAATCGGCATCATCAGAAAATCTACAAACAACCAATTCTAGGGAGGGTGTGGACAAAAGGAGCCCTCTTCCACTATTGGTGGGAATGTAAATTGATACAGTCACTATGGAGAACAGTATGGAGTTTCCATAAAAAAAATTAGAAATAGAATTACCATCTGATCCAGCAATCCCACTTCTGGGCATATACCCAGAGAAAACCGTAAATCAAAAAGGCACATTCACCACAATGTTCATTGCAGCACTATTTACAATAGCCAGGTAATGGAAGCAACCTAAATGCCCACAGACAGATGAATGGATAAAGACGTGGTACATATATGAAATGGAATATTACTCGGCCATAAAAAGGAATGAAACTGGGTCATTTGTAGAGACATCGATGGATCGAGAGACTGTCATACAGAATGAAGTAAGTCAGAAAGAGGAAAACAAATATTGTATATTAATGCATATATTTGGAACCTAAAACAATGGTACAGATGAACTGGTTTGCAGGGAAGAAATAGAGACACAGAGGTAGAGAACAAACGTATGGACACCAAGTGTGGGAAGCCATGGGGTGGTGGTGGTGGGATGAGTTGGGAGATTGGGATTGACCTGTATACATGTATATGCATAAAATACATAACTAATTATAACCTGCTGTATAAAAACATAAATAAAATTAAATTTCAAAATTTTAAAAAATAAAATTTAAAAATAAAACAGAAAAAATTCTTCCCGTCACACAGATATATTTATAGGAATGAATTATTTCCATGCTTATATTTATAAATACATAAAAGAGGAATAAAATCTAACTTGAAACATAAAAGAAAAAAAAATTGAACCCACGAGTTATACAGAGGAAAACCCTATCACGGCACTTGCTCCAGCGGTAAACAATTCTGAAATTGGTCAGAGGTGGGGAACCATCTCCCATACAGCCAGCAACCCACCCCCCACGCAAGGAGCGTCCTCATTGCAAAGCTGGGGGACCGTGCCGAGGCATCTGTGAGTAAACGTGAGCTGAGCCCCAGGCCAGCTGCTGCTGAACTGTTCCCACCCTTTCCAGGTAAAACACCTGAATATGTACAAGGGCTTGAAAGCCTAGAGGAAGGACCGTGGAGCCACACCAGCGACAGCACGCAGGCCAACTTGGTGCCTGCAGGCCAGCCAGGGTGGTCCTGGCCCCGGGCGCTCTTCCAGAAGCTTTCCATTGCCCTGCCTGAGATACCCCTCCTGTCCCGGCCCCCACTGCTTTTTTTCCTTCCTCACCTCTGTCCGGAGAGAAATTGCAGCGGAAGGTATGGGTGACACATCCTCTTCTTTACAGGCGGCAGCCTGGCAACTCCTGCAGAAAGGCCAGCAGAACCCCACTCACACCGGGCCACCCACAAAGCTGTGGCCCCTCACTCCCTCCCACCAGCACAGCCCCGAGACTGCTGACGGGGCCGAGAATATGGAGTCAGGCACAGCTTCAGGGGCTATTGCTGCCTGGAGCGCTGTTTATATTGACCTCAACGAGGCACACCTGGGGAGGGCGGGCCGGCAGGGTAAGGCTGCCCAGCTCAGCTAATCCACAACCCTCAGGGAATCACATTGTTGAAAATGGACCCCGCTAAGGCAGAAGAGAAGCCAAGGGCAAAAAGGACACAATGCCATTTGCAGCACCGTAGATGAGTCTAGAAGTAATCACGTGACTTGTAGTAAGTCAGAAAGTGAAAGACACATATCATATCATATCACTTATAGGTGTTACCTAAAAATGGATACCAGGGCAGATATTTCCACGGAGAAGGGCAATCACAGATTCATTAAACAAACTTATGGTTCACCAATTGAAAGGTTTGAGGTTTGGATTCATTACAATATCGGGGTTAACAGACATATACAAACACAGGTGACATATATAATCACCAAAGACCTACAGAATACCAAGAGAGGACTACTCAACATTCTGTCATAACGTACATGGGAAAAGGATCCCAGGAAGAACAGACATCTGTATATGTGTAAAAGAACCACATCTTCCACACCTACAACAAGCCAAACATTGTAATCAAACTTGCTGTAATAAAAAATAAAAAAATTAAATTAAAAACACGAACAAGATGTAGTGAGACAAACTTGAGGGGCTTTCTCCTGGCACATTCCATTCTAAATTCCAATCTAGAACACCACTTCCACTGAGGCTCTCTTGCCCTAGTAACCAGATTTGGTAAGGGTGAACTGCTGCCACCTTGTGGCCGTTTCACACAACAGCAGCTTTAATCCCAACGCTAATGGTCAGTTGATATTCAAAATCATTGCAGGCCTGTAAATGACACCTGCCCTGAAAACAAATCCTGGGGTCACATATCGACCAAAAATTTCAAAGGACGTCCATATTTCAAAACGACCGTTTAAAAAGGCATATTTTACGCACATTAGTGTTCTGCTTCTTTTCCTTTCTTTCCTTTTTTTGTTAAAAAACACGGGAATGGAAAAAGGCATCCCTCAGAATGGGCGAAAATCGTTGCAGATGAATCAATGGACAGAGGTTTAATCTCCAATATATATAAACAGCTCATGCAGCTTAATATTAAAAAAACATACAACCCCAAAAAAATGGGCAGAAGATCTAAAGAGACGTTTCTTCAAAGGAGACACAGAGATGGCCAAGATGCACATGAAAAGCTGCTCAACAGCACTAATTATTAGAGAAATGCAAATCAAAACTACAATGAGGTATCACCTCACACCTGTTAGAATCGGCATCATCAGAAAATCTACAAACAACCAATTCTAGGGAGGGTGTGGACAAAAGGAGCCCTCTTCCACTATTGGTGGGAATGTAAATTGATACAGTCACTATGGAGAACAGTATGGAGTTTCCATAAAAAAATTAGAAATAGAATTACCATCTGATCCAGCAATCCCACTTCTGGGCATATACCCAGAGAAAACCGTAAATCAAAAAGGCACATTCACCACAATGTTCATTGCAGCACTATTTACAATAGCCAGGTAATGGAAGCAACCTAAATGCCCACAGACAGATGAATGGATAAAGACGTGGTACATATATGAAATGGAATATTACTCGGCCATAAAAAGGAATGAAACTGGGTCATTTGTAGAGACATCGATGGATCGAGAGACTGTCATACAGAATGAAGTAAGTCAGAAAGAGGAAAACAAATATTGTATATTAATGCATATATTTGGAACCTAAAACAATGGTACAGATGAACTGGTTTGCAGGGAAGAAATAGAGACACAGAGGTAGAGAACAAACGTATGGACACCAAGTGTGGGAAGCCATGGGGTGGTGGTGGTGGGATGAGTTGGGAGATTGGGATTGACCTGTATACATGTATATGCATAAAATACATAACTAATTATAACCTGCTGTATAAAAACATAAATAAAATTAAATTTCAAAATTTTAAAAAATAAAATTTAAAAATAAAACAGAAAAAATTCTTCCCGTCACACAGATATATTTATAGGAATGAATTATTTCCATGCTTATATTTATAAATACATAAAAGAGGAATAAAATCTAACTTGAAACATAAAAGAAAAAAAAATTGAACCCACGAGTTATACAGAGGAAAACCCTATCACGGCACTTGCTCCAGCGGTAAACAATTCTGAAATTGGTCAGAGGTGGGGAACCATCTCCCATACAGCCAGCAACCCACCCCCCACGCAAGGAGCGTCCTCATTGCAAAGCTGGGGGACCGTGCCGAGGCATCTGTGAGTAAACGTGAGCTGAGCCCCAGGCCAGCTGCTGCTGAACTGTTCCCACCCTTTCCAGGTAAAACACCTGAATATGTACAAGGGCTTGAAAGCCTAGAGGAAGGACCGTGGAGCCACACCAGCGACAGCACGCAGGCCAACTTGGTGCCTGCAGGCCAGCCAGGGTGGTCCTGGCCCCGGGCGCTCTTCCAGAAGCTTTCCATTGCCCTGCCTGAGATACCCCTCCTGTCCCGGCCCCCACTGCTTTTTTTCCTTCCTCACCTCTGTCCGGAGAGAAATTGCAGCGGAAGGTATGGGTGACACATCCTCTTCTTTACAGGCGGCAGCCTGGCAACTCCTGCAGAAAGGCCAGCAGAACCCCACTCACACCGGGCCACCCACAAAGCTGTGGCCCCTCACTCCCTCCCACCAGCACAGCCCCGAGACTGCTGACGGGGCCGAGAATATGGAGTCAGGCACAGCTTCAGGGGCTATTGCTGCCTGGAGCGCTGTTTATATTGACCTCAACGAGGCACACCTGGGGAGGGCGGGCCGGCAGGGTAAGGCTGCCCAGCTCAGCTAATCCACAACCCTCAGGGAATCACATTGTTGAAAATGGACCCCGCTAAGGCAGAAGAGAAGCCAAGGGAAAAAAGGACACAATGCCATTTGCAGCACCGTAGATGAGTCTAGAAGTAATCACGTGACTTGTAGTAAGTCAGAAAGTGAAAGACACATATCATATCATATCACTTATAGGTGTTACCTAAAAATGGATACCAGGGCAGATATTTCCACGGAGAAGGGCAATCACAGATTCATTAAACAAACTTATGGTTCACCAATTGAAAGGTTTGAGGTTTGGATTCATTACAATATCGGGGTTAACAGACATATACAAACACAGGTGACATATATAATCACCAAAGACCTACAGAATACCAAGAGAGGACTACTCAACATTCTGTCATAACGTACATGGGAAAAGGATCCCAGGAAGAACAGACATCTGTATATGTGTAAAAGAACCACATCTTCCACACCTACAACAAGCCAAACATTGTAATCAAACTTGCTGTAATAAAAAATAAAAAAATTAAATTAAAAACACGAACAAGATGTAGTGAGACAAACTTGAGGGGCTTTCTCCTGGCACATTCCATTCTAAATTCCAATCTAGAACACCACTTCCACTGAGGCTCTCTTGCCCTAGTAACCAGATTTGGTAAGGGTGAACTGCTGCCACCTTGTGGCCGTTTCACACAACAGCAGCTTTAATCCCAACGCTAATGGTCAGTTGATATTCAAAATCATTGCAGGCCTGTAAATGACACCTGCCCTGAAAACAAATCCTGGGGTCACATATCGACCAAAAATTTCAAAGGACGTCCATATTTCAAAACGACCGTTTCAAAAGGCATATTTTACGCACATTAGTGTTCTGCTTCTTTTCCTTTCTTTCCTTTTTTTTGTTAAAAAACACGGGAATGGAAAAAGGCATCCCTCAGAATGGGCGAAAATCGTTGCAGATGAATCAATGGACAGAGGTTTAATCTCCAATATATATAAACAGCTCATGCAGCTTAATATTAAAAAAACAAACAACCCCAAAAAAATGGGCAGAAGATCTAAAGAGACGTTTCTTCAAAGGAGACACAGAGATGGCCAAGATGCACATGAAAAGCTGCTCAACAGCACTAATTATTAGAGAAATGCAAATCAAAACTACAATGAGGTATCACCTCACACCTGTTAGAATCGGCATCATCAGAAAATCTACAAACAACCAATTCTAGGGAGGGTGTGGACAAAAGGAGCCCTCTTCCACTATTGGTGGGAATGTAAATTGATACAGTCACTATGGAGAACAGTATGGAGTTTCCTTAAAAAAACTAGAAATAGAATTACCATCTGATCCAGCAATCCCACTTCTGGGCATATACCCAGAGAAAACCGTAAATCAAAAAGGCACATTCACCACAATGTTCATTGCAGCACTATTTACAATAGCCAGGTAATGGAAGCAACCTAAATGCCCACAGACAGATGAATGGATAAAGACGTGGTACATATATGAAATGGAATATTACTCGGCCATAAAAAGGAATGAAACTGGGTCATTTGTAGAGACATCGATGGATCGAGAGACTGTCATACAGAATGAAGTAAGTCAGAAAGAGGAAAACAAATATTGTATATTAATGCATATATTTGGAACCTAAAACAATGGTACAGATGAACTGGTTTGCAGGGAAGAAATAGAGACAGAGATGTAGAGAACAAACGTATGGACACCAAGTGTGGGAAGCCATGGGGTGGTGGTGGTGGGATGAGTTGGGAGATTGGGATTGACCTGTATATATGTATATGCATAAAATACATAACTAATTATAACCTGCTGTATAAAAACATAAATAAAATTAAATTTCAAAATTTTAAAAAATAAAATTTAAAAATAAAACAGAAAAAATTCTTCCCGTCACACAGATGTATTTATAGGAATGAATTATTTCCATGCTTATATTTATAAATACATAAAAGAGGAATAAAATCTAACTTGAAACATAAAAGAAAAAAAAATTGAACCCACGAGTTATACAGAGGAAAACCCTATCACGGCACTTGCTCCAGCGGTAAACAATTCTGAAATTGGTCAGAGGTGGGGAACCATCTCCCATACAGCCAGCAACCCACCCCCCACGCAAGGAGCGTCCTCATTGCAAAGCTGGGGGACCGTGCCGAGGCATCTGTGAGTAAACGTGAGCTGATCCCCAGGCCAGCTGCTGCTGAACTGTTCCCACCCTTTCCAGGTAAAACACCTGAATATGTACAAGGGCTTGAAAGCCTAGAGGAAGGACCGTGGAGCCACACCAGCGACAGCACGCAGGCCAACTTGGTGCCTGCAGGCCAGCCAGGGTGGTCCTGGCCCCGGGCGCTCTTCCAGAAGCTTTCCATTGCCCTGCCTGAGATACCCCTCCTGTCCCGGCCCCCACTGCTTTTTTTCCTTCCTCACCTCTGTCTGGAGAGAAATTGCAGCGGAAGGTATGGGTGACACATCCTCTTCTTTACAGGCGGCAGCCTGGCAACTCCTGCAGAAAGGCCAGCAGAACCCCACTCACACCGGGCCACCCACAAAGCTGTGGCCCCTCACTCCCTCCCACCAGCACAGCCCCGAGACTGCTGACGGGGCCGAGAATATGGAGTCAGGCACAGCTTCAGGGGCTATTGCTGCCTGGAGCGCTGTTTATATTGACCTCAACGAGGCACACCTGGGGAGGGCGGGCCGGCAGGGTAAGGCTGCCCAGCTCAGCTAATCCACAACCCTCAGGGAATCACATTGTTGAAAATGGACCCCGCTAAGGCAGAAGAGAAGCCAAGGGAAAAAAGGACAAAATGCCATTTTCAGCACCGTAGATGAGTCTAGAAGTAATCACGTGACTTGTAGTAAGTCAGAAAGTGAAAGACACATATCATATCATATCACTTATAGGTGTTACCTAAAAATGGATACCAGGGCAGATATTTCCACGGAGAAGGGCAATCACAGATTCATTAAACAAACTTATGGTTCACCAATGGAAAGGTGTGAGGATTGGTTTCATTACGATATCGGGGTTAACAGACATATACAAACACAGGTGACATATATAATCACCAAAGACCTACAGAATACCAAGAGAGGACTACTCAACATTCTGTCATAACGTACATGGGAAAAGGATCCCAGGAAGAACAGACATCTGTATATGTGTAAAAGAACCACATCTTCCACACCTACAACAAGCCAAACATTGTAATCAAACTTGCTGTAATAAAAAATAAAAAAATTAAATTAAAAACACGAACAAGATGTAGTGAGACAAACTTGAGGGGCTTTCTCCTGGCACATTCCATTCTAAATTCCAATCTAGAACACCACTTCCACTGAGGCTCTCTTGCCCTAGTAACCAGATTTGGTAAGGGTGAACTGCTGCCACCTTGTGGCCGTTTCACACAACAGCAGCTTTAATCCCAACGCTAATGGTCAGTTGATATTCAAAATCATTGCAGGCCTGTAAATGACACCTGCCCTGAAAACAAATCCTGGGGTCACATATCGACCAAAAATTTCAAAGGACGTCCATATTTCAAAACGACCGTTTCAAAAGGCATATTTTACGCACATTAGTGTTCTGCTTCTTTTCCTTTCTTTCCTTTTTTTTGTTAAAAAACACGGGAATGGAAAAAGGCATCCCTCAGAATGGGCGAAAATCGTTGCAGATGAATCAATGGACAGAGGTTTAATCTCCAATATATATAAACAGCTCATGCAGCTTAATATTAAAAAAACAAACAACCCCAAAAAAATGGGCAGAAGATCTAAAGAGACGTTTCTTCAAAGGAGACACAGAGATGGCCAAGATGCACATGAAAAGCTGCTCAACAGCACTAATTATTAGAGAAATGCAAATCAAAACTACAATGAGGTATCACCTCACACCTGTTAGAATCGGCATCATCAGAAAATCTACAAACAACCAATTCTAGGGAGGGTGTGGACAAAAGGAGCCCTCTTCCACTATTGGTGGGAATGTAAATTGATACAGTCACTATGGAGAACAGTATGGATTTTCCATAAAAAAATTAGAAATAGAATTACCATCTGATCCAGCAATCCCACTTCTGGGCATATACCCAGAGAAAACCGTAAATCAAAAAGGCACATTCACCACAATGTTCATTGCAGCACTATTTACAATAGCCAGGTAATGGAAGCAACCTAAATGCCCACAGACAGATGAATGGATAAAGACGTGGTACATATATGAAATGGAATATTACTCGGCCATAAAAAGGAATGAAACTGGGTCATTTGTAGAGACATCGATGGATCGAGAGACTGTCATACAGAATGAAGTAAGTCAGAAAGAGGAAAACAAATATTGTATATTAATGCATATATTTGGAACCTAAAACAATGGTACAGATGAACTGGTTTGCAGGGAAGAAATAGAGACACAGAGGTAGAGAACAAACGTATGGACACCAAGTGTGGGAAGCCATGGGGTGGTGGTGGTGGGATGAGTTGGGAGATTGGGATTGACCTGTATACATGTATATGCATAAAATACATAACTAATTATAACCTGCTGTATAAAAACATAAATAAAATTAAATTTCAAAATTTTAAAAAATAAAATTTAAAAATAAAACAGAAAAAATTCTTCCCGTCACACAGATGTATTTATAGGAATGAATTATTTCCATGCTTATATTTATAAATACATAAAAGAGGAATAAAATCTAACTTGAAACATAAAAGAAAAAAAAATTGAACCCACGAGTTATACAGAGGAAAACCCTATCACGGCACTTGCTCCAGCGGTAAACAATTCTGAAATTGGTCAGAGGTGGGGAACCATCTCCCATACAGCCAGCAACCCACCCCCCACGCAAGGAGCGTCCTCATTGCAAAGCTGGGGGACCGTGCCGAGGCATCTGTGAGTAAACGTGAGCTGATCCCCAGGCCAGCTGCTGCTGCACTGTTCCCACCCTTTCCAGGTAAAACACCTGAATATGTACAAGGGCTTGAAAGCCTAGAGGAAGGACCGTGGAGCCACACCAGCGACAGCACGCAGGCCAACTTGGTGCCTGCAGGCCAGCCAGGGTGGTCCTGGCCCCGGGCGCTCTTCCAGAAGCTTTCCATTGCCCTGCCTGAGATACCCCTCCTGTCCCGGCCCCCACTGCTTTTTTTCCTTCCTCACCTCTGTCCGGAGAGAAATTGCAGCGGAAGGTATGGGTGACACATCCTCTTCTTTACAGGCGGCAGCCTGGCAACTCCTGCAGAAAGGCCAGCAGAACCCCACTCACACCGGGCCACCCACAAAGCTGTGGCCCCTCACTCCCTCCCACCAGCACAGCCCCGAGACTGCTGACGGGGCCGAGAATATGGAGTCAGGCACAGCTTCAGGGGCTATTGCTGCCTGGAGCGCTGTTTATATTGACCTCAACGAGGCACACCTGGGGAGGGCGGGCCGGCAGGGTAAGGCTGCCCAGCTCAGCTAATCCACAACCCTCAGGGAATCACATTGTTGAAAATGGACCCCGCTAAGGCAGAAGAGAAGCCAAGGGAAAAAAGGACACAATGCCATTTGCAGCACCGTAGATGAGTCTAGAAGTAATCACGTGACTTGTAGTAAGTCAGAAAGTGAAAGACACATATCATATCATATCACTTATAGGTGTTACCTAAAAATGGATACCAGGGCAGATATTTCCACGGAGAAGGGCAATCACAGATTCATTAAACAAACTTATGGTTCACCAATTGAAAGGTTTGAGGTTTGGATTCATTACAATATCGGGGTTAACAGACATATACAAACACAGGTGACATATATAATCACCAAAGACCTACAGAATACCAAGAGAGGACTACTCAACATTCTGTCATAACGTACATGGGAAAAGGATCCCAGGAAGAACAGACATCTGTATATGTGTAAAAGAACCACATCTTCCACACCTACAACAAGCCAAACATTGTAATCAAACTTGCTGTAATAAAAAATAAAAAAATTAAATTAAAAACACGAACAAGATGTAGTGAGACAAACTTGAGGGGCTTTCTCCTGGCACATTCCATTCTAAATTCCAATCTAGAACACCACTTCCACTGAGGCTCTCTTGCCCTAGTAACCAGATTTGGTAAGGGTGAACTGCTGCCACCTTGTGGCCGTTTCACACAACAGCAGCTTTAATCCCAACGCTAATGGTCAGTTGATATTCAAAATCATTGCAGGCCTGTAAATGACACCTGCCCTGAAAACAAATCCTGGGGTCACATATCGACCAAAAATTTCAAAGGACGTCCATATTTCAAAACGACCGTTTCAAAAGGCATATTTTACGCACATTAGTGTTCTGCTTCTTTTCCTTTCTTTCCTTTTTTTTGTTAAAAAACACGGGAATGGAAAAAGGCATCCCTCAGAATGGGCGAAAATCGTTGCAGATGAATCAATGGACAGAGGTTTAATCTCCAATATATATAAACAGCTCATGCAGCTTAATATTAAAAAAACAAACAACCCCCAAAAAATGGGCAGAAGATCTAAAGAGACGTTTCTTCAAAGGAGACACAGAGATGGCCAAGATGCACATGAAAAGCTGCTCAACAGCACTAATTATTAGAGAAATGCAAATCAAAACTACAATGAGGTATCACCTCACACCTGTTAGAATCGGCATCATCAGAAAATCTACAAACAACCAATTCTAGGGAGGGTGTGGACAAAAGGAGCCCTCTTCCACTATTGGTTGGAATGTAAATTGATACAGTCACTATGGAGAACAGTATGGAGTTTCCTTAAAAAAACTAGAAATAGAATTACCATCTGATCCAGCAATCCCACTTCTGGGCATATACCCAGAGAAAACCGTAAATCAAAAAGGCACATTCACCACAATGTTCATTGCAGCACTATTTACAATAGCCAGGTAATGGAAGCAACCTAAATGCCCACAGACAGATGAATGGGTAAAGACGTGGTACATATATGAAATGGAATATTACTCGGCCATAAAAAGGAATGAAACTGGGTCATTTGTAGAGACATCGATGGATCGAGAGACTGTCATACAGAATGAAGTAAGTCAGAAAGAGGAAAACAAATATTGTATATTAATGCATATATTTGGAACCTAAAACAATGGTACAGATGAACTGGTTTGCAGGGAAGAAATAGAGACAGAGAGGTAGAGAACAAACGTATGGACACCAAGTGTGGGAAGCCATGGGGTGGTGGTGGTGGGATGAGTTGGGAGATTGGGATTGACCTGTATATATGTATATGCATAAAATACATAACTAATTATAACCTGCTGTATAAAAACATAAATAAAATTAAATTTCAAAATTTTAAAAAATAAAATTTAAAAATAAAACAGAAAAAATTCTTCCCGTCACACAGATGTATTTATAGGAATGAATTATTTCCATGCTTATATTTATAAATACATAAAAGAGGAATAAAATCTAACTTGAAATATAAAAGAAAAAAAAATTGAACCCACGAGTTATACAGAGGAAAACCCTATCACGGCACTTGCTCCAGCGGTAAACAATTCTGAAATTGGTCAGAGGTGGGGAACCATCTCCCATACAGCCAGCAACCCACCCCCCACGCAAGGAGCGTCCTCATTGCAAAGCTGGGGGACCGTGCCGAGGCATCTGTGAGTAAACGTGAGCTGATCCCCAGGCCAGCTGCTGCTGAACTGTTCCCACCCTTTCCAGGTAAAACACCTGAATATGTACAAGGGCTTGAAAGCCTAGAGGAAGGACCGTGGAGCCACACCAGCGACAGCACGCAGGCCAACTTGGTGCCTGCAGGCCAGCCAGGGTGGTCCTGGCCCCGGGCGCTCTTCCAGAAGCTTTCCATTGCCCTGCCTGAGATACCCCTCCTGTCCCGGCCCCCACTGCTTTTTTTCCTTCCTCACCTCTGTCCGGAGAGAAATTGCAGCGGAAGGTATGGGTGACACATCCTCTTCTTTACAGGCGGCAGCCTGGCAACTCCTGCAGAAAGGCCAGCAGAACCCCACTCACACCGGGCCACCCACAAAGCTGTGGCCCCTCACTCCCTCCCACCAGCACAGCCCCGAGACTGCTGACGGGGCCGAGAATATGGAGTCAGGCACAGCTTCAGGGGCTATTGCTGCCTGGAGCGCTGTTTATATTGACCTCAACGAGGCACACCTGGGGAGGGCGGGCCGGCAGGGTAAGGCTGCCCAGCTCAGCTAATCCACAACCCTCAGGGAATCACATTGTTGAAAATGGACCCCGCTAAGGCAGAAGAGAAGCCAAGGGAAAAAAGGACAAAATGCCATTTGCAGCACTGTAGATGAGTCTAGAAGTAATCACGTGACTTGTAGTAAGTCAGAAAGTGAAAGACACATATCATATCATATCACTTATAGGTGTTACCTAAAAATGGATACCAGGGCAGATATTTCCACGGAGAAGGGCAATCACAGATTCATTAAACAAACTTATGGTTCACCAATGGAAAGGTGTGAGGATTGGTTTCATTACGATATCGGGGTTAACAGACATATACAAACACAGGTGACATATATAATCACCAAAGACCTACAGAATACCAAGAGAGGACTACTCAACATTCTGTCATAACGTACATGGGAAAAGGATCCCAGGAAGAACAGACATCTGTATATGTGTAAAAGAACCACATCTTCCACACCTACAACAAGCCAAACATTGTAATCAAACTTGCTGTAATAAAAAATAAAAAAATTAAATTAAAAACACGAACAAGATGTAGTGAGACAAACTTGAGGGGCTTTCTCCTGGCACATTCCATTCTAAATTCCAATCTAGAACACCACTTCCACTGAGGCTCTCTTGCCCTAGTAACCAGATTTGGTAAGGGTGAACTGCTGCCACCTTGTGGCCGTTTCACACAACAGCAGCTTTAATCCCAACGCTAATGGTCAGTTGATATTCAAAATCATTGCAGGCCTGTAAATGACACCTGCCCTGAAAACAAATCCTGGGGTCACATATCGACCAAAAATTTCAAAGGACGTCCATATTTCAAAACGACCGTTTCAAAAGGCATATTTTACGCACATTAGTGTTCTGCTTCTTTTCCTTTCTTTCCTTTTTTTTGTTAAAAAACACGGGAATGGAAAAAGGCATCCCTCAGAATGGGCGAAAATCGTTGCAGATGAATCAATGGACAGAGGTTTAATCTCCAATATATATAAACAGCTCATGCAGCTTAATATTAAAAAAACAAACAACCCCAAAAAAATGGGCAGAAGATCTAAAGAGACGTTTCTTCAAAGGAGACACAGAGATGGCCAAGATGCACATGAAAAGCTGCTCAACAGCACTAATTATTAGAGAAATGCAAATCAAAACTACAATGAGGTATCACCTCACACCTGTTAGAATCGGCATCATCAGAAAATCTACAAACAACCAATTCTAGGGAGGGTGTGGACAAAAGGAGCCCTCTTCCACTATTGGTGGGAATGTAAATTGATACAGTCACTATGGAGAACAGTATGGAGTTTCCTTAAAAAAACTAGAAATAGAATTACCATCTGATCCAGCAATCCCACTTCTGGGCATATACCCAGAGAAAACCGTAAATCAAAAAGGCACATTCACCACAATGTTCATTGCAGCACTATTTACAATAGCCAGGTAATGGAAGCAACCTAAATGCCCACAGACAGATGAATGGATAAAGACGTGGTACATATATGAAATGGAATATTACTCGGCCATAAAAAGGAATGAAACTGGGTCATTTGTAGAGACATCGATGGATCGAGAGACTGTCATACAGAATGAAGTAAGTCAGAAAGAGGAAAACAAATATTGTATATTAATGCATATATTTGGAACCTAAAACAATGGTACAGATGAACTGGTTTGCAGGGAAGAAATAGAGACACAGAGGTAGAGAACAAACGTATGGACACCAAGTGTGGGAAGCCATGGGGTGGTGGTGGTGGGATGAGTTGGGAGATTGGGATTGACCTGTATACATGTATATGCATAAAATACATAACTAATTATAACCTGCTGTATAAAAACATAAATAAAATTAAATTTCAAAATTTTAAAAAATAAAATTTAAAAATAAAACAGAAAAAATTCTTCCCGTCACACAGATGTATTTATAGGAATGAATTATTTCCATGCTTATATTTATAAATACATAAAAGAGGAATAAAATCTAACTTGAAACATAAAAGAAAAAAAAATTGAACCCACGAGTTATACAGAGGAAAACCCTATCACGGCACTTGCTCCAGCGGTAAACAATTCTGAAATTGGTCAGAGGTGGGGAACCATCTCCCATACAGCCAGCAACCCACCCCCCACGCAAGGAGCGTCCTCATTGCAAAGCTGGGGGACCGTGCCGAGGCATCTGTGAGTAAACGTGAGCTGATCCCCAGGCCAGCTGCTGCTGAACTGTTCCCACCCTTTCCAGGTAAAACACCTGAATATGTACAAGGGCTTGAAAGCCTAGAGGAAGGACCATGGAGCCACACCAGCGACAGCACGCAGGCCAACTTGGTGCCTGCAGGCCAGCCAGGGTGGTCCTGGCCCCGGGCGCTCTTCCAGAAGCTTTCCATTGCCCTGCCTGAGATACCCCTCCTGTCCCGGCCCCCACTGCTTTTTTTCCTTCCTCACCTCTGTCCGGAGAGAAATTGCAGCGGAAGGTATGGGTGACACATCCTCTTCTTTACAGGCGGCAGCCTGGCAACTCCTGCAGAAAGGCCAGCAGAACCCCACTCACACCGGGCCACCCACAAAGCTGTGGCCCCTCACTCCCTCCCACCAGCACAGCCCCGAGACTGCTGACGGGGCCGAGAATATGGAGTCAGGCACAGCTTCAGGGGCTATTGCTGCCTGGAGCGCTGTTTATATTGACCTCAACGAGGCACACCTGGGGAGGGCGGGCCGGCAGGGTAAGGCTGCCCAGCTCAGCTAATCCACAACCCTCAGGGAATCACATTGTTGAAAATGGACCCCGCTAAGGCAGAAGAGAAGCCAAGGGAAAAAAGGACAAAATGCCATTTGCAGCACCGTAGATGAGTCTAGAAGTAATCACGTGACTTGTAGTAAGTCAGAAAGTGAAAGACACATATCATATCATATCACTTATAGGTGTTACCTAAAAATGGATACCAGGGCAGATATTTCCACGGAGAAGGGCAATCACAGATTCATTAAACAAACTTATGGTTCACCAATGGAAAGGTGTGAGGATTGGTTTCATTACGATATCGGGGTTAACAGACATATACAAACACAGGTGACATATATAATCACCAAAGACCTACAGAATACCAAGAGAGGACTACTCAACATTCTGTCATAACGTACATGGGAAAAGGATCCCAGGAAGAACAGACATCTGTATATGTGTAAAAGAACCACATCTTCCACACCTACAACAAGCCAAACATTGTAATCAAACTTGCTGTAATAAAAAATAAAAAAATTAAATTAAAAACACGAACAAGATGTAGTGAGACAAACTTGAGGGGCTTTCTCCTGGCACATTCCATTCTAAATTCCAATCTAGAACACCACTTCCACTGAGGCTCTCTTGCCCTAGTAACCAGATTTGGTAAGGGTGAACTGCTGCCACCTTGTGGCCGTTTCACACAACAGCAGCTTTAATCCCAACGCTAATGGTCAGTTGATATTCAAAATCATTGCAGGCCTGTAAATGACACCTGCCCTGAAAACAAATCCTGGGGTCACATATCGACCAAAAATTTCAAAGGACGTCCATATTTCAAAACGACCGTTTCAAAAGGCATATTTTACGCACATTAGTGTTCTGCTTCTTTTCCTTTCTTTCCTTTTTTTGTTAAAAAACACGGGAATGGAAAAAGGCATCCCTCAGAATGGGCGAAAATCGTTGCAGATGAATCAATGGACAGAGGTTTAATCTCCAATATATATAAACAGCTCATGCAGCTTAATATTAAAAAAACAAACAACCCCAAAAAAATGGGCAGAAGATCTAAAGAGACGTTTCTTCAAAGGAGACACAGAGATGGCCAAGATGCACATGAAAAGCTGCTCAACAGCACTAATTATTAGAGAAATGCAAATCAAAACTACAATGAGGTATCACCTCACACCTGTTAGAATCGGCATCATCAGAAAATCTACAAACAACCAATTCTAGGGAGGTTGTGGACAAAAGGAGCCCTCTTCCACTATTGGTGGGAATGTAAATTGATACAGTCACTATGGAGAACAGTATGGAGTTTCCTTAAAAAAACTAGAAATAGAATTACCATCTGATCCAGCAATCCCACTTCTGGGCATATACCCAGAGAAAACCGTAAATCAAAAAGGCACATTCACCACAATGTTCATTGCAGCACTATTTACAATAGCCAGGTAATGGAAGCAACCTAAATGCCCACAGACAGATGAATGGATAAAGACGTGGTACATATATGAAATGGAATATTACTCGGCCATAAAAAGGAATGAAACTGGGTCATTTGTAGAGACATCGATGGATCGAGAGACTGTCATACAGAATGAAGTAAGTCAGAAAGAGGAAAACAAATATTGTATATTAATGCATATATTTGGAACCTAAAACAATGGTACAGATGAACTGGTTTGCAGGGAAGAAATAGAGACACAGAGGTAGAGAACAAACGTATGGACACCAAGTGTGGGAAGCCATGGGGTGGTGGTGGTGGGATGAGTTGGGAGATTGGGATTGACCTGTATATATGTATATGCATAAAATACATAACTAATTATAACCTGCTGTATAAAAACATAAATAAAATTAAATTTCAAAATTTTAAAAAATAAAATTTAAAAATAAAACAGAAAAAATTCTTCCCGTCACACAGATGTATTTATAGGAAGGAATTATTTCCATGCTTATATTTATAAATACATAAAAGAGGAATAAAATCTAACTTGAAACATAAAAGAAAAAAAAATTGAACCCACGAGTTATACAGAGGAAAACCCTATCACGGCACTTGCTCCAGCGGTAAACAATTCTGAAATTGGTCAGAGGTGGGGAACCATCTCCCATACAGCCAGCAACCCACCCCCCACGCAAGGAGCGTCCTCATTGCAAAGCTGGGGGACCGTGCCGAGGCATCTGTGAGTAAACGTGAGCTGAGCCCCAGGCCAGCTGCTGCTGAACTGTTCCCACCCTTTCCAGGTAAAACACCTGAATATGTACAAGGGCTTGAAAGCCTAGAGGAAGGACCGTGGAGCCACACCAGCGACAGCACGCAGGCCAACTTGGTGCCTGCAGGCCAGCCAGGGTGGTCCTGGCCCCGGGCGCTCTTCCAGAAGCTTTCCATTGCCCTGCCTGAGATACCCCTCCTGTCCCGGCCCCCACTGCTTTTTTTCCTTCCTCACCTCTGTCCGGAGAGAAATTGCAGCGGAAGGTATGGGTGACACATCCTCTTCTTTACAGGCGGCAGCCTGGCAACTCCTGCAGAAAGGCCAGCAGAACCCCACTCACACCGGGCCACCCACAAAGCTGTGGCCCCTCACTCCCTCCCACCAGCACAGCCCCGAGACTGCTGACGGGGCAGAGAATATGGAGTCAGGCACAGCTTCAGGGGCTATTGCTGCCTGGAGCGCTGTTTATATTGACCTCAACGACGCACACCTGGGGAGGGCGGGCCGGCAGGGTAAGGCTGCCCAGCTCAGCTAATCCACAACCCTCAGGGAATCACATTGTTGAAAATGGACCCCGCTAAGGCAGAAGAGAAGCCAAGGGAAAAAAGGACACAATGCCATTTGCAGCACCGTAGATGAGTCTAGAAGTAATCACGTGACTTGTAGTAAGTCAGAAAGTGAAAGACACATATCATATCATATCACTTATAGGTGTTACCTAAAAATGGATACCAGGGCAGATATTTCCACGGAGAAGGGCAATCACAGATTCATTAAACAAACTTATGGTTCACCAATGGAAAGGTGTGAGGATTGGTTTCATTACGATATCGGGGTTAACAGACATATACAAACACAGGTGACATATATAATCACCAAAGACCTACAGAATACCAAGAGAGGACTACTCAACATTCTGTCATAACGTACATGGGAAAAGGATCCCAGGAAGAACAGACATCTGTATATGTGTAAAAGAACCACATCTTCCACACCTACAACAAGCCAAACATTGTAATCAAACTTGCTGTAATAAAAAATAAAAAAATTAAATTAAAAACACGAACAAGATGTAGTGAGACAAACTTGAGGGGCTTTCTCCTGGCACATTCCATTCTAAATTCCAATCTAGAACACCACTTCCACTGAGGCTCTCTTGCCCTAGTAACCAGATTTGGTAAGGGTGAACTGCTGCCACCTTGTGGCCGTTTCACACAACAGCAGCTTTAATCCCAACGCTAATGGTCAGTTGATATTCAAAATCATTGCAGGCCTGTAAATGACACCTGCCCTGAAAACAAATCCTGGGGTCACATATCGACCAAAAATTTCAAAGGACGTCCATATTTCAAAACGACCGTTTCAAAAGGCATATTTTACGCACATTAGTGTTCTGCTTCTTTTCCTTTCTTTCCTTTTTTTTGTTAAAAAACACGGGAATGGAAAAAGGCATCCCTCAGAATGGGCGAAAATCGTTGCAGATGAATCAATGGACAGAGGTTTAATCTCCAATATATATAAACAGCTCATGCAGCTTAATATTAAAAAAACAAACAACCCCAAAAAAATGGGCAGAAGATCTAAAGAGACGTTTCTTCAAAGGAGACACAGAGATGGCCAAGATGCACATGAAAAGCTGCTCAACAGCACTAATTATTAGAGAAATGCAAATCAAAACTACAATGAGGTATCACCTCACACCTGTTAGAATCGGCATCATCAGAAAATCTACAAACAACCAATTCTAGGGAGGGTGTGGACAAAAGGAGCCCTCTTCCACTATTGGTGGGAATGTAAATTGATACAGTCACTATGGAGAACAGTATGGAGTTTCCTTAAAAAAACTAGAAATAGAATTACCATCTGATCCAGCAATCCCACTTCTGGGCATATACCCAGAGAAAACCGTAAATCAAAAAGGCACATTCACCACAATGTTCATTGCAGCACTATTTACAATAGCCAGGTAATGGAAGCAACCTAAATGCCCACAGACAGATGAATGGATAAAGACGTGGTACATATATGAAATGGAATATTACTCGGCCATAAAAAGGAATGAAACTGGGTCATTTGTAGAGACATCGATGGATCGAGAGACTGTCATACAGAATGAAGTAAGTCAGAAAGAGGAAAACAAATATTGTATATTAATGCATATATTTGGAACCTAAAACAATGGTACAGATGAACTGGTTTGCAGGGAAGAAATAGAGACAGAGAGGTAGAGAACAAACGTATGGACACCAAGTGTGGGAAGCCATGGGGTGGTGGTGGTGGGATGAGTTGGGAGATTGGGATTGACCTGTATATATGTATATGCATAAAATACATAACTAATTATAACCTGCTGTATAAAAACATAAATAAAATTAAATTTCAAAATTTTAAAAAATAAAATTTAAAAATAAAACAGAAAAAATTCTTCCCGTCACACAGATGTATTTATAGGAAGGAATTATTTCCATGCTTATATTTATAAATACATAAAAGAGGAATAAAATCTAACTTGAAACATAAAAGAAAAAAAAATTGAACCCACGAGTTATACAGAGGAAAACCCTATCACGGCACTTGCTCCAGCGGTAAACAATTCTGAAATTGGTCAGAGGTGGGGAACCATCTCCCATACAGCCAGCAACCCACCCCCCACGCAAGGAGCGTCCTCATTGCAAAGCTGGGGGACCGTGCCGAGGCATCTGTGAGTAAACGTGAGCTGAGCCCCAGGCCAGCTGCTGCTGAACTGTTCCCACCCTTTCCAGGTAAAACACCTGAATATGTACAAGGGCTTGAAAGCCTAGAGGAAGGACCGTGGAGCCACACCAGCGACAGCACGCAGGCCAACTTGGTGCCTGCAGGCCAGCCAGGGTGGTCCTGGCCCCGGGCGCTCTTCCAGAAGCTTTCCATTGCCCTGCCTGAGATACCCCTCCTGTCCCGGCCCCCACTGCTTTTTTTCCTTCCTCACCTCTGTCCGGAGAGAAATTGCAGCGGAAGGTATGGGTGACACATCCTCTTCTTTACAGGCGGCAGCCTGGCAACTCCTGCAGAAAGGCCAGCAGAACCCCACTCACACCGGGCCACCCACAAAGCTGTGGCCCCTCACTCCCTCCCACCAGCACAGCCCCGAGACTGCTGACGGGGCAGAGAATATGGAGTCAGGCACAGCTTCAGGGGCTATTGCTGCCTGGAGCGCTGTTTATATTGACCTCAACGACGCACACCTGGGGAGGGCGGGCCGGCAGGGTAAGGCTGCCCAGCTCAGCTAATCCACAACCCTCAGGGAATCACATTGTTGAAAATGGACCCCGCTAAGGCAGAAGAGAAGCCAAGGGAAAAAAGGACACAATGCCATTTGCAGCACCGTAGATGAGTCTAGAAGTAATCACGTGACTTGTAGTAAGTCAGAAAGTGAAAGACACATATCATATCATATCACTTATAGGTGTTACCTAAAAATGGATACCAGGGCAGATATTTCCACGGAGAAGGGCAATCACAGATTCATTAAACAAACTTATGGTTCACCAATGGAAAGGTGTGAGGATTGGTTTCATTACGATATCGGGGTTAACAGACATATACAAACACAGGTGACATATATAATCACCAAAGACCTACAGAATACCAAGAGAGGACTACTCAACATTCTGTCATAACGTACATGGGAAAAGGATCCCAGGAAGAACAGACATCTGTATATGTGTAAAAGAACCACATCTTCCACACCTACAACAAGCCAAACATTGTAATCAAACTTGCTGTAATAAAAAATAAAAAAATTAAATTAAAAACACGAACAAGATGTAGTGAGACAAACTTGAGGGGCTTTCTCCTGGCACATTCCATTCTAAATTCCAATCTAGAACACCACTTCCACTGAGGCTCTCTTGCCCTAGTAACCAGATTTGGTAAGGGTGAACTGCTGCCACCTTGTGGCCGTTTCACACAACAGCAGCTTTAATCCCAACGCTAATGGTCAGTTGATATTCAAAATCATTGCAGGCCTGTAAATGACACCTGCCCTGAAAACAAATCCTGGGGTCACATATCGACCAAAAATTTCAAAGGACGTCCATATTTCAAAACGACCGTTTCAAAAGGCATATTTTATGCACATTAGTGTTCTGCTTCTTTTCCTTTCTTTCCTTTTTTTTGTTAAAAAACACGGGAATGGAAAAAGGCATCCCTCAGAATGGGCGAAAATCGTTGCAGATGAATCAATGGACAGAGGTTTAATCTCCAATATATATAAACAGCTCATGCAGCTTAATATTAAAAAAACAAACAACCCCAAAAAAATGGGCAGAAGATCTAAAGAGACGTTTCTTCAAAGGAGACACAGAGATGGCCAAGATGCACATGAAAAGCTGCTCAACAGCACTAATTATTAGAGAAATGCAAATCAAAACTACAATGAGGTATCACCTCACACCTGTTAGAATCGGCATCATCAGAAAATCTACAAACAACCAATTCTAGGGAGGGTGTGGACAAAAGGAGCCCTCTTCCACTATTGGTGGGAATGTAAATTGATACAGTCACTATGGAGAACAGTATGGAGTTTCCTTAAAAAAACTAGAAATAGAATTACCATCTGATCCAGCAATCCCACTTCTGGGCATATACCCAGAGAAAACCGTAAATCAAAAAGGCACATTCACCACAATGTTCATTGCAGCACTATTTACAATAGCCAGGTAATGGAAGCAACCTAAATGCCCACAGACAGATGAATGGATAAAGACGTGGTACATATATGAAATGGAATATTACTCGGCCATAAAAAGGAATGAAACTGGGTCATTTGTAGAGACATCGATGGATCGAGAGACTGTCATACAGAATGAAGTAAGTCAGAAAGAGGAAAACAAATATTGTATATTAATGCATATATTTGGAACCTAAAACAATGGTACAGATGAACTGGTTTGCAGGGAAGAAATAGAGACAGAGAGGTAGAGAACAAACGTATGGACACCAAGTGTGGGAAGCCATGGGGTGGTGGTGGTGGGATGAGTTGGGAGATTGGGATTGACCTGTATATATGTATATGCATAAAATACATAACTAATTATAACCTGCTGTATAAAAACATAAATAAAATTAAATTTCAAAATTTTAAAAAATAAAATTTAAAAATAAAACAGAAAAAATTCTTCCCGTCACACAGATGTATTTATAGGAAGGAATTATTTCCATGCTTATATTTATAAATACATAAAAGAGGAATAAAATCTAACTTGAAACATAAAAGAAAAAAAAATTGAACCCACGAGTTATACAGAGGAAAACCCTATCACGGCACTTGCTCCAGCGGTAAACAATTCTGAAATTGGTCAGAGGTGGGGAACCATCTCCCATACAGCCAGCAACCCACCCCCCACGCAAGGAGCGTCCTCATTGCAAAGCTGGGGGACCGTGCCGAGGCATCTGTGAGTAAACGTGAGCTGAGCCCCAGGCCAGCTGCTGCTGAACTGTTCCCACCCTTTCCAGGTAAAACACCTGAATATGTACAAGGGCTTGAAAGCCTAGAGGAAGGACCGTGGAGCCACACCAGCGACAGCACGCAGGCCAACTTGGTGCCTGCAGGCCAGCCAGGGTGGTCCTGGCCCCGGGCGCTCTTCCAGAAGCTTTCCATTGCCCTGCCTGAGATACCCCTCCTGTCCCGGCCCCCACTGCTTTTTTTCCTTCCTCACCTCTGTCCGGAGAGAAATTGCAGCGGAAGGTATGGGTGACACATCCTCTTCTTTACAGGCGGCAGCCTGGCAACTCCTGCAGAAAGGCCAGCAGAACCCCACTCACACCGGGCCACCCACAAAGCTGTGGCCCCTCACTCCCTCCCACCAGCACAGCCCCGAGACTGCTGACGGGGCAGAGAATATGGAGTCAGGCACAGCTTCAGGGGCTATTGCTGCCTGGAGCGCTGTTTATATTGACCTCAACGAGGCACACCTGGGGAGGGCGGGCCGGCAGGGTAACGCTGCCCAGCTCAGCTAATCCACAACCCTCAGGGAATCACATTGTTGAAAATGGACCCCGCTAAGGCAGAAGAGAAGCCAAGGGAAAAAAGGACACAATGCCTTTTGCAGCACCGTAGATGAGTCTAGAAGTAATCACGTGACTTGTAGTAAGTCAGAAAGTGAAAGACACATATCATATCATATCACTTATAGGTGTTACCTAAAAATGGATACCAGGGCAGATATTTCCACGGAGAAGGGCAATCACAGATTCATTAAACAAACTTATGGTTCACCAATTGAAAGGTTTGAGGTTTGGATTCATTACGATATCGGGGTTAACAGACATATACAAACACAGGTGACATATATAATCACCAAAGACCTACAGAATACCAAGAGAGGACTACTCAACATTCTGTCATAACGTACATGGGAAAAGGATCCCAGGAAGAACAGACATCTGTATATGTGTAAAAGAACCACATCTTCCACACCTACAACAAGCCAAACATTGTAATCAAACTTGCTGTAATAAAAAATAAAAAAAATTAAATTAAAAACACGAACAAGATGTAGTGAGACAAACTTGAGGGGCTTTCTCCTGGCACATTCCATTCTAAATTCCAATCTAGAACACCACTTCCACTGAGGCTCTCTTGCCCTAGTAACCAGATTTGGTAAGGGTGAACTGCTGCCACCTTGTGGCCGTTTCACACAACAGCAGCTTTAATCCCAACGCTAATGGTCAGTTGATATTCAAAATCATTGCAGGCCTGTAAATGACACCTGCCCTGAAAACAAATCCTGGGGTCACATATCGACCAAAAATTTCAAAGGACGTCCATATTTCAAAACGACCGTTTCAAAAGGCATATTTTACGGACATTAGTGTTCTGCTTCTTTTCCTTTCTTTCCTTTTTTTGTTAAAAAACACGGGAATGGAAAAAGGCATCCCTCAGAATGGGCGAAAATCGTTGCAGATGACTCAATGGACAGAGGTTTAATCTCCAATATATATAAACAGCTCATGCAGCTTAATATTAAAAAAACAAACAACCCCAAAAAAATGGGCAGAAGATCTAAAGAGACGTTTCTTCAAAGGAGACACAGAGATGGCCAAGATGCACATGAAAAGCTGCTCAACAGCACTAATTATTAGAGAAATGCAAATCAAAACTACAATGAGGTATCACCTCACACCTGTTAGAATCGGCATCATCAGAAAATCTACAAACAACCAATTCTAGGGAGGGTGTGGACAAAAGGAGCCCTCTTCCACTATTGGTGGGAATGTAAATTGATACAGTCACTATGGAGAACAGTATGGAGTTTCCTTAAAAAAACTAGAAATAGAATTACCATCTGATCCAGCAATCCCACTTCTGGGCATATACCCAGAGAAAACCGTAAATCAAAAAGGCACATTCACCACAATGTTCATTGCAGCACTACTTACAATAGCCAGGTAATGGAAGCAACCTAAATGCCCACAGACAGATGAATGGATAAAGACGTGGTACATATATGAAATGGAATATTACTCGGCCATAAAAAGGAATGAAACTGGGTCATTTGTAGAGACATCGATGGATCGAGAGACTGTCATACAGAATGAAGTAAGTCAGAAAGAGGAAAACAAATATTGTATATTAATGCATATATTTGGAACCTAAAACAATGGTACAGATGAACTGGTTTGCAGGGAAGAAATAGAGACACAGAGGTAGAGAACAAACGTATGGACACCAAGTGTGGGAAGCCATGGGGTGGTGGTGGTGGGATGAGTTGGGAGATTGGGATTGACCTGTATACATGTATATGCATAAAATACATAACTAATTATAACCTGCTGTATAAAAACATAAATAAAATTAAATTTCAAAATTTTAAAAAATAAAATTTAAAAATAAAACAGAAAAAATTCTTCCCGTCACACAGATGTATTTATAGGAATGAATTATTTCCATGCTTATATTTATAAATACATAAAAGAGGAATAAAATCTAACTTGAAACATAAAAGAAAAAAAAATTGAACCCACGAGTTATACAGAGGAAAACCCTATCACGGCACTTGCTCCAGCGGTAAACAATTCTGAAATTGGTCAGAGGTGGGGAACCATCTCCCATACAGCCAGCAACCCACCCCCCACGCAAGGAGCGTCCTCATTGCAAAGCTGGGGGACCGTGCCGAGGCATCTGTGAGTAAACGTGAGCTGAGCCCCAGGCCAGCTGCTGCTGAACTGTTCCCACCCTTTCCAGGTAAAACACCTGAATATGTACAAGGGCTTGAAAGCCTAGAGGAAGGACCGTGGAGCCACACCAGCGACAGCACGCAGGCCAACTTGGTGCCTGCAGGCCAGCCAGGGTGGTCCTGGCCCCGGGCGCTCTTCCAGAAGCTTTCCATTGCCCTGCCTGAGATACCCCTCCTGTCCCGGCCCCCACTGCTTTTTTTCCTTCCTCACCTCTGTCCGGAGAGAAATTGCAGCGGAAGGTATGGGTGACACATCCTCTTCTTTACAGGCGGCAGCCTGGCAACTCCTGCAGAAAGGCCAGCAGAACCCCACTCACACCGGGCCACCCACAAAGCTGTGGCCCCTCACTCCCTCCCACCAGCAGAGCCCCGAGACTGCTGACGGGGCAGAGAATATGGAGTCAGGCACAGCTTCAGGGGCTATTGCTGCCTGGAGCGCTGTTTATATTGACCTCAACGACGCACACCTGGGGAGGGCGGGCCGGCAGGGTAACGCTGCCCAGCTCAGCTAATCCACAACCCTCAGGGAATCACATTGTTGAAAATGGACCCCGCTAAGGCAGAAGAGAAGCCAAGGGAAAAAAGGACACAATGCCTTTTGCAGCACCGTAGATGAGTCTAGAAGTAATCACGTGACTTGTAGTAAGTCAGAAAGTGAAAGACACATATCATATCATATCACTTATAGGTGTTACCTAAAAATGGATACCAGGGCAGATATTTCCACGGAGAAGGGCAATCACAGATTCATTAAACAAACTTATGGTTCACCAATTGAAAGGTTTGAGGTTTGGATTCATTACGATATCGGGGTTAACAGACATATACAAACACAGGTGACATATATAATCACCAAAGACCTACAGAATACCAAGAGAGGACTACTCAACATTCTGTCATAACGTACATGGGAAAAGGATCCCAGGAAGAACAGACATCTGTATATGTGTAAAAGAACCACATCTTCCACACCTACAACAAGCCAAACATTGTAATCAAACTTGCTGTAATAAAAAATAAAAAAAATTAAATTAAAAACACGAACAAGATGTAGTGAGACAAACTTGAGGGGCTTTCTCCTGGCACATTCCATTCTAAATTCCAATCTAGAACACCACTTCCACTGAGGCTCTCTTGCCCTAGTAACCAGATTTGGTAAGGGTGAACTGCTGCCACCTTGTGGCCGTTTCACACAACAGCAGCTTTAATCCCAACGCTAATGGTCAGTTGATATTCAAAATCATTGCAGGCCTGTAAATGACACCTGCCCTGAAAACAAATCCTGGGGTCACATATCGACCAAAAATTTCAAAGGACGTCCATATTTCAAAATGACCGTTTCAAAAGGCATATTTTATGGACATTAGTGTTCTGCTTCTTTTCCTTTCTTTCCTTTTTTTGTTAAAAAACACGGGAATGGAAAAAGGCATCCCTCAGAATGGGCGAAAATCGTTGCAGATGACTCAATGGACAGAGGTTTAATCTCCAATATATATAAACAGCTCATGCAGCTTAATATTAAAAAAAACAAACAACCCCAAAAAAATGGGCAGAAGATCTAAAGAGACGTTTCTTCAAAGGAGACACAGAGATGGCCAAGATGCACATGAAAAGCTGCTCAACAGCACTAATTATTAGAGAAATGCAAATCAAAACTACAATGAGGTATCACCTCACACCTGTTAGAATCGGCATCATCAGAAAATCTACAAACAACCAATTCTAGGGAGGGTGTGGACAAAAGGAGCCCTCTTCCACTATTGGTGGGAATGTAAATTGATACAGTCACTATGGAGAACAGTATGGAGTTTCCTTAAAAAAACTAGAAATAGAATTACCATCTGATCCAGCAATCCCACTTCTGGGCATATACCCAGAGAAAACCGTAAATCAAAAAGGCACATTCACCACAATGTTCATTGCAGCACTATTTACAATAGCCAGGTAATGGAAGCAACCTAAATGCCCACAGACAGATGAATGGATAAAGACGTGGTACATATATGAAATGGAATATTACTCGGCCATAAAAAGGAATGAAACTGGGTCATTTGTAGAGACATCGATGGATCGAGAGACTGTCATACAGAATGAAGTAAGTCAGAAAGAGGAAAACAAATATTGTATATTAATGCATATATTTGGAACCTAAAACAATGGTACAGATGAACTGGTTTGCAGGGAAGAAATAGAGACAGAGAGGTAGAGAACAAACGTATGGACACCAAGTGTGGGAAGCCATGGGGTGGTGGTGGTGGGATGAGTTGGGAGATTGGGATTGACCTGTATATATGTATATGCATAAAATACATAACTAATTATAACCTGCTGTATAAAAACATAAATAAAATTAAATTTCAAAATTTTAAAAAATAAAATTTAAAAATAAAACAGAAAAAATTCTTCCCGTCACACAGATGTATTTATAGGAATGAATTATTTCCATGCTTATATTTATAAATACATAAAAGAGGAATAAAATCTAACTTGAAACATAAAAGAAAAAAAATTGAACCCACGAGTTATACAGAGGAAAACCCTATCACGGCACTTGCTCCAGCGGTAAACAATTCTGAAATTGGTCAGAGGTGGGGAACCATCTCCCATACAGCCAGCAACCCACCCCCCACGCAAGGAGCGTCCTCATTGCAAAGCTGGGGGACCGTGCCGAGGCATCTGTGAGTAAACGTGAGCTGAGCCCCAGGCCAGCTGCTGCTGAACTGTTCCCACCCTTTCCAGGTAAAACACCTGAATATGTACAAGGGCTTGAAAGCCTAGAGGAAGGACCGTGGAGCCACACCAGCGACAGCACGCAGGCCAACTTGGTGCCTGCAGGCCAGCCAGGGTGGTCCTGGCCCCGGGCGCTCTTCCAGAAGCTTTCCATTGCCCTGCCTGAGATACCCCTCCTGTCCCGGCCCCCACTGCTTTTTTTCCTTCCTCACCTCTGTCCGGAGAGAAATTGCAGCGGAAGGTATGGGTGACACATCCTCTTCTTTACAGGCGGCAGCCTGGCAACTCCTGCAGAAAGGCCAGCAGAACCCCACTCACACCGGGCCACCCACAAAGCTGTGGCCCCTCACTCCCTCCCACCAGCACAGCCCCGAGACTGCTGACGGGGCAGAGAATATGGAGTCAGGCACAGCTTCAGGGGCTATTGCTGCCTGGAGCGCTGTTTATATTGACCTCAACGACGCACACCTGGGGAGGGCGGGCCGGCAGGGTAACGCTGCCCAGCTCAGCTAATCCACAACCCTCAGGGAATCACATTGTTGAAAATGGACCCCGCTAAGGCAGAAGAGAAGCCAAGGGAAAAAAGGACACAATGCCTTTTGCAGCACCGTAGATGAGTCTAGAAGTAATCACGTGACTTGTAGTAAGTCAGAAAGTGAAAGACACATATCATATCATATCACTTATAGGTGTTACCTAAAAATGGATACCAGGGCAGATATTTCCACGGAGAAGGGCAATCACAGATTCATTAAACAAACTTATGGTTCACCAATTGAAAGGTTTGAGGTTTGGATTCATTACGATATCGGGGTTAACAGACATATACAAACACAGGTGACATATATAATCACCAAAGACCTACAGAATACCAAGAGAGGACTACTCAACATTCTGTCATAACGTACATGGGAAAAGGATCCCAGGAAGAACAGACATCTGTATATGTGTAAAAGAACCACATCTTCCACACCTACAACAAGCCAAACATTGTAATCAAACTTGCTGTAATAAAAAATAAAAAAAATTAAATTAAAAACACGAACAAGATGTAGTGAGACAAACTTGAGGGGCTTTCTCCTGGCACATTCCATTCTAAATTCCAATCTAGAACACCACTTCCACTGAGGCTCTCTTGCCCTAGTAACCAGATTTGGTAAGGGTGAACTGCTGCCACCTTGTGGCCGTTTCACACAACAGCAGCTTTAATCCCAACGCTAATGGTCAGTTGATATTCAAAATCATTGCAGGCCTGTAAATGACACCTGCCCTGAAAACAAATCCTGGGGTCACATATCGACCAAAAATTTCAAAGGACGTCCATATTTCAAAACGACCGTTTCAAAAGGCATATTTTACGCACATTAGTGTTCTGCTTCTTTTCCTTTCTTTCCTTTTTTTTGTTAAAAAACACGGGAATGGAAAAAGGCATCCCTCAGAATGGGCGAAAATCGTTGCAGATGAATCAATGGACAGAGGTTTAATCTCCAATATATATAAACAGCTCATGCAGCTTAATATTAAAAAAACAAACAACCCCAAAAAAATGGGCAGAAGATCTAAAGAGACGTTTCTTCAAAGGAGACACAGAGATGGCCAAGATGCACATGAAAAGCTGCTCAACAGCACTAATTATTAGAGAAATGCAAATTAAAACTACAATGAGGTATCACCTCACACCTGTTAGAATCGGCATCATCAGAAAATCTACAAACAACCAATTCTAGGGAGGGTGTGGACAAAAGGAGCCCTCTTCCACTATTGGTGGGAATGTAAATTGATACAGTCACTATGGAGAACAGTATGGAGTTTCCTTAAAAAAACTAGAAATAGAATTACCATCTGATCCAGCAATCCCACTTCTGGGCATATACCCAGAGAAAACCGTAAATCAAAAAGGCACATTCACCACAATGTTCATTGCAGCACTATTTACAATAGCCAGGTAATGGAAGCAACCTAAATGCCCACAGACAGATGAATGGATAAAGACGTGGTACATATATGAAATGGAATATTACTCGGCCATAAAAAGGAATGAAACTGGGTCATTTGTAGAGACATCGATGGATCGAGAGACTGTCATACAGAATGAAGTAAGTCAGAAAGAGGAAAACAAATATTGTATATTAATGCATATATTTGGAACCTAAAACAATGGTACAGATGAACTGGTTTGCAGGGAAGAAATAGAGACAGAGAGGTAGAGAACAAACGTATGGACACCAAGTGTGGGAAGCCATGGGGTGGTGGTGGTGGGATGAGTTGGGAGATTGGGATTGACCTGTATATATGTATATGCATAAAATACATAACTAATTATAACCTGCTGTATAAAAACATAAATAAAATTAAATTTCAAAATTTTAAAAAATAAAATTTAAAAATAAAACAGAAAAAATTCTTCCCGTCACACAGATGTATTTATAGGAAGGAATTATTTCCATGCTTATATTTATAAATACATAAAAGAGGAATAAAATCTAACTTGAAACATAAAAGAAAAAAAAATTGAACCCACGAGTTATACAGAGGAAAACCCTATCACGGCACTTGCTCCAGCGGTAAACAATTCTGAAATTGGTCAGAGGTGGGGAACCATCTCCCATACAGCCAGCAACCCACCCCCCACGCAAGGAGCGTCCTCATTGCAAAGCTGGGGGACCGAGCCGAGGCATCTGTGAGTAAACGTGAGCTGAGCCCCAGGCCAGCTGCTGCTGAACTGTCCCCACCCTTTCCAGGTAAAACACCTGAATATGTACAAGGGCTTGAAAGCCTAGAGGAAGGACCGTGGAGCCACACCAGCGACAGCACGCAGGCCAACTTGGTGCCTGCAGGCCAGCCAGGGTGGTCCTGGCCCCGGGCGCTCTTCCAGAAGCTTTCCATTGCCCTGCCTGAGATACCCCTCCTGTCCCAGCCCCCACTGCTTTTTTTCCTTCCTCACCTCTGTCCGGAGAGAAATTGCAGCGGAAGGTATGGGTGACACATCCTCTTCTTTACAGGCGGCAGCCTGGCAACTCCTGCAGAAAGGCCAGCAGAACCCCACTCACACCGGGCCACCCACAAAGCTGTGGCCCCTCACTCCCTCCCACCAGCACAGCCCCGAGACTGCTGACGGGGCCGAGAATATGGAGTCAGGCACAGCTTCAGGGGCTATTGCTGCCTGGAGCGCTGTTTATATTGACCTCAACGAGGCACACCTGGGGAGGGCGGGCCGGCAGGGTAAGGCTGCCCAGCTCAGCTAATCCACAATCCTCAGGGAATCACATTGTTGAAAATGGACCCCGCTAAGGCAGAAGAGAAGCCAAGGGAAAAAAGGACAAAATGCCATTTGCAGCACCGTAGATGAGTCTAGAAGTAATCACGTGACTTGTAGTAAGTCAGAAAGTGAAAGACACATATCATATCATATCACTTATAGGTGTTACCTAAAAATGGATACCAGGGCAGATATTTCCACGGAGAAGGGCAATCACAGATTCATTAAACAAACTTATGGTTCACCAATTGAAAGGTTTGAGGTTTGGATTCATTACAATATCGGGGTTAACAGACATATACAAACACAGGTGACATATATAATCACCAAAGACCTACAGAATACCAAGAGAGGACTACTCAACATTCTGTCATAACGTACATGGGAAAACGATCCCAGGAAGAACAGACATCTGTATATGTGTAAAAGAACCACATCTTCCACACCTACAACAAGCCAAACATTGTAATCAAACTTGCTGTAATAAAAAATAAAAAAAAATAAATTAAAAACACGAACAAGATGTAGTGAGACAAACTTGAGGGGCTTTCTCCTGGCACATTCCATTCTAAATTCCAATCTAGAACACCACTTCCACTGAGGCTCTCTTGCCCTAGTAACCAGATTTGGTAAGGGTGAACTGCTGCCACCTTGTGGCCGTTTCACACAACAGCAGCTTTAATCCCAACGCTAATGGTCAGTTGATATTCAAAATCATTGCAGGCCTGTAAATGACACCTGCCCTGAAAACAAATCCTGGGGTCACATATCGACCAAAAATTTCAAAGGACGTCCATATTTCAAAACGACCGTTTCAAAAGGCATATTTTACGCACATTAGTGTTCTGCTTCTTTTCCTTTCTTTCCTTTTTTTTGTTAAAAAACACGGGAATGGAAAAAGGCATCCCTCAGAATGGGCGAAAATCGTTGCAGATGAATCAATGGACAGAGGTTTAATCTCCAATATATATAAACAGCTCATGCAGCTTAATATTAAAAAAACAAACAACCCCAAAAAAATGGGCAGAAGATCTAAAGAGACGTTTCTTCAAAGGAGACACAGAGATGGCCAAGATGCACATGAAAAGCTGCTCAACAGCACTAATTATTAGAGAAATGCAAATCAAAACTACAATGAGGTATCACCTCACACCTGTTAGAATCGGCATCATCAGAAAATCTACAAACAACCAATTCTAGGGAGGGTGTGGACAAAAGGAGCCCTCTTCCACTATTGGTGGGAATGTAAATTGATACAGTCACTATGGAGAACAGTATGGAGTTTCCTTAAAAAAACTAGAAATAGAATTACCATCTGATCCAGCAATCCCACTTCTGGGCATATACCCAGAGAAAACCGTAAATCAAAAAGGCACATTCACCACAATGTTCATTGCAGCACTATTTACAATAGCCAGGTAATGGAAGCAACCTAAATGCCCACAGACAGATGAATGGATAAAGACGTGGTACATATATGAAATGGAATATTACTCGGCCATAAAAAGGAATGAAACTGGGTCATTTGTAGAGACATCGATGGATCGAGAGACTGTCATACAGAATGAAGTAAGTCAGAAAGAGGAAAACAAATATTGTATATTAATGCATATATTTGGAACCTAAAACAATGGTACAGATGAACTGGTTTGCAGGGAAGAAATAGAGACAGAGAGGTAGAGAACAAACGTATGGACACCAAGTGTGGGAAGCCATGGGGTGGTGGTGGTGGGATGAGTTGGGAGATTGGGATTGACCTGTATATATGTATATGCATAAAATACATAACTAATTATAACCTGCTGTATAAAAACATAAATAAAATTAAATTTCAAAATTTTAAAAAATAAAATTTAAAAATAAAACAGAAAAAATTCTTCCCGTCACACAGATGTATTTATAGGAATGAATTATTTCCATGCTTATATTTATAAATACATAAAAGAGGAATAAAATCTAACTTGAAACATAAAAGAAAAAAAAATTGAACCCACGAGTTATACAGAGGAAAACCCTATCACGGCACTTGCTCCAGCGGTAAACAATTCTGAAATTGGTCAGAGGTGGGGAACCATCTCCCATACAGCCAGCAACCCACCCCCCACGCAAGGAGCGTCCTCATTGCAAAGCTGGGGGACCGTGCCGAGGCATCTGTGAGTAAACGTGAGCTGAGCCCCAGGCCAGGTGCTGCTGCACTGTTCCCACCCTTTCCAGGTAAAACACCTGAATATGTACAAGGGCTTGAAAGCCTAGAGGAAGGACCGTGGAGCCACACCAGCGACAGCACGCAGGCCAACTTGGTGCCTGCAGGCCAGCCAGGGTGGTCCTGGCCCCGGGCGCTCTTCCAGAAGCTTTCCATTGCCCTGCCTGAGATACCCCTCCTGTCCCGGCCCCCACTGCTTTTTTTCCTTCCTCACCTCTGTCCGGAGAGAAATTGCAGCGGAAGGTATGGGTGACACATCCTCTTCTTTACAGGCGGCAGCCTGGCAACTCCTGCAGAAAGGCCAGCAGAACCCCACTCACACCGGGCCACCCACAAAGCTGTGGCCCCTCACTCCCTCCCACCAGCACAGCCCCGAGACTGCTGACGGGGCAGAGAATATGGAGTCAGGCACAGCTTCAGGGGCTATTGCTGCCTGGAGCGCTGTTTATATTGACCTCAACGAGGCACACCTGGGGAGGGCGGGCCGGCAGGGTAAGGCTGCCCAGCTCAGCTAATCCACAACCCTCAGGGAATCACATTGTTGAAAATGGACCCCGCTAAGGCAGAAGAGAAGCCAAGGGAAAAAAGGACACAATGCCATTTGCAGCACCGTAGATGAGTCTAGAAGTAATCACGTGACTTGTAGTAAGTCAGAAAGTGAAAGACACATATCATATCATATCACTTATAGGTGTTACCTAAAAATGGATACCAGGGCAGATATTTCCACGGAGAAGGGCAATCACAGATTCATTAAACAAACTTATGGTTCACCAATTGAAAGGTTTGAGGTTTGGATTCATTAAAATATCCGGGTTAACAGACATATACAAACACAGGTGACATATATAATCACCAAAGACCTACAGAATACCAAGAGAGGACTACTCAACATTCTGTCATAACGTACATGGGAAAAGGATCCCAGGAAGAACAGACATCTGTATATGTGTAAAAGAACCACATCTTCCACACCTACAACAAGCCAAACATTGTAATCAAACTTGCTGTAATAAAAAATAAAAAAAAATTAAATTAAAAACACGAACAAGATGTAGTGAGACAAACTTGAGGGGCTTTCTCCTGGCACATTCCATTCTAAATTCCAATCTAGAACACCACTTCCACTGAGGCTCTCTTGCCCTAGTAACCAGATTTGGTAAGGGTGAACTGCTGCCACCTTGTGGCCGTTTCACACAACAGCAGCTTTAATCCCAACGCTAATGGTCAGTTGATATTCAAAATCATTGCAGGCCTGTAAATGACACCTGCCCTGAAAACAAATCCTGGGGTCACATATCGACCAAAAATTTCAAAGGACGTCCATATTTCAAAACGACCGTTTCAAAAGGCATATTTTACGGACATTAGTGTTCTGCTTCTTTTCCTTTCTTTCCTTTTTTTGTTAAAAAACACGGGAATGGAAAAAGGCATCCCTCAGAATGGGCGAAAATCGTTGCAGATGAATCAATGGACAGAGGTTTAATCTCCAATATATATAAACAGCTCATGCAGCTTAATATTAAAAAAACAAACAACCCCAAAAAAATGGGCAGAAGATCTAAAGAGACGTTTCTTCAAAGGAGACACAGAGATGGCCAAGATGCACATGAAAAGCTGCTCAACAGCACTAATTATTAGAGAAATGCAAATCAAAACTACAATGAGGTATCACCTCACACCTGTTAGAATCGGCATCATCAGAAAATCTACAAACAACCAATTCTAGGGAGGGTGTGGACAAAAGGAGCCCTCTTCCACTATTGGTGGGAATGTAAATTGATACAGTCACTATGGAGAACAGTATGGAGTTTCCTTAAAAAAACTAGAAATAGAATTACCATCTGATCCAGCAATCCCACTTCTGGGCATATACCCAGAGAAAACCGTAAATCAAAAAGGCACATTCACCACAATGTTCATTGCAGCACTATTTACAATAGCCAGGTAATGGAAGCAACCTAAATGCCCACAGACAGATGAATGGATAAAGACGTGGTACATATATGAAATGGAATATTACTCGGCCATAAAAAGGAATGAAACTGGGTCATTTGTAGAGACATCGATGGATCGAGAGACTGTCATACAGAATGAAGTAAGTCAGAAAGAGGAAAACAAATATTGTATATTAATGCATATATTTGGAACCTAAAACAATGGTACAGATGAACTGGTTTGCAGGGAAGAAATAGAGACAGAGAGGTAGAGAACAAACGTATGGACACCAAGTGTGGGAAGCCATGGGGTGGTGGTGGTGGGATGAGTTGTGAGATTGGGATTGACCTGTATATATGTATATGCATAAAATACATAACTAATTATAACCTGCTGTATAAAAACATAAATAAAATTAAATTTCAAAATTTTAAAAAATAAAATTTAAAAATAAAACAGAAAAAATTATTCCCGTCACACAGATGTATTTATAGGAAGGAATTATTTCCATGCTTATATTTATAAATACATAAAAGAGGAATAAAATCTAACTTGAAACATAAAAGAAAAAAAAATTGAACCCACGAGTTATACAGAGGAAAACCCTATCACGGCACTTGCTCCAGCGGTAAACAATTCTGAAATTGGTCAGAGGTGGGGAACCATCTCCCATACAGCCAGCAACCCACCCCCCACGCAAGGAGCGTCCTCATTGCAAAGCTGGGGGACCGTGCCGAGGCATCTGTGAGTAAACGTGAGCTGAGCCCCAGGCCAGCTGCTGCTGAACTGTTCCCACCCTTTCCAGGTAAAACACCTGAATATGTACAAGGGCTTGAAAGCCTAGAGGAAGGACCGTGGAGCCACACCAGCGACAGCACGCAGGCCAACTTGGTGCCTGCAGGCCAGCCAGGGTGGTCCTGGCCCCGGGCGCTCTTCCAGAAGCTTTCCATTGCCCTGCCTGAGATACCCCTCCTGTCCCGGCCCCCACTGCTTTTTTTCCTTCCTCACCTCTGTCCGGAGAGAAATTGCAGCGGAAGGTATGGGTGACACATCCTCTTCTTTACAGGCGGCAGCCTGGCAACTCCTGCAGAAAGGCCAGCAGAACCCCACTCACACCGGGCCACCCACAAAGCTGTGGCCCCTCACTCCCTCCCACCAGCACAGCCCCGAGACTGCTGACGGGGCAGAGAATATGGAGTCAGGCACAGCTTCAGGGGCTATTGCTGCCTGGAGCGCTGTTTATATTGACCTCAACGAGGCACACCTGGGGAGGGCGGGCCGGCAGGGTAACGCTGCCCAGCTCAGCTAATCCACAACCCTCAGGGAATCACATTGTTGAAAATGGACCCCGCTAAGGCAGAAGAGAAGCCAAGGGAAAAAAGGACACAATGCCTTTTGCAGCACCGTAGATGAGTCTAGAAGTAATCACGTGACTTGTAGTAAGTCAGAAAGTGAAAGACACATATCATATCATATCACTTATAGGTGTTACCTAAAAATGGATACCAGGGCAGATATTTCCACGGAGAAGGGCAATCACAGATTCATTAAACAAACTTATGGTTCACCAATTGAAAGGTTTGAGGTTTGGATTCATTACGATATCAGGGTTAACAGACATATACAAACACAGGTGACATATATAATGACCAAAGACCTACAGAATACCAAGAGAGGACTACTCAACATTCTGTCATAACGTACATGGGAAAAGGATCCCAGGAAGAACAGACATCTGTATATGTGTAAAAGAACCACATCTTCCACACCTACAACAAGCCAAACATTGTAATCAAACTTGCTGTAATAAAAAATAAAAAAAATTAAATTAAAAACACGAACAAGATGTAGTGAGACAAACTTGAGGGGCTTTCTCCTGGCATATTCCATTCTAAATTCCAATCTAGAACACCACTTCCACTGAGGCTCTCTTGCCCTAGTAACCAGATTTGGTAAGGGTGAACTGCTGCCACCTTGTGGCCGTTTCACACAACAGCAGCTTTAATCCCAACGCTAATGGTCAGTTGATATTCAAAATCATTGCAGGCCTGTAAATGACACCTGCCCTGAAAACAAATCCTGGGGTCACATATCGACCAAAAATTTCAAAGGACGTCCATATTTCAAAACGACCGTTTCAAAAGGCATATTTTACGGACATTAGTGTTCTGCTTCTTTTCCTTTCTTTCCTTTTTTTGTTAAAAAACACGGGAATGGAAAAAGGCATCCCTCAGAATGGGCGAAAATCGTTGCAGATGACTCAATGGACAGAGGTTTAATCTCCAATATATATAAACAGCTCATGCAGCTTAATATTAAAAAAACAAACAACCCCCAAAAAATGGGCAGAAGATCTAAAGAGACGTTTCTTCAAAGGAGACACAGAGATGGCCAAGATGCACATGAAAAGCTGCTCAACAGCACTAATTATTAGAGAAATGCAAATCAAAACTACAATGAGGTATCACCTCACACCTGTTAGAATCGGCATCATCAGAAAATCTACAAACAACCAATTCTAGGGAGGGTGTGGACAAAAGGAGCCCTCTTCCACTATTGGTGGGAATGTAAATTGATACAGTCACTATGGAGAACAGTATGGAGTTTCCTTAAAAAAACTAGAAATAGAATTACCATCTGATCCAGCAATCCCACTTCTGGGCATATACCCAGAGAAAACCGTAAATCAAAAAGGCACATTCACCACAATGTTCATTGCAGCACTATTTACAATAGCCAGGTAATGGAAGCAACCTAAATGCCCACAGACAGATGAATGGATAAAGACGTGGTACATATATGAAATGGAATATTACTCGGCCATAAAAAGGAATGAAACTGGGTCATTTGTAGAGACATCGATGGATCGAGAGACTGTCATACAGAATGAAGTAAGTCAGAAAGAGGAAAACAAATATTGTATATTAATGCATATATTTGGAACCTAAAACAATGGTACAGATGAACTGGTTTGCAGGGAAGAAATAGAGACACAGAGGTAGAGAACAAACGTATGGACACCAAGTGTGGGAAGCCATGGGGTGGTGGTGGTGGGATGAGTTGTGAGATTGGGATTGACCTGTATATATGTATATGCATAAAATACATAACTAATTATAACCTGCTGTATAAAAACATAAATAAAATTAAATTTCAAAATTTTAAAAAATAAAATTTAAAAATAAAACAGAAAAAATTCTTCCCGTCACACAGATGTATTTATAGGAATGAATTATTTCCATGCTTATATTTATAAATACATAAAAGAGGAATAAAATCTAACTTGAAACATAAAAGAAAAAAAAATTGAACCCACGAGTTATACAGAGGAAAACCCTATCACGGCACTTGCTCCAGCGGTAAACAATTCTGAAATTGGTCAGAGGTGGGGAACCATCTCCCATACAGCCAGCAACCCACCCCCCACGCAAGGAGCGTCCTCATTGCAAAGCTGGGGGACCGTGCCGAGGCATCTGTGAGTAAACGTGAGCTGATCCCCAGGCCAGCTGCTGCTGCACTGTTCCCACCCTTTCCAGGTAAAACACCTGAATATGTACAAGGGCTTGAAAGCCTAGAGGAAGGACCGTGGAGCCACACCAGCGACAGCACGCAGGCCAACTTGGTGCCTGCAGGCCAGCCAGGGTGGTCCTGGCCCCGGGCGCTCTTCCAGAAGCTTTCCATTGCCCTGCCTGAGATACCCCTCCTGTCCCGGCCCCCACTGCTTTTTTTCCTTCCTCACCTCTGTCCGGAGAGAAATTGCAGCGGAAGGTATGGGTGACACATCCTCTTCTTTACAGGCGGCAGCCTGGCAACTCCTGCAGAAAGGCCAGCAGAACCCCACTCACACCGGGCCACCCACAAAGCTGTGGCCCCTCACTCCCTCCCACCAGCACAGCCCCGAGACTGCTGACGGGGCAGAGAATATGGAGTCAGGCACAGCTTCAGGGGTTATTGCTGCCTGGAGCGCTGTTTATATTGACCTCAACGACGCACACCTGGGGAGGGCGGGCCGGCAGGGTACCGCTGCCCAGCTCAGCTAATCCACAACCCTCAGGGAATCACATTGTTGAAAATGGACCCCGCTAAGGCAGAAGAGAAGCCAAGGGAAAAAAGGACACAATGCCTTTTGCAGCACCGTAGATGAGTCTAGAAGTAATCACGTGACTTGTAGTAAGTCAGAAAGTGAAAGACACATATCATATCATATCACTTATAGGTGTTACCTAAAAATGGATACCAGGGCAGATATTTCCACGGAGAAGGGCAATCACAGATTCATTAAACAAACTTATGGTTCACCAATTGAAAGGTTTGAGGTTTGGATTCATTAAAATATCCGGGTTAACAGACATATACAAACACAGGTGACATATATAATCACCAAAGACCTACAGAATACCAAGAGAGGACTACTCAACATTCTGTCATAACGTACATGGGAAAAGGATCCCAGGAAGAACAGACATCTGTATATGTGTAAAAGAACCACATCTTCCACACCTACAACAAGCCAAACATTGTAATCAAACTTGCTGTAATAAAAAATAAAAAAAAATTAAATTAAAAACACGAACAAGATGTAGTGAGACAAACTTGAGGGGCTTTCTCCTGGCACATTCCATTCTAAATTCCAATCTAGAACACCACTTCCACTGAGGCTCTCTTGCCCTAGTAACCAGATTTGGTAAGGGTGAACTGCTGCCACCTTGTGGCCGTTTCACACAACAGCAGCTTTAATCCCAACGCTAATGGTCAGTTGATATTCAAAATCATTGCAGGCCTGTAAATGACACCTGCCCTGAAAACAAATCCTGGGGTCACATATCGACCAAAAATTTCAAAGGACGTCCATATTTCAAAACGACCGTTTCAAAAGGCATATTTTACGGACATTAGTGTTCTGCTTCTTTTCCTTTCTTTCCTTTTTTTGTTAAAAAACACGGGAATGGAAAAAGGCATCCCTCAGAATGGGCGAAAATCGTTGCAGATGAATCAATGGACAGAGGTTTAATCTCCAATATATATAAACAGCTCATGCAGCTTAATATTAAAAAAACAAACAACCCCAAAAAAATGGGCAGAAGATCTAAAGAGACGTTTCTTCAAAGGAGACACAGAGATGGCCAAGATGCACATGAAAAGCTGCTCAACAGCACTAATTATTAGAGAAATGCAAATCAAAACTACAATGAGGTATCACCTCACACCTGTTAGAATCGGCATCATCAGAAAATCTACAAACAACCAATTCTAGGGAGGGTGTGGACAAAAGGAGCCCTCTTCCACTATTGGTGGGAATGTAAATTGATACAGTCACTATGGAGAACAGTATGGAGTTTCCTTAAAAAAACTAGAAATAGAATTACCATCTGATCCAGCAATCCCACTTCTGGGCATATACCCAGAGAAAACCGTAAATCAAAAAGGCACATTCACCACAATGTTCATTGCAGCACTATTTACAATAGCCAGGTAATGGAAGCAACCTAAATGCCCACAGACAGATGAATGGATAAAGACGTGGTACATATATGAAATGGAATATTACTCGGCCATAAAAAGGAATGAAACTGGGTCATTTGTAGAGACATCGATGGATCGAGAGACTGTCATACAGAATGAAGTAAGTCAGAAAGAGGAAAACAAATATTGTATATTAATGCATATATTTGGAACCTAAAACAATGGTACAGATGAACTGGTTTGCAGGGAAGAAATAGAGACAGAGAGGTAGAGAACAAACGTATGGACACCAAGTGTGGGAAGCCATGGGGTGGTGGTGGTGGGATGAGTTGGGAGATTGGGATTGACCTGTATATATGTATATGCATAAAATACATAACTAATTATAACCTGCTGTATAAAAACATAAATAAAATTAAATTTCAAAATTTTAAAAAATAAAATTTAAAAATAAAACAGAAAAAATTCTTCCCGTCACACAGATGTATTTATAGGAAGGAATTATTTCCATGCTTATATTTATAAATACATAAAAGGGGAATAAAATCTAACTTGAAACATAAAAGAAAAAAAAATTGAACCCACGAGTTATACAGAGGAAAACCCTATCACGGCACTTGCTCCAGCGGTAAACAATTCTGAAATTGGTCAGAGGTGGGGAACCATCTCCCATACAGCCAGCAACCCACCCCCCACGCAAGGAGCGTCCTCATTGCAAAGCTGGGGGACCGTGCCGAGGCATCTGTGAGTAAACGTGAGCTGAGCCCCAGGCCAGCTGCTGCTGAACTGTTCCCACCCTTTCCAGGTAAAACACCTGAATATGTACAAGGGCTTGAAAGCCTAGAGGAAGGACCGTGGAGCCACACCAGCGACAGCACGCAGGCCAACTTGGTGCCTGCAGGCCAGCCAGGGTGGTCCTGGCCCCGGGCGCTCTTCCAGAAGCTTTCCATTGCCCTGCCTGAGATACCCCTCCTGTCCCGGCCCCCACTGCTTTTTTTCCTTCCTCACCTCTGTCCGGAGAGAAATTGCAGCGGAAGGTATGGGTGACACATCCTCTTCTTTACAGGCGGCAGCCTGGCAACTCCTGCAGAAAGGCCAGCAGAACCCCACTCACACCGGGCCACCCACAAAGCTGTGGCCCCTCACTCCCTCCCACCAGCACAGCCCCGAGACTGCTGACGGGGCAGAGAATATGGAGTCAGGCACAGCTTCAGGGGCTATTGCTGCCTGGAGCGCTGTTTATATTGACCTCAACGAGGCACACCTGGGGAGGGCGGGCCGGCAGGGTAACGCTGCCCAGCTCAGCTAATCCACAACCCTCAGGGAATCACATTGTTGAAAATGGACCCCGCTAAGGCAGAAGAGAAGCCAAGGGAAAAAAGGACACAATGCCTTTTGCAGCACCGTAGATGAGTCTAGAAGTAATCACGTGACTTGTAGTAAGTCAGAAAGTGAAAGACACATATCATATCATATCACTTATAGGTGTTACCTAAAAATGGATACCAGGGCAGATATTTCCACGGAGAAGGGCAATCACAGATTCATTAAACAAACTTATGGTTCACCAATTGAAAGGTTTGAGGTTTGGATTCATTACGATATCAGGGTTAACAGACATATACAAACACAGGTGACATATATAATGACCAAAGACCTACAGAATACCAAGAGAGGACTACTCAACATTCTGTCATAACGTACATGGGAAAAGGATCCCAGGAAGAACAGACATCTGTATATGTGTAAAAGAACCACATCTTCCACACCTACAACAAGCCAAACATTGTAATCAAACTTGCTGTAATAAAAAATAAAAAAAATTAAATTAAAAACACGAACAAGATGTAGTGAGACAAACTTGAGGGGCTTTCTCCTGGCATATTCCATTCTAAATTCCAATCTAGAACACCACTTCCACTGAGGCTCTCTTGCCCTAGTAACCAGATTTGGTAAGGGTGAACTGCTGCCACCTTGTGGCCGTTTCACACAACAGCAGCTTTAATCCCAACGCTAATGGTCAGTTGATATTCAAAATCATTGCAGGCCTGTAAATGACACCTGCCCTGAAAACAAATCCTGGGGTCACATATCGACCAAAAATTTCAAAGGACGTCCATATTTCAAAACGACCGTTTCAAAAGGCATATTTTACGGACATTAGTGTTCTGCTTCTTTTCCTTTCTTTCCTTTTTTTGTTAAAAAACACGGGAATGGAAAAAGGCATCCCTCAGAATGGGCGAAAATCGTTGCAGATGACTCAATGGACAGAGGTTTAATCTCCAATATATATAAACAGCTCATGCAGCTTAATATTAAAAAAACAAACAACCCCCAAAAAATGGGCAGAAGATCTAAAGAGACGTTTCTTCAAAGGAGACACAGAGATGGCCAAGATGCACATGAAAAGCTGCTCAACAGCACTAATTATTAGAGAAATGCAAATCAAAACTACAATGAGGTATCACCTCACACCTGTTAGAATCGGCATCATCAGAAAATCTACAAACAACCAATTCTAGGGAGGGTGTGGACAAAAGGAGCCCTCTTCCACTATTGGTGGGAATGTAAATTGATACAGTCACTATGGAGAACAGTATGGAGTTTCCTTAAAAAAACTAGAAATAGAATTACCATCTGATCCAGCAATCCCACTTCTGGGCATATACCCAGAGAAAACCGTAAATCAAAAAGGCACATTCACCACAATGTTCATTGCAGCACTATTTACAATAGCCAGGTAATGGAAGCAACCTAAATGCCCACAGACAGATGAATGGATAAAGACGTGGTACATATATGAAATGGAATATTACTCGGCCATAAAAAGGAATGAAACTGGGTCATTTGTAGAGACATCGATGGATCGAGAGACTGTCATACAGAATGAAGTAAGTCAGAAAGAGGAAAACAAATATTGTATATTAATGCATATATTTGGAACCTAAAACAATGGTACAGATGAACTGGTTTGCAGGGAAGAAATAGAGACACAGAGGTAGAGAACAAACGTATGGACACCAAGTGTGGGAAGCCATGGGGTGGTGGTGGTGGGATGAGTTGTGAGATTGGGATTGACCTGTATATATGTATATGCATAAAATACATAACTAATTATAACCTGCTGTATAAAAACATAAATAAAATTAAATTTCAAAATTTTAAAAAATAAAATTTAAAAATAAAACAGAAAAAATTCTTCCCGTCACACAGATGTATTTATAGGAATGAATTATTTCCATGCTTATATTTATAAATACATAAAAGAGGAATAAAATCTAACTTGAAACATAAAAGAAAAAAAAATTGAACCCACGAGTTATACAGAGGAAAACCCTATCACGGCACTTGCTCCAGCGGTAAACAATTCTGAAATTGGTCAGAGGTGGGGAACCATCTCCCATACAGCCAGCAACCCACCCCCCACGCAAGGAGCGTCCTCATTGCAAAGCTGGGGGACCGTGCCGAGGCATCTGTGAGTAAACGTGAGCTGATCCCCAGGCCAGCTGCTGCTGCACTGTTCCCACCCTTTCCAGGTAAAACACCTGAATATGTACAAGGGCTTGAAAGCCTAGAGGAAGGACCGTGGAGCCACACCAGCGACAGCACGCAGGCCAACTTGGTGCCTGCAGGCCAGCCAGGGTGGTCCTGGCCCCGGGCGCTCTTCCAGAAGCTTTCCATTGCCCTGCCTGAGATACCCCTCCTGTCCCGGCCCCCACTGCTTTTTTTCCTTCCTCACCTCTGTCCGGAGAGAAATTGCAGCGGAAGGTATGGGTGACACATCCTCTTCTTTACAGGCGGCAGCCTGGCAACTCCTGCAGAAAGGCCAGCAGAACCCCACTCACACCGGGCCACCCACAAAGCTGTGGCCCCTCACTCCCTCCCACCAGCACAGCCCCGAGACTGCTGACGGGGCAGAGAATATGGAGTCAGGCACAGCTTCAGGGGTTATTGCTGCCTGGAGCGCTGTTTATATTGACCTCAACGACGCACACCTGGGGAGGGCGGGCCGGCAGGGTACCGCTGCCCAGCTCAGCTAATCCACAACCCTCAGGGAATCACATTGTTGAAAATGGACCCCGCTAAGGCAGAAGAGAAGCCAAGGGAAAAAAGGACACAATGCCTTTTGCAGCACCGTAGATGAGTCTAGAAGTAATCACGTGACTTGTAGTAAGTCAGAAAGTGAAAGACACATATCATATCATATCACTTATAGGTGTTACCTAAAAATGGATACCAGGGCAGATATTTCCACGGAGAAGGGCAATCACAGATTCATTAAACAAACTTATGGTTCACCAATTGAAAGGTTTGAGGTTTGGATTCATTAAAATATCCGGGTTAACAGACATATACAAACACAGGTGACATATATAATCACCAAAGACCTACAGAATACCAAGAGAGGACTACTCAACATTCTGTCATAACGTACATGGGAAAAGGATCCCAGGAAGAACAGACATCTGTATATGTGTAAAAGAACCACATCTTCCACACCTACAACAAGCCAAACATTGTAATCAAACTTGCTGTAATAAAAAATAAAAAAAAATTAAATTAAAAACACGAACAAGATGTAGTGAGACAAACTTGAGGGGCTTTCTCCTGGCACATTCCATTCTAAATTCCAATCTAGAACACCACTTCCACTGAGGCTCTCTTGCCCTAGTAACCAGATTTGGTAAGGGTGAACTGCTGCCACCTTGTGGCCGTTTCACACAACAGCAGCTTTAATCCCAACGCTAATGGTCAGTTGATATTCAAAATCATTGCAGGCCTGTAAATGACACCTGCCCTGAAAACAAATCCTGGGGTCACATATCGACCAAAAATTTCAAAGGACGTCCATATTTCAAAACGACCGTTTCAAAAGGCATATTTTACGGACATTAGTGTTCTGCTTCTTTTCCTTTCTTTCCTTTTTTTGTTAAAAAACACGGGAATGGAAAAAGGCATCCCTCAGAATGGGCGAAAATCGTTGCAGATGAATCAATGGACAGAGGTTTAATCTCCAATATATATAAACAGCTCATGCAGCTTAATATTAAAAAAACAAACAACCCCAAAAAAATGGGCAGAAGATCTAAAGAGACGTTTCTTCAAAGGAGACACAGAGATGGCCAAGATGCACATGAAAAGCTGCTCAACAGCACTAATTATTAGAGAAATGCAAATCAAAACTACAATGAGGTATCACCTCACACCTGTTAGAATCGGCATCATCAGAAAATCTACAAACAACCAATTCTAGGGAGGGTGTGGACAAAAGGAGCCCTCTTCCACTATTGGTGGGAATGTAAATTGATACAGTCACTATGGAGAACAGTATGGAGTTTCCTTAAAAAAACTAGAAATAGAATTACCATCTGATCCAGCAATCCCACTTCTGGGCATATACCCAGAGAAAACCGTAAATCAAAAAGGCACATTCACCACAATGTTCATTGCAGCACTATTTACAATAGCCAGGTAATGGAAGCAACCTAAATGCCCACAGACAGATGAATGGATAAAGACGTGGTACATATATGAAATGGAATATTACTCGGCCATAAAAAGGAATGAAACTGGGTCATTTGTAGAGACATCGATGGATCGAGAGACTGTCATACAGAATGAAGTAAGTCAGAAAGAGGAAAACAAATATTGTATATTAATGCATATATTTGGAACCTAAAACAATGGTACAGATGAACTGGTTTGCAGGGAAGAAATAGAGACAGAGAGGTAGAGAACAAACGTATGGACACCAAGTGTGGGAAGCCATGGGGTGGTGGTGGTGGGATGAGTTGGGAGATTGGGATTGACCTGTATATATGTATATGCATAAAATACATAACTAATTATAACCTGCTGTATAAAAACATAAATAAAATTAAATTTCAAAATTTTAAAAAATAAAATTTAAAAATAAAACAGAAAAAATTCTTCCCGTCACACAGATGTATTTATAGGAAGGAATTATTTCCATGCTTATATTTATAAATACATAAAAGGGGAATAAAATCTAACTTGAAACATAAAAGAAAAAAAAATTGAACCCACGAGTTATACAGAGGAAAACCCTATCACGGCACTTGCTCCAGCGGTAAACAATTCTGAAATTGGTCAGAGGTGGGGAACCATCTCCCATACAGCCAGCAACCCACCCCCCACGCAAGGAGCGTCCTCATTGCAAAGCTGGGGGACCGTGCCGAGGCATCTGTGAGTAAACGTGAGCTGAGCCCCAGGCCAGCTGCTGCTGAACTGTTCCCACCCTTTCCAGGTAAAACACCTGAATATGTACAAGGGCTTGAAAGCCTAGAGGAAGGACCGTGGAGCCACACCAGCGACAGCACGCAGGCCAACTTGGTGCCTGCAGGCCAGCCAGGGTGGTCCTGGCCCCGGGCGCTCTTCCAGAAGCTTTCCATTGCCCTGCCTGAGATACCCCTCCTGTCCCGGCCCCCACTGCTTTTTTTCCTTCCTCACCTCTGTCCGGAGAGAAATTGCAGCGGAAGGTATGGGTGACACATCCTCTTCTTTACAGGCGGCAGCCTGGCAACTCCTGCAGAAAGGCCAGCAGAACCCCACTCACACCGGGCCACCCACAAAGCTGTGGCCCCTCACTCCCTCCCACCAGCACAGCCCCGAGACTGCTGACGGGGCAGAGAATATGGAGTCAGGCACAGCTTCAGGGGCTATTGCTGCCTGGAGCGCTGTTTATATTGACCTCAACGAGGCACACCTGGGGAGGGCGGGCCGGCAGGGTAACGCTGCCCAGCTCAGCTAATCCACAACCCTCAGGGAATCACATTGTTGAAAATGGACCCCGCTAAGGCAGAAGAGAAGCCAAGGGAAAAAAGGACACAATGCCTTTTGCAGCACCGTAGATGAGTCTAGAAGTAATCACGTGACTTGTAGTAAGTCAGAAAGTGAAAGACACATATCATATCATATCACTTATAGGTGTTACCTAAAAATGGATACCAGGGCAGATATTTCCACGGAGAAGGGCAATCACAGATTCATTAAACAAACTTATGGTTCACCAATTGAAAGGTTTGAGGTTTGGATTCATTACGATATCAGGGTTAACAGACATATACAAACACAGGTGACATATATAATGACCAAAGACCTACAGAATACCAAGAGAGGACTACTCAACATTCTGTCATAACGTACATGGGAAAAGGATCCCAGGAAGAACAGACATCTGTATATGTGTAAAAGAACCACATCTTCCACACCTACAACAAGCCAAACATTGTAATCAAACTTGCTGTAATAAAAAATAAAAAAAATTAAATTAAAAACACGAACAAGATGTAGTGAGACAAACTTGAGGGGCTTTCTCCTGGCATATTCCATTCTAAATTCCAATCTAGAACACCACTTCCACTGAGGCTCTCTTGCCCTAGTAACCAGATTTGGTAAGGGTGAACTGCTGCCACCTTGTGGCCGTTTCACACAACAGCAGCTTTAATCCCAACGCTAATGGTCAGTTGATATTCAAAATCATTGCAGGCCTGTAAATGACACCTGCCCTGAAAACAAATCCTGGGGTCACATATCGACCAAAAATTTCAAAGGACGTCCATATTTCAAAACGACCGTTTCAAAAGGCATATTTTACGGACATTAGTGTTCTGCTTCTTTTCCTTTCTTTCCTTTTTTTGTTAAAAAACACGGGAATGGAAAAAGGCATCCCTCAGAATGGGCGAAAATCGTTGCAGATGACTCAATGGACAGAGGTTTAATCTCCAATATATATAAACAGCTCATGCAGCTTAATATTAAAAAAACAAACAACCCCCAAAAAATGGGCAGAAGATCTAAAGAGACGTTTCTTCAAAGGAGACACAGAGATGGCCAAGATGCACATGAAAAGCTGCTCAACAGCACTAATTATTAGAGAAATGCAAATCAAAACTACAATGAGGTATCACCTCACACCTGTTAGAATCGGCATCATCAGAAAATCTACAAACAACCAATTCTAGGGAGGGTGTGGACAAAAGGAGCCCTCTTCCACTATTGGTGGGAATGTAAATTGATACAGTCACTATGGAGAACAGTATGGAGTTTCCTTAAAAAAACTAGAAATAGAATTACCATCTGATCCAGCAATCCCACTTCTGGGCATATACCCAGAGAAAACCGTAAATCAAAAAGGCACATTCACCACAATGTTCATTGCAGCACTATTTACAATAGCCAGGTAATGGAAGCAACCTAAATGCCCACAGACAGATGAATGGATAAAGACGTGGTACATATATGAAATGGAATATTACTCGGCCATAAAAAGGAATGAAACTGGGTCATTTGTAGAGACATCGATGGATCGAGAGACTGTCATACAGAATGAAGTAAGTCAGAAAGAGGAAAACAAATATTGTATATTAATGCATATATTTGGAACCTAAAACAATGGTACAGATGAACTGGTTTGCAGGGAAGAAATAGAGACACAGAGGTAGAGAACAAACGTATGGACACCAAGTGTGGGAAGCCATGGGGTGGTGGTGGTGGGATGAGTTGGGAGATTGGGATTGACCTGTATATATGTATATGCATAAAATACATAACTAATTATAACCTGCTGTATAAAAACATAAATAAAATTAAATTTCAAAATTTTAAAAAATAAAATTTAAAAATAAAACAGAAAAAATTCTTCCCGTCACACAGATGTATTTATAGGAATGAATTATTTCCATGCTTATATTTATAAATACATAAAAGAGGAATAAAATCTAACTTGAAACATAAAAGAAAAAAAAATTGAACCCACGAGTTATACAGAGGAAAACCCTATCACGGCACTTGCTCCAGCGGTAAACAATTCTGAAATTGGTCAGAGGTGGGGAACCATCTCCCATACAGCCAGCAACCCACCCCCCACGCAAGGAGCGTCCTCATTGCAAAGCTGGGGGACCGTGCCGAGGCATCTGTGAGTAAACGTGAGCTGATCCCCAGGCCAGCTGCTGCTGCACTGTTCCCACCCTTTCCAGGTAAAACACCTGAATATGTACAAGGGCTTGAAAGCCTAGAGGAAGGACCGTGGAGCCACACCAGCGACAGCACGCAGGCCAACTTGGTGCCTGCAGGCCAGCCAGGGTGGTCCTGGCCCCGGGCGCTCTTCCAGAAGCTTTCCATTGCCCTGCCTGAGATACCCCTCCTGTCCCGGCCCCCACTGCTTTTTTTCCTTCCTCACCTCTGTCCGGAGAGAAATTGCAGCGGAAGGTATGGGTGACACATCCTCTTCTTTACAGGCGGCAGCCTGGCAACTCCTGCAGAAAGGCCAGCAGAACCCCACTCACACCGGGCCACCCACAAAGCTGTGGCCCCTCACTCCCTCCCACCAGCACAGCCCCGAGACTGCTGACGGGGCAGAGAATATGGAGTCAGGCACAGCTTCAGGGGCTATTGCTGCCTGGAGCGCTGTTTATATTGACCTCAACGACGCACACCTGGGGAGGGCGGGCCGGCAGGGTAACGCTGCCCAGCTCAGCTAATCCACAACCCTCAGGGAATCACATTGTTGAAAATGGACCCCGCTAAGGCAGAAGAGAAGCCAAGGGAAAAAAGGACACAATGCCTTTTGCAGCACCGTAGATGAGTCTAGAAGTAATCACGTGACTTGTAGTAAGTCAGAAAGTGAAAGACACATATCATATCATATCACTTATAGGTGTTACCTAAAAATGGATACCAGGGCAGATATTTCCACGGAGAAGGGCAATCACAGATTCATTAAACAAACTTATGGTTCACCAATTGAAAGGTTTGAGGTTTGGATTCATTACGATATCGGGGTTAACAGACATATACAAACACAGGTGACATATATAATCACCAAAGACCTACAGAATACCAAGAGAGGACTACTCAACATTCTGTCATAACGTACATGGGAAAAGGATCCCAGGAAGAACAGACATCTGTATATGTGTAAAAGAACCACATCTTCCACACCTACAACAAGCCAAACATTGTAATCAAACTTGCTGTAATAAAAAATAAAAAAAAATTAAATTAAAAACACGAACAAGATGTAGTGAGACAAACTTGAGGGGCTTTCTCCTGGCACATTCCATTCTAAATTCCAATCTAGAACACCACTTCCACTGAGGCTCTCTTGCCCTAGTAACCAGATTTGGTAAGGGTGAACTGCTGCCACCTTGTGGCCGTTTCACACAACAGCAGCTTTAATCCCAACGCTAATGGTCAGTTGATATTCAAAATCATTGCAGGCCTGTAAATGACACCTGCCCTGAAAACAAATCCTGGGGTCACATATCGACCAAAAATTTCAAAGGACGTCCATATTTCAAAACGACCGTTTCAAAAGGCATATTTTACGGACATTAGTGTTCTGCTTCTTTTCCTTTCTTTCCTTTTTTTGTTAAAAAACACGGGAATGGAAAAAGGCATCCCTCAGAATGGGCGAAAATCGTTGCAGATGAATCAATGGACAGAGGTTTAATCTCCAATATATATAAACAGCTCATGCAGCTTAATATTAAAAAAACAAACAACCCCAAAAAAATGGGCAGAAGATCTAAAGAGACGTTTCTTCAAAGGAGACACAGAGATGGCCAAGATGCACATGAAAAGCTGCTCAACAGCACTAATTATTAGAGAAATGCAAATCAAAACTACAATGAGGTATCACCTCACACCTGTTAGAATCGGCATCATCAGAAAATCTACAAACAACCAATTCTAGGGAGGGTGTGGACAAAAGGAGCCCTCTTCCACTATTGGTGGGAATGTAAATTGATACAGTCACTATGGAGAACAGTATGGAGTTTCCTTAAAAAAACTAGAAATAGAATTACCATCTGATCCAGCAATCCCACTTCTGGGCATATACCCAGAGAAAACCGTAAATCAAAAAGGCACATTCACCACAATGTTCATTGCAGCACTATTTACAATAGCCAGGTAATGGAAGCAACCTAAATGCCCACAGACAGATGAATGGATAAAGACGTGGTACATATATGAAATGGAATATTACTCGGCCATAAAAAGGAATGAAACTGGGTCATTTGTAGAGACATCGATGGATCGAGAGACTGTCATACAGAATGAAGTAAGTCAGAAAGAGGAAAACAAATATTGTATATTAATGCATATATTTGGAACCTAAAACAATGGTACAGATGAACTGGTTTGCAGGGAAGAAATAGAGACAGAGAGGTAGAGAACAAACGTATGGACACCAAGTGTGGGAAGCCATGGGGTGGTGGTGGTGGGATGAGTTGTGAGATTGGGATTGACCTGTATATATGTATATGCATAAAATACATAACTAATTATAACCTGCTGTATAAAAACATAAATAAAATTAAATTTCAAAATTTTAAAAAATAAAATTTAAAAATAAAACAGAAAAAATTATTCCCGTCACACAGATGTATTTATAGGAAGGAATTATTTCCATGCTTATATTTATAAATACATAAAAGAGGAATAAAATCTAACTTGAAACATAAAAGAAAAAAAAATTGAACCCACGAGTTATACAGAGGAAAACCCTATCACGGCACTTGCTCCAGCGGTAAACAATTCTGAAATTGGTCAGAGGTGGGGAACCATCTCCCATACAGCCAGCAACCCACCCCCCACGCAAGGAGCGTCCTCATTGCAAAGCTGGGGGACCGTGCCGAGGCATCTGTGAGTAAACGTGAGCTGAGCCCCAGGCCAGCTGCTGCTGAACTGTTCCCACCCTTTCCAGGTAAAACACCTGAATATGTACAAGGGCTTGAAAGCCTAGAGGAAGGACCGTGGAGCCACACCAGCGACAGCACGCAGGCCAACTTGGTGCCTGCAGGCCAGCCAGGGTGGTCCTGGCCCCGGGCGCTCTTCCAGGAGCTTTCCATTGCCCTGCCTGAGATACCCCTCCTGTCCCGGCCCCCACTGCTTTTTTTCCTTCCTCACCTCTGTCCGGAGAGAAATTGCAGCGGAAGGTATGGGTGACACATCCTCTTCTTTACAGGCGGCAGCCTGGCAACTCCTGCAGAAAGGCCAGCAGAACCCCACTCACACCGGGCCACCCACAAAGCTGTGGCCCCTCACTCCCTCCCACCAGCACAGCCCCGAGACTGCTGACGGGGCAGAGAATATGGAGTCAGGCACAGCTTCAGGGGCTATTGCTGCCTGGAGCGCTGTTTATATTGACCTCAACGAGGCACACCTGGGGAGGGCGGGCCGGCAGTGTAACGCTGCCCAGCTCAGCTAATCCACAACCCTCAGGGAATCACATTGTTGAAAATGGACCCCGCTAAGGCAGAAGAGAAGCCAAGGGAAAAAAGGACACAATGCCTTTTGCAGCACCGTAGATGAGTCTAGAAGTAATCACGTGACTTGTAGTAAGTCAGAAAGTGAAAGACACATATCATATCATATCACTTATAGGTGTTACCTAAAAATGGATACCAGGGCAGATATTTCCACGGAGAAGGGCAATCACAGATTCATTAAACAAACTTATGGTTCACCAATTGAAAGGTTTGAGGTTTGGATTCATTACAATATCGGGGTTAACAGACATATACAAACACAGGTGACATATATAATCACCAAAGACCTACAGAATACCAAGAGAGGACTACTCAACATTCTGTCATAACGTACATGGGAAAAGGATCCCAGGAAGAACAGACATCTGTATATGTGTAAAAGAACCACATCTTCCACACCTACAACAAGCCAAACATTGTAATCAAACTTGCTGTAATAAAAAATAAAAAAATTAAATTAAAAACACGAACAAGATGTAGTGAGACAAACTTGAGGGGCTTTCTCCTGGCACATTCCATTCTAAATTCCAATCTAGAACACCACTTCCACTGAGGCTCTCTTGCCCTAGTAACCAGATTTGGTAAGGGTGAACTGCTGCCACCTTGTGGCCGTTTCACACAACAGCAGCTTTAATCCCAACGCTAATGGTCAGTTGATATTCAAAATCATTGCAGGCCTGTAAATGACACCTGCCCTGAAAACAAATCCTGAGGTCACATATCGACCAAAAATTTCAAAGGACGTCCATATTTCAAAACGACCGTTTCAAAAGGCATATTTTACGCACATTAGTGTTCTGCTTCTTTTCCTTTCTTTCCTTTTTTTTGTTAAAAAACACGGGAATGGAAAAAGGCATCCCTCAGAATGGGCGAAAATCGTTGCAGATGAATCAATGGACAGAGGTTTAATCTCCAATATATATAAACAGCTCATGCAGCTTAATATTAAAAAAACAAACAACCCCCAAAAAATGGGCAGAAGATCTAAAGAGACGTTTCTTCAAAGGAGACACAGAGATGGCCAAGATGCACATGAAAAGCTGCTCAACAGCACTAATTATTAGAGAAATGCAAATCAAAACTACAATGAGGTATCACCTCACACCTGTTAGAATCGGCATCATCAGAAAATCTACAAACAACCAATTCTAGGGAGGGTGTGGACAAAAGGAGCCCTCTTCCACTATTGGTGGGAATGTAAATTGATACAGTCACTATGGAGAACAGTATGGAGTTTCCTTAAAAAAACTAGAAATAGAATTACCATCTGATCCAGCAATCCCACTTCTGGGCATATACCCAGAGAAAACCGTAAATCAAAAAGGCACATTCACCACAATGTTCATTGCAGCACTATTTACAATAGCCAGGTAATGGAAGCAACCTAAATGCCCACAGACAGATGAATGGATAAAGACGTGGTACATATATGAAATGGAATATTACTCGGCCATAAAAAGGAATGAAACTGGGTCATTTGTAGAGACATCGATGGATCGAGAGACTGTCATACAGAATGAAGTAAGTCAGAAAGAGGAAAACAAATATTGTATATTAATGCATATATTTGGAACCTAAAACAATGGTACAGATGAACTGGTTTGCAGGGAAGAAATAGAGACAGAGAGGTAGAGAACAAACGTATGGACACCAAGTGTGGGAAGCCATGGGGTGGTGGTGGTGGGATGAGTTGGGAGATTGGGATTGACCTGTATATATGTATATGCATAAAATACATAACTAATTATAACCTGCTGTATAAAAACATAAATAAAATTAAATTTCAAAATTTTAAAAAATAAAATTTAAAAATAAAACAGAAAAAATTCTTCCCGTCACACAGATGTATTTATAGGAAGGAATTATTTCCATGCTTATATTTATAAATACATAAAAGAGGAATAAAATCTAACTTGAAACATAAAAGAAAAAAAAATTGAACCCACGAGTTATACAGAGGAAAACCCTATCACGGCACTTGCTCCAGCGGTAAACAATTCTGAAATTGGTCAGAGGTGGGGAACCATCTCCCATACAGCCAGCAACCCACCCCCCACGCAAGGAGCGTCCTCATTGCAAAGCTGGGGGACCGTGCCGAGGCATCTGTGAGTAAACGTGAGCTGAGCCCCAGGCCAGCTGCTGCTGAACTGTTCCCACCCTTTCCAGGTAAAACACCTGAATATGTACAAGGGCTTGAAAGCCTAGAGGAAGGACCGTGGAGCCACACCAGTGACAGCACGCAGGCCAACTTGGTGCCTGCAGGCCAGCCAGGGTGGTCCTGGCCCCGGGCGCTCTTCCAGAAGCTTTCCATTGCCCTGCCTGAGATACCCCTCCTGTCCCGGCCCCCACTGCTTTTTTTCCTTCCTCACCTCTGTCTGGAGAGAAATTGCAGCGGAAGGTATGGGTGACACATCCTCTTCTTTACAGGCGGCAGCCTGGCAACTCCTGCAGAAAGGCCAACAGAACCCCACTCACACCGGGCCACCCACAAAGCTGTGGCCCCTCACTCCCTCCCACCAGCACAGCCCCGAGACTGCTGACGGGGCAGAGAATATGGAGTCAGGCACAGCTTCAGGGGCTATTGCTGCCTGGAGCGCTGTTTATATTGACCTCAACGAGGCACACCTGGGGAGGGCGGGCCGGCAGTGTAACGCTGCCCAGCTCAGCTAATCCACAACCCTCAGGGAATCACATTGTTGAAAATGGACCCCGCTAAGGCAGAAGAGAAGCCAAGGGAAAAAAGGACACAATGCCATTTGCAGCACCGTAGATGAGTCTAGAAGTAATCACGTGACTTGTAGTAAGTCAGAAAGTGAAAGACACATATCATATCATATCACTTATAGGTGTTACCTAAAAATGGATACCAGGGCAGATATTTCCACGGAGAAGGGCAATCACAGATTCATTAAACAAACTTATGGTTCACCAATTGAAAGGTTTGAGGATTGGATTCATTACGATATCGGGGTTAACAGACATATACAAACACAGGTGACATATATAATCACCAAAGACCTACAGAATACCAAGAGAGGACTACTCAACATTCTGTCATAACGTACATGGGAAAAGGATCCCAGGAAGAACAGACATCTGTATATGTGTAAAAGAACCACATCTTCCACACCTACAACAAGCCAAACATTGCAATCAAACTTGCTGTAATAAAAAATAAAAAAATTAAATTAAAAACACGAACAAGATGTAGTGAGACAAACTTGAGGGGCTTTCTCCTGGCACATTCCATTCTAAATTCCAATCTAGAACACCACTTCCACTGAGGCTCTCTTGCCCTAGTAACCAGATTTGGTAAGGGTGAACTGCTGCCACCTTGTGGCCGTTTCACACAACAGCAGCTTTAATCCCAACGCTAATGGTCAGTTGATATTCAAAATCATTGCAGGCCTGTAAATGACACCTGCCCTGAAAACAAATCCTGGGGTCACATATCGACCAAAAATTTCAAAGGACGTCCATATTTCAAAACGACCGTTTCAAAAGGCATATTTTACGCACATTAGTGTTCTGCTTCTTTTCCTTTCTTTCCTTTTTTTTGTTAAAAAACACGGGAATGGAAAAAGGCATCCCTCAGAATGGGCGAAAATCGTTGCAGATGAATCAATGGACAGAGGTTTAATCTCCAATATATATAAACAGCTCATGCAGCTTAATATTAAAAAAACAAACAACCCCCAAAAAATGGGCAGAAGATCTAAAGAGACGTTTCTTCAAAGGAGACACAGAGATGGCCAAGATGCACATGAAAAGCTGCTCAACAGCACTAATTATTAGAGAAATGCAAATCAAAACTACAATGAGGTATCACCTCACACCTGTTAGAATCGGCATCATCAGAAAATCTACAAACAACCAATTCTAGGGAGGGTGTGGACAAAAGGAGCCCTCTTCCACTATTGGTGGGAATGTAAATTGATACAGTCACTATGGAGAACAGTATGGAGTTTCCTTAAAAAAACTAGAAATAGAATTACCATCTGATCCAGCAATCCCACTTCTGGGCATATACCCAGAGAAAACCGTAAATCAAAAAGGCACATTCACCACAATGTTCATTGCAGCACTATTTACAATAGCCAGGTAATGGAAGCAACCTAAATGCCCACAGACAGATGAATGGATAAAGACGTGGTACATATATGAAATGGAATATTACTCGGCCATAAAAAGGAATGAAACTGGGTCATTTGTAGAGACATCGATGGATCGAGAGACTGTCATACAGAATGAAGTAAGTCAGAAAGAGGAAAACAAATATTGTATATTAATGCATATATTTGGAACCTAAAACAATGGTACAGATGAACTGGTTTGCAGGGAAGAAATAGAGACAGAGAGGTAGAGAACAAACGTATGGACACCAAGTGTGGGAAGCCATGGGGTGGTGGTGGTGGGATGAGTTGGGAGATTGGGATTGACCTGTATATATGTATATGCATAAAATACATAACTAATTATAACCTGCTGTATAAAAACATAAATAAAATTAAATTTCAAAATTTTAAAAAATAAAATTTAAAAATAAAACAGAAAAAATTCTTCCCGTCACACAGATGTATTTATAGGAAGGAATTATTTCCATGCTTATATTTATAAATACATAAAAGAGGAATAAAATCTAACTTGAAACATAAAAGAAAAAAAAATTGAACCCACGAGTTATACAGAGGAAAACCCTATCACGGCACTTGCTCCAGCGGTAAACAATTCTGAAATTGGTCAGAGGTGGGGAACCATCTCCCATACAGCCAGCAACCCACCCCCCACGCAAGGAGCGTCCTCATTGCAAAGCTGGGGGACCGAGCCGAGGCATCTGTGAGTAAACGTGAGCTGAGCCCCAGGCCAGCTGCTGCTGAACTGTCCCCACCCTTTCCAGGTAAAACACCTGAATATGTACAAGGGCTTGAAAGCCTAGAGGAAGGACCGTGGAGCCACACCAGCGACAGCACGCAGGCCAACTTGGTGCCTGCAGGCCAGCCAGGGTGGTCCTGGCCCCGGGCGCTCTTCCAGAAGCTTTCCATTGCCCTGCCTGAGATACCCCTCCTGTCCCAGCCCCCACTGCTTTTTTTCCTTCCTCACCTCTGTCCGGAGAGAAATTGCAGCGGAAGGTATGGGTGACACATCCTCTTCTTTACAGGCGGCAGCCTGGCAACTCCTGCAGAAAGGCCAGCAGAACCCCACTCACACCGGGCCACCCACAAAGCTGTGGCCCCTCACTCCCTCCCACCAGCACAGCCCCGAGACTGCTGACGGGGCCGAGAATATGGAGTCAGGCACAGCTTCAGGGGCTATTGCTGCCTGGAGCGCTGTTTATATTGACCTCAACGAGGCACACCTGGGGAGGGCGGGCCGGCAGGGTAAGGCTGCCCAGCTCAGCTAATCCACAATCCTCAGGGAATCACATTGTTGAAAATGGACCCCGCTAAGGCAGAAGAGAAGCCAAGGGAAAAAAGGACAAAATGCCATTTGCAGCACCGTAGATGAGTCTAGAAGTAATCACGTGACTTGTAGTAAGTCAGAAAGTGAAAGACACATATCATATCATATCACTTATAGGTGTTACCTAAAAATGGATACCAGGGCAGATATTTCCACGGAGAAGGGCAATCACAGATTCATTAAACAAACTTATGGTTCACCAATTGAAAGGTTTGAGGTTTGGATTCATTACAATATCGGGGTTAACAGACATATACAAACACAGGTGACATATATAATCACCAAAGACCTACAGAATACCAAGAGAGGACTACTCAACATTCTGTCATAACGTACATGGGAAAACGATCCCAGGAAGAACAGACATCTGTATATGTGTAAAAGAACCACATCTTCCACACCTACAACAAGCCAAACATTGTAATCAAACTTGCTGTAATAAAAAATAAAAAAAAATAAATTAAAAACACGAACAAGATGTAGTGAGACAAACTTGAGGGGCTTTCTCCTGGCACATTCCATTCTAAATTCCAATCTAGAACACCACTTCCACTGAGGCTCTCTTGCCCTAGTAACCAGATTTGGTAAGGGTGAACTGCTGCCACCTTGTGGCCGTTTCACACAACAGCAGCTTTAATCCCAACGCTAATGGTCAGTTGATATTCAAAATCATTGCAGGCCTGTAAATGACACCTGCCCTGAAAACAAATCCTGGGGTCACATATCGACCAAAAATTTCAAAGGACGTCCATATTTCAAAACGACCGTTTCAAAAGGCATATTTTACGCACATTAGTGTTCTGCTTCTTTTCCTTTCTTTCCTTTTTTTTGTTAAAAAACACGGGAATGGAAAAAGGCATCCCTCAGAATGGGCGAAAATCGTTGCAGATGAATCAATGGACAGAGGTTTAATCTCCAATATATATAAACAGCTCATGCAGCTTAATATTAAAAAAACAAACAACCCCAAAAAAATGGGCAGAAGATCTAAAGAGACGTTTCTTCAAAGGAGACACAGAGATGGCCAAGATGCACATGAAAAGCTGCTCAACAGCACTAATTATTAGAGAAATGCAAATCAAAACTACAATGAGGTATCACCTCACACCTGTTAGAATCGGCATCATCAGAAAATCTACAAACAACCAATTCTAGGGAGGGTGTGGACAAAAGGAGCCCTCTTCCACTATTGGTGGGAATGTAAATTGATACAGTCACTATGGAGAACAGTATGGAGTTTCCTTAAAAAAACTAGAAATAGAATTACCATCTGATCCAGCAATCCCACTTCTGGGCATATACCCAGAGAAAACCGTAAATCAAAAAGGCACATTCACCACAATGTTCATTGCAGCACTATTTACAATAGCCAGGTAATGGAAGCAACCTAAATGCCCACAGACAGATGAATGGATAAAGACGTGGTACATATATGAAATGGAATATTACTCGGCCATAAAAAGGAATGAAACTGGGTCATTTGTAGAGACATCGATGGATCGAGAGACTGTCATACAGAATGAAGTAAGTCAGAAAGAGGAAAACAAATATTGTATATTAATGCATATATTTGGAACCTAAAACAATGGTACAGATGAACTGGTTTGCAGGGAAGAAATAGAGACAGAGAGGTAGAGAACAAACGTATGGACACCAAGTGTGGGAAGCCATGGGGTGGTGGTGGTGGGATGAGTTGTGAGATTGGGATTGACCTGTATATATGTATATGCATAAAATACATAACTAATTATAACCTGCTGTATAAAAACATAAATAAAATTAAATTTCAAAATTTTAAAAAATAAAATTTAAAAATAAAACAGAAAAAATTCTTCCCGTCACACAGATGTATTTATAGGAATGAATTATTTCCATGCTTATATTTATAAATACATAAAAGAGGAATAAAATCTAACTTGAAACATAAAAGAAAAAAAAATTGAACCCACGAGTTATACAGAGGAAAACCCTATCACGGCACTTGCTCCAGCGGTAAACAATTCTGAAATTGGTCAGAGGTGGGGAACCATCTCCCATACAGCCAGCAACCCACCCCCCACGCAAGGAGCGTCCTCATTGCAAAGCTGGGGGACCGTGCCGAGGCATCTGTGAGTAAACGTGAGCTGAGCCCCAGGCCAGCTGCTGCTGCACTGTTCCCACCCTTTCCAGGTAAAACACCTGAATATGTACAAGGGCTTGAAAGCCTAGAGGAAGGACCGTGGAGCCACACCAGCGACAGCACGCAGGCCAACTTGGTGCCTGCAGGCCAGCCAGGGTGGTCCTGGCCCCGGGCGCTCTTCCAGAAGCTTTCCATTGCCCTGCCTGAGATACCCCTCCTGTCCCGGCCCCCACTGCTTTTTTTCCTTCCTCACCTCTGTCCGGAGAGAAATTGCAGCGGAAGGTATGGGTGACACATCCTCTTCTTTACAGGCGGCAGCCTGGCAACTCCTGCAGAAAGGCCAGCAGAACCCCACTCACACCGGGCCACCCACAAAGCTGTGGCCCCTCACTCCCTCCCACCAGCACAGCCCCGAGACTGCTGACGGGGCAGAGAATATGGAGTCAGGCACAGCTTCAGGGGCTATTGCTGCCTGGAGCGCTGTTTATATTGACCTCAACGAGGCACACCTGGGGAGGGCGGGCCGGCAGGGTAAGGCTGCCCAGCTCAGCTAATCCACAACCCTCAGGGAATCACATTGTTGAAAATGGACCCCGCTAAGGCAGAAGAGAAGCCAAGGGAAAAAAGGACACAATGCCATTTGCAGCACCGTAGATGAGTCTAGAAGTAATCACGTGACTTGTAGTAAGTCAGAAAGTGAAAGACACATATCATATCATATCACTTATAGGTGTTACCTAAAAATGGATACCAGGGCAGATATTTCCACGGAGAAGGGCAATCACAGATTCATTAAACAAACTTATGGTTCACCAATTGAAAGGTTTGAGGTTTGGATTCATTAAAATATCCGGGTTAACAGACATATACAAACACAGGTGACATATATAATCACCAAAGACCTACAGAATACCAAGAGAGGACTACTCAACATTCTGTCATAACGTACATGGGAAAAGGATCCCAGGAAGAACAGACATCTGTATATGTGTAAAAGAACCACATCTTCCACACCTACAACAAGCCAAACATTGTAATCAAACTTGCTGTAATAAAAAATAAAAAAAAATTAAATTAAAAACACGAACCAGATGTAGTGAGACAAACTTGAGGGGCTTTCTCCTGGCACATTCCATTCTAAATTCCAATCTAGAACACCACTTCCACTGAGGCTCTCTTGCCCTAGTAACCAGATTTGGTAAGGGTGAACTGCTGCCACCTTGTGGCCGTTTCACACAACAGCAGCTTTAATCCCAACGCTAATGGTCAGTTGATATTCAAAATCATTGCAGGCCTGTAAATGACACCTGCCCTGAAAACAAATCCTGGGGTCACATATCGACCAAAAATTTCAAAGGACGTCCATATTTCAAAACGACCGTTTCAAAAGGCATATTTTACGGACATTAGTGTTCTGCTTCTTTTCCTTTCTTTCCTTTTTTTGTTAAAAAACACGGGAATGGAAAAAGGCATCCCTCAGAATGGGCGAAAATCGTTGCAGATGAATCAATGGACAGAGGTTTAATCTCCAATATATATAAACAGCTCATGCAGCTTAATATTAAAAAAACAAACAACCCCAAAAAAATGGGCAGAAGATCTAAAGAGACGTTTCTTCAAAGGAGACACAGAGATGGCCAAGATGCACATGAAAAGCTGCTCAACAGCACTAATTATTAGAGAAATGCAAATCAAAACTACAATGAGGTATCACCTCACACCTGTTAGAATCGGCATCATCAGAAAATCTACAAACAACCAATTCTAGGGAGGGTGTGGACAAAAGGAGCCCTCTTCCACTATTGGTGGGAATGTAAATTGATACAGTCACTATGGAGAACAGTATGGAGTTTCCTTAAAAAAACTAGAAATAGAATTACCATCTGATCCAGCAATCCCACTTCTGGGCATATACCCAGAGAAAACCGTAAATCAAAAAGGCACATTCACCACAATGTTCATTGCAGCACTATTTACAATAGCCAGGTAATGGAAGCAACCTAAATGCCCACAGACAGATGAATGGATAAAGACGTGGTACATATATGAAATGGAATATTACTCGGCCATAAAAAGGAATGAAACTGGGTCATTTGTAGAGACATCGATGGATCGAGAGACTGTCATACAGAATGAAGTAAGTCAGAAAGAGGAAAACAAATATTGTATATTAATGCATATATTTGGAACCTAAAACAATGGTACAGATGAACTGGTTTGCAGGGAAGAAATAGAGACAGAGAGGTAGAGAACAAACGTATGGACACCAAGTGTGGGAAGCCATGGGGTGGTGGTGGTGGGATGAGTTGTGAGATTGGGATTGACCTGTATATATGTATATGCATAAAATACATAACTAATTATAACCTGCTGTATAAAAACATAAATAAAATTAAATTTCAAAATTTTAAAAAATAAAATTTAAAAATAAAACAGAAAAAATTATTCCCGTCACACAGATGTATTTATAGGAAGGAATTATTTCCATGCTTATATTTATAAATACATAAAAGAGGAATAAAATCTAACTTGAAACATAAAAGAAAAAAAAATTGAACCCACGAGTTATACAGAGGAAAACCCTATCACGGCACTTGCTCCAGCGGTAAACAATTCTGAAATTGGTCAGAGGTGGGGAACCATCTCCCATACAGCCAGCAACCCACCCCCCACGCAAGGAGCGTCCTCATTGCAAAGCTGGGGGACCGTGCCGAGGCATCTGTGAGTAAACGTGAGCTGAGCCCCAGGCCAGCTGCTGCTGAACTGTTCCCACCCTTTCCAGGTAAAACACCTGAATATGTACAAGGGCTTGAAAGCCTAGAGGAAGGACCGTGGAGCCACACCAGCGACAGCACGCAGGCCAACTTGGTGCCTGCAGGCCAGCCAGGGTGGTCCTGGCCCCGGGCGCTCTTCCAGAAGCTTTCCATTGCCCTGCCTGAGATACCCCTCCTGTCCCGGCCCCCACTGCTTTTTTTCCTTCCTCACCTCTGTCCGGAGAGAAATTGCAGCGGAAGGTATGGGTGACACATCCTCTTCTTTACAGGCGGCAGCCTGGCAACTCCTGCAGAAAGGCCAGCAGAACCCCACTCACACCGGGCCACCCACAAAGCTGTGGCCCCTCACTCCCTCCCACCAGCACAGCCCCGAGACTGCTGACGGGGCAGAGAATATGGAGTCAGGCACAGCTTCAGGGGCTATTGCTGCCTGGAGCGCTGTTTATATTGACCTCAACGAGGCACACCTGGGGAGGGCGGGCCGGCAGTGTAACGCTGCCCAGCTCAGCTAATCCACAACCCTCAGGGAATCACATTGTTGAAAATGGACCCCGCTAAGGCAGAAGAGAAGCCAAGGGAAAAAAGGACACAATGCCTTTTGCAGCACCGTAGATGAGTCTAGAAGTAATCACGTGACTTGTAGTAAGTCAGAAAGTGAAAGACACATATCATATCATATCACTTATAGGTGTTACCTAAAAATGGATACCAGGGCAGATATTTCCACGGAGAAGGGCAATCACAGATTCATTAAACAAACTTATGGTTCACCAATTGAAAGGTTTGAGGTTTGGATTCATTACAATATCGGGGTTAACAGACATATACAAACACAGGTGACATATATAATCACCAAAGACCTACAGAATACCAAGAGAGGACTACTCAACATTCTGTCATAACGTACATGGGAAAAGGATCCCAGGAAGAACAGACATCTGTATATGTGTAAAAGAACCACATCTTCCACACCTACAACAAGCCAAACATTGTAATCAAACTTGCTGTAATAAAAAATAAAAAAATTAAATTAAAAACACGAACAAGATGTAGTGAGACAAACTTGAGGGGCTTTCTCCTGGCACATTCCATTCTAAATTCCAATCTAGAACACCACTTCCACTGAGGCTCTCTTGCCCTAGTAACCAGATTTGGTAAGGGTGAACTGCTGCCACCTTGTGGCCGTTTCACACAACAGCAGCTTTAATCCCAACGCTAATGGTCAGTTGATATTCAAAATCATTGCAGGCCTGTAAATGACACCTGCCCTGAAAACAAATCCTGAGGTCACATATCGACCAAAAATTTCAAAGGACGTCCATATTTCAAAACGACCGTTTCAAAAGGCATATTTTACGCACATTAGTGTTCTGCTTCTTTTCCTTTCTTTCCTTTTTTTTGTTAAAAAACACGGGAATGGAAAAAGGCATCCCTCAGAATGGGCGAAAATCGTTGCAGATGAATCAATGGACAGAGGTTTAATCTCCAATATATATAAACAGCTCATGCAGCTTAATATTAAAAAAACAAACAACCCCAAAAAAATGGGCAGAAGATCTAAAGAGACGTTTCTTCAAAGGAGACACAGAGATGGCCAAGATGCACATGAAAAGCTGCTCAACAGCACTAATTATTAGAGAAATGCAAATCAAAACTACAATGAGGTATCACCTCACACCTGTTAGAATCGGCATCATCAGAAAATCTACAAACAACCAATTCTAGGGAGGGTGTGGACAAAAGGAGCCCTCTTCCACTATTGGTGGGAATGTAAATTGATACAGTCACTATGGAGAACAGTATGGAGTTTCCTTAAAAAAACTAGAAATAGAATTACCATCTGATCCAGCAATCCCACTTCTGGGCATATACCCAGAGAAAACCGTAAATCAAAAAGGCACATTCACCACAATGTTCATTGCAGCACTATTTACAATAGCCAGGTAATGGAAGCAACCTAAATGCCCACAGACAGATGAATGGATAAAGACGTGGTACATATATGAAATGGAATATTACTCGGCCATAAAAAGGAATGAAACTGGGTCATTTGTAGAGACATCGATGGATCGAGAGACTGTCATACAGAATGAAGTAAGTCAGAAAGAGGAAAACAAATATTGTATATTAATGCATATATTTGGAACCTAAAACAATGGTACAGATGAACTGGTTTGCAGGGAAGAAATAGAGACAGAGAGGTAGAGAACAAACGTATGGACACCAAGTGTGGGAAGCCATGGGGTGGTGGTGGTGGGATGAGTTGTGAGATTGGGATTGACCTGTATATATGTATATGCATAAAATACATAACTAATTATAACCTGCTGTATAAAAACATAAATAAAATTAAATTTCAAAATTTTAAAAAATAAAATTTAAAAATAAAACAGAAAAAATTATTCCCGTCACACAGATGTATTTATAGGAAGGAATTATTTCCATGCTTATATTTATAAATACATAAAAGAGGAATAAAATCTAACTTGAAACATAAAAGAAAAAAAAATTGAACCCACGAGTTATACAGAGGAAAACCCTATCACGGCACTTGCTCCAGCGGTAAACAATTCTGAAATTGGTCAGAGGTGGGGAACCATCTCCCATACAGCCAGCAACCCACCCCCCACGCAAGGAGCGTCCTCATTGCAAAGCTGGGGGACCGTGCCGAGGCATCTGTGAGTAAACGTGAGCTGAGCCCCAGGCCAGCTGCTGCTGAACTGTTCCCACCCTTTCCAGGTAAAACACCTGAATATGTACAAGGGCTTGAAAGCCTAGAGGAAGGACCGTGGAGCCACACCAGTGACAGCACGCAGGCCAACTTGGTGCCTGCAGGCCAGCCAGGGTGGTCCTGGCCCCGGGCGCTCTTCCAGAAGCTTTCCATTGCCCTGCCTGAGATACCCCTCCTGTCCCGGCCCCCACTGCTTTTTTTCCTTCCTCACCTCTGTCTGGAGAGAAATTGCAGCGGAAGGTATGGGTGACACATCCTCTTCTTTACAGGCGGCAGCCTGGCAACTCCTGCAGAAAGGCCAACAGAACCCCACTCACACCGGGCCACCCACAAAGCTGTGGCCCCTCACTCCCTCCCACCAGCACAGCCCCGAGACTGCTGACGGGGCAGAGAATATGGAGTCAGGCACAGCTTCAGGGGCTATTGCTGCCTGGAGCGCTGTTTATATTGACCTCAACGAGGCACACCTGGGGAGGGCGGGCCGGCAGTGTAACGCTGCCCAGCTCAGCTAATCCACAACCCTCAGGGAATCACATTGTTGAAAATGGACCCCGCTAAGGCAGAAGAGAAGCCAAGGGAAAAAAGGACACAATGCCATTTGCAGCACCGTAGATGAGTCTAGAAGTAATCACGTGACTTGTAGTAAGTCAGAAAGTGAAAGACACATATCATATCATATCACTTATAGGTGTTACCTAAAAATGGATACCAGGGCAGATATTTCCACGGAGAAGGGCAATCACAGATTCATTAAACAAACTTATGGTTCACCAATTGAAAGGTTTGAGGATTGGATTCATTACGATATCGGGGTTAACAGACATATACAAACACAGGTGACATATATAATCACCAAAGACCTACAGAATACCAAGAGAGGACTACTCAACATTCTGTCATAACGTACATGGGAAAAGGATCCCAGGAAGAACAGACATCTGTATATGTGTAAAAGAACCACATCTTCCACACCTACAACAAGCCAAACATTGCAATCAAACTTGCTGTAATAAAAAATAAAAAAATTAAATTAAAAACACGAACAAGATGTAGTGAGACAAACTTGAGGGGCTTTCTCCTGGCACATTCCATTCTAAATTCCAATCTAGAACACCACTTCCACTGAGGCTCTCTTGCCCTAGTAACCAGATTTGGTAAGGGTGAACTGCTGCCACCTTGTGGCCGTTTCACACAACAGCAGCTTTAATCCCAACGCTAATGGTCAGTTGATATTCAAAATCATTGCAGGCCTGTAAATGACACCTGCCCTGAAAACAAATCCTGGGGTCACATATCGACCAAAAATTTCAAAGGACGTCCATATTTCAAAACGACCGTTTCAAAAGGCATATTTTACGCACATTAGTGTTCTGCTTCTTTTCCTTTCTTTCCTTTTTTTTGTTAAAAAACACGGGAATGGAAAAAGGCATCCCTCAGAATGGGCGAAAATCGTTGCAGATGAATCAATGGACAGAGGTTTAATCTCCAATATATATAAACAGCTCATGCAGCTTAATATTAAAAAAACAAACAACCCCCAAAAAATGGGCAGAAGATCTAAAGAGACGTTTCTTCAAAGGAGACACAGAGATGGCCAAGATGCACATGAAAAGCTGCTCAACAGCACTAATTATTAGAGAAATGCAAATCAAAACTACAATGAGGTATCACCTCACACCTGTTAGAATCGGCATCATCAGAAAATCTACAAACAACCAATTCTAGGGAGGGTGTGGACAAAAGGAGCCCTCTTCCACTATTGGTGGGAATGTAAATTGATACAGTCACTATGGAGAACAGTATGGAGTTTCCTTAAAAAAACTAGAAATAGAATTACCATCTGATCCAGCAATCCCACTTCTGGGCATATACCCAGAGAAAACCGTAAATCAAAAAGGCACGTTCACCACAATGTTCATTGCAGCACTATTTACAATAGCCAGGTAATGGAAGCAACCTAAATGCCCACAGACAGATGAATGGATAAAGACGTGGTACATATATGAAATGGAATATTACTCGGCCATAAAAAGGAATGAAACTGGGTCATTTGTAGAGACATCGATGGATCGAGAGACTGTCATACAGAATGAAGTAAGTCAGAAAGAGGAAAACAAATATTGTATATTAATGCATATATTTGGAACCTAAAACAATGGTACAGATGAACTGGTTTGCAGGGAAGAAATAGAGACAGAGAGGTAGAGAACAAACGTATGGACACCAAGTGTGGGAAGCCATGGGGTGGTGGTGGTGGGATGAGTTGTGAGATTGGGATTGACCTGTATATATGTATATGCATAAAATACATAACTAATTATAACCTGCTGTATAAAAACATAAATAAAATTAAATTTCAAAATTTTAAAAAATAAAATTTAAAAATAAAACAGAAAAAATTCTTCCCGTCACACAGATGTATTTATAGGAAGGAATTATTTCCATGCTTATATTTATAAATACATAAAAGAGGAATAAAATCTAACTTGAAACATAAAAGAAAAAAAAATTGAACCCACGAGTTATACAGAGGAAAACCCTATCACGGCACTTGCTCCAGCGGTAAACAATTCTGAAATTGGTCAGAGGTGGGGAACCATCTCCCATACAGTCAGCAGCCCACACCCCACGCAAGGAGCGTCCTCATTGCAAAGCTGGGGGACCGTGCCGAGGCATCTGTGAGTAAACGTGAGCTGAGCCCCAGGCCAGCTGCTGCTGAACTGTTCCCACCCTTTCCAGGTAAAACACCTGAATATGTACAAGGGCTTGAAAGCCTAGAGGAAGGACCGTGGAGCCACACCAGCGACAGCACGCAGGCCAACTTGGTGCCTGCAGGCCAGCCAGGGTGGTCCTGGCCCCGGGCGCTCTTCCAGAAGCTTTCCATTGCCCTGCCTGAGATACCCCTCCTGTCCCGGCCCCCACTGCTTTTTTTCCTTCCTCACCTCTGTCCGGAGAGAAATTGCAGCGGAAGGTATGGGTGACACATCCTCTTCTTTACAGGCGGCAGCCTGGCAACTCCTGCAGAAAGGCCAGCAGAACCCCACTCACACCGGGCCACCCACAAAGCTGTGGCCCCTCACTCCCTCCCACCAGCACAGCCCCGAGACTGCTGACGGGGCAGAGAATATGGAGTCAGGCACAGCTTCAGGGGCTATTGCTGCCTGGAGCGCTGTTTATATTGACCTCAACGAGGCACACCTGGGGAGGGCGGGCCGGCAGTGTAACGCTGCCCAGCTCAGCTAATCCACAACCCTCAGGGAATCACATTGTTGAAAATGGACCCCGCTAAGGCAGAAGAGAAGCCAAGGGAAAAAAGGACACAATGCCTTTTGCAGCACCGTAGATGAGTCTAGAAGTAATCACGTGACTTGTAGTAAGTCAGAAAGTGAAAGACACATATCATATCATATCACTTATAGGTGTTACCTAAAAATGGATACCAGGGCAGATATTTCCACGGAGAAGGGCAATCACAGATTCATTAAACAAACTTATGGTTCACCAATTGAAAGGTTTGAGGTTTGGATTCATTACAATATCGGGGTTAACAGACATATACAAACACAGGTGACATATATAATCACCAAAGACCTACAGAATACCAAGAGAGGACTACTCAACATTCTGTCATAACGTACATGGGAAAAGGATCCCAGGAAGAACAGACATCTGTATATGTGTAAAAGAACCACATCTTCCACACCTACAACAAGACAAACATTGTAATCAAACTTGCTGTAATAAAAAATAAAAAAAATTAAATTAAAAACACGAACAAGATGTAGTGAGACAAACTTGAGGGGCTTTCTCCTGGCACATTCCATTCTAAATTCCAATCTAGAACACCACTTCCACTGAGGCTCTCTTGCCCTAGTAACCAGATTTGGTAAGGGTGAACTGCTGCCACCTTGTGGCCGTTTCACACAACAGCAGCTTTAATCCCAACGCTAATGGTCAGTTGATATTCAAAATCATTGCAGGCCTGTAAATGACACCTGCCCTGAAAACAAATCCTGGGGTCACATATCGACCAAAAATTTCAAAGGACGTCCATATTTCAAAACGACCGTTTCAAAAGGCATATTTTACGCACATTAGTGTTCTGCTTCTTTTCCTTTCTTTCCTTTTTTTTGTTAAAAAACACGGGAATGGAAAAAGGCATCCCTCAGAATGGGCGAAAATCGTTGCAGATGAATCAATGGACAGAGGTTTAATCTCCAATATATATAAACAGCTCATGCAGCTTAATATTAAAAAAACAAACAACCCCAAAAAAATGGGCAGAAGATCTAAAGAGACGTTTCTTCAAAGGAGACACAGAGATGGCCAAGATGCACATGAAAAGCTGCTCAACAGCACTAATTATTAGAGAAATGCAAATCAAAACTACAATGAGGTATCACCTCACACCTGTTAGAATCGGCATCATCAGAAAATCTACAAACAACCAATTCTAGGGAGGGTGTGGACAAAAGGAGCCCTCTTCCACTATTGGTGGGAATGTAAATTGATACAGTCACTATGGAGAACAGTATGGAGTTTCCTTAAAAAAACTAGAAATAGAATTACCATCTGATCCAGCAATCCCACTTCTGGGCATATACCCAGAGAAAACCGTAAATCAAAAAGGCACATTCACCACAATGTTCATTGCAGCACTATTTACAATAGCCAGGTAATGGAAGCAACCTAAATGCCCACAGACAGATGAATGGATAAAGACGTGGTACATATATGAAATGGAATATTACTCGGCCATAAAAAGGAATGAAACTGGGTCATTTGTAGAGACATCGATGGATCGAGAGACTGTCATACAGAATGAAGTAAGTCAGAAAGAGGAAAACAAATATTGTATATTAATGCATATATTTGGAACCTAAAACAATGGTACAGATGAACTGGTTTGCAGGGAAGAAATAGAGACAGAGAGGTAGAGAACAAACGTATGGACACCAAGTGTGGGAAGCCATGGGGTGATGGTGGTGGGATGAGTTGGGAGATTGGGATTGACCTGTATATATGTATATGCATAAAATACATAACTAATTATAACCTGCTGTATAAAAACATAAATAAAATTAAATTTCAAAATTTTAAAAAATAAAATTTAAAAATAAAACAGAAAAAATTCTTCCCGTCACACAGATGTATTTATAGGAAGGAATTATTTCCATGCTTATATTTATAAATACATAAAAGAGGAATAAAATCTAACTTGAAACATAAAAGAAAAAAAAATTGAACCCACGAGTTATACAGAGGAAAACCCTATCACGGCACTTGCTCCAGCGGTAAACAATTCTGAAATTGGTCAGAGGTGGGGAACCATCTCCCATACAGCCAGCAACCCACCCCCCACGCAAGGAGCGTCCTCATTGCAAAGCTGGGGGACCGTGCCGAGGCATCTGTGAGTAAACGTGAGCTGAGCCCCAGGCCAGCTGCTGCTGCACTGTTCCCACCCTATCCAGGTAAAACACCTGAATATGTACAAGGGCTTGAAAGCCTAGAGGAAGGATCGTGGAGCCACACCAGCGACAGCACGCAGGCCAACTTGGTGCCTGCAGGCCAGCCAGGGTGGTCCTGGCCCCGGGCGCTCTTCCAGAAGCTTTCCATTGCCCTGCCTGAGATACCCCTCCTGTCCCTGCCCCCACTGCTTTTTTTCCTTCCTCACCTCTGTCTGGAGAGAAATTGCAGCGGAAGGTATGGGTGACACATCCTCTTCTTTACAGGCGGCAGCCTGGCAACTCCTGCAGAAAGGCCAGCAGAACCCCACTCACACCGGGCCACCCACAAAGCTGTGGCCCCTCACTCCCTCCCACCAGCACAGCCCCGAGACTGCTGACGGGGCAGAGAATATGGAGTCAGGCACAGCTTCAGGGGCTATTGCTGCCTGGAGCGCTGTTTAGATTGACCTCAACGAGGCACACCTGGGGAGGGCGGGCCGGCAGGGTAAGGCTGCCCAGCTCAGCTAATCCACAACCCTCAGGGAATCACATTGTTGAAAATGGACCCCGCTAAGGCAGAAGAGAAGCCAAGGGAAAAAAGGACAAAATGCCATTTGCAGCACCGTAGATGAGTCTAGAAGTAATCACGTGACTTGTAGTAAGTCAGAAAGTGAAAGACACATATCATATCATATCACTTATAGGTGTTACCTAAAAATGGATACCAGGGCAGATATTTCCACGGAGAAGGGCAATCACAGATTCATTAAACAAACTTATGGTTCACCAATTGAAAGGTTTGAGGTTTGGATTCATTACAATATCGGGGTTAACAGACATATACAAACACAGGTGACATATATAATCACCAAAGACCTACAGAATACCAAGAGAGGACTACTCAACATTCTGTCATAACGTACATGGGAAAAGGATCCCAGGAAGAACAGACATCTGTATATGTGTAAAAGAACCACATCTTCCACACCTACAACAAGCCAAACATTGTAATCAAACTTGCTGTAATAAAAAATAAAAAAAATTAAATTAAAAACACGAACAAGATGTAGTGAGACAAACTTGAGGGGCTTTCTCCTGGCACATTCCATTCTAAATTCCAATCTAGAACACCACTTCCACTGAGGCTCTCTTGCCCTAGTAACCAGATTTGGTAAGGGTGAACTGCTGCCACCTTGTGGCCGTTTCACACAACAGCAGCTTTAATCCCAACGCTAATGGTCAGTTGATATTCAAAATCATTGCAGGCCTGTAAATGACACCTGCCCTGAAAACAAATCCTGGGGTCACATATCGACCAAAAATTTCAAAGGACGTCCATATTTCAAAACGACCGTTTCAAAAGGCATATTTTACGCACATTAGTGTTCTGCTTCTTTTCCTTTCTTTCCTTTTTTTTGTTAAAAAACACGGGAATGGAAAAAGGCATCCCTCAGAATGGGCGAAAATCGTTGCAGATGAATCAATGGACAGAGGTTTAATCTCCAATATATATAAACAGCTCATGCAGCTTAATATTAAAAAAACAAACAACCCCAAAAAAATGGGCAGAAGATCTAAAGAGACGTTTCTTCAAAGGAGACACAGAGATGGCCAAGATGCACATGAAAAGCTGCTCAACAGCACTAATTATTAGAGAAATGCAAATCAAAACTACAATGAGGTATCACCTCACACCTGTTAGAATCGGCATCATCAGAAAATCTACAAACAACCAATTCTAGGGAGGGTGTGGACAAAAGGAGCCCTCTTCCACTATTGGTGGGAATGTAAATTGATACAGTCACTATGGAGAACAGTATGGAGTTTCCTTAAAAAAACTAGAAATAGAATTACCATCTGATCCAGCAATCCCACTTCTGGGCATATACCCAGAGAAAACCGTAAATCAAAAAGGCACATTCACCACAATGTTCATTGCAGCACTATTTACAATAGCCAGGTAATGGAAGCAACCTAAATGCCCACAGACAGATGAATGGATAAAGACGTGGTACATATATGAAATGGAATATTACTCGGCCATAAAAAGGAATGAAACTGGGTCATTTGTAGAGACATCGATGGATCGAGAGACTGTCATACAGAATGAAGTAAGTCAGAAAGAGGAAAACAAATATTGTATATTAATGCATATATTTGGAACCTAAAACAATGGTACAGATGAACTGGTTTGCAGGGAAGAAATAGAGACAGAGAGGTAGAGAACAAACGTATGGACACCAAGTGTGGGAAGCCATGGGGTGGTGGTGGTGGGATGAGTTGGGAGATTGGGATTGACCTGTATATATGTATATGCATAAAATACATAACTAATTATAACCTGCTGTATAAAAACATAAATAAAATTAAATTTCAAAATTTTAAAAAATAAAATTTAAAAATAAAACAGAAAAAATTCTTCCCGTCACACAGATGTATTTATAGGAAGGAATTATTTCCATGCTTATATTTATAAATACATAAAAGAGGAATAAAATCTAACTTGAAACATAAAAGAAAAAAAAATTGAACCCACGAGTTATACAGAGGAAAACCCTATCACGGCACTTGCTCCAGCGGTAAACAATTCTGAAATTGGTCAGAGGTGGGGAACCATCTCCCATACAGCCAGCAACCCACCCCCCACGCAAGGAGCGTCCTCATTGCAAAGCTGGGGGACCGTGCCGAGGCATCTGTGAGTAAACGTGAGCTGAGCCCCAGGCCAGCTGCTGCTGAACTGTTCCCACCCTTTCCAGGTAAAACACCTGAATATGTACAAGGGCTTGAAAGCCTAGAGGAAGGACCGTGGAGCCACACCAGCGACAGCACGCAGGCCAACTTGGTGCCTGCAGGCCAGCCAGGGTGGTCCTGGCCCCGGGCGCTCTTCCAGAAGCTTTGCATTGCCCTGCCTGAGATACCCCTCCTGTCCCGGCCCCCACTGCTTTTTTTCCTTCCTCACCTCTGTCCGGAGAGAAATTGCAGCGGAAGGTATGGGTGACACATCCTCTTCTTTACAGGCGGCAGCCTGGCAACTCCTGCAGAAAGGCCAGCAGAACCCCACTCACACCGGGCCACCCACAAAGCTGTGGCCCCTCACTCCCTCCCACCAGCACAGCCCCGAGACTGCTGACGGGGCAGAGAATATGGAGTCAGGCACAGCTTCAGGGGCTATTGCTGCCTGGAGCGCTGTTTATATTGACCTCAACGAGGCACACCTGGGGAGGGCAGGCCGGCAGGGTAAGGCTGCCCAGCTCAGCTAATCCACAACCCTCAGGGAATCACATTGTTGAAAATGGACCCCGCTAAGGCAGAAGAGAAGCCAAGGGAAAAAAGGACAAAATGCCATTTGCAGCACCGTAGATGAGTCTAGAAGTAATCACGTGACTTGTAGTAAGTCAGAAAGTGAAAGACACATATCATATCATATCACTTATAGGTGTTACCTAAAAATGGATACCAGGGCAGATATTTCCACGGAGAAGGGCAATCACAGATTCATTAAACAAACTTATGGTTCACCAATTGAAAGGTTTGAGGATTGGATTCATTACGATATCGGGGTTAACAGACATATACAAACACAGGTGACATATATAATCACCAAAGACCTACAGAATACCAAGAGAGGACTACTCAACATTCTGTCATAACGTACATGGGAAAAGGATCCCAGGAAGAACAGACATCTGTATATGTGTAAAAGAACCACATCTTCCACACCTACAACAAGCCAAACATTGTAATCAAACTTGCTGTAATAAAAAATAAAAAAATTAAATTAAAAACACGAACAAGATGTAGTGAGACAAACTTGAGGGGCTTTCTCCTGGCACATTCCATTCTAAATTCCAATCTAGAACACCACTTCCACTGAGGCTCTCTTGCCCTAGTAACCAGATTTGGTAAGGGAGAACTGCTGCCACATTGTCGCCGTTTCACACAACAGCAGCTTTAATCCCAACGCTAATGGTCAGTTGATATTCAAAATCATTGCAGGCCTGTAAATGACACCTGCCCTGAAAACAAATCCTGGGGTCACATATCGACCAAAAATTTCAAAGGACGTCCATATTTCAAAACGACCGTTTCAAAAGGCATATTTTACGCACATTAGTGTTCTGCTTCTTTTCCTTTCTTTCCTTTTTTTTGTTAAAAAACACGGGAATGGAAAAAGGCATCCCTCAGAATGGGCGAAAATCGTTGCAGATGAATCAATGGACAGAGGTTTAATCTCCAATATATATAAACAGCTCATGCAGCTTAATATTAAAAAAACAAACAACCCCAAAAAAATGGGCAGAAGATCTAAAGAGACGTTTCTTCAAAGGAGACACAGAGATGGCCAAGATGCACATGAAAAGCTGCTCAACAGCACTAATTATTAGAGAAATGCAAATCAAAACTACAATGAGGTATCACCTCACACCTGTTAGAATCGGCATCATCAGAAAATCTACAAACAACAAATTCTGGGGAGGGTGTGGACAAAAGGAGCCCTCTTCCACTATTGGTGGGAATGTAAATTGATACAGTCACTATGGAGAACAGTATGGAGTTTCCTTAAAAAAACTAGAAATAGAATTACCATCTGATCCAGCAATCCCACTTCTGGGCATATACCCAGAGAAAACCGTATTTCAAAAAGGCACATTCACCACAATGTTCGTTGCAGCACTATTTACAATAGCCAGGTAATGGAAGCAACCTAAATGCCCACAGACAGATGAATGGATAAAGATGTGGTACATATATAAAATGGAATATTACTCAGCCATAAAAAGGAATGAAACTGGGTCATTTGTAGAGAGATCGATGCATCGAGAGAGTGTCATACAGAATGAAGTAAGTCAGAAAGAGGAAAACAAATATTGGATATTAACGCATATATGTGGAGCCTAAAAATGGTACAGATGAACTGGTTTGCAGGGAAGAAATAGAGACACAGAGGTAGAGAACAAACGTATGGACACCAAGTGTGGGAAGCCATGGGGTGGTGGTGGTGGGATGAGTTGGGAGTTTGGGATTGACCAGTATACATGTATATGCATAAAATACATAACTAATAATAACGTGCTGTATAAAAAAATAAATAAAATTAAATTTCAAAATTTTAAAAAATAAAATTTAAAAATAAAACAGAAAAAAGTTCTTCCCGTCACACAGATGTATTTATAGGAATGAATTGTTTCCATGCTTATATCTATAAATACATAAAAGAGGAATAAAATCTAACTTGAACCATAAAAGAAAAAAAAAAAACCTGAACCCACGAGTTATACAGAGGAAAACCCTATCAGGGCACTAGCTCCAGCGATAAACAATTCTGAAATTGGTCAGAGGTGGGGAACCATCTCCCATACAGCCAGCAACCCACCCCCCACGCAAGGAGCGTCCTCATTGCAAAGCTGGGGGACAGTGCCGAGGCATCTGTGAGTAAACGTGAGCTGAGCCTCAAGCCAGCTGCTGCTGAACTGTTCCCAACCTTTCCAGGTAAAACACCTGAATATGTACAAGGGCTTGAAAGCCTAGAGGAAGGACCGTGGAGCCACACCAGCGACAGCGCGCAGGCCAACTTGGTGCCTGCAGGCCAGCCAGGGTGGTCCTGGCCCCGGGCGCTCCACCAGAAGCTTTCCATTGCCCTGCCTGAGATACCCCTCCTGTCCCGGCCCCCACTGCTTTTTTCCTTCCTCATCTCTGTCTGGAGAGAAAATCCAGCGCAAGGTATGGGTGACACATCCTCTTCTTTACAGGCGGCAGCCTGGCAACTCCTGCAGAACGGCCAGCAGAACCCCACTCACACCGGGCCACCCACAAAGCTGTGGCACCTCTCTCCCTCCCACCAGCACAGCCCCGAGACTGCTGATGGGTCAGAGAATATGGAGTCAGGCACAGCTTCAGGGGCTATTGCTGCCTGGAGCTCTGTTTATATTGACCTCAACGAGGCACACCTGGGGAGGGCGGGCCGGCAGTGTAAGGCTGCCCAGGTCAGCTAATCCACAACCCTCAGGGAATCACATTGTTGAAAATGGACCCCACTAAGGCAGAAGAGGAGCCAAGGAAAAAAGGACACAATGCCATTTGTAGCCCCGTAGATGAGTCTAGAAGTAATCACGTGACTTGTAGTAAGTCAGAAAGTGAAAGACACATATCATATCATATCACTTATAGGTGTTACCTAAAAATGGATACCAGGGCAGATATTTCCACGGAGAAGGGCAATCACAGATTCATTAAACAAACTTATGGTTCACCAATGGAAAGGTGTGAGGATTTGTTTCATTACGATATCGGGGTTAACACAAATATACAAACACAGGTGACATATATAATCACCAAAGACCTACAGAATACCAAGAGAGGACTACTCAACTCTGTCATAACGTACATGGGAAAAGGATCCCAGGAAGAACAGACATCTGTATATGTGTAAAAGAACCACATCTTCCACACCTACAACAAGCCAAACATTGTAATCAAACTTGCTGTAATAAAAAATATAAAAAAATTAAATTAAAAACACAAACAAGAAGTAGTGAGACAAACGTGAGGGGCTTTCTCTTGGCACATTCCATTCTAAATTCCAATTTAGAACACCACTTCCACTGAGGCTCTCTTGCCCTAGTAACCAGATTTGGTAAGGGAGAACTGCTGCCACCTAGTGGCCGTTTCACACAACAGCAGCTTTAATCCCAGTGCTAATGGTCAGTTGATATTCAAAATCATTGCAGGCCTGTAAATGACACCTGCCCTGAAAACAAATCCTGGGGTCACATATCAACCAAAAAATTCAAAGGATGTCCATATGTCAAAACGACCCTTTCAAAAGGCATATTTTAGGCACATTAGTGTTCTGCTTCTTTTCCTTTCTTTCCTTTTTTGTTAAAAAAAACGGGAATGGAAAAAGGCATCGCTCAGAATGGGCGAAAATCTTTGCAGACGAATCAATGGACAGAGGTTTAATCTCCAATATATATAAACAGCTCATGCAGCTTAATATTAAAAAAACAAACAACCCAAAAAAAATGGGCAGAAGATCTAAAGAGACGTTTCTTCAAAGGAGACACAGAGATGGCCAAGACGCACATGAAAAGCTGCTCAACAGCACTAATTATTAGGAAAATGCAAATCAAAACTACAATGAGGTTTCACCTCACACCTGTTAGAATCGGCATCATCAGAAAATCTACAAACAACCAATTCTGGGGAGGGTGTGGACAAAAGGAGCCCTCTTCCACTATTGGTGGGAATGTAAATTGATACAGTCACTATGGAGAACAGTATGGAGTTTCCTTAAAAAAACTAGAAATAGAATTACCATCTGATCCAGTAATCCCACTTCTGGGCATATACCCAGAGAAAACCGTATTTCAAAAAGGCACATTCACCACAAAGTTCGTTGCAGCACTATTTACAATAGCCAAGTAATGGAAGCAACCTAAATGCCCACAGACAGATGAGTGGATAAAGATGTGGTACATATATAAAATGGAATATTACTCGGCCATAAAAAGGAATGAAACTGGGTCATTTGTACAGACATCGTTGGATCGAGAGACTGTCATACAGAATGAAGTAAGTCAGAAAGAGGAAAACAAATATTGTATATTAATGCATAAATGTGGAGCCTATAAAATGGTACAGATGAACTGGTTTGCAGGGAAGAAATAGAGACACAGAGGTAGAGAACAAACGTATGGACACCAAGTGTGGGAAGCCATGGGGTGGTGGTAGTGGGATGAGTTGGGAGTTTGGGATTGACCTGAATACATATATATGCATAAAGTACATAACTAATAATAACGTGCTGTATAAAAAAAATAAATAAAATTAAATTTCAAAATTTTAAAAAATAAAATTTAAAAATAAAACAGAAAAAAGTTCTTCCCGTCACACAGATGTATTTATAGGAATGAATTATTTCCATGCTTATATCTATAAATACATAAAAGAGGAATAAAATCTAACTTGAACCATAAAAGAAAAAAAAACTGAACCCACGAGTTATACAGAGGAAAACCCTATCAGCGCACTTGCTCCAGCGGTAAACAATTCTGAAATTGGTCAGAGGTGGGGAACCATCTCCCATACAGCCAGCAACCCACCCCCCACGCAAGGAGCGTCCTCATTGCAAAGCTGGGGGACCATGCCGAGGCATCTGTGAGTAAACGTGAGCTGAGCCTCAGGCCAGCTGCTGCTGAACTATTCCCAACCTTTCCAGGTAAAACACCTGAATATGTACAAGGGCTTGAAAGCCTAGAGGAAGGACCGTGGAGCCACACCAGTGACAGCCCGCAGGACAACTTGGTGCCTGCAGGCCAGCGAGTGTGGTCCTGAACCCTGGCGCTCTTCCAGAAGCTTTCCATTGCCCTGCCTGAGATACCCCTCCTGTCCCGGCCCCAACTGCTTTTTTCCTTCCTCACCTCTGTCCGGAGAGAAATTCCAGCGGAAGGTATGGGTGACACATCCTGTTCTTTACCGGCGGCTTCATGGCAACTCCTGCAGAAAGCCCAGCAGAGCCCCACTCACACCGGGCCACCCACAAAGTTGTGGCTCCTCACTCCCTCCCACCAGCACAGCCCCGAGACTGCTGACAGGGCAGAGAATATGGAGTCAGGCACAGCTTCAGGGGCTATTGCTGCCTGGAGCTCTGTTTATATTGACCACAACGAGGCAAACCTGGGTAGGGCGGGCCGGCAGGGTAAGGCTTCCCAGGTCAGCTAATCCACAACCCTCAGGGAATCACATTGTTGAAAATGGACCTCGCTAAGGCAGAATAGAATCCAAGGGAAAAAAGGACACAATGCCATTTGCAGCACCGTAGATGAGTCTAGAAATAATCACGTGACTTGTAGTAAGTCAGAAAGTGAAAGACACATATCATATCATATCACTTATAGGTGTTACCTAAAAATGGATACCAGGGCAGATATTTCCACGGAGAAGGGCAATCACAGATTCATTAAACAAACTTAAGGTTCACCAATGGAAAGGTGTGAGGATTGGTTTCATTACGATATTGGGGTTATCAGACATATACAAACACAGGTGACATATATAATCACCAAAGACCTACAGAATACCAAGAGTGGACAACTCAACATTCTGTCATAACGTACATGGGAAAAGGATCCCAGGAAGAACAGACATCTGTATATGTGTAAAAGAACCACATCTTCCACACCTACAACAAGCCAAACATTGTAATCAAACTTGCTGTAATAAAAAATAAAAAATTAAATTAAAAACACGAACAAGAAGTAGTGAGACAAACTTGAGGGGCTTTCTCCTGGCACATTCCATTCTAAATTCCAATCTAGAACACCACTTCCCCTGAGGCTCTCTTGCCCTAGTAACCAGATTTGGTAAGGGAGAACTGCTGCCACATTGTCGCCGTTTCACACAACAGCAGCTTTAATCCCAGTGCTAATGGTCAGTGGATATTCAAAATCATTGCAGGCCTGTAAATGACACCTGCCCTGAAAACAAATCCTGGGGTCACATATCGACCAAAAAATTCAAAGGACGTCCATATTTAAAAAGGACCGTTTCAAAAGGCATATTTTACGCACATTAGTGTTCTGCTTCTTTTCCTTTCTTTCCTTTTTTGTTAAAAAACACGGGAATGGAAAAAGGCATCCCTCAGAATGGGCGAAAATCGTTGCAAACGAATCAATGGACAGAGGTTTAATCTCCAATATATATAAACAGCTCATGCAGCTTAATATTAAAAAACAAACAACCCAATACAAAAATGGGCAGAAGATCTAAAGAGACGTTTCTTCAAAGAAGACACAGAGATGGCCAAGAGGCACATGAAAAGCTGCTCAACAGCACTAATTATTAGAGAAATGCAAATCAAAACTACAATGAGGTATCACCTCACACCTGTTAGAATCGGCATCATCAGAAAATCTACAAACAACCAATTCTGGGGAGGGTGTGGACAAAAGGAGCCCTCTTCCACTATTGGTGGGAATGTAAATTGATACAGTCACTATGGAGAACAGTATGGAGTTTCCTTAAAAAAATTAGAAATAGAATTACCATCTGATCCAGCAATCGCACTTCTGGGCATGTACCCAGAGAAAACCGTATTTCAAAAAGGCACATTCACCACAATGTTCGTTGCAGCACTATTTACAATAGCCAGGTAATGGAAGCAACCTAAATGCCCACAGACAGATGAATGGATAAAGACGTGGTACATATATAAAATGGAATATTACTCGGCCATAAAAAGAATGAAACTGGGTCATTTGTAGAGACATCGATGGATCGAGAGACTGTCATACAGAATGAAGTAAGTCAGAAAGAGGAAAACAAATATTGTATATTAATGCATATATGTGGAGCCTAAAAATGGTACAGATGAACTGGTTTGCAGGGAAGAAATAGAGACATAGAGGTAGAGAACAAACGTATGGACACCAAGTGTGGGAAGCCATGGGGTGGTGGTGGTGGGATGAGTTGGGAGTTTGGGATTGACCTGTATACATGTATATGCATAAAATACATAACTAATAATAACGTGCTGTATAAAAAAAATAAATAAAATTAAATTTCAAAATTTTAAAAAATAAAATTTAAAAATAAAACAGAAAAACGTTCTTCCCGTCACACAGATGTATTTATAGGAATGAATTATTTCCATGCTTATATCTATAAATACATAAAAGAGGAATAAAATCTAACTTGAACGATAAAAGAAGAAAATAGTGAACCCACGAGTTATACAGAGGAAAACACTATCACAGCACTTGCTCCAGCGGTAAACAATTCTGAAATTGGTCAGAGGTGGGGAACCCTCTCACATACAGCCAGCAACCCACCCCCCACGCAAGGAGCGTCCTCATTGCAAAGCTGTGGGACCGTGCCGAGGCATCTGTGAGTAAACGTGAGCTGAGCCCCAGGCCAGCTGCTGCTGAACTGTTCCCACCCTTCCCAGGTAAAACACCTGAATATGTACAAGGGCTTGAAAGCCTAGAAGAAGGGCCGTTGAGCCACACCAGCGACAACACGCAGGCCAACTTGGTGCCTGCAGGCCAGCCAGGCTGGTCTTGGCCCCGGGCGCTCTTCCGGAAGATTTCCATTGCCCTGTCTGAGATACCCCTCCTGTCCCGGCCCCCACTGCTTTTTTCCTTCCTCACCTCTGTCCGGAGAGAAATTCCAGCGGAAGGTATGGGTGATACATCCTCTTCTGTACAGGCGGCAGCCTGGCAACTCCTGCAGAAAGGCCAGCAGAGTCCCACTCACACCGGGCCACCCACAAAGCTGTGGCCCCTCACTCCCTCCCACCAGCACAGCCCCGAGACTGCTGACGGGGCAGAGAATATGGAGTCAGGCACAGCTTCAGGGGCTATTGCTGCCTGGAGCGCTCTTTATATTGACCTCAACGAGGCACACCTGGGGAGGGCGGGCCGGCAGGGTAAGGCTGCCCAGGTCAGCTAATCCACAACCCTCAGGGAATCACACTGGTGAAAATGGACCTCGCTAAGGCAGAAGAGAAGCCAAGGAAAAAAAGGACACAATGCCATTTGCAGCACCGTAGATGAGTCTAGAAGTAATCACGTGACTTGTAGTAAGTCAGAAAGTGAAAGACACATATCATATAATATCACTTATAGGTGTTACCTAAAAATGGATACCAGGGCAGATATTTCCACGGAGAAGGGCAATCACAGATTCATTAAACAAACTTATGGTTCACCAATGGAAATGTGTGAGGATTGGTTTCATTACGATATCGGGGTTAACAGACATATACAAACACAGGTGACATATATAATCACCAAATACCTACAGAATACCAAGACAGGACTACTCAACATTCTGTCATAACGTACATGGTAAATGGATCCCAGGAAGAACAGACATCTGTATATGTGTAAAAGAACCACATCTTCCACACCTACAACAAGCCAAACATTGTAATCAAACTTGCTATAATAAAAAATACAAAAAATTAAATTAAAAACACGAACAAGAAGTAGTGAGACAAACTTGAGGGGCTTTCTCCTGGCACATTCCATTCTAAACTCCAATCTAGAACACCACTTCCACTGAGGCTCTGTTGCCCTAGTAACCAGATTTGGTAAGGGAGAACTGCTGCCACCTTGTGGCCGTTTCACACAACAGCAGCTTTAATCCCAGCGCTAATGGTCAGTTGATATTCAAAATCATTGCAGGCCTGTAAATGACACCTGCCCTGAAAACAAATCCTGGGGTCACATATCGACCAAAAAATTCAAAGGACGTCCATATTTCAAAAGGACCGTTTCAAAAGGCATATTTTACGCACATTAGTGTTCTGCTTCTTTTCCTTTCTTTCCTTTTTTGTTAAAAAAAACGGGAATGGAAAAAGGCATCCCTCAGAATGGGCGAAAATCAGTGCAAACGAATCAATGGACAGAGGTTTAATCTGCAATATATATAAACAGCTCATGCAGCTTAATATTAAAAAAAAACAAACAACCCAATACAAAAATGGGCAGAAGATCTAAAGAGACGTTTCTTCAAAGAAGACACAGAGATGGCCAAGACGCACATGAAAAGCTGCTCAACAGCACTAATTATTAGAGAAATGCAAATCAAAACTACAATGAGGTATCACCTCACACCTGTTAGAATCGGCATCATCAGAAAATCTACAAACAACAAATTCTGTGGAGGGTGTGGACAAAAGTAGCCCTCTTCCACTATTGGTGGGAATGTAAATTGATACAGTCACTATGGAGAACAGTATGGAGTTTCCTTAAAAAAACTATAAATAGAATTACCATCTGATCCAGCAATCCCACTTCTGGGCATATACCCAGAGAAAACGGTAAATCAAAAATGCACATTCACCACAATGTTCGTTGCAGCACTATTTACAATAGCCAGGTAATGGAAGCAACCTAAATGCCCACAGACAGATGAATGGATAAAGATGTGGTACATATATAAAATGGAATATTACTCGGCCATAAAAAGGAATGAAACTGGGTCATTTGTAGAGACATCGATGGATCGAGAGACTGTCATACAGAATGAAGTAAGTCAGAAAGAGGAAAACAAATATTGTATATTAATGCATATATGTGGAGCCTAAAAAATGGTACAGATGAACTGGTTGGCAGGGAAGAAATAGAGACACAGAGGTAGAGAACAAACGTATGGACACCAAGTGTGGGAAGCCATGGGGTGGTGGTGGTGGGATGAGTTAGGAGATTGGGATTGACCTGTATCCATGTATATGCATAAAATACATAACTAATAATAACGTGCTGTATAAAAAAAATAAAATTAAATTTCAAAATTTTAAAAAATAAAATTTAAAAATAAAAGAGAAAAAAGTTCTTCCCGTCACACAGATGTATTTATAGGAATGAATTATTTCCATGCTTATATCTATAAATATATAAAAGAGGAATAAAATCTAACTTGAACCATAAAAGAAAAAAAAAACCTGAACCCACGAGTTATACAGAGGAAAACCCTATCAGGGCTCTTGCTCCAGTGGTAAACAATTCTGAAATTGGTCAGAGGTGGGAAACCATCTCCCATACAGCCAGCAACCCACCCCCCACGCAAGGAGCGTCCTCATTGCAAAGCTGGGGGACCGTGCCGAGGCATCTGTGAGTAAACGTGAGCTGAGCCCCAGGCCAGCTGCTGCTGAACTGTTCCCACCCTTCCCAGGTAAAACACCTGAATATGTACAAGGGCTTGAAAGCCTAGAGGAAGGGCCGTCGAGCCACACCAGCGACAACACGCAGGCCAACTTAGTGCCTGCAGGCCAGCCAGGTTGGTCTTGGCCCCGGGCACTCTTCCGGAAGCTTTCCATTGCCCTGTCTGAGATACCCCTCCTGTCCCCACCCCCACTGCTTTTTTCCTTCCTCACCTCTGTCCGGAGAGAAATTCCAGCGGAAGGTATGGGTGACACATCCTCTTCTTTACAGGTGGCAGCCTGGCAACTCCTGCAGAAAGGCCAGCAGAGTCCCACTCACACCGGGCCACCCACAAGGCTGTGGCCCCACACTCCCTCCCAACAGCACAGCCACGAGACTGCTGACGGGGCAGAGAATATGGAGTCAGGCACAGCTTCAGGGGCTATTGCTGCCTGGAGCTCTGTTTATATTGACCTCAACGAGGCACACCTTGGGAGGGCGGGCCGGCAGGGTAAGGCTGCCCAGGTCAGCTAATCCACAACCCTCAGGGAATCACATTGGTGAAAATGGACCTCGCTAAGGCAGAAGAGAAGCCAAGGGACAAAAGGACACAATGCCATTTGCAGCACCGTAAATGAGTCTAGAAGTTATCACGTGACTTGTAGTAAGTCAGAAAGTGAAAGACACATATCATATCATATCACTTATAGGTGTTACCTAAAAATGGATACCAGGGCAGATATTTCCACGGAGAAGGGCAATCACAGCTTCATTAAACAAACTTATGGTTCACCAATGGAATGGTGTGAGGATTGGTTTCATTACAATATCGGGGTTAACAGATATATACAAACACAGGTGACATATATAATCACCAAAGACCTACAGAATACCAAGAGAGGACTACTCAACATTCTGTCATAACGTACATGGGAAAAGGATCCCAGGATGAAAAGACATCTGTATATGTGTAAAAGAACCACATTTTCCACACCTATAACAAGCCAAACATTGTAATCAAACTTGCTGTAATAAAAAATAAAAAAATTAAATTAAAAACACGAACAAGAAGTAGTGAGACAAACATGAGGGGCATTCTCCTGGCACATTCCATTCTAAATTCCAATCTAGAACACCACTTCCACTGAGGCTCTCTTGCCCTAGTAACCAGATTTGGTAAGGGTGAACTGCTGCCACCTTGTGGCCGTTTCACACAACAGCAACTTTAATCCCAGCGCTAATGGTCAGTTGATATTCAAAATCATTGCAGGCCTGTAAATGACACCTGCCCTGAAAACAAATCCTGGGGTCACATATCGACCAAAAAATTCAACGGACGTCCATATTTCAAAACGACCGTTTCAAAAGGCATATTTTACGCACATTAGTGTTCTGCTTCTTTTCCTTTCTTTCCTTTTTTGTTAGAAAAAACGGGAATGGAAAAAGGCATCACTCACAATGGGCAAAAATCGTTGCAAACGAATCAATGGACAGAGGTTTAATCTCCAATATATATAAACAGCTCATGCAGCTTAATATTAAAAAAACAAACAACCCAATACAAAAATGGGCAGAAGATCTAAAGAGACGTTTCTTCAAAGAAGACACAGAGATGGCCAAGACGCACATGAAAAGCTGCTCAACAGCACTAATTATTAGAGAAATGCAAATCAAAACTACAATGAGGTATCACCTCACACCTGTTAGAATCGGCATCATCAGAAAATCTACAAACAACCAATTCTGGGGAGGGTGTGGACAAAAGGAGCCCTCTTCCACTATTGGTGGGAATGTAAATTGATACAGTCACTATGGAGAACAGTATGGAGTTTCCTTAAAAAAACTAGAAATAGAATTACCATCTGATCCAGCAATCCCACTTCTGGGCATATACCCAGAGAAAACCGTAAATCAAAAAGGCACATTCACCACAATGTTCGTTGCAGCACTATTTACAATAGCCAGGTAATGGAAGCAACCTAAATGCCCACAGACAGATGAATGGATAAAGATGTGGTACATATATAAAATGAAATATTACTCGGCCATAAACAGGAATGAAACTGGGTCATTTGTAGAGACATCGATGGATCGAGAGACTGTCATACAGAATGAAGTAAGTCAGAAAGAGGAAACCAAATACTGTATATTAATGCATATATGTGGAGCCTAAAAAATGGTACAGATGAACTGGTTTGCAGGAAAGAAATAGAGACACAGAGGTAGAGAACAAACGTATGGACACCAAGGGTGGGAAGCCATGGGGTGGTGGTGGTGGGATGAGTTGGGAGATTGGGATTGACCTGTATACATGTATATGCATAAAATACATAACCAATAATAACGTGCTGTATAAAAATAATAAAATTAAATTTCAAAATTTTAAAAAATAAAATTTAAAAATAATACAGAAAAAACTTCTTCCCGTCACACAGATGTATTTATAGGAATGAATTATTTCCAAGCTTATATCTATAAATATATAAAAGAGGAATAAAATCTAACTTGAACCATAAAAGAAAAAAACACCTGAACCCATGAGTTATACAGAGGAAAACCCTATCAGCGCACTTGCTCCAGCGGTAAACAATTCTGAAATTGGTCAGAGGTGGGAAACCATCTCCCATACAGCCAGCAACCCACCCCTCACGCAAGGAGCGTCCTCATTGCAAAGCTGGGGGACCGTGCCGAGGCATCTGTGAGTAAACGTGAGCTGAGCCCCAGGACAGCTGCTGCTGAACTGTTCCCACCCTTCCCAGTTAAAACACCTGAATATGTACAAGGGCTTGAAAGCCTAGAGGAAGGGTCGTCGAGCCACACCAGCGACAGCACGCAGGGCAACTTGGTGCCTGCAGGCCAGCCAGGGTGGTCTTGGCCCCGGGCGCTCTTCCGGAAACTTTCCATTGCCCTGCCTGAGATACCCCTCCTGTCCCGGCCCCCACTGCTTTTTTCCTTCCTCACCTCTGTCCGGAGAGAAATTCCAGCAGAAGTATTGGTGACACATTCTCTTCTTTACAGTTGGCAGCCTGGCAACTCCTGCAGAAAAGCCAGCAGAGTCCCACTCACACCGGGCCACACAGAAAGCTGTGGCCCCTCACTCCCTCCCACCAGCACAGCCCCGAGACTGCTGACAGGGCAGAGAATATGGAGTCAGGCACAGCTTCAGGGGCTATTGCTGCCTGGAGGGCTGTTTATATTGACCTCAACGAGGCACACCTGGGGAGCGCAGGCCGGCAGGGTAAGTCTGCCCAGTTCAGCTAATCCACAACCCTCAGGGAATCACATTGTTGAAAATGGACCCCACTAAGGCAGAATAGAAGCCAAGGAAAAAAAGGACACAATCCCATTTGCAGCACCGTAGATGAGTCTAGAAGTAATCACGTGACATGTAGTAAGTCAGAAAGTGAAAGACACATATCATATCATATCACTTATAGGTGTTACCTAAAAATGGATACCATGGCAGATATTTCCACGGAGAAGGGCAATCACAGATTCATTAAACAAACTTATCGTTCACCAATGGAAAGGTGTGAGGATTGGTTTCATTACGATATCGGGGTTAACAGACATATACAAACACAGGTGACATATATAATCACCAAAGACCTACAGAATACCAAGAGAGGACTACTCAACATTCTGTCATAACGTACATGGGAAAAGGATCCCAGGAAGAACAGACATCTGTATATGTGTAAAAGAACCACATCTTCCACACCTACAACAATCCAAACATTGTAATCAAACTTGCTGTAATAAAAAATAAAAAAAAATATTATATTAAAAACACGAACAAGAAGTAGTGAGACAAACTTGAGGGGATTTCTCCTGGCACATTCCATTCTAAATTACAATCTAGAACGCGACTTCCATTGAGGCTCTGTTGCCCTACTAACCAGATTTGGTAAGGGAGAACTGCGGCCACCTTGTGGCCGTTTCACACAACAGCAGCTTTAATCCCAGCGCTAATGGTCCATTAATATTCAAAATCATTGCAGGCCTGTAAATGACACCTGCCCTGAAAACAAATCCTGGGGTCACATATCGACCAAAAAATTCAAAGCACATCCATATTTCAAAACGACCGTTTCAAAAGGCATATTTTACGCACATTAGTGTTCTGCTTCTTTTCCTTTCTTTCCTGTTTTGTTAAAAAAAACGGGAATTGAAAAAGGCATCCCTTTGAATGGGCGAAAATCGTTGCAAACGAATCAATGGACAGAGGTTTAATCTCCAATATATATAAATAGCTCATGCAGCTTAATATTAAAAAAACAAACAACCCAATACAAAAATGGGCAGAAGATCTAAAGAGACGTTTCTTCAAAGAAGACACAGAGATGGCCAAGACGCACATGAAAAGCTGCTCAACAGCACTAATTATTAGAGAAATGCAAATCAAAACTAAAATGAGGTATCACCTCACACCTATTAGAATCGGCATCATCAGAAAATCTACAAACAACAAATTCTGGGGAGCGTGTGGACAAAACGAGCCCTCTTCCACTATTGGTGGGAATGTAAATTGATACAGTCACTATGGAGAACAGTATGGTGTTTCCTTAAAAAAAATAGAAATTGAATTACCATCTGATCCAGCAATCCCACTTCTGGGCATATACCCAGAGAAAACCGTAAATCAAAAAGGCACATTCACCACAATGTTCATTGCATCACTATTTACAATAGCCAGGTAATGGAAGCAACCTAAATGCCCACAGACAAATGAATGGATAAAGATGTGGTACATATATAAAATGGAATATTACTCAGCCATAAAAATGAATGATACTGGGTCATTTGTAGAGACATCCATGGATCGAGAGACTGTCATACAGAATGAAGTAAGTCAGAAAGAGGAAAACAAATATTGTATATTAATGCATATACGTGGAAACTAAAAAATGGTACAGATGAACTGGTTTGCAGGGAAGAAATAGAGACACAGAGGTAGAGAACAAACGTATGGACACCAAGTGTGGGAAGCCATGGGGTGGTGGTGGTGGGATGAGTTGGGAGATTGGGATTGACCTGTATATATGTATATGCATAAAATACATAACTAATAATAACGTGCTGTATAAAAAAATGAATAAAATTAAATTTCAAAATTTTAAAACCTAAAATTTAAAAATAAAACAGAAAAATGTTCTTCCCTTCACACAGATGTATTTATAGGAATGAATAATTTCCATGCTTTTATCTATAAATACATAAAAGAGGAAAAAAATCTAACTTGAACCATAAAAGAAAAAAAAACCTGAACCCACCAGTTATACAGGGGAAAACCCTATCAGGAACTTGCTCTAGTGGTAAACAATTCTGAAATTGGTCAGAGGTGGGGAACCATCTCCCATAAAGCCAGCAAGCAAACCCCCACGCAAGGAGTGTCCTCATTGCAAAGCTGGGGGAACGTGCCGAGGCATCTGTTAGTAAACATGAGTTGAGCCCCAGTACAGCTGCTGCTGAACTGTTCCCACCTTTCCCAGGTATAACACCTGAATATGTACAAGGGCTTGAAAGCCTAGAGGAAGGGCCTTGGAGCCACACCAGCGACAGCACGCAGGGCAACTTGGTGCCTGCAGGCCAGCCAGGGTGGTCCTGGACCCGGGCCCTCTTCCAGAAGCTTTCCATTGCCCTACCTGATATACCCCTCCTGTCCTGGCCCCCAATGCTTTTTTCGTTCCTCACCTCTGTCCGGAGAGAAATTCCAGGGGAAGGTATGGGTGACACATCCTCTTCTTTACAGGTGGCAGCATGGCAACACCTGCAGAAAGGCCAGCAGAGCCCCACTCACACCGGGACACCAACAAAGCTGTGGCCCCTCACCCCCTCCCACCAGCACAGCCCCGAGACTGCTGACGGGGCAGAGAATATGGAGTCAGGCACAGCTTCAGTGGCTACTGATGCCTGGAGCTCTGTTTATATTGACCTCAACGAGGCACACCTGGGGAGGGCGGGCCGGCAGGGTAAGGCTGCCCAGGTCAGCTAATCCACAACCCTCAGGGAATCACATTGTTGAAAATGGACCCCACTAAGGCAGAAGAGACGCCAAGGGAAAAAAAGGCACAATGCCATTTGCAGCACCGTAGATGAGTCTAGAAGTATTCACGTGACTTGTAGTAAGTCAGAAAGTGAAAGACACATATCATATCATATCACTTATAGGTGTTAACTAGAAATTGATACCAGGGCAGATATTTCCACAGAGAAGGGCAATCACAGATTCATTAAACAAACTTATGGTTCACCAATGGAAAGGTGTGAGGATTGGTTTCATTACGATATCGGGGTTAAGAGACATATACAAACACAGGTGACATATATAATCACCAAAGACCTACGGAATACCAAGAGAGGACTACTCAACATTCTGTCATAACGTACATGGGAAAAGGATCCCAGGAAGAACAGACATCTGTATATGTGTAAAAGAACCACATCTTCCACACCTACAACAAGCCAAACATTGTAATCAAACTTGCTGTAATAATAAATAAAAAAATTAAATTAAAAACACGAACAAGAAGTAGTGAGACAAACGTGAGGGGCTTTCTCCTGGCACATTCCATTCTAAACTCCAATCTAGAACACCACTTCCACTGAGGCTCTCTTTCCCTAGTAACCAGATTTGGTAAGGGTGAACAGCTGCCACCTTGTGGCCGTTTCACACAACAGCAGCTTTAATCCCAACGCTAATGGTCAGTTGATATTCAAAATCATTGCAGGCCTGTAAATGACACCTGACCTGAAAACAAATCCTGGGGTCACATATCGACCAAAAAATTCAAAGGACGTCCATATTTCAAAACGACCATTTCAAAAGGCATATTTTACGCACATTAGTGTTCTGCTTCTTTTCCTTTCTTTCCTTTTTTGTTAAAAAAAACGGGAATGGAAAAAGGCATCCCTCAGAATGGGCGAAAATCGTTGCAAACTAATCAATGGACAAAGGTTTAATCTCCAATATATATAAACAGCACATGCAGCTTAATATTACTAAAACAAACAACCCAATACAAAAATGGGCAGAAGATCTAAATAGACGTTTCTTCAAAGAAGACACAGAGATGGCCAAGACGCACATGAAAAGCTGCTCAGCATCACTAATTGTTAGAGAAATGCAAATCAAAACTACAATAAGGTATGATGTCACACCCATTAGAGTCGGCATCATCAGAAAATCTACAAACAAAAATTCTGGGGAGGGTGTGGACAAAAGGAACCCTCTTCCACTATTGGTGGGAATGTAAATTGATACAGTCACTATGGAGAACAGTATGGAGGTTCCTTTAAAAAACTAAAAAGAGGAGTACCATCTGATCCAGCAATCCCACTTCTGAGCATATACCCAGAGAAAACCATAAATCAAAGAGACACATTCACCACAATGTTCATTGCAGCACTATTTACAATAGCCAGGTAATGGAAGCAACCTAAATGCCCACAGACTGAAGAACGGATAAAGATGCGGTACATATATAAAATGGAGTATTACTCAACCATATAAAGGAATGAAACTGGGTCATTTGTAGAGAACTCGATGTATCTAGAGACTGTCATACAGAGTGGAGTAAGTCAGAAACAGAAAAACAAATATTGTATATTAATGCCTATATTTGGTACCTAGAAAAGTGGTACAGATGAACTTGTTTGCAGGGCAGAAATAGAGACACACAGGTAGAGAACAAACGTATGGACACAAAGAGGGGGAAGCCATGGGGTGGTGGTGGTGGTGGGATGAGTTGGGAGATTGGGATTTACCTGTATACATGTAAATGCATAAAATACATAACTAATAATAACCTGCTGTATAAGAAAATAAATTTAAATTTCAAAATTTTTAAAAATAAAACAGAAAAAATGTTCTTCCATTCACACAGATGTATTTATATGAATGACTTATTTCCATGCTTATATCTATAAATACATAAAAGAGGAATAAAATTTAACTTGAAACAATGGAGAAAAAAAAAAAAACCTGAACCCAACAGTTATACAGAGGAAAACCCTATCAAGGCACTTACTCCAGCGGTAAACAATTCTGAAATTGGTCAGAAGTGGAGAATCATCTCCCATACAGCCAGCAGCCCCACCCCACGCAAGGAGGGTCCTCATTGCAAAGCTGCGGGACCGTGCCGAGGCGTCTGTGAGTAAACGTGAGCTGAGCCCCAGGCCAGCTGCTGCTGAACTGTTCCCACCCTTCCCAGGTAAAACACCTGAATATGTACAAGGGCTTGAAAGCCTAGAGGAAGGGCAGTGGAGCCACACCAGCGACAGCACACAGGCCAACTTGGTGCCTGCAGGCCAGCCAGGATGGTCCTGGCCACAGGCGCTCTTCTGGAAGCTTTCCATTTTCCTGCCTGAGATACCCCTCCTATCCCGGCCCCCACTCCTTTTTTTCCTTCCTCACCTCAGCCCGGAGAGAAATTTCTGCAGACGTTATGGGTGACGCATCCTCTTCTTTACAGGTGGCAGCCTGGCAACTCCTAAGCCTTGCCGTCCCCTAACCCTAACCCTAGCCCGGAACGGAAACCCACCACCACCCCTATACCTTTCCCTACGCCGTAGCCTATTCCTGGCCCGTATGCAGGCACTGAACATTTCATCAGCACGTATCCTGACCCTGCCATTTTGCCATACCCTCACCTGTGCCCTAAGGCTTGCCGTTCCCTAACCCTAACCCTAGCCCGGAACGGAAACCCACCACAAGCCCTACACCTTACCCCCAAGCCGTAGCCTAATCCTGGTCCATACGCGGGCACTGATTTGTGCGTCAGCACGTAGCCTGACCTTCCCACATTTCCGTACCCACACCTGTGCCCTAAGCCTTGCCGTTCCCTAACCCTAACCCTAGTACGGAATGGAAACACACCACAAGCCCTACACCTAACCCCCAAGCCATAGACTACTCCTGGCCCGTACGCTGGCACTGACCCGTGCGTCAGCACATAGCCTGACCTTCCCACATTTCCGTACCCACACCTGTGCCCTAAGCCTTGCCGTTCCCTAACCCTAACCCTAGTACGGAACGGAAACCCACCAGCAGCCCTACACCTAACCCCCAACCCGTGGCCTACTCCTGGCCGGTACGCTGGCACTGACACGTGCGTCAGCACGTAGCCTGACCCTCCCACGTTTCCGTATCCTCACCTGTGCCCTAAGCCTTGCCTTTCACTAACCCTAACCATAGCCCGAAACGGAAACCCACCACCAACCCTACACCTTACCCTACGCCGTAGCCTACTCCTGGCCCGTACGCTGGCACTGACCCGTGTGTCAGCACGTAGCCTGACCTTCCCACATTTCCGTACCCTCACCTGTGCCCTAAGCCTTGCCGTTCCCTAACCCTAACCCTAGTACGGAACGGAAACCCACCAGCAGCCCTACACCTAACACCCAAGCCATAGCCAAATGCTGGCCTGTACACTGGCACTGACCCATGCGTCAGCACGTAGCCTGACCCTCCCACGTTTCCGTAACCTCACCTGTGCCCTAAGCCTTTCCGTTCCCTATCCCTAACCCTAGCCCAGAAAGGAAACCCACCACCAGCCATACACCTTTCTCTACGACGTAGCCTACTCCTGGCCCGTACGCTAGCATTGACACGTGCATTAGCACGTAGCCTGAACCTCCAACTTTTCTGTACCCTCACCTGAGCCCTAAGCCTTGCCGTTCCCTAACATTAAGCTTAGCCCGGAACAGAAACCCACCACCAGCCCTAGACCTTACCCTACCCTGTAGCCTACTCCTTGCCCGTACGCTGGCACTGACCCGTGCGTCAGCACGTAGCCTGACCCTCCCACATTTCCGTTCCCTCACCTATGCCCTAAGCCTTGCCATTCCCTAACCCTAACCGTACACCACAATGAAAACCCACCAACAGCCCTACACGTTACCCTACACCATAGCCTACTCCTGGCCCGTACGCTGGCACTGACCCATGCATCAGTACGTAGACTGACCCTCCCACGTTTCCGTACCCTCACCTGTGCCCTAAGCCTTGACGTTCCCTAACCCTAACCCTAGCCCGGAACGGAAACCCACCACCATCCCTAGACATTACCCTACGCCGTAGCTTACTCCTGGCCTGTACATTGGCACTGACCCGTGCGTCATCACGTAGCCAGACCCTCCCACGTTTCCCTAACCTCACCTGTGCCCTAAGCCTTGCCGTTCCCTCACCCTAACCCTATTCCGAAAAGGAAACACAACACCAGCCCTAAACATAACGCCCAAACCATAGCCTACTCCTGGCCCGTACGCTGGCACTGACCCGTGCGTCAGCACGTAGCCTCACCCTCCCACGTTTGCGGACCCTCACCTGTGCCCTAAGCCTTGCCATTCCCTAACCCTAACCCTAGCCCGGAAAGGAAATCCACCACAAGCCCTACACCGTTCCCTACGCTGTAGCCTATTCCTGGCTCGTACGCAGGCACTGACACTTTCATCAGCACGTAGCCTGACCCTCCCACGTTTCCGTACCCTCACCTGTGCCCTAAGCCTTGCCGTTCCCTAACCCTTACCCTAGCCCGGAACAGAAACCCACCACGAGCCCTAAACCTTACCCACAAGCCGTAGCCTACTCCTGGCCCATACACTGGCACTGACCCGTGCGTCAGCACGTAGCCTGACCCTCCCACTTTTATGTACCCTTACCTGAGCCCTAAGCCTTGCCGTTCCCTAACCCTAACCCTAACCTGGAACGGAATTCCACCACCAGCCCTACACCTTACCATATGCTGTAGCCTACTCCTGCCCGGTACGCTGCCACTGAGCGGTGCATCAGCACGTAGCCTGACCCTCCCACGTTTCCGTACCCTCAGCTGTGCCCTACGCCTTGCCGTTCCCTAACCCTATCCCTAGCCCGGAACGGAAACCCACCACCAGCCCTACAACTTACCCCCAAGCCGTAGCCTACTCCTGGCCTGTACAGTGGCACTGACCCTTGCGTCAGCATGTAGCCTGACCCTCCCACGTTTCCGTACCCTCACATGTGCCCTAAGCCTTGACGTTCCCTAACCCTAACCCTAGCCCGGAACGCAAACCCACCACCAGCCCTACACATTTCCCTATGCCGTAGCCTACTCCTGGCCCGTACGCTGGCACTGAACCGTGCGTCATCACGTAGCCTGACCCTCCCACTTTTCCGTACCCTCACCAGTGCCCTAAGCCTTGCCGTTCCCTTACCCTAGCCCTAGCCCGGAACGGAAACCCACCACCAGCCCTACTCCATAGCCTATGCCGTAGCCTTCTCCTTGCCTGTACCCTGGCACTGACCCGTGCGTCAGCACGTAGCCAGACCCTCCCACGTTTCCGTACCATCACCTGTGCCCTAAGCCTTGCCGTTCCCTAACCCTAACCATAGCCCGGAACGAAAACCCACCACCAGGCCTACACCTTTCCCTACGCTGTAGCCTATTCCTGGCCCGTACGCTGGCACTGAGCCGTGCGTCAGCACATAGCCAGAACCTCCCACGTTTCCATTCCCTCACCTGTGCCCTAAGCCTTGCCGTTCCCTAACCCTAACCCTAACCCGGAACGGAAAACCACCACCATCCCTAAACCTTTCCCTACTGGGTAGCCTACTCCTCGCCCGTACGCTCGCACTGACCCGTGCGTCAGCATGGAGTTTGACCCTCCCATGTTTCCGTACCCTCACCTGTGCCCTAATCCTTGCCGTTTCCTAACCCTAACCCTAGCCGGGAACAGAAACCCACCACCAGGCCTACACTATACCCTACGCCATAGCCAATGCCTGGCCCGTACGCTGGCACTGAGCCATGCGTCAGCACGTAGCCTGACCTTCCCACGTTTCCGTACCATCACCTGTGCCCTAAGCCTTGACGTTCCCTAGCCCTAACCCTAGCCCGGAACAGAAAACCATCAGCAGCCCTACACCTTACCCTACGCTGTAGCCTACTCCTGGCATGTACGCTGGCACTGACATGTGCGTCAGCACGTAGCCTGACCCTCACACGTTTCCGTACCCTCACCTGTGCCCTAAGCCTTGCCGTTCCCTAACCCTAACCCTAGTCGGGAACGGAAACCCACCACCAGCCCTACAGCTTACCCCCAAGCCATAGCCTATTCCTGGCCCGTACGCTGGCACTGACCCGTGTGTCAGCACGTAGCCTGACCTTCCCACATTTCCGTACCCTCACCTGTGCCCTAAGCCTTGCCGTTCCCTAACCCTAACCCTAGTACGGAACGGAAACCCACCAGCAGCCCTACACCTAACACCCAAGCCATAGCCAAATGCTGGCCTGTACACTGGCACTGACCCATGCGTCAGCACGTAGCCTGACCCTCCCACGTTTCCGTAACCTCACCTGTGCCCTAAGCCTTTCCGTTCCCTATCCCTAACCCTAGCCCAGAAAGGAAACCCACCACCAGCCATACACCTTTCTCTACGACGTAGCCTACTCCTGGCCCGTACGCTAGCATTGACACGTGCATTAGCACGTAGCCTGAACCTCCAACTTTTCTGTACCCTCACCTGAGCCCTAAGCCTTGCCGTTCCCTAACATTAAGCTTAGCCCGGAACAGAAACCCACCACCAGCCCTAGACCTTACCCTACCCTGTAGCCTACTCCTTGCCCGTACGCTGGCACTGACCCGTGCGTCAGCACGTAGCCTGACCCTCCCACATTTCCGTTCCCTCACCTATGCCCTAAGCCTTGCCATTCCCTAACCCTAACCGTACACCACAATGAAAACCCACCAACAGCCCTACACGTTACCCTACACCATAGCCTACTCCTGGCCCGTACGCTGGCACTGACCCATGCATCAGTACGTAGACTGACCCTCCCACGTTTCCGTACCCTCACCTGTGCCCTAAGCCTTGACGTTCCCTAACCCTAACCCTAGCCCGGAACGGAAACCCACCACCATCCCTAGACATTACCCTACGCCGTAGCTTACTCCTGGCCTGTACATTGGCACTGACCCGTGCGTCATCACGTAGCCAGACCCTCCCACGTTTCCCTAACCTCACCTGTGCCCTAAGCCTTGCCGTTCCCTCACCCTAACCCTATTCCGAAAAGGAAACACAACACCAGCCCTAAACATAACGCCCAAACCATAGCCTACTCCTGGCCCGTACGCTGGCACTGACCCGTGCGTCAGCACGTAGCCTCACCCTCCCACGTTTGCGGACCCTCACCTGTGCCCTAAGCCTTGCCATTCCCTAACCCTAACCCTAGCCCGGAAAGGAAATCCACCACAAGCCCTACACCGTTCCCTACGCTGTAGCCTATTCCTGGCTCGTACGCAGGCACTGACACTTTCATCAGCACGTAGCCTGACCCTCCCACGTTTCCGTACCCTCACCTGTGCCCTAAGCCTTGCCGTTCCCTAACCCTTACCCTAGCCCGGAACAGAAACCCACCACGAGCCCTAAACCTTACCCACAAGCCGTAGCCTACTCCTGGCCCATACACTGGCACTGACCCGTGCGTCAGCACGTAGCCTGACCCTCCCACTTTTATGTACCCTTACCTGAGCCCTAAGCCTTGCCGTTCCCTAACCCTAACCCTAACCTGGAACGGAATTCCACCACCAGCCCTACACCTTACCATATGCTGTAGCCTACTCCTGCCCGGTACGCTGCCACTGAGCGGTGCATCAGCACGTAGCCTGACCCTCCCACGTTTCCGTACCCTCAGCTGTGCCCTACGCCTTGCCGTTCCCTAACCCTATCCCTAGCCCGGAACGGAAACCCACCACCAGCCCTACAACTTACCCCCAAGCCGTAGCCTACTCCTGGCCTGTACAGTGGCACTGACCCTTGCGTCAGCATGTAGCCTGACCCTCCCACGTTTCCGTACCCTCACATGTGCCCTAAGCCTTGACGTTCCCTAACCCTAACCCTAGCCCGGAACGCAAACCCACCACCAGCCCTACACATTTCCCTATGCCGTAGCCTACTCCTGGCCCGTACGCTGGCACTGAACCGTGCGTCATCACGTAGCCTGACCCTCCCACTTTTCCGTACCCTCACCAGTGCCCTAAGCCTTGCCGTTCCCTTACCCTAGCCCTAGCCCGGAACGGAAACCCACCACCAGCCCTACTCCATAGCCTATGCCGTAGCCTTCTCCTTGCCTGTACCCTGGCACTGACCCGTGCGTCAGCACGTAGCCAGACCCTCCCACGTTTCCGTACCATCACCTGTGCCCTAAGCCTTGCCGTTCCCTAACCCTAACCATAGCCCGGAACGAAAACCCACCACCAGGCCTACACCTTTCCCTACGCTGTAGCCTATTCCTGGCCCGTACGCTGGCACTGAGCCGTGCGTCAGCACATAGCCAGAACCTCCCACGTTTCCATTCCCTCACCTGTGCCCTAAGCCTTGCCGTTCCCTAACCCTAACCCTAACCCGGAACGGAAAACCACCACCATCCCTAAACCTTTCCCTACTGGGTAGCCTACTCCTCGCCCGTACGCTCGCACTGACCCGTGCGTCAGCATGGAGTTTGACCCTCCCATGTTTCCGTACCCTCACCTGTGCCCTAATCCTTGCCGTTTCCTAACCCTAACCCTAGCCGGGAACAGAAACCCACCACCAGGCCTACACTATACCCTACGCCATAGCCAATGCCTGGCCCGTACGCTGGCACTGAGCCATGCGTCAGCACGTAGCCTGACCTTCCCACGTTTCCGTACCATCACCTGTGCCCTAAGCCTTGACGTTCCCTAGCCCTAACCCTAGCCCGGAACAGAAAACCATCAGCAGCCCTACACCTTACCCTACGCTGTAGCCTACTCCTGGCATGTACGCTGGCACTGACATGTGCGTCAGCACGTAGCCTGACCCTCACACGTTTCCGTACCCTCACCTGTGCCCTAAGCCTTGCCGTTCCCTAACCCTAACCCTAGTCGGGAACGGAAACCCACCACCAGCCCTACAGCTTACCCCCAAGCCATAGCCTATTCCTGGCCCGTACGCTGGCACTGACCCGTGCGCCAGCATGTAGCCTGACCCTCCCACGTTTCCGTACCCTCACCTGTGCCCTAAGCTTTGCCGTTCCCTAACCCTAACCCTAGCCCGGAACGGAAACCCACCACCAGCCCTAAACGTAACCCCCAAGCCGTAGCATACTCCTGGCCAGTACGCTGGCACTGACCCGTGCATCATCACGTAGCCTGACCCTCCCACGTTTCCGTACCCTCACCTGTGCCCTAAGCCTTGCCGTTCCCTAACCCTAACCGTAGACCGGAAGGGAAACCCACCACCAGCCCTACACCTTACCCCCAAGTCGTAGCCTCCTTCTGGCCCGTACGCTGGCACAGACCCGTGCGTCAGCACGAAGCCTGACCCTCCCCCGTTTGTGGACCCTCACCTGTGCCCTAAGCCTTGCCGTTCCCTAACCCTAACCCTAGCCCGGAACGGAAACCCACCTCCAGCCCTACACCTTTCCCTACGCCGTAACGTATTCTTGGCTCATACGCAGGCACTGACCCTTTCATCAGCAAGTAGACTGACCCTCCCACGTTTCCGTACCCTCACCTGTGCCCTAAGCCTTGCCGTTCACTAACCCTAACCCTAGCCCGGAACGGAAACCCACCACCAGCCCTACACCTTACTCTATGCCATAGCCTACACCTGGCCCGTACGCGGGCACTGACTTGTGCTTCAGCACGTAGCCTGACCCTCCCATGTTACCGTATGCTCACCTGTGCCCTAAGCCTTGCCGTTCCCTAACCCTAACCCTAGCCCGGCACGGAATCCCACCACCAGCCCTACACCTTATCGTATGCCGTAGCCTAGTCCTGGCCCGTACGCTGGCACTGACCCGTGTGTCAGCATGTAGCCTGACCCTCCCACGTTTCCGTAACCTCACCTGTGCCCTAATCCTTGCCGTTCCCTAACCCGAAACCTAGCCCGGAACAGAAACCCACCACCAGCCCTACACCTTACCCCAAGCCGTAGCCTATTCCTGGCCCGTACGCAGGCACTGACCCTTTCATCAGCAAATAGCCTGACCCTCCCACGTTTCCGTACCCTCATCTGTGCCCTAAGCCTTGCCGTTCCCTAACCCTAACCCTAGCCCGGAACGGAAACCCACCACCAGCCCTAAACCTTAACCTCCGCCGTAGCCTACTCCTGGCCTGTACGTTGGCACTGACCCTTGCGTCAGCATGTAGCCTGACCCTCCCACGTTTCCGTACCCTCCTCTGTGCCCTAAGCCTTGCCATTCCGTAACCCTAACCCTAGCCCGGAACGGAAACCCACCACCAGCCTACACCTTACCCCCAAGCCGTACCCTAATCCTGGCACGTTCGGTGGCACTAACCCTAGCATCAGCAAGTAGCCTGACCCTCCCATGTTTCTGTACCCTCACCCGTGCCCTAAGCCTTGCCGTTCCGTAACACTAACCCTAGCCCAGAACGGAAACCCACCACCAGCCCTACACCTTACCCCCAAGCCGTAGCCTACTCCTGGCCCGTACGCTGGCACTGACCCGTGCGTCAGCACGTAGCCATACCCTCCCAAGTTTCCGTACCTTCACATGTGCCCAAAGCCTTGCCGTTCCCTAACCCTAACTGTAGCCCGGAACGAAAACCCACCACCAGCCCTACACCTTACACTATGCCATAGCCTAAACCTGGCCCGTACGCTGGCACTGACCCGTGCGTCAGCACGTAGCCTGACCCTCCCACGTTTCCGTACCATCACCTGTGCGCTAAGCCTTGCCGTTCCCTAACCCTAACCCTAACCCGGTACGGAAACCCACCACCATCCCTAAACCTTTCCCTACTGGGTAGCCTACTCCTCGCCCGTACGCTAGCACTGACCCATGCGTCAGCATGAAGTTTGACCCTCCCACGTTTCCGTACCCTCACCTGGGCCCTAAACCTTGCCATTCCCTAATACTAACCTTACCCCGGAACGGAAACCCATCACCAGCCCTACACCTTACCCTATGCTGTAGCCTACACCTGGCCCATACGCGGGCACTGACCTGTGCTTCAGCACGTAGCCTGACCCTCCCACGTTTGCGGACCCTCACCTGTGCCCTAAGACTTGCCGTTCCCTAACCCTAACCCTAGCCCGGAACGGAAACCCACCAACAGCCCTACACCTTTCCCTACGCCGTAGCCTATTCCTGGCTCGTACGCAGGCACTGACAGTTTCATCAGCACTTAGCCTGACCCTCCCACGTTTCTGTACCTTCACCTGTGCCCTAAGCCTTGCCGTTCACTAACCCTAACCCTAGCCCGGAACGGAAACACACCACCAGCCCTACAACTTACCCCCAAGCCGTAGCCTACTCCTGGCCGGTACGCTGGCACTGACACGTGCGTCAGCACGTAGCCTGACCCTCACACGTTTCCGTACCCTCACCTGTGCCCTAAGCCTTGCCGTTTCCGAACCCTAACCCTAGCCCGGAACAGAAACCCACCACCAGCCCTACACTCTACCCTACGCCATAGCTTATTCCTGGCCCGTACGCTGGCACTGAGCCGTGCGTCAGCAAGTAGCCTGACCCTCCCACGTTTCCGTACCCTCACCTGTGCCCTAAGCCTTGACGTTCCCTAACCCTAACCCTAGCCCGAAACAGAAAACCACCACAAGCCCTACAAATTACCACCACGCCGTAGCCTACTCCTGGCCCATAGGCTGGCACTGACCCGTGCGTCAGCACGTAGCCTGTCCCTCCCACGTTTCCGTAACCTCAACTGTGCCCTAAGCCTTGCCGTTTCCTAACCTTAACCCTAGCCCGGAAAGAAAACCCACCACCAGCCCTACACCTTACCCTATGCCGTAGCCTACACCTGGCCCGTACACGGGCACTGACCTGTGCTTCAGCACGTAGCCTGACCCTCCCATGTTACCGTAACCTCACCTGTGCCCTAAGCCTTGCCGTTCCCTAACCCTAACCCTAGCCCGGAAATGAAACCCACCACCAGCCCTAAAACGTACCCACAAGCCGTAGCCTACTCCTGGCCCGTACGCTGGCACTGACCCATGCGTCAGCACGTAGCCTAACCCTCCCACGTTTCTGTACCCTCACCTGTGCCCTAAGCCTTGCCGTTCCCTCACCCTCACCCTAGCCCGGAACGGAAACCCACCACCAGCCCTACACCATACGATGCACCGTAGCCTACTCCTGGCCCGTACGCTGTCCCTGACCCGTGCGTCAGCAGGTAGCCAGACCCTCTCACGTTTCTGTACCCTCACATGTGCCCTAAGCCTTGACGTTCCCTATCCCTAAACCCAGCCCGGAACGCAAACCCACCACCAGCCCTACACCTTTCCCTATGCCGTAGCCTACTCCTGGCCCGTACGCTGGCACTGACACATGCGTCATCACGTAGCCTGACCCTCCCACTTTTACGTACCATCACCTTTGCCCTAAGCCTTGCCGTTCCCTTACCCTAACCCTAGCCTGGAACGGAAACCCACCACCCGCCCTACACCTTACCCTATGCCGTAGCCTACTCCTTGCCCGTACCCTGGCACTGACCCGTGCTTCAGCACGTAGCCATACCCTCCCACGTTTCCGTACCCTCACATGTGCCCTAAGCCTTGCCGTTCCCTAACCCTAACCCTAGCCCGGAACGGAAACCCACCACCAGCCCTAAAACTTACCCACAAGCCGTAGACTACTCCTGGCCCGTACGCTGGCACTGACCCGTGTGTCAGCACGTAGCCTGACCCTCCCACGTTTCTCTACCATCACCTGTGCCCTAAGCCTTGCCGTTCCCTCACCCTCACCCTAGCCATGAACAGAAACCCACCAGCAGCCCTACACCTTACCCTACGCCGTAGCCTACCCCAGGCACGTACGCTGGCACTGACACGTGCGTCAGCATGTAGCCTGAACCTCACACGTTTCCGTACCCTCACCTGTGCCCTAAGCCTTGCCATTCCCTAACCCTAACCCTAGTCCGGAACGGAAACCCACCACCAGCCCTACAGCTTACCCCCAAGCCATAGCCTATTCCTGGCCCATACGCTGGCACTGACCCGTGCGTCAGCATGTAGCCTGACTCTCCCACGTTTCCGTACCCTCACCTGTGCCCTAAGCCTTGCCGTTCCCTAACCCTAACCCTAGCCCAGAACGGAAACGCTCCACCAGCCCTACACCTAACCCCCAAGCCGTAGGCTACTCCTGGCCAGTACGCTGGCACTGACTCGTGCATCATCACGTACCCTGACCCTCCCACGTTTCCGTACCCTCACCTGGGCCCTAAGCCTTGCCGTTCCCTAACCCTAACCCTAGACCGGAACCGAAACCCACAACCAGCCCTACACCTTAACCCCAAGCCGTAGCCTACTCCTGGCCCGTACGTTGGCACTGACCTGTGCGTCAGCACGTAGCCTGACCCTCCCACGTTTGTGGACCCTCACCTGTGCCCTAAGCCTTGCCGTTCCCTAACCCTAACCCTAGCACGGAACGGAAACCCACCACAAGCCCTACACCTTTCCCTACGCCGTAGCCTATTCCTGGCTGGTACGCAGGCACTGACCCTTCCATCAGCACGTAGCCTGACCATCCCACGTTTCCGTACCCTCAGCTGTGCCCTAAGCCTTGCCGTTCACTAACCCTAACCCTAGCCCGGAACGGAAACCCACCACCAGCCCTACAACTTACCCCAAAGCCGTAGCCTACTCCTGGCCGGTACGCTGGCACTGACACGTGCGTCAGCACGTAGCCTGACCCTCACACGTTTCCGTACCCTCACCTGTGCCCTAAGCCTTGCCGTTCCCTAACCCTAACCCTAGTCCGGAACGGAAACCCACCACCAGCCCTACAGCTTACCCCCAATCCATAGCCTATTCCTGGCCCGTACGCTGGCACTGACCCGTGCTTCAGCATGTAGCCTGTCCCTCCCACGTTTCCGTACCCTCACCTGTGCCCTAAGCCTTGCCGTTCCCTAACCCTAACCCTAGCCCAGAATGGAAAACCACCACCAGCCCTACACCTTATTGTATGCCGTAGCCTAGTCCTGGCCCGTATGCTGGCACTGACCCGTGCGTCAGCATGTAGCCTGACCCTCCCACGTTTCCTTAACCACACCTGTGCCCTAAGCCTTGCCGTTCCCTAACCCTAACCCTAGCCCGGAACAGAAACCCACCACCAGCCCTATACCTTTCCCTACGCCGTAGCATATTCCTGGCCCGTACACAGGCACTGACCCTTTCATCAGCACGTAGCCTGACCCTCCCAAGTTTCCGTACCCTCACGTGTGCCCAAAGCCTTGCCGTTCCCTAACCCTTACCCTAGCCCGGAACAGAAACCCACCACGAGCCCTAAACCTTACCCACAAGCCGTAGCCTACTCCTGTCCCATACAATGGCACTGACCCGTGCGTCAGCACGTAGCCTGACCCTCCCACTTTTATGTACCCTTACCTGAGCCCTAAGCCTTGCCGTTCCCTAACCCTAAACCTAGCCCGGAACGGAATCCCACCACCAGCCCTACAACTTATCATATACCGTAGCCTACTCCTGCCCGGTACGCTGCCACTGAGCCGTGCATCAGCACATAGCCTGACCCTCCCACGTTTCCGTACCCTCAGCTGTGCCCTACGCGTTGCCGTTCCCTAACCCTATCCCTAGCCCGGAACGGAAACCCACCACCAGCCCTACAACTTAACCCCAAGCCATAGCCTACTCCTGGCCTGTACGGTGGCACTGACCCTTGCGTCAGCATGTAGCCTGACCCTCCCACGTTTCCGTATCCTCACATGTGCCCTAAGTCTTGACGTTCCCTAAACCTAACCCTAGCCCGGAACGCAAACCCACCACCAGCCCTACACCTTTCCCTATGAGGTAGCCTACTCCTGGCCCGTACGCTGGCACTGAACAGTGTGTCATCACGTAGCCTGACCCTCCCACTTTTCCGTACCCTCACCAGTGCCCTAAGCCTTGCCGTTCCCTTACCCTAGCCCTAGCCCGGAACGGAAACCCACCACCAGCCCTACTCATTAGCCTATGCCGTAGCCTTCTCCTTGCCTGTACCCTGGCACTGACCCATGCGTCAGCACGTAGCCAGACACTCCCACGTTTCCGTACCATCACCTGTGCCCTAAGCCTTGCCGTTCCCTAACCCTAACGATAGCCCGGAACGAAAACCCACCACCAGGCCTACACCTTTCCCTACGCTGTAGCCTACTCCTGGCCCGTACGCTGGCACTGACCCGTGCGTCAGCACGTAGCCAGAACCTCCCACGTTTCCGTACCCTCACCTGTGCCCTAAGCCTTGCCGTTCCCTAACCCTAACCCTAACCCGGAACGGAAAACCACCACCATCCCTAAACCTTTCCCTACTGGGTAGCCTACTCCTCGCCCGTACGCTCGCACTGACCCGTGCGTCAGCATGGAGTTTGACCCTCCCACGTTTCCGTACCCTCACCTGGGCCCTAAGCCTTGCCATTCCCTAACACTAACCCTAGCCCGGAACGGAAACCCACCACCAGCCCTACACCTTACCCTATGCCGTAGCCTACACCTGGCCCATACGCGGGCACTGACCTGTGCTTCAGCACGTAGCCTGACCCTCCCACGTTTCCGGACCCTCACCTGTGCCCTAATCCTTGCCGTTCCCTAACCCTAACCCTAGCAATGAACGGAAACCCACCACCAGCCCTACACATTTCCCAACGCCGTAGCCTATTCCTGGCTCGTACGCAGGCACTCACCGTTTCATCAGCACGTAGCCTGACCCTCCCACGTTTCTGTACCCTCACCTGTGCCCTAAGCCTTGCCGTTCACTAACCCTAACCCTAGCCCTGAACGGAAACACACCACCAGCCCTAAATCTTACGCCCAAGCCGTAGCCTACTCCTGGCCGGTACGCTGGCACTGACACGTGCGTCAGCACATAGCCTGACCCTCACACGTTTCCGTACCCTCACCTGTGCCCTACTCCTTGCCGTTTCCTAACCCTAACCCTAGCCCGGAACAGAAACCCACCACCAGCCCTACACTCTACCCTACGCCATAGCCTATTCCTGGCCCGTACGCTGGCACTGACCCGTGCGTCAGCACGTAGCCTGACCCTCACACGTTTCCGTACCCTCACCTGTGCCCTAAGCCTTGCCGTTCCCTAACCGTAACCCTAGTCCGGAACGGAAACCCAACACCTGCCCTACAGCTTACCCCCAAGCCATAGCCTATTCCTGGCCCGTACGCTGGCACTGAACCGTGCGTCAGCATGCAGCCTGACCCTCCCACGTTTCCGTACCCTCACCTATGCCCTAAGCTTTGCCGTTCCCTAACCCTAACCCTAGCCCGGAACGGAAACCCACCACCAGCCCTAAACGTAACCCCCAAGCCGTAGCTTACTCCTGGCCAGTACGCTGGCACTGACCCGAGCATCATCACGTAGCCTGACCCTCCAACGTTTCCGTACCCTCACCTGTGCCCTAAGCCTTGCCGTTCCCTAACCCTAACCGTAGCCCGGAAGGGAAACCCACCACCATCCCTACACCTTACCCCCAAGTCGTAGCCTCCTTCTGGCCCGTACGCTGGCACAGACCCGTGCGTCAGCACGAAGCCTGACACTCCCCCGTTTGTGGACCCTCACCTGTGCCCTAAGCCTTGCCGTTCCCTAACCCTAACCCTAGCCCGGAACGGAAACCCACCTCCAGCCCTACACCTTTCCCTACGCCGTAACGTATTCTTGGCTCATACGCAGGCACTGACCCTTTCATCAGCAAGTAGACTGACCCTACCACGTTTCCGTACCCTCACTTGTGCCCTAAGCCTTGCCGTTCACTAACCCTAACCCTAGCCCGGAACGGAAACCCACCACCAGCCCTACACCTTACTCTATGCCGTAGCCTACACCTGGCCCGTACGCGGGCACTGACCTGTGCTTCAGCACGTAGCCTGACCCTCCCATGTTACCGTATTCTCACCTGTGCCCTAAGCCTTGCCGTTCCCTAACCCTAACCCTAGCGCGGCACGGAATCCCACCACCAGCCCTACACCTTATCGTATGCCGTAGCCTAGACCTGGCCCGTACGCTGGCACTGACCCGTGTGTCAGCATGTAGCCTGACCCTCCCACGTTTCCGTAACCTCACCTGTTCCCTAATCCTTGCCGTTCCCTAACCCGAAAACAAGCCCGGAACAGAAACCCACCACCAGCCCTACACCTTACCCCAAGCCGTAGCTTATTCCTGGCCCGTACACAGGCACTGACCCTTTCATCAGCACGTAGCCTGACCCTCAACGTTTCCGTACCCTCATCTGTGCCCTAAGCCTTGCCGTTCCCTAACCCTAACCCTAGCCCGGAACGGAAACCCAGCACCAGCCCTAAACCATAACCTCCGCCGTAACCTAGTCCTGGCCTGTACGTTGGCACTGACCCTTGCGTCAGCATGTAGCCTGACCCTCCCACGTTTCCGTACCCTCATCTGTGCCCTAAGCCTTGCCGTTCTATAACCCTAGCCCTAGCCCGGAACGGAAACCCACCACCAGACCTACACCTTACCCCCGAGCCGTAGCCTAATCCTGACCCGTTCGGTGGCACTAACCCTAGCATCAGCAAGTACCCTGACCCTCCCAAGTTTCTGTACACTCACCCGTGCCCTAAGCCTTTCCGTTCCGTAACACTAACCCTATCCCGGAACGGAAACCCACCACCAGCCCTACACCTTACCCCCAAGCCGTAGCCTACTCCTGGCCCGTACGCTGGCACTGACCCGTGCGTCAGCACGTAGCCATACCCTCCCAAGTTTCCGTACCCTCACATGTGCCCAAAGCCTTGCCGTTCCCTAACCCTAACTGTAGCCCGGAACGAAAACCCACCACCAGCCCTACACCTTACACTATGCCGTAGCCTAAACCTGGCCCGTACGCTGGCACTGACCCGTGCGTCAGCACGTAGCCTGACTCTCCCACGTTTCCGTACCATCACCTGTGCGCTAAGCCTTGCCGTTCCCTAACCCTAACCCTAACCCGGTACGGAAACCCACCACCATCCCTAAACCTTTCCCTACTGGGTAGCCTACTCCTCGCCCGTACGCTCGCACTGACCCGTGCGTCAGCATGTAGTTTGACCCTCCCACGTTTCCGTACCCTCACCTGGGCCCTAAACCTTGCCATTCCCTAACACTAACCTTACCCCGGAACGGAAACCCATCACCAGCCCTACACCTTACCCTATGCCGTAGCCTACACCTGGCCCATACGCAGGCACTGACCTGTGCTTCAGCACGTAGCCTGACCCTCCCACGTTTGCGGACCCTCACCTGTGCCCTAAGACTTGCCGTTCCCTAACCCTAACCCTAGACCGGAACGGAAACCCGCCACCAGCCCTACACCTTTCCCTACGCCGTAGCCTATTCCTGGCTCGTACGCAGGCACTGACACTTTCATCAGCACTTAGCCTGACCCTCCCACGTTTCTGTACCCTCACCTGTGCCCTAAGCCTTGCCGTTCACTAACCCTAACCCTAGCCCGGAACGGAAACACACCACCAGCCCTACAACTTACCCCCAAGCCGTAGCCTACTCCTGGCCGGTACGCTGGCACTGACACGTGCGTCAGCACGTAGCCTGACCCTCACACGTTTCCGTACCCTCACCTGTGCCCTAAGCCTTGCCGTTTCCTAACCCTAACCCTAGCCCGGAACAGAAACCCACCACCAGCCCTACACTCTACCCTACGCCATAGCTTATTCCTGGCCCGTACGCTGGCACTGAGCCATGCGTCAGCAAGTAGCCTGACCCTCCCACGTTTCCGTACCCTCATCTGTGCCCTAAGCCTTGACGTTCCCTAACCCTAAACCTAGCCCGAAACAGAAAACCACCACAAGCCCTACAAATTACCACCACGCCGTAGCCTACTCCTGGCCCATAGGCTGGCACTGACCCCTGCGTCAAAACGTAGCCTGTCCCTCCCACGTTTCCGTAACCTCACCTGTGCCCTAAGCCTTGCCGTTCCCTAAACCTAACCCTAGCCCGGAAATGAAACCCACCACCAGCCCTAAAACGTACCCACAAGCCGTAGCCTACTCCTGGCCCGTACGCTGGCACTGACCCATGAGTCAGCACGTAGCCTGACCCTCCCACGTTTCTGTACCATAACCTGTGCCCTAAGCCTTGCGGTTCCCTCACCCTCACCCTAGCCCGGAACGGAAAACCACCACCAGCCCTACACATTAACCTACGCCGTAGCCTAGTCCTGGCCTGTACGGTGGCACTGACCCTTGCGTCAGCATGTAGACTGACCCTCCCACGTTTCCGTACCCTCACCTGTGAGCTAAGCCTTGCCGTTCCCTAACCCTAACGGTAGCCCTGAAGGGAAACCCACCACCAGCCCTACACCTTACCCCCAAGCCGTAGCCTACTCCTGGCCCGTACGCTGGCACAGACCCGTGCGTCTGCACGAAGCCTGACCCTCCCACGTTTGTGGACCCTCACCTGTGCCCTAAGCCTTGCCGTTCCCTAACCCTAACCCTAGCCCGGAACGGAAACCCACCACCAGCTCTACACCTTATCGTATGCCGTAGCCTAGTCATGGCCCGTACGCTGGCACTGACCCGTGCGTCAGCATGTAGCCTGACCCTCCCACGTTTCCGTACCCTCATCTGTGACCTAAGCCTTGCCGTTCCCTAACCCTAACCGTAGCCCGGAACAGAAACCCACCACCAGTCATACACATTAACGTACGCCGTAGCCTTGTCCTGGCCTGTACGGTGGCACAGAACCTTGCGTCAGCATGTAGCCTGACCCTCCCACGTTTCCGTACCCTCACCTGTGCCCTAAGCCTTGCCGTTCCGTATCCCTAACCCTAGCCCGGAATGGAAACCAACCACCAGCCCTACAACTTACACCCAAGCCGTAGCCTACTCCTGGCCCGTTCGGTGGCACTAACCCTAGCATCACCAAGTAGCCTGACACTCCCACGTTTCTGTACCCTCACCCGTGCCCTAAGCCTTGCCGTTCCATAACCCTAACCCTAGCCCGGAATGGAAACCCACCACCAGCCCTACACCTTACCCCCAAGACGTAGCCTACTCATGGCCCATATGCTGGCACTGACCCGTGCGTCAGCACGTAGCGTGACCCTCCCACGTTTCCGTACCCTCACCTGTGCCCTAAGACTTGACGTTCCCTAACCATAACCCTAGCCCGGAATGGAAACACACCACCAGCCCTACACCTTACCCTATGCTGTAGCCTACACCTGGCCCGTATGCTGGCACTGACCCGTTCGTCAGCACGTAGCCTGACCCTCCCACGTTTCCGTACCCTCACCTGTGCCCTAAGACTTGCCGTTCCCTAACCCTAACCCTAGCCCGGAACGGAAAGCCACCACCAGCCCTAAAACTTCGCCACAAGCCGTAGCCTACTCCTGGCCCGTACGCTGGCACTGACCCGTGCATCAGCACGTAGCCTGACCCTCCCACTTTTCCGTACCCTCACCTGTGCCCTAAGCCTTGCCGTTCCCTAACCCTAACCCTAGCCCGGAACGGAAACCCACCACCAGCCCTACACCATACGATGCACCGTAGCCTACTCCTGGCCCGTACGCTGTCCCTGACCCGTGCGTCAGCAGGTAGCCAGACCCTCTCACGTTTCTGTACCCTCACATGTGCCCTAAGCCTTGACGTTCCCTATCCCTAAACCCAGCCCGGAACGCAAACCCACCACCAGCCCTACACCTTTCCCTATGCCGTAGCCTACTCCTGGCCCGTACGCTGGCACTGACACATGCGTCATCACGTAGCCTGACCCTCCCACTTTTACGTACCATCACCTTTGCCCTAAGCCTTGCCGTTCCCTTACCCTAACCCTAGCCTGGAACGGAAACCCACCACCCGCCCTACACCTTACCCTATGCCGTAGCCTACTCCTTGCCCGTACCCTGGCACTGACCCGTGCTTCAGCACGTAGCCATACCCTCCCACGTTTCCGTACCCTCACATGTGCCCTAAGCCTTGCCGTTCCCTAACCCTAACCCTAGCCCGGAACGGAAACCCACCACCAGCCCTAAAACTTACCCACAAGCCGTAGACTACTCCTGGCCCGTACGCTGGCACTGACCCGTGTGTCAGCACGTAGCCTGACCCTCCCACGTTTCTCTACCATCACCTGTGCCCTAAGCCTTGCCGTTCCCTCACCCTCACCCTAGCCATGAACAGAAACCCACCAGCAGCCCTACACCTTACCCTACGCCGTAGCCTACCCCAGGCACGTACGCTGGCACTGACACGTGCGTCAGCATGTAGCCTGAACCTCACACGTTTCCGTACCCTCACCTGTGCCCTAAGCCTTGCCATTCCCTAACCCTAACCCTAGTCCGGAACGGAAACCCACCACCAGCCCTACAGCTTACCCCCAAGCCATAGCCTATTCCTGGCCCATACGCTGGCACTGACCCGTGCGTCAGCATGTAGCCTGACTCTCCCACGTTTCCGTACCCTCACCTGTGCCCTAAGCCTTGCCGTTCCCTAACCCTAACCCTAGCCCAGAACGGAAACGCTCCACCAGCCCTACACCTAACCCCCAAGCCGTAGGCTACTCCTGGCCAGTACGCTGGCACTGACTCGTGCATCATCACGTACCCTGACCCTCCCACGTTTCCGTACCCTCACCTGGGCCCTAAGCCTTGCCGTTCCCTAACCCTAACCCTAGACCGGAACCGAAACCCACAACCAGCCCTACACCTTAACCCCAAGCCGTAGCCTACTCCTGGCCCGTACGTTGGCACTGACCTGTGCGTCAGCACGTAGCCTGACCCTCCCACGTTTGTGGACCCTCACCTGTGCCCTAAGCCTTGCCGTTCCCTAACCCTAACCCTAGCACGGAACGGAAACCCACCACAAGCCCTACACCTTTCCCTACGCCGTAGCCTATTCCTGGCTGGTACGCAGGCACTGACCCTTTCATCAGCACGTAGCCTGACCATCCCACGTTTCCGTACCCTCAGCTGTGCCCTAAGCCTTGCCGTTCACTAACCCTAACCCTAGCCCGGAACGGAAACCCACCACCAGCCCTACAACTTACCCCAAAGCCGTAGCCTACTCCTGGCCGGTACGCTGGCACTGACACGTGCGTCAGCACGTAGCCTGACCCTCACACGTTTCCGTACCCTCACCTGTGCCCTAAGCCTTGCCGTTCCCTAACCCTAACCCTAGTCCGGAACGGAAACCCACCACCAGCCCTACAGCTTACCCCCAATCCATAGCCTATTCCTGGCCCGTACGCTGGCACTGACCCGTGCTTCAGCATGTAGCCTGTCCCTCCCACGTTTCCGTACCCTCACCTGTGCCCTAAGCCTTGCCGTTCCCTAACCCTAACCCTAGCCCAGAATGGAAAACCACCACCAGCCCTACACCTTATTGTATGCCGTAGCCTAGTCCTGGCCCGTATGCTGGCACTGACCCGTGCGTCAGCATGTAGCCTGACCCTCCCACGTTTCCTTAACCACACCTGTGCCCTAAGCCTTGCCGTTCCCTAACCCTAACCCTAGCCCGGAACAGAAACCCACCACCAGCCCTATACCTTTCCCTACGCCGTAGCATATTCCTGGCCCGTACACAGGCACTGACCCTTTCATCAGCACGTAGCCTGACCCTCCCAAGTTTCCGTACCCTCACGTGTGCCCAAAGCCTTGCCGTTCCCTAACCCTTACCCTAGCCCGGAACAGAAACCCACCACGAGCCCTAAACCTTACCCACAAGCCGTAGCCTACTCCTGTCCCATACAATGGCACTGACCCGTGCGTCAGCACGTAGCCTGACCCTCCCACTTTTATGTACCCTTACCTGAGCCCTAAGCCTTGCCGTTCCCTAACCCTAAACCTAGCCCGGAACGGAATCCCACCACCAGCCCTACAACTTATCATATACCGTAGCCTACTCCTGCCCGGTACGCTGCCACTGAGCCGTGCATCAGCACATAGCCTGACCCTCCCACGTTTCCGTACCCTCAGCTGTGCCCTACGCGTTGCCGTTCCCTAACCCTATCCCTAGCCCGGAACGGAAACCCACCACCAGCCCTACAACTTAACCCCAAGCCATAGCCTACTCCTGGCCTGTACGGTGGCACTGACCCTTGCGTCAGCATGTAGCCTGACCCTCCCACGTTTCCGTATCCTCACATGTGCCCTAAGTCTTGACGTTCCCTAAACCTAACCCTAGCCCGGAACGCAAACCCACCACCAGCCCTACACCTTTCCCTATGAGGTAGCCTACTCCTGGCCCGTACGCTGGCACTGAACAGTGTGTCATCACGTAGCCTGACCCTCCCACTTTTCCGTACCCTCACCAGTGCCCTAAGCCTTGCCGTTCCCTTACCCTAGCCCTAGCCCGGAACGGAAACCCACCACCAGCCCTACTCATTAGCCTATGCCGTAGCCTTCTCCTTGCCTGTACCCTGGCACTGACCCATGCGTCAGCACGTAGCCAGACACTCCCACGTTTCCGTACCATCACCTGTGCCCTAAGCCTTGCCGTTCCCTAACCCTAACGATAGCCCGGAACGAAAACCCACCACCAGGCCTACACCTTTCCCTACGCTGTAGCCTACTCCTGGCCCGTACGCTGGCACTGACCCGTGCGTCAGCACGTAGCCAGAACCTCCCACGTTTCCGTACCCTCACCTGTGCCCTAAGCCTTGCCGTTCCCTAACCCTAACCCTAACCCGGAACGGAAAACCACCACCATCCCTAAACCTTTCCCTACTGGGTAGCCTACTCCTCGCCCGTACGCTCGCACTGACCCGTGCGTCAGCATGGAGTTTGACCCTCCCACGTTTCCGTACCCTCACCTGGGCCCTAAGCCTTGCCATTCCCTAACACTAACCCTAGCCCGGAACGGAAACCCACCACCAGCCCTACACCTTACCCTATGCCGTAGCCTACACCTGGCCCATACGCGGGCACTGACCTGTGCTTCAGCACGTAGCCTGACCCTCCCACGTTTCCGGACCCTCACCTGTGCCCTAATCCTTGCCGTTCCCTAACCCTAACCCTAGCAATGAACGGAAACCCACCACCAGCCCTACACATTTCCCAACGCCGTAGCCTATTCCTGGCTCGTACGCAGGCACTCACCGTTTCATCAGCACGTAGCCTGACCCTCCCACGTTTCTGTACCCTCACCTGTGCCCTAAGCCTTGCCGTTCACTAACCCTAACCCTAGCCCTGAACGGAAACACACCACCAGCCCTAAATCTTACGCCCAAGCCGTAGCCTACTCCTGGCCGGTACGCTGGCACTGACACGTGCGTCAGCACATAGCCTGACCCTCACACGTTTCCGTACCCTCACCTGTGCCCTACTCCTTGCCGTTTCCTAACCCTAACCCTAGCCCGGAACAGAAACCCACCACCAGCCCTACACTCTACCCTACGCCATAGCCTATTCCTGGCCCGTACGCTGGCACTGACCCGTGCGTCAGCACGTAGCCTGACCCTCACACGTTTCCGTACCCTCACCTGTGCCCTAAGCCTTGCCGTTCCCTAACCGTAACCCTAGTCCGGAACGGAAACCCAACACCTGCCCTACAGCTTACCCCCAAGCCATAGCCTATTCCTGGCCCGTACGCTGGCACTGAACCGTGCGTCAGCATGCAGCCTGACCCTCCCACGTTTCCGTACCCTCACCTATGCCCTAAGCTTTGCCGTTCCCTAACCCTAACCCTAGCCCGGAACGGAAACCCACCACCAGCCCTAAACGTAACCCCCAAGCCGTAGCTTACTCCTGGCCAGTACGCTGGCACTGACCCGAGCATCATCACGTAGCCTGACCCTCCAACGTTTCCGTACCCTCACCTGTGCCCTAAGCCTTGCCGTTCCCTAACCCTAACCGTAGCCCGGAAGGGAAACCCACCACCATCCCTACACCTTACCCCCAAGTCGTAGCCTCCTTCTGGCCCGTACGCTGGCACAGACCCGTGCGTCAGCACGAAGCCTGACACTCCCCCGTTTGTGGACCCTCACCTGTGCCCTAAGCCTTGCCGTTCCCTAACCCTAACCCTAGCCCGGAACGGAAACCCACCTCCAGCCCTACACCTTTCCCTACGCCGTAACGTATTCTTGGCTCATACGCAGGCACTGACCCTTTCATCAGCAAGTAGACTGACCCTACCACGTTTCCGTACCCTCACTTGTGCCCTAAGCCTTGCCGTTCACTAACCCTAACCCTAGCCCGGAACGGAAACCCACCACCAGCCCTACACCTTACTCTATGCCGTAGCCTACACCTGGCCCGTACGCGGGCACTGACCTGTGCTTCAGCACGTAGCCTGACCCTCCCATGTTACCGTATTCTCACCTGTGCCCTAAGCCTTGCCGTTCCCTAACCCTAACCCTAGCGCGGCACGGAATCCCACCACCAGCCCTACACCTTATCGTATGCCGTAGCCTAGACCTGGCCCGTACGCTGGCACTGACCCGTGTGTCAGCATGTAGCCTGACCCTCCCACGTTTCCGTAACCTCACCTGTTCCCTAATCCTTGCCGTTCCCTAACCCGAAAACAAGCCCGGAACAGAAACCCACCACCAGCCCTACACCTTACCCCAAGCCGTAGCTTATTCCTGGCCCGTACACAGGCACTGACCCTTTCATCAGCACGTAGCCTGACCCTCAACGTTTCCGTACCCTCATCTGTGCCCTAAGCCTTGCCGTTCCCTAACCCTAACCCTAGCCCGGAACGGAAACCCAGCACCAGCCCTAAACCATAACCTCCGCCGTAACCTAGTCCTGGCCTGTACGTTGGCACTGACCCTTGCGTCAGCATGTAGCCTGACCCTCCCACGTTTCCGTACCCTCATCTGTGCCCTAAGCCTTGCCGTTCTATAACCCTAGCCCTAGCCCGGAACGGAAACCCACCACCAGACCTACACCTTACCCCCGAGCCGTAGCCTAATCCTGACCCGTTCGGTGGCACTAACCCTAGCATCAGCAAGTACCCTGACCCTCCCAAGTTTCTGTACACTCACCCGTGCCCTAAGCCTTTCCGTTCCGTAACACTAACCCTATCCCGGAACGGAAACCCACCACCAGCCCTACACCTTACCCCCAAGCCGTAGCCTACTCCTGGCCCGTACGCTGGCACTGACCCGTGCGTCAGCACGTAGCCATACCCTCCCAAGTTTCCGTACCCTCACATGTGCCCAAAGCCTTGCCGTTCCCTAACCCTAACTGTAGCCCGGAACGAAAACCCACCACCAGCCCTACACCTTACACTACGCCGTAGCCTAAACCTGGCCCGTACGCTGGCACTGACCCGTGCGTCAGCACGTAGCCTGACCCTCCCACGTTTCCGTACCATCACCTGTGCGCTAAGCCTTGCCGTTCCCTAACCCTAACCCTAACCCGGTACGGAAACCCACCACCATCCCTAAACCTTTCCCTACTGGGTAGCCTACTCCTCGCCCGTACGCTCGCACTGACCCGTGCGTCAGCATGTAGTTTGACCCTCCCACGTTTCCGTACCCTCACCTGGGCCCTAAACCTTGCCATTCCCTAACACTAACCTTACCCCGGAACGGAAACCCATCACCAGCCCTACACCTTACCCTATGCCGTAGCCTACACCTGGCCCATACGCAGGCACTGACCTGTGCTTCAGCACGTAGCCTGACCCTCCCACGTTTGCGGACCCTCACCTGTGCCCTAAGACTTGCCGTTCCCTAACCCTAACCCTAGACCGGAACGGAAACCCGCCACCAGCCCTACACCTTTCCCTACGCCGTAGCCTATTCCTGGCTCGTACGCAGGCACTGACACTTTCATCAGCACTTAGCCTGACCCTCCCACGTTTCTGTACCCTCACCTGTGCCCTAAGCCTTGCCGTTCACTAACCCTAACCCTAGCCCGGAGCGGAAACACACCACCAGCCCTACAACTTACCCCCAAGCCGTAGCCTACTCCTGGCCGGTACGCTGGCACTGACACGTGCGTCAGCACGTAGCCTGACCCTCACACGTTTCCGTACCCTCACCTGTGCCCTAAGCCTTGCCGTTTCCTAACCCTAACCCTAGCCCGGAACAGAAACCCACCACCAGCCCTACACTCTACCCTACGCCATAGCTTATTCCTGGCCCGTACGCTGGCACTGAGCCATGCGTCAGCAAGTAGCCTGACCCTCCCACGTTTCCGTACCCTCATCTGTGCCCTAAGCCTTGACGTTCCCTAACCCTAAACCTAGCCCGAAACAGAAAACCACCACAAGCCCTACAAATTACCACCACGCCGTAGCCTACTCCTGGCCCATAGGCTGGCACTGACCCCTGCGTCAAAACGTAGCCTGTCCCTCCCACGTTTCCGTAACCTCACCTGTGCCCTAAGCCTTGCCGTTCCCTAAACCTAACCCTAGCCCGGAAATGAAACCCACCACCAGCCCTAAAACGTACCCACAAGCCGTAGCCTACTCCTGGCCCGTACGCTGGCACTGACCCATGAGTCAGCACGTAGCCTGACCCTCCCACGTTTCTGTACCATAACCTGTGCCCTAAGCCTTGCGGTTCCCTCACCCTCACCCTAGCCCGGAACGGAAAACCACCACCAGCCCTACACATTAACCTACGCCGTAGCCTAGTCCTGGCCTGTACGGTGGCACTGACCCTTGCGTCAGCATGTAGACTGACCCTCCCACGTTTCCGTACCCTCACCTGTGAGCTAAGCCTTGCCGTTCCCTAACCCTAACGGTAGCCCTGAAGGGAAACCCACCACCAGCCCTACACCTTACCCCCAAGCCGTAGCCTACTCCTGGCCCGTACGCTGGCACAGACCCGTGCGTCTGCACGAAGCCTGACCCTCCCACGTTTGTGGACCCTCACCTGTGCCCTAAGCCTTGCCGTTCCCTAACCCTAACCCTAGCCCGGAACGGAAACCCACCACCAGCTCTACACCTTATCGTATGCCGTAGCCTAGTCATGGCCCGTACGCTGGCACTGACCCGTGCGTCAGCATGTAGCCTGACCCTCCCACGTTTCTGTACCCTCATCTGTGACCTAAGCCTTGCCGTTCCCTAACCCTAACCGTAGCCCGGAACAGAAACCCACCACCAGTCATACACATTAACGTACGCCGTAGCCTTGTCCTGGCCTGTACGGTGGCACAGAACCTTGCGTCAGCATGTAGCCTGACCCTCCCACGTTTCCGTACCCTCACCTGTGCCCTAAGCCTTGCCGTTCCGTATCCCTAACCCTAGCCCGGAATGGAAACCAACCACCAGCCCTACAACTTACACCCAAGCCGTAGCCTACTCCTGGCCCGTTCGGTGGCACTAACCCTAGCATCACCAAGTAGCCTGACACTCCCACGTTTCTGTACCCTCACCCGTGCCCTAAGCCTTGCCGTTCCATAACCCTAACCCTAGCCCGGAATGGAAACCCACCACCAGCCCTACACCTTACCCCCAAGACGTAGCCTACTCATGGCCCATATGCTGGCACTGACCCGTGCGTCAGCACGTAGCGTGACCCTCCCACGTTTCCGTACCCTCACCTGTGCCCTAAGACTTGACGTTCCCTAACCATAACCCTAGCCCGGAATGGAAACACACCACCAGCCCTACACCTTACCCTATGCTGTAGCCTACACCTGGCCCGTATGCTGGCACTGACCCGTTCGTCAGCACGTAGCCTGACCCTCCCACGTTTCCGTACCCTCACCTGTGCCCTAAGACTTGCCGTTACCTAACCCTAACCCTAGCACGGAACGGAAAGACACCACCAGCCCTAAAACTTAGCCACAAGCCGTAGCCTACTCCTGGCCCGTATGCTGGCACTGACCCGTGCATCAGCACGTAGCCTGACCCTCCCACTTTTCCGTACCCTCACCTGTGCCCTAAGCCTTGCCGTTCCCTAACCCTAACCCTAGCCCGGAACGGAAACCCACCACCAGCCCTACACCATACGCTACACCGTAGCCTACTCCTGGCCCGTACGCTGGCACTGACCCGTGCGTCAGCATGTAGCCTGACCCTCTCACGTTTCCGTGCCCTCACATGTGCCCTAAGCCTTGACGTTCCCTATCCCTAAACCCAGCCCGGAACGCAAACCCACCACCAGCCCTACACATTTCCCTACGCCGTAGCCTACTCCTGGCCCGTACGCTGGCACTGACCCGTGCGTCATCACGTAGCCTGACCCTCCCACTTTTCCGTACCCTCACCTGTGCCCTAAGCCTTGCCGTTCCCTTACCCTAACCCTAGCCCGGAACGGAAACCCACCACCCGCCCTACACCTTACCCTATACCGTAGCCTACTCCTTGCCCGTACCCTGGCACTGACCCGTGCTTCAGCACGTAGGCATACCCTCCCACGTTTCTGTACCCTCACATGTGCCCTAAGCCTTGCCGTTCCCTAACCCTAACCCTAGCCCGGAACGGAAACCCACCACCAGCCCTAAAACTTACGCACAAGCCGTAGACTACACCTGGCCCGTACGCTGGCACGGACCCGTGCATCATCACGTACCCTGACCCTCCCACGTTTCCGTACCCACACCTGGGCCCTAAGCCTTGCCGTTCCCTAACCCTAACCCTAGCCCGGAACGGAAAACCACCACCAGCCCTACACCTTAACCCCAAGCCGTAGCCTACTCCTGGCCCGTATGTTGGCACTGACACGTGCGTCAGCACGTAGCCTGACCCTCCCACGTTTGCGGACCCTCACCTCTGCCCTAAGCCTTGCCATTCCCTAACCCTAACCCTAGCCCGGAACGGAAACCCACCACAAGCCCTACACCGTTCCCTACGCTGTAGCCTATTCCTGGCTCGTACGCAGGCACTGACCCTTTCATCAGCATGTAGCCTGACCATCCCATGTTTCCGTACCCTCAGCTGTGCCCTAAGCCTTGCCGTTCACTAACCCTAAACCTAGCCCGGAACGGAAAACCACCACCAGCCCTACACCTTACCCCAAAGCCGTAGCCTACTCCTGGCCGGTACGCTGGCACTGAAACGTGCGTCAGCACGTAGCCTGACCCTCACACGTTTCCGTACCCTCACCTGTGCCCTAAGTCTTGCCGTTCCCTAACCCTAACCTTAGCCTGGAACAGAAACCCACCACCAGCCCTACACTCTACCCTACGCCATAGCCTATTCCTGGCCCGTACGCTGGCACAGACCCGTGCGTCAGCACGTAGCCTGACCCTCCCACGTTTCCGTACCCTCATCTGTGCCCTAAGCCTTGACGTTCCCTAACCCTAACCCTAGCCCGGTACAGAAACCCACCAACAGCCCTACAACTTACCACAATGCCGTAGCCTACTCCTGGCCCATATGCTGGCACTGACCCGTGCGTCAGCACGTAGCCTGACCCACCCACGTTTCCATAACCTCACATGTGCCCTAAGCCTTGCCATTCCCTAACCCTAACCCTAGCCCGGAACGGAAAACCACCACCAGCCCTACACCTTACTCTATGCCGTAGACTACACCTGGCCCGTACGCGGGCACTGACCTGTGCTTCAGCACGTAGCCTGACCCTCCAATGTTACTGTACCCTCACGCGTGCCCTAAGCCTTGCCGTTCCCTAACCCTAACCCGAGCCCGGCATGGAATCACACCACCAGCGCTACACCTTATCGTATGCCGTAGCCTAGTCCTGGCCCGTATGCTGGCACTGACCCGTGCGTCAGCATGTAGCCTGACCCTCCCACGTTTCTGTACCCTCACCTGTGCCCTAAGCCTTGTCGTTCCCTAACCCTAACCCTAGTCCGGAACGGAAACCCACCACGAGCCCTACAGCTTACCCCCAATCCATCGCCTATTCCTGGCCCGTACGCTGGCACTGACCCGTGCTTCAGCATGTAGCCTGTCCCTCCCACGTTTCCGTACCCTCACCTGTGCCCTAAGCCTTGCCGTTCGCTAACCCTATCCCTAGCCCGGAACGGAAAACCACCACCAGCCCTACACCTTATTGTATGCCGTAGCCTAGTCCTGGCCCGTATGCTGGCACTGACCTGTGCGTCAGCATGTAGCCTGACCCTCCCACGTTTCCTTAACCACACCTGTGCCCTAAGCCTTGCCGTTCCCTAACCCTAACCCTAGCCCGGAACAGAAACCCACCACCAGCCCTATACCTTTCCCTACGCCGTAGCATATTCCTGGCCCGTACACAGGCACTGACCCTTTCATCAGCACGTAGCCTGACCCTCCCACGTTTCCGTACCCTCACGTGTGCCCAAAGCCTTGCCGTTCCCTAACCCTTACCCTAGTCCGGAAGAGAAACCCACCACGAGCCCTAAACCTTACCCACAAGCCGTAGCCTACTCCTGTCCCATACAATGGCACTGACCCGTGCGTCAGCACGTAGCCTGACCCTCCCACTTTTATGTACCCTTACCTGAGCCCTAAGCCTTGCCGTTCCCTAACCCTAACCCTAGCCCGGAACGGAATCCCACCACCAGCCCTACACCTTACCATATACCGTAGCCTACTCCTGCCCGGTACGCTGCCACTGAGCCGTGCATCAGCACGTAGCCTGACCCTCCCACGTTTCCGTACCCTCAGCTGTGCCCTACGCCTTGCCGTTCCCTAACCCTATCCCTAGCCCGGAACGGAAAACCACCACCAGCCCTACAACTTAACCCCAAGCCATAGCCTACTCTTGGCCTGTACGGTGGCACTGACCCTTGCGTCAGCATGTAGCCTGACCCTCCCACGTTTCCGTACCCTCACATGTGCCCTAAGTCTTGACGTTCCATAAACCTAACCCTAGCCCGGAACGCAAACCCACCACCAGCCCTACACCTTTCCCTATGCCGTAGCCTACTCCTGGCCCGTACGCTGGCACTGAACCGTGCGTCATCACGTAGCCTGACCCTCCCACTTTTCCGTACCCTCACCAGTGCCCTAAGCCTTGCCGTTCCCTTACCCTAGCCCTAGCCCGGAATGGAAACCCACCACCAGCCCTACTCATTAGCCTATGCCGTAGCCTTCTCCTTGCCTGTATCCTGGCACTGACCCATGCGTCAGCACGTAGCCAGACCCTCCCACGTTTCCGTACCATCACCTGTGCCCTAAGCCTTGCCGTTCCCTAACCCTAACCATAGCCCGGAACGAAAACCCACCACCAGGCCTACACCTTTCCCTACGCTGTAGCCTACTCCTGGCCCGTACGCTGGCACTGACCCGTGCGTCAGCACGTAGCCAGAACCTCCCACGTTTCCGTACCCTCACCTGTGCCCTAAGCCTTGCCGTTCCCTAACCCTAACCCTAACCCGGAATGGAAAACCACCACCATCCCTAAACCTTTCCCTACTGGGTAGCCTACTCCTCGCCCGTACGCTCGAACTGACCCGTGTGTCAGCATGGAGTTTGACCCTCCCACGTTTCCGTACCCTCACCTGGGCCCTAAGCCTTGCCATTCCCTAACACTAACCCTAGCCCGGAACGGAAACCCACCACCCGCCCTACACCTTACCCTATGCCGTAGCCTACTCCTTGCCCGTACCCTGGCACTGACCCGTGCTTCAGCACGTAGGCATACCCTCCCACGTTTCTGTACCCTCACATGTGCCCTAAGCCTTGCCATTCCCTAACCCTAACCCTAGCCCTGAACGGAAACCCACCACCAGCCCTAAAACTTACGCACAAGCCGTAGACTACTCCTGGCCCGTACGCTGGCACTGACCCGTGCGTCAGCACGTAGCCTGACCCTCCCACGTTTCTCTACCATCACCTGTGCCCTAAGCCTTGCCGTTCCCTCACCCTCACCCTAGCCATGAACAGAAACCCACCAGCAGCCCTACACCTTACCCTACACCGTAGCCTACCCCTGGCACGTACGCTGGCACTGACACGTGCGTCAGCATGTAGCCTGAACCTCACACGTTTCCGTACCCTCACCTGTGCCCTAAGCCTTGCCATTCCCTAACCCTAACCCTAGTCCGGAACGGAAACCCACCACCAGCCCTACAGCTTACCCCCAAGCCATAGCCTATTCCTGGCCTATACGCTGGCACTGACCCGTGCGTCAGCATGTAGCCTGACCCTCCCACGTTTCCGTACCCTCACCTGTGCCCTAAGTCTTGCCGTTCCCTAACCCTAACCCTAGCCCAGAACGGAAATCCACCACCAGCCCTACACCTTAACCCCAAGCCGTAGCCTACTCCTGGCCCGTACGTTGGCACTGACCCGTGCGTCAGCACGTAGCCTGACCCTCCCAAGTTTGCGGACCCTCACCTGTGCCCTAAGCCTTGCCATTCCCTAACCCTAACCCTAGCCCGGAACGGAAACCCACCACAAGCCCTACACCGTTCCCTACGCTGTAGCCTATTCCTGGCTCGTACGCAGGCACTGACCCTTTCATCAGCACGTAGCCTGACCATCCCACGTTTCCGTACCCTCAGCTGTGCCCTAAGCCTTGCCGTTCACTAACCCTAAACCTAGCCCGGAACGGAAACCCACCACCAGCCCTACACCTTACCCCAAAGCCGTAGCCTACTCCTGGCCGGTACGCTGGCACTGACACGTGCGTCAGAACGTAGCCTGACCCTCACACGTTTCCGTACCCTCACCTGTGCACTAAGCCTTACCGTTCCCTAACCCTAACCTTAGCCCGGAACAGAAACCCACCACCAGCCCTACACTCTACCCTACGCCATAGCCTATTCCTGGCCCGTACGCTGGCACTGACCCGTGCGTCAGCACGTAGCCTGACCCTCCCACGTTTCCGTACCCTCACCTGTGCCCTAAGCCTTGACGTTTCCTAACCCTAACCCTAGCCCGGTACAGAAACCCACCAACAGCCCTACAACTTACCACAATGCCGTAGCCTACTCCTGGCCCATATGCTGGCACTGACCCGTGCGTCAGCACGTAGCCTGACCCACCCACGTTTCCATAACCTCACATGTGCCCTAAGCCTTGCCATTCCCTAACCCTAACCCTAGCCCTGAACGGAAAACCACCACCAGCCCTACACCTTACTCTATGCCATAGACTACACCTGGCCCGTACTCGGGCACTGACCTGTGCTTCAGCACGTAGCCTGACCCTCCAATGTTACTGTACCCTCACGCGTGCCCTAAGCCTTGCCGTTCCCTAACCCTAACCCGATCCCTGCACGGAATCCCACCACCAGCCCTACACCTTATCGTATGCCGTAGCCTAGTCCTGGGCCGTACGCTGGCACTGACCCGTGCGTCAGCATGTAGCCTGACCCTCCCACGTTTCTGTACCCTCACCTGTGCCCTAAGCCTTGCCATTCCCTAACCCTAATCCTAGCCCGGAACAGAAACCCACCACAATCCCTACACCTTACCATACGCCGTAGCCTACTCCTGGCCCGTACGCTGGCACTGACCCGTGAGTCAGCACGTAGTCTGACCCTCCCACGTTTCCGTACACTCACCTGTGCCCTAAGACTTGCCGTTCCCTCACCCTAACCCTAGCCATGAACGGAAACCCACCAGCATCCCTAAACTTTACCCTATACCATAGCCTACTCCTGGCCCGTACGCTGGCACTGACCCGTGCGTCAGCACGTAGCCTGACCCTCACACGTTTCCGTACCCTCACCTGTGCCCTAAGCCTTGTCGTTCCCTAACCCTAACCCTAGTCCGGAACGGAAACCCACTACCAGCCCTACAGCTTACCCCCAATCCATAGCCTATTCCTGGCCCGTACGCTGGCACTGTCCCGTGCTTCAGCATGTAGCCTGTCCCTCCCACGTTTCCGTACCCTCACCTGTGCCCTAAGCCTTGCCGTTCCCTAACCCTAACCCTAGCCCGGAACGGAAAACCACCACCAGCCCTACACCTTATTGTATGCCGTAGCCTAGTCCTGGCCCGTATGCTGGCACTGACCTGTGCGACAGCATGTAGCCTGACCCTCCCACGTTTCCTTAACCACACCTGTGCCCTAAGCCTTGCCGTTCCCTAACCCTAACCCTAGCCCGGAATAGAAACCCACCACCAGCCCTATACCTTTCCCTACGCCGTAGCATATTCCTGGCCCGTACACAGGCACTGACCCTTTCATCAGCACGTAGCCTGACCCTCCCAAGTTTCCGTACCCTCACGTGTGCCCAAAGCCTTGCCGTTCCCTAACCCTTACCCTAGCCCGGAACAGAAACCCACCACGAGCCCTAAACCTTACCCACAAGCCGTAGCCTACTCCTGTCCCATACAATGGCACTGACCCGTGCGTCAGCACGTAGCCTGACCCTCCCACTTTTATGTACCCTTACCTGAGCCCTAAGCCTTGCCGTTCCCTAACCCTAACCCTAGCCCGGAACGGAATCCCACCACCAGCCCTACAACTTACCATATACCGTAGCCTACTCCTGCCCGGTACGCTGCCACTGAGCCGTGCATCAGCACGTAGCCTGACCCTCCCACGTTTCCGTACCCTCAGCTGTGCCCTACGCCTTGCCGTTCCCTAACCCTATCCCTAGCCCGGAACGGAAACCCACCACCAGCCCTACAACTTAACCCCAAGCCATAGCCTACTCCTGGCCTGTACGGTGGCACTGACCCTTGCGTCAGCATGTAGCCTGACCCTCCCACGTTTCCGTACCCTCACATGTGCCCTAAGTCTTGACGTTCCATAAACCTAACCCTAGCCCGGAACGCAAACCCACCACCAGCCCTACACCTTTCCCTATGCCGTAGCCTACTCCTGGCCCGTACGCTGGCACTGAACCGTGCGTCATCACGTAGCCTGACCCTCCCACTTTTCCGTACCCTCACCAGTGCCCTAAGCCTTGCCGTTCCCTTACCCTAGCCCTAGCCCGGAACGGAAACCCACCACCAGCCCTACTCCTTAGCCTATGCCGTAGCCTTCTCCTTGCCTGTACCCTGGCACTGACCCATGCGTCAGCACGTAGCCAGACCCTCCCACGTTTCCGTACCATCACCTGTGCCCTAAGCCTTGCCGTTCCCTAACCCTAACCATAGCCCAGAACGAAAACCCACCACCAGGCCTACACCTTTCCCTACGCTGTAGCCTACTCCTGGCCCGTACGCTGGCACTGACCCGTGCGTCAGCACGTAGCCAGAACCTCCCACGTTTCCGTACCCTCACCTGTGCCCTAAGCCTTGCCGTTCCCTAACCCTAACCCTAACCCGGAACGGAAAACCACCACCATCCCTAAACCTTTCCCTACTGGGTAGCCTACTCCTCGCCCGTACGCTCGCACTGACCCGTGCGTCAGCATGGAGTTTGACCCTCCCACGTTTCCGTACCCTCACCTGGGCCCTAAGCCTTGCCATTCCCTAACACTAACCCTAGCCCGGAACGGAAACCCACCACCAGCCCTACACCTTACCCTATGCCGTAGCCTACACCTGGCCCATACGCGGGCACTGACCTGTGCTTCAGCACGTAGCCTGACCCTCCCACGTTTGCGGACCCTCACCTGTGCCCTAAGCCTTGCCGTTCCCTAACCCTAACCCTAGCCCGGAACGGAAACCCAGCACCAGCCCTAAACCTTAACCTCCGCCGTAGCCTACTCCTGGCCTGTACGTTGGCACTGACCCTTGCGTCAGCATGTAGCCTGACCCTCCCACGTTTCCGTACCCTCATCTGTGCCCTAAGCCTTGCCGTTCCGTAACCCTAACCCTAGCCCGGAACGGAAACCCACCACCAGCCCTACAACTTACCCCCAAGCCGTAGCCTACTCCTGGCCCGTACGCTGGCACTGACCCGTGCGTCAGCAAGTAGCCTGACCCTCCCAAGTTTCTGTACACTCACCCGTGCCCTAAGCCTTGCCGTTCCGTAACACTAACCCTAGCCCGGAACGGAAACCCACCACCAGCCCTACACCTTACCCCCAAGCCGTAGCCTACTCCTGGCCGGTACGCTGGCACTGACACGTGCGTCAGCACGTAGCCTGACCCTCACACGTTTCCGTACCCTCACCTGTGCCCTAAGCCTTGCCGTTTCCTAACCCTAACCCTAGCCCGGAACAGAAACCCACCACCAGCCCTACACTCTACCCTACGACATAGCTTATTCCCGGCCCGTACGCTGGCACTGAGCCGTGCGTCAGCAAGTAGCCTGACCCTCCCACGTTTCCGTACCCTCACCTGTGCCCTAAGCCTTGACGTTCCCTAACCCTAAACCTAGCACGAAACAGAAAACCAGCACAAGCCCTACAAATTACCACCACGCCGTAGCCTACTCCTGGCCCATAGGCTGGCACTGACACCTGCGTCAAAACGTAGCCTGTCTCTCCAACGTTTCCGTACCCTCACCTGTGCCCTAAGCCTTGCCGTTCCGTAACCCTAACCCTAGCCCGGAACGGAAACCCACCACCAGCCCTACAACTTACCCCCAAGCCGTAGCCTACTCCTGGACCGTTCGGTGGCACTAACCTTAGCATCAGCAAGTAGCCTGACCCTCCCACGTTTCTGTACCCTCACCCGTGCCCTAAGCCTTGCCGTTCCATAACCCTAACGCTAGCCCGGAACGGAAAGACACCACCAGCCCTAAAACTTAGCCACAAGCCGTAGCCTACTCCTGGCCCGTACGCTGGCACTGACCCGTGCATCAGCACGTAGCCTGACCCTCCCACTTTTCCGTACCCTCACCTGTGCCCTAAGCCTTGACGTTCCCTAACCCTAACCCTAGCCCGGAACGGAAACCCACCACCAGCCCTACACCATACGCTACACCGTAGCCTACTCCTGGCCCGTACGCTGGCACTGACCCGTGCGTCAGCATGTAGCCTGACCCTCTCACGTTTCCGTACCCTCACATGTGCCCTAAGCCTTGATGTTCCCTATCCCTAAACCCAGCCCGGAACGCAAACCCACCACCAGCCCTACACCTTTCCCTACGCCGTAGCCTACTCCTGGCCCGTACGCTGGCACTGACCCGTGCGTCATCTCGTAGCCTGACCCTCCCACTTTTCCGTACACTCACCTGTGCCCTAAGCCTTGCCGTTCCCTTACCCTAACCCTAGCCCGGAACGGAAACCCACCACCCGCCCTACACCTTACCCTATGCCGTAGCCTACTCCTTGCCCATACCCTGGCACTGACACGTGCTTCAGCACGTAGCCATACCCTCCCACGTTTCCGTACCCTCACATGTGCCCTAAGCGTTGCCGATCCCTAACCCTAACCCTAGCCCGGAACGGAAACCCCCCACCAGCCCTAAAACTTACCCACAAGCCGTAGACTACTCCTGGCCCGTACGCTGGCACCTACCCGTGCGTCAGCACGTAGCCTGACCCTCCCACGTTTCTCTACCATCACCTGTGCCCTAAGCCTTGCCGTTCCCTCACCCTCACCCTAGCCATGAACAGAAACCCACCAGCAGCCCTACACCTTACCCTACGCCGTAGCCTACCCCTGGCACGTACGCTGGCACTGACACGTGCGTCAGCATGTAGCCTGAACCTCACACGTTTCCGTACCCTCACCTGTGCCCTAAGCCTTGCCATTCCCTAACCCTAACCCTAGTCCGGAACGGAAACCCACCACCAGCCCTACAGCTTACCCCCAAGCCATAGCCTATTCGTGGCCCATACGCTGGCACTGACCCGTGCGTCAGCATGTAGCCTGACTCTCCCACGTTTCCGTACCCTCACCTGTGCCCTAAGCCTTGCCGTTCCCTAACCCTAACCCTAGCCCGGAACGGAAACCCACCACCAGCCCTACACCTAACCCCCAAGCCGTAGGCTACTCCTGGCCAGTACGCTGGAACTGACCCGTGCATCATCACGTACCCTGACCCTCCCACGTTTCCGTACCCTCACCTGGGCCCTAAGCCTTGCCGTTCCCTAACCCTAACCCTAGCCCGGAACTGAAACCCACCACCAGCCCTACACCTTAACCCCAAGCCGTAGCCTACTCCTGGCCCGTACGTTGGCACTGACCCGTGCGTCAGCACGTAGCCTGACCATCCCACGTTTGCGGACCCTCACCTGTGCCCTAAGCCTTGCCGTTCCCTAACCCTAACCCTAGCCCGGAACGGAAACCCACCACAAGCCCTACACCTTTCCCTACGCCATAGCCTATACCTGGCTCGTACGCAGGCACTGACCCTTTCATCAGCACGTAGCCTGACCATCCCACGTTTCCGTACCCTCAGCTGTGCCCTAAGCCTTGCCGTTCACTAACCCTAACCCTAGCCCGGAACGGAAACCCACCACCAGCCCTACAACTTACCCCAAAGCCGTAGCCTACTCCTGGCCGGTACGCTGGCACTGACACGTGCGTCACCACGTAGCCTGACCCTCACACGTTTCCGTACCCTCACCTGTGCCCTAAGCCTTGCCGTTCCCTAACCCTAACCTTAGCCCGGAACAGAAACCCACCACCAGCCCTACACTCTACCCTACGCCATAGCCTATTCCTGGCCCGTACGCTGGCACTGACCCGTGCGTCAGCACGTAGCCTGACCCTCCCATGTTTCCGTACCCTCACCTATGCCCTAAGCCTTGACGTTCCCTAACCCTAACCCTAGCCCGGAACAGAAACCCACCAACAGCCCTACAACTTACCACAATGCCGTAGCCTACTCCTGGCCCATATGCTGGCACTGACCCATGCGTCAGCACGTAGCCTGACCCTCCCATGTTTCCGTAACCTCACATGTGCCCTAAGCCTTGCCATTCCCTAACCCTAACCCTAGCCCGGAACGGAAACCCACCACAATCCCTACACCTTACCATACGCCGTAGCCTACTCCTGGCCCGTACGCTGGCACTGACCCGTGAGTCAGCACGTAGACTGACCCTCCCACGTTTCTGTACCCTCAACTGTGCCCTAAGACTTGCCGTTCCCTCACCCTAACCCTAGCCAAGAACGGAAACCCACCAGCATCCCTAAACCTTACCCTACACCATAGCCTACTCCTGGCCCGTACGCTGGCACTGACCCGTGCGACAGCACGTAGCCTGACCCTCACACGTTTCCGTACCCTCACCTGTGCCCTAAGCCTTGCCGTTCCCTAACCCTAACCCTAGCCCGGAATGGAAAACCACCACCAGCCCTACACCTTATCGTATGCCGTAGCCTAGTCCTGGCCCGTATGCTGGCACCGACCCGTGCGTCAGCATGTAGCCTGACCCTCCCACGTTTCCATAACCTCACCTGTGCACTAAGCCTTGCCGTTCCCTAACCCTAACCCTAGCCCGGAACAGAAAACCACCACCAGCCCTATACTTTTCCCTATGCCGTAGCTTATTCCTGGCCCATACACAGGCACTGACACTTTCATCAGCACGTAGCCTGACCCTCCCACGTTTCCGTACCCTCACCTGTGCCCTAAGCCTTGCCGTTCCCTACACCTAACACTAGCCCGGCACGGAAACCCACCACCAGCCCTACACTTTACCTTACGCCGTAGCCTACTCCTGGCCCGAACCTGGCAATGACACGTGCGTGAGCACGTAGCCTGACCCTCCCACGTTTCCATACCCTCACCTGTGCCCTAAGACTTGCCGTTCCCTAACCCTTACCCTAGCCCGGAACGGAAACTCACCATCAGCCCTATACCTTACCCACAAGCCGTAGCCTACTCCTGGCCCGTACACTGGCACTGAGCCGTGCGTCAGCACGTAGCCTGACTTTCCCATGTTTCCGTACCATCACCTGTGCCCTAAGCCTTGCCGTTCCCTCACCCTCACCGTAGCCAGGAACAGAAACCCATCAGCAGCCCTACACCTTACCCTACGCCGTAGCCTACTCCTGGCACGTACGCTGGCACTGACACGTGCCTCAGCACGTAGCCTGACCCTCACACGTTTCCGTACCCTCACCTGTGCCCTAAGCCTTGCCGTTCCCTAACCCTAACCCTAGCCCGGAACGGAAACCCACCACCAGCCCTACAGCTTACCCCCAAGCCATAGCCTATTCCTAGCCCGTACGCTGGCACTGACCCGTGCGTCAGCAAGTAGCCTGACCCTCCAACGTTTCCGTACCCTCACCTGTGCCCTAAGCCTTGCCGTTCCCTAACCCTAACCCTAGCGCGGAACGGAAACCCACCACCAGCCCTACACCTAACCCCCAAGCCGTAGCTTACTCCTGGCCAGTACGCTAGCACTGACCCGTGCCTCATCACGTAGCCTGACCCTCCCACGTTTCCGTACCCTCACCTGTGAGCTAAGCCTTGCCGTTCCCTAACCCTAACGGTAGCCCTGAAGGGAAACCCACCACCAGCCCTACACCTTACCCCCAAGCCGTAGCCTACTCCTGGCCCGTACGCTGGCACAGACCCGTGCGTCAGCACGAAGCCTGACCCTCCCACGTTTGTGGACCCTCACCTGTGCCCTAAGCCTTGCCGATCCCTAACCCTAACCCTAGCCCGGAACGGAAACCCACCACCAGCTCTACACCTCATCGTATGCCGTAGCCTAGTCCTGGCCCGTACGCTGGCACTGACCCGTGCGTCAGCATGTAGCCTGACCCTCCCACGTTTCCGTACCCTCATCTGTGACCTAAGCCTTGCCGCTCCCTAACACTAACCGTAGCCCAGAACAGAAACCCACCACCAGTCCTACACATTAACCTACGCCGTAGCCTTGTCCTGGCCTGTACGGGGGCACAGACCCTTGCGTCAGCATGTAGCCTGACCCTCCCACGTTTCCGTACCCTCACCTGTGCCCTAAGCCTTGCCGTTCCGTAACCCTAACCCTAGCCCGGAATGGAAACCCACCACCAGCCCTACAACTTACCCCCAAGCCGTAGCCTACTCCTGGCCCGTTCGGTGGCACTAACCCTAGCATCAGCAAGTAGCCTGACACTCCCACGTTTCTGTATCCTCACCCGTGCCCTAAGCCTTGCCGTTCCATAACCCTAACCCTAGCCCGGAATGGAAACCCACCACCAGCCCTACACCTTACCCCCAAGCCGTAGCCTACTCCTGGCCCATATGCTGGCACTGACCCGTGCGTCAGCACGTACCATGACCCTCCCACGTTTCCGTAACCTCACCTGTGCCCTAAGACTTGACGTTCCCTCTCCCTCACCCTAGCCCGGAACGGAAACCCACCACCAGCCCTACACATTAACCTACGCCGTAGCCTACTCCTGGCCTGTACGGTGGCACTGACCCTTGCGTCAGCATGTAGCCAGACCCTCCCACGTTTCCGTACCCTCACCAGTGCCCTAAGCCTTGCCGTTCCGTAACCCTAACCATAGCCCGGAACGGAAACCCACCACCAGCCCTACAACTTACCCCCAAGCCGTAGCCTACTCATGGCCCGTCCGGTGGCACTAACCCTAGCATCAGCAAGTAGCCTGACCCTCCCACGTTTCTGTACCCTCACCCGTGGCCTAAGCCTTGCCGTTCCGTAACCCTAACCCTAGCCCGGAACGGAAACACACCACCAGCCCTACAACTTACCCCCAAGCCGTAGCCTACTCCTGGCCCGTTCGGTGGCACTAACCCTAGCATCAGCAAGTAGCCTGACCCTCCCACGTTTCTGTACCCTCAACCGTGCCCTAAGCCTTGCCGTTCCATAACCCTAACCCTAGCCCGGAACAGAAACCCACCACCAGCCCTACACCTTACCCCAAAGCCGTAGCCTACTCCTGGCCCATATGCTGGCACTGACCCGTGCGTCAACACGTAGCGTGCCCCTCCCACGTTTCCGTACCCTCACCTGTGCCCTAAGCCTTGCCGTTCCCTAACCCTAACCCTAGCCCAGAACAGAAACCCACCACCAGCCCTAAACCTTACCCTATGCTGTAGCCTACACCTGGCCCGTACGCGGGCACTGACCCGTTCGTCAGCACATAGCCTGACACTCCCACGTTTCCGTACCCTCACCTGTGCCCTAAGACTTGCCGTTCCCTAACCCTAACCCTAGCCCGGAACGGAAAGCCACCACCAGCCCTAAAACTTAGCCACAAGCCGTAGCCTACTTCTGGCCCGTACGCTGGCACTGACCCGTGCATCAGCACGTAGCCTGACCCTCCCACTTTTCCGTACCCTCACGTGTGCCCTAAGCCTTGCCGTTCCCTAACACTAACCCTAGCCCGGAACGGAAACCCACCACCAGCCCTACACCATACGCTACACCGTAGCCTACTCCTGGCCCGTACGCTGGCACTGAACCCTGCGTCAGCATGTAGCCTGACCCTCTCACGTTTCCGTACCCTCACATGTGCCCTAAGCCTTGACGTTCCCTATCCCTAAACCGAGCCCGGAACGCAAACCCACCACCAGCCCTACACCTTTCCCTACGCCGTAGCCTACTCCTGGCCCGTACGCTGGCACTGACCCATGCGTCATCACGTAGCCTGACCCTCCCACTTTTCCGTACCCTCACCTGTGCCCTAAGCCTTGCCGTTCCCTTACCCTAACCCTAGCCCTGAACGGTAACCCACCACCCGCCCTACACCTTACCCTATGCCGTAGCCTACTCCTTGCCCATACGCTGACACTGACCCGTGCTTCAGCACGTAGCCATACCCTCCCACGTTTCCGTACCCTCACATGTGCCCTAAGCCTTGCCGTTCCCTAGCCCTAACCCTAGCCCGGAACGGAAACACACCACCAGCCCTAAAACTTACCCACAAGCCGTAGACTACTCCTGGCCCGTACGCTGTCACTGACACGTGCGTCAGCACGTAGCCTGACCCTCCCACGTTTCTCTACCATCACCTGTGCCCTAAGCCTTGCCGTTCCCTCACCCTCACCCTAGCCATGAACAGAAACCCACCAGCACCCCTACACCTTACCCTACGCCCTAGCCTACCCCTGGCACGTACGCTGGCACTGACACGTGCATCAGCATGTAGCCTGAACCTCACACGTTTCCGTACCCTCACCTGTGCCCTAAGCCTTGCCATTCCCTAACCCTAACCCTAGTCCGGAACGGAAACCCACCACCAGCCCTACAGCTTACCCCCAAGCCATAGCCTATTCCTGGCCCATACGCTGGCACTGACCCATGCGTCAGCATGTAGCCTGTCTCTCCCACGTTTCCGTACCCTCACCTGTGCCCTAAGCCTTGCCGTTCCCTAACCCTAACCCTAGACCGGAAAGGAAACCCACCACCAGCCCTACAGCTAACCCCCAAGCCGTAGGCTACTCCTGGCCAGTACGCTGGCACTGACCCGTGCATCATCACGTACCCTGACCCTCCCACGTTTCCGTACCCTCACCTGGGCCCTAAGCCTTGCCATTCCCTAACCCTAACCCTAGCCCGGAACGGAAACCCACCACCAGCCCTACACCTTAACCCCAAGCCGTAGCCTACTCCTGGCCCGTACGTTGGCACTGACCCGTGCGTCAGCACGTAGCCTGACCCTCCCACGTTTGCGGACCCTCACCTGTGCCCTAAGCCTTGCCGTTCCCTCACCCTAACCCTAGCCCGGAACGGAAACCCACCACAAGCCCTACACCTTTCCCTACGCCGTAGCCTATTCCTGGCTCATACGCAGGCACTGACCCTTTCATTAGCACGTAGCCTGACCCTCCAATGTTACTGTACCCTCACGTGTGCCCTAAGCCTTGCCGTTCCCTAACCCTAACCCGAGCCCGGCACGGAATCCCACCACCAGCCCTACAACTTATCGTATGCCGTAGCCTAGTCCTGGCCCTTACGCTGGCACTGACCCGTGCGTCAGCATGTAGCCTGTCCCTCCCACGTTTCCGTACCCTCACCTGTGCCCTAACCCTTGCCGTTCCCTAACCCTAACCCTAGCCCGGAACGGAAACCCACCACAATCCCTACACCTTACCATACGCCGTAGCGTACTCCTGGCCCGTACGCTGGCACTGACCCATGAGTCACCACGTAGACTGACCCTCCCACGTTTCCGTACCCTCACCTGTGCCCTAAGACTTGCCGTTCCCTCACCCTAACCCTAGCCAAGAACGGAAAACTACCAGCATCCCTAAACCTTACCCTACACCATAGCCTACTCCTGGCCCGTACGCTGGTACTGACCCGTGCTTCAGCATCTAGCCAGTCCCTCCCACGTTTCCGTACCCTCACCTGTGCCCTAAGCCTTGCCGTTCCCTAAACCTAACCCTAGCCCGGAACGGAAAACCACCATCAGCCTTACACCTTATCGTATGCCGTAGCCTAGTCCTGGCCCGTATGCTGGCACTGACCCATGCGTCAGCATGTAGCCTGACCCTCCCACGTTTCCTTAACCTCACCTGTGCCCTACGCCTTGCCGTTCCCTAACCCTATCCCTAGCCCGGAACGGAAACCCACCACCAGCCCTACAACTTACCCCCAAGCCGTAGCCTACTCCTGGCCTGTACGGTGGCACTGACACTTGTTTCAGCATGTAGCCTGACCCTCCCCCGTTTCCGTACCCTCACGTGTGCCATAAGCCTTGCCGTTCCATAACCCTAACCCGAGCCCGGAACGGAAACCCACCACCAGCCCTACACCTTACCCCCAAGCCGTAGCCTACACCTGGCCCGTTCGGTGGCACTAACCCGAGCATCAGCAAGTAGCCTGAACCTCCCACGTTTCTGTACCCTCACCCGTGCCCTAAGCCTTGCCATTCCGTAACCCTAACCCTAGCCCGGAACGGATACCCACCACCAGCCCTACAGCTAACCCACAAGCCGTTGCCTATTCCTGGCCCATATGCTGGCACTGACCCGTGCGTCAGCACGTAGCGTGACACTCACACGTTTCCGTACCCTCACCTGTGCCCTAAGCCTTGCCGTTCCCTAACCGTAACCTTAGCCCGGAACAGAAACCCACCACCAGCCCTACACTGTACCCTACGCGATAGCCTATTCCTGGCCCGTACGCTGGCACTGACCCGTGCGTCAGCACGTAGCCTGACCCTCCCACGTTTCCGTACCCTCACCTGTGCCCTAAGCCTTGACGTTCCCTAACCCTAACCCTAGCCCGGATCAGAAACCCACCAACAGCCCTACAACTTACCACAATGCCGTAGCCTACTCCTGGCCCATACGCTGGCACTCACCCGTGCGTCAGCACGTAGCCTGACCCTCCCACGTTTCCGTAAACTCACATGTGCCCTAAGCCTTGCCATTCCCTAACCCTAACCCTAGCCCGGAACGGAAAACCACCACGAGCCCTACACCTTACTCTATGCCGTAGACTACACCTGGCCCGTACGCGGGCACTGACCTGTGCTTCAGCACGTAGCCTGACCCTCCAATGTTACTGTACCCTCACGTGTGCCCTAAGCCTTGCCGTTCCCTAACCCTAACCCGAGCCCGGCACGGAAACCCACCACCAGCCCTACACCTTATCGTATGCCGTAGCCTAGTCCTGGCCCGTACGCTGGCACTGACCCGTGCGTCAGCATGGAGCCTGACCCTCCCACGTTTCCGTACCCTCACCTGTGCCCTAAGCCTTGCCGTTCCCTAACCCTAACCCTAGCCCGGAACGGAAACCCACCACTATCCCTACACCTTACCATACGCCGTAGCCTACTCCTGGCCCGTACGTGGGCACTGACCCATGAGTCAGCACGTAGACTGACCCTCCCACGTTTCCGTACCCTCACCTGTGCCCTAAGACTTGCCGTTCCCACACCCTAACCCTAGCCAAGAACGGAAAACTACCAGCATCCCTAAACCTTACCCTACACCATAGCCTACTCCTGGCCCGTACGCTGGCACTGACCCGTGCGTCAGCACGTAGCCTGACCCTCCCACGTTTCCGTATCCTCACCTGTGCCCTAAGCCTTGCCGTTCCCTAACCCTAACCCTAACCCGGAACGGAAACCCACCACCATCCCTAAACCTTTCCCTACTGGGTAGCCTACTCCTCGCCCGTACGCTCGCACTGACCCATTCGTCAGCATGGAGTTTGACCCTCCCACGTTTCCGTACCCTCACCTGGGCCCTAAGCCTTGCCATTCCCTAACACTAACCCTAGCTCGGAACGGAAACCCACCACCAGCCCTACACCTTACCCTATGCCGTAGCCTACACCTGGCCCATACGCGGGCACTGACCTGTGCTTCAGCACGTAGCCTGACCCTCCCACGTTTGCGGACCCTCACCTGTGCCCTAAGTCTTGCCGTTCCCTAACCCTAACCCTAGCCCGGATCGGAAACCCACCACCAGCCCTACACCTTTCCCAACGCCGTAGCCTATTCCTGGCTCGTACGCAAGCACTCACCGTTTCATCAGCACGTAGCCTGACCCTCCCACGTTTCTGTACCCTCACCTGTGCCCTAAGCCTTGCCGTTCACTAACCTTAACCCTAGCCCGGAACGGAAACACACCACCAGCCCTACACCATACCGTATGCCGTAGCCTACTCCTGGCCAGTACGCTGGCACTGACACACGCGTCAGCATGTAGCCTGACACTCCCCCCTTTCCGTACCCTCACCTGTGCCCTAAGCCTTGCTGTTCCCTAACCCTAGCCTGGAACGGAAACCCACCACTAGCCCTACACCTTACCCTACGCCGTAGCCTACTTCTGGCCCGTACACTGGCACTGACCCGTGAGTCAGCACGTAGCCTGACCATCACCCGTTTCCGTTCCCTCATCTGTGCCCTATGACTTGCAGTACCCTCACCCTAACTCTAGCCAGGAAAGGAAACCCACCACCAGCCCTACACCTTACCCTACGCTGTAGCCTACTGCTGTACCGTACGCTGGCACTGACACGTGCGTCAGCACGTAGCCTGATCCTCACACGTTTCCGTACCCTCTACTGTGCCCTAAGCCTTGCCGTTCCCTAACCGTAACCCTAGCCCGGAACGGAAACCCACCACCAGCCCTACAGCTTACCCCCAAGCCATAGCCTACTCCTGGCCAGTACGCTGGCACTGACTCGTGCGTCAGTATGTAGCCTGACCGTCCCACGTTTCCGTACCCTCACCTGTGCCCTAAGCCTTTTCGTTCCCTAACCCTAACCCTAGCACGTAACGGTAACCCACTACCAGCCCTACAACTAACACCCAAGCCGTAGCCTACTCCTGGCCGGTACGCTGGCACTGACCGGTGCGTCAGCAGGAAGCCTGAACCTCCCACGTTTCCGTACCCTCACCAGTGCCCTAAGCCTTGCCGTTCCCTATCACTAATCCTAGCTCGGAACGGAATCCCACCACTAGCCCTACACCTAACCCACAAGCCGTAACCTACTCCTGGCCGGTACGCTGGCACTGACCGGTGCGTCAGCACGTAGGCTGACCCTCCCACGTTTCTGTAACCTCACATGTGCCCTAAGCCTTGCCGTTCCCTAACCCTAAACCTAGCCCGAACCTAAACCCACCAACAGACCTACAACTTAACCCCAAGCCGTAGCCTAATCCTGGCCCGTATGCTGGCACTGACCCGAGCGTCAGCACGTAGCCTGACCCTCCCACGTTTCCGTACACACACCTGTGCCCTACACCTTGCCGTTCCCTAACCGTAACAATAGCCCCGAACGGAAACCCACCACCAGCCCTACACGTTACCCCAAAGCCGTAGCCTATTCCGGGCCCGTACGCTGGCACTGAGCCGTGCGTCAGCACGTAGCCTGACCCTCCCACGTTTCCGTACCCTCACCTGTGCTCTAAGCCTTGCCGTTCCCTAACCCTAAACCTAGCCCGGAACGGAAACCCACCACCAGCCCTACAACTTAACCACAAGCCGAAGCCTACTCCTGGTCCGTACGCTGGCACTGACCCTTGCATCAGCACGTAGCCTGACCCTCCCACGTTTCCATACCCTCACCTGTGCCCTAAGCCTTGCCGTTCCCTAACCCTAACCCTAGCCCTGAATGGAAAACCACCACAAGCACTACACATAGCCTAGGCCGTAGCCTACTCCTTGCCCGTACGCTGGCACTGACCCGTGAGTCAGCACGTAGCCTGACCCTCACACGTTTCCGAACCCTCACCTGTGTCCTAAGCCTTGCCGTTCCCTAACACTAACCCTAGCCTGGAATGGAAACACACCACCAGCCCTACACCTAACCCCCAAGCCGTAGCCTACTCCTGGCGGTACGCTGGCACTGACCCGTGTGTCAGCATGTAGCCTGACCCTCCCACGTTTCCGTACCCTCACCTGTGCCCTAAGCTTTGACGTTCCCTAACCCTAACCCTCGCCCGGAACGGAAACCCACCACCAGCCCTACAACATACACCCAAGCCGTAGCCTACTCCTGGCCCGTACGCTGGCACTGACCCGTGCGTCAGCAAGTAGCCTGACCCTCCCACGTTTCCGTACCCGCACCTGTGCCCTAAGCCTTGCCGTTCCCTAACCCTAACCCTAGCCCGGAACGGAAACGCACCACCAGCCCTACACTTTACCCTATGCCGTAGCCTACTCCTGGCCCATACGCTGGCACTGACCCTTGCCTCAGCACGTAGCCTGGCCATCCCACGTTTCCGTACCCTCACCTCTGGCCTAAGCCTTGCCGTTCCCTAACCCTAACCCTAGCCCGGAACGGAAACCCATCAGCAGCCCTAAACCTTACCCTACGCCATAGCCTACTCCTGGCCCGTACCCTGGCACTGACCCATGAGTCAGCACGTAGCCTGACCGTCACACGTTTCCGTACCATCACCTGTGCCCTAAGCCTTGCCGTTCCCTCAACCTAACCCTAGCCAGGAACGGAAACCCACCACCAGCCCTACAGCTTACCCCCAAGCCATAGCCTACTCCTGGCAGGTACGCAGGCACTGACCCGTGCGTCAGCATGTAGCCTGACCGTCCCACGTTTCCGTACCCTCACCTGTGCCCTAAGCCTTGCCGTTCCCGAAGCCTAACCCTAGCCCAGAACGGAAACCCATTACCAGCCCTACAACTAACCCCCTAGCCGTAGCCTACTCTAGGCCGGTACGCTGGCACTGACCCGTGCATCAGCACGTAGCCTGACCCTCCCACGTTTCCGTACCCTCACCTGTGCCCTAAGCCTTGCCGTTCCCTAACCCTAACCCTAGGCCGGAACCTAAACCCACCACCAGCCCTACACCTTAACCCCAAGCCGTAGCCTAATCCTGGCCCGTACGCTGGCACTGAACCGTGCGTCAGCACGTAGCGTGTCCCTCCCACGTTTCCGTACCCTCACCTGTGCCCTATGCTTTGCCGTTCCCTAACCCTAACCGTAGCCCGGAACGGAAACCCACCACCAGCTCTACACCTTACCCTACACCGTAGCCTACTCCTAGCCCGTACGCTGGCACTGACACGGGTGTCAGCACGTAGCCTGACCCTCCCACGTTTCCGTACCCTCACCTGTGCCCTAAGCCTTGCGGTTCCCGAACCCTAACCCTAGCCCGGAACGGAAACCCACCACCAGCCCTATACCTTACCCTACGCCGTAGCCTACTCCTGGCCCGTACGCTGGCACTGACACGTGCGACAGCACGTACCCTGACCCTCCCAAGTTTCCGTACCCTCACCTGTGCCGTAAGCCTTGCCATTCCCTAACCCTAACCCTAGCCCGGAACAGAAAACCACCACCAGCCCTACACCATAACCTACGCCGTAGCCTACTCCTGGCCCGTACGCTGGCACTGACCCATTAATCAGCACGTAGCCTGACCCTCCCAAGTTTCCGTTCCCTCACCTGTGCCCGGAGCCTTGCAGTTCCCTCACCCTAACCCTAGCACGGAACGGAAACCCACCACCATCCATACACATTACTCTACGCCGTAGCCTACTCCTGGCCCGTGACTGGCACTGACCTGTGCGTCAGCACATAGCCTGACCTTTCCACATTTCCGTACCCTCACCTGTGCCCTAAGCCTTGCCGTTCCCTAACCCTAAACCTACTAAGGAAGGGAAACCCACCACAAGCCCTACACCTAAACTTCCCAAGCCATAGACTACTCCTGGCCCGTACGCTGGCACTGACCCGTGTGTCAGCACGTAGCCTGACCCTCCCACGTTTCTGTACCCTCACATGTGCCCTAAGCCTTGCCGTTCCCTAACACTAACCCTAGCCTGGAACGGAAACCCACCATCAGCCCTACACCTAACCCCCAAGCCGTAGCCTACTCCTGGCTGGTATGCTGGCACTGACCCATGCGTCAGCACGTAGCCTGACCCTCCCACGTTTCCGAAAACTCACTTGTGCCCTAAGCCTTGCCGTTCCCTAACCCTAACCCTAGCCCGGAACGGAAACCCACCACCAACCCTAAACTTTACCGTATGCCGTAGCCTACTCCTGGTCCGTACGCTGGCACTGACCCGTGCGTCAGCACTTAGACTGACCCTCCCACATTTCTGTACCCTCACCTGTGCCCTAAGCCATGCCGTTCCGTAACCCTAACCCTAGCCCGGAACAGAAACACATCACCAGCCCTAGAACTTACACACAAGCTGTAGCCTACTCCTGGTGCATACGCTGGCACTGACCCGTGCGTCAGCACGTAGCCTGACCCTACCCAGTTTCCGTACCCTCACGTGTGCCCTAAGACTTGCCGTTCCCTAACCCTAAACCTAGCCCGGAACGGAAACCCACCACCAGCCCTACATCTTACCCCCAAGCCGTAGCCTACTCCTGATCCGTACGCTGGCACTGACCCATGAGTCAGCACGTAGCCTCACACTCCCACGTTTCCGTACCATCACCTGGGCCCTAAGCCTTTCAGTTCCCTCACCCTAACCCTAGCCCAGAACGGAAAACTACCACCAGCCCTACACCTTACCCTACGCCGTAGCATACTCCTGGCCCGTACGCTGGCACTGACCTGTGCGTCAGCACGTAGCCTGACCTTCCCACATTTCCGTACCCTCACCTGTGCCCTTAGTTTTGCCGTTCCCTAACCCTAAACCTAGTTCGGAATGAAAACCCACCACCAGCCCTATAACTAACCCCCAAGCCATAGCCTACTCCAGGCCCGTACGCAGGCAATGACCCATGCGTCAGCACGTAGCCTGACCCTTACACGTTTCTGTACCCTCACCTGTGCCCTAAGCCTTGCTGTTCCTTAACCCTAACCCTAGCCTGGAACGGAAACCCACGACCAGCTCTACACCTTACTGTACGCCGTAGCCTACCCCTCGCCCGTTACTGGCACTGACCTGTGCGTCAGAACGCAGCGTGAACTTCCCACATTTCCGTACCCTCACCTGTGCCCTAAGCCTTGCCGTTCGCTAACACTAAACCTAGTACGGAACGGAAACCCACCACCAGCCCTACAACTAACCCCCAATGTTTAGCGTACTCCTGGCCGGTACGCTAGCACTGACCCGTGCATCAGCACGTAGCCTGACCCTCCCACGTTTCCGTACCCTCACCTGTGCCCTAAGCCTAGCCGTTCCCTCATCCTAACCCAAGCCAGGAACGGAAACCCACCACCAGCCCTACACCTTACCCTACGCCGTAGCCTACTCCTGGCCCGTACGCTGGCACTGACTCGTGCGTCAGCACGTAGCCTGACCCTCACACGTTTCCATACCCTCACCTGTGCCCTAAGCCTTGCCATTCCCTAACCCTAACCCTAGTCCGTAATGGAAACCCACCACTAGCCCTACAGCTTACCCCCAAGCCATAGCCTACTCCTGGCCGGTACGCTGGCAATGACCCGTGCGTCAGCACGTAGCCTGACCCTCCCACATTTCCGTACCCTCACCTCTGCCCTAAGCCTTGCCGTTCCCTAACACTAACCCTAGCCCTGAACGGAAAGCCACCACCAGCGCTAAACCTTACCCCCAAGCAGTAGCCTACTCCTGGCCCGTACGCTGGCACTGACCCGTGCGTCAGCACGTTGCTTGACCATCCCACGTTTCAGTACACTCACCTGTGCCCTAAGCCTTGGGGTACCCTCACCCTAAACTTAACCCTGAACGGAAACCCACCACCAGCCCTACACCTTACCCTACGCCGTAGCCTACTCCTGGCCCGTACGCTGGCACTGACCCGTGCGTCAACACGTACCCTGACCCTCACACGTTTCTGTACCCTCACCTGTGCCCTAAGCCTTGCCGTTCCCTAACACTAACCCTAGCCCGGAACGGAAACCCACCACCAGCCCTACACCTTACCCTACGCCATAGCCTACCCCTAGCCCGTACGCGGGCACTGACTTGTGCTTCAGCACATAGCCTGACCCTCCCATGTTACTCTCCCCTCACCTGTGCCCTAAGCCTTGCCGTTCCCTAATCCTAACCCTAGCCCCGTACGGAAACCCACCACAAGCCCTACACGCTACCCTACGCTGTAGCCTACTCCTGGCCCGTACGCTGGCACTGAGCCATGCGTCAGCACGTAGCCTGACCCTCCCACGTTTCCGTACCATCACCTGTGCCCTAAGACTTGCCGTTCCCTAACCCTAACCCTAACCCGTCACGGAAAACCACCACCAGCCCTACACATTACCCTACGCCGTAGCCTACTCCTGGCCCATATGCTGGCACTGACCCGTGCGTCAGCACGTAGCCGGACCCTCACACGTTTCCGTACCCTCACCTGTGCCCTAAGCCTTGCCGTTCCCTAACCCTAACCCTAGTCCAGAACGGAAACCAACCACCAGCCCTACAGCTTACCCCCAAGCCATAGCCTACTCCTGGCCCATACGCTGGCACTGACCGATGTGTCAGCATATAGCCTGACGAGGAACACCAGGGGAGGGCGGGCCGGCAGGGTAAGGCTGCCCAGGTCAGCTAATCCACAACCCTCAGGGAATCACATTGGTGAAAATGGACCTCGCTAAGGCAGAAGAGAAGCCAAGGGAAAAAAGGACACGGTACCATTTGCAGCACCGTAGATGAGTCTAGAAGTAATCACGTGAATTGTAGTAAGTCAGAAAGTGAAAGACACATATCATATCATATCACTTATAGGTGTTACCTAAAAATGGATACCAGGGCAGATATTTCCACGGAGAAGGGCAATCACAGATTCATTAAACAAACTTATCGTTCACCAATGGAAAGGTGTGAGGATTGGTTTCATTATGATATCAGGGTTAACACACATATACAAACACAGGTGACATATATAATCACCAAGGACCTACAGAATACCAAGAGAGGACTACTCAACATTCTGTCATAACGTACATGGGAAAAGGATCCCAGGAAGAACAGTCATCTGTATATGTGTAAAAGAACCACATCTTCCACACCAATTCTGGGGAGGGTGTGGACAAAAGGAGCCCTCTTCCACTATTGGTGGGAATGTAAATTGATACAGTCACTATGGAGAACAGTATGGAGTTTCCTTAAAAAAACTAGAAATAGAATTACCATCTGATCCAGCAATCCCACTTCTGGGCATATACCCAGAGAAAACCGTAAATCAAAAAGGCACATTCACCACAATGTTCATTGCAGCACTATTTACAATAGCCAGGTAATGGAAGCAACCTAAATGCCCACAGACAGATGAATGGATAAAGACGTGGTACATATATGAAATGGAATATTACTCGGCCATAAAAAGGAATGAAACTGGGTCATTTGTAGAGACATCGATGGAGCGAGAGACTGTCATACAGAATGAAGTAAGTCAGAAAGAGGAAAACAAATATTGTATATTAATGCATATATTTGGAACCTAAAACAATGGTACAGATGAACTGGTTTGCAGGGAAGAAATAGAGACACAGAGGTAGAGAACAAACGTATGGACACCAAGTGTGGGAAGCCATGGGGTGGTGGTGGTGGGATGAGTTGGTAGATTGGGATTGACATGTATACATGTATATGCATAAAATACATAACTAATTATAACCTGCTGTATAAAAACATAAATAAAATTAAATTTCAAAATTTTAAAAAATAAAGTTTAAAAATAAAACAGAAAAAATTCTTCCCGTCACACAGATGTATTTATAGGAATGAATTATTTCCATGCTTATATTTATAAATACATAAAAGAGGAATAAAATCTAACTTGAAACATAAAAGAAAAAAAAATTGAACCCACGAGTTATACAGAGGAAAACCCTATCACGGCACTTGCTCCAGCGGTAAACAATTCTGAAATTGGTCAGAGGTGGGGAACCATCTCCCATACAGCCAGCAACCCACCCCCCACGCAAGGAGCGTCCTCATTGCAAAGCTGGGGGACCGTGCCGAGGCATCTGTGAGTAAACGTGAGCTGAGCCCCAGGCCAGCTGCTGCTGAACTGTTCCCACCCTTTCCAGGTAAAACACCTGAATATGTACAAGGGCTTGAAAGCCTAGAGGAAGGACCGTGGAGCCACACCAGCGACAGCACGCAGGCCAACTTGGTGCCTGCAGGCCAGCCAGGGTGGTCCTGGCCCCGGGCGCTCTTCCAGAAGCTTTCCATTGCCCTGCCTGAGATACCCCTCCTGTCCCGGCCCCCACTGCTTTTTTTCCTTCCTCACCTCTGTCCGGAGAGAAATTGCAGCGGAAGGTATGGGTGACACACCCTCTTCTTTACAGGCGGCAGCCTGGCAACTCCTGCAGAAAGGCCAGCAGAACCCCACTCACACCGGGCCACCCACAAAGCTGTGGCCCCTCACTCCCTCCCACCAGCACAGCCCCGAGACTGCTGACGGGGCAGAGAATATGGTTTCAGGCACAGCTTCAGGGGCTATTGCTGCCTGGAGCGCTGTTTATATTGACCTCAACGAGACACACCTGGGGAGGGCGGGCCGGCAGGGTAAGGCTGCCCAGCTCAGCTAATCCACAACCCTCAGGGAATCACATTGTTGAAAATGGACCCCGCTAAGGCAGAAGAGAAGCCAAGGGAAAAAAGGACACAATGCCATTTGCAGCACCGTAGATGAGTCTAGAAGTAATCACGTGACTTGTAGTAAGTCAGAAAGTGAAAGACACATATCATATCATATCACTTATAGGTGTTACCTAAAAATGGATACCAGGGCAGATATTTCCACGGAGAAGGGCAATCACAGATTCATTAAACAAACTTATGGTTCACCAATTGAAAGGTTTGAGGATTGGATTCATTACGATATCGGGGTTAACAGACATATACAAACACAGGTGACATATATAATCACCAAAGACCTACAGAATACCAAGAGAGGACTACTCAACATTCTGTCATAACGTACATGGGAAAAGGATCCCAGGAAGAACAGACATCTGTATATGTGTAAAAGAACCACATCTTCCACACCTACAACAAGCCAAACATTGTAATCAAACTTGCTGTAATAAAAAATAAAAAAAATTAAATTAAAAACACGAACAAGATGTAGTGAGACAAACTTGAGGGGCTTTCTCCTGGCACATTCCATTCTAAATTCCAATCTAGAACACCACTTCCACTGAGGCTCTCTTGCCCTAGTAACCAGATTTGGTAAGGGTGAACTGCTGCCACCTTGTGGCCGTTTCACACAACAGCAGCTTTAATCCCAATGCTAATGGTCAGTTGATATTCAAAATCATTGCAGGCCTGTAAATGACACCTGCCCTGAAAGCAAATCCTGGGGTCACATATCGACCAAAAAATTCAAAGGACGTCCATATTTCAAAACGACCATTTCAAAAGGCATATTTTACGCACATTAGTGTTCTGCTTCTTTTCCTTTCTTTCCTTTTCTGTTAAAAAACACGGGAATGGAAAAAGGCATCCCTTAGAATGGGCGAAAATCGTTGCAGATGAATCAATGGACAGAGGTTTAATCTCCAATATATATAAACAGCTCATGCAGCTTAATATTAAAAAAACAAACAACCCAAAAAAATGGGCAGAAGATCTAAACAGACGTTTCTTCAAAGGAGACACAGAGATGGCCAAGATGCACATGAAAAGCTGCTCAACAGCACTAATTATTAGAGAAATGCAAATCAAAACTACAATGAGGTATCACCTCACACCTGTTAGAATCGGCATCATCAGAAAATCTACAAACAACCAATTCTAGGGAGGGTGTGGACAAAAAGAGCCCTCTTCCACTATTGGTGGGAATGTAAATTGATACAGTCACTATGGAGAACAGTATGGAGTTTCCTTAAAAAAACTAGAAATAGAATTACCATCTGATCCAGCAATCCCACTTCTGGGCATATACCCAGAGAAAACCGTAAATCAAAAAGGCACATTCACCACAATGTTCATTGCAGCACTATTTACAATAGCCAGGTAATGGAAGCAACCTAAATGCCCACAGACAGATGAATGGATAAAGACGTGGTACATATATGAAATGGAATATTACTCGGCCATAAAAAGGAATGAAACTGGGTCATTTGTAGAGACATCGATGGATCGAGAGACTGTCATACAGAATGAAGTAAGTCAGAAAGAGGAAAACAAATATTGTATATTAATGCATATATTTTGAACCTAAAACAATGGTACAGATGAACTGGTTTGCAGGGAAGAAATAGAGACAGAGAGGTAGAGAACAAACGTATGGACACCAAGTGTGGGAAGCCATGGGGTGGTGGTGGTGGGATGAGTTGGGAGATTGGGATTGACCTGTATATATGTATATGCATAAAATACATAACTAATTATAACCTGCTGTATAAAAACATAAATAAAATTAAATTTCAAAATTTTAAAAAATAAAATTTAAAAATAAAACAGAAAAAATTCTTCCCGTCACACAGATGTATTTATAGGAATGAATTATTTCCATGCTTATATTTATAAATACATAAAAGAGGAATAAAATCTAACTTGAAACATAAAAGAAAAAAAAATTGAACCCACGAGTTATACAGAGGAAAACCCTATCACGGCACTTGCTCCAGCGGTAAACAATTCTGAAATTGGTCAGAGGTGGGGAACCATCTCCCATACAGCCAGCAACCCACCCCCCACGCAAGGAGCGTCCTCATTGCAAAGCTGGGGTACCGTGCCGAGGCATCTGTGAGTAAACGTGAGCTGAGCCCCAGGCCAGCTGCTGCTGAACTGTTCCCACCCTTTCCAGGTAAAACACCTGAATATGTACAAGGGCTTGAAAGCCTAGAGGAAGGACCGTGGAGCCACACCAGCGACAGCACGCAGGCCAACTTGGTGCCTGCAGGCCAGCCAGGGTGGTCCTGGCCCCGGGCGCTCTTCCAGAAGCTTTCCATTGCCCTGCCTGAGATACCCCTCCTGTCCCGGCCCCCACTGCTTTTTTTCCTTCCTCACCTCTGTCCGGAGAGAAATTGCAGCGGAAGGTATGGGTGACACATCCTCTTCTTTACAGGCGGCAGCCTGGCAACTCCTGCAGAAAGGCCAGCAGAACCCCACTCACACCGGGCCACCCACAAAGCTGTGGCCCCTCACTCCCTCCCACCAGCACAGCCCCGAGACTGCTGACGGGGCAGAGAATATGGAGTCAGGCACAGCTTCAGGGGCTATTGCTGCCTGGAGCGCTGTTTATATTGACCTCAACGAGGCACACCTGGGGAGGGCGGGCCGGCAGTGTAAGGCTGCCCAGCTCAGCTAATCCACAACCCTCAGGGAATCACATTGTTGAAAATGGACCCCGCTAAGGCAGAAGAGAAGCCAAGGGAAAAAAAGACACAATGCCATTTGCAGCACCGTAGATGAGTCTAGAAGTAATCACGTGACTTGTACTAAGTCAGAAAGTGAAAGACACATATCATATCATATCACTTATAGGTGTTACCTAAAAATGGATACCAGGGCAGATATTTCCACGGAGAAGGGCAATCACAGATTCATTAAACAAACTTATGGTTCACCAATTGAAAGGTTTGAGGATTGGATTCATTACAATATCGGGGTTAACAGACATATACAAACACAGGTGACATATATAATCACCAAAGACCTACAGAATACCAAGAGAGGACTACTCAACATTCTGTCATAACGTACATGGGAAAAGGATCCCAGGAAGAACAGACATCTGTATATGTGTAAAAGAACCACATCTTCCACACCTACAACAAGCCAAACATTGTAATCAAACTTGCTGTAATAAAAAATAAAAAAATTAAATTAAAAACACGAACAAGATGTAGTGAGACAAACTTGAGGGGCTTTCTCCTGGCACATTCCATTCTAAATTCCAATCTAGAACACCACTTCCACTGAGGCTCTCTTGCCCTAGTAACCAGATTTGGTAAGGGTGAACTGCTGCCACCTTGTGGCCGTTTCACACAACAGCAGCTTTAATCCCAACGCTAATGGTCAGTTGATATTCAAAATCATTGCAGGCCTGTAAATGACACCTGCCCTGAAAACAAATCCTGGGGTCACATATCGAACAAAAATTTCAAAGGACGTCCATATTTCAAAACGACCGTTTCAAAAGGCATATTTTACGCACATTAGTGTTCTGCTTCTTTTCCTTTCTTTCCTTTTTTTGTTAAAAAACACGGGAATGGAAAAAGGCATCCCTCAGAATGGGCGAAAATCGTTGCAGACGAATCAATGGACAGAGGTTTAATCTCCAATATATATAAACAGCTCATGCAGCTTAATATTAAAAAAACAAACAACCCCAAAAAAATGGGCAGAAGATCTAAAGAGACGTTTCTTCAAAGGAGACACAGAGATGGCCAAGATGCACATGAAAAGCTGCTCAACAGCACTAATTATTAGAGAAATGCAAATCAAAACTACAATGAGGTATCACCTCACACCTGTTAGAATCGGCATCATCAGAAAATCTACAAACAACCAATTCTAGGGAGGGTGTGGACAAAAGGAGCCCTCTTCCACTATTGGTGGGAATGTAAATTGATACAGTCACTATGGAGAACAGTATGGAGTTTCCTTAAAAAAACTAGAAATAGAATTACCATCTGATCCAGCAATCCCACTTCTGGGCATATACCCAGAGAAAACCGTAAATCAAAAAGGCACATTCACCACAATGTTCATTGCAGCACTATTTACAATAGCCAGGTAATGGAAGCAACCTAAATGCCCACAGACAGATGAATGGATAAAGACGTGGTACATATATGAAATGGAATATTACTCGGCCATAAAAAGGAATGAAACTGGGTCATTTGTAGAGACATTGATGGATCGAGAGACTGTCATACAGAATGAAGTAAGTCAGAAAGAGGAAAACAAATATTGTATATTAATGCATATATTTGGAACCTAAAACAATGGTACAGATGAACTGGTTTGCAGGGAAGAAATAGAGACAGAGAGGTAGAGAACAAACGTATGGACACCAAGTGTGGGAAGCCATGGGGTGGTGGTGGTGGGATGAGTTGGGAGATTGGGATTGACCTGTATATATGTATATGCATAAAATACATAACTAATTATAACCTGCTGTATAAAAACATAAATAAAATTAAATTTCAAAATTTTAAAAAATAAAATTTAAAAATAAAACAGAAAAAATTCTTCCCGTCACACAGATGTATTTATAGGAATGAATTATTTCCATGCTTATATTTATAAATACATAAAAGAGGAATAAAATCTAACTTGAAACATAAAAGAAAAAAAAATTGAACCCACGAGTTATACAGAGGAAAACCCTATCACGGCACTTGCTCCAGCGGTAAACAATTCTGAAATTGGTCAGAGGTGGGGAACCATCTCCCATACAGCCAGCAACCCACCCCCCACGCAAGGAGCGTCCTCATTGCAAAGCTGGGGGACCGTGCCGAGGCATCTGTGAGTAAACGTGAGCTGAGCCCCAGGCCAGCTGCTGCTGAACTGTTCCCACCCTTTCCAGGTAAAACACCTGAATATGTACAAGGGCTTGAAAGCCTAGAGGAAGGACCGTGGAGCCACACCAGCGACAGCACGCAGGCCAACTTGGTGCCTGCAGGCCAGCCAGGGTGGTCCTGGCCCCGGGCGCTCTTCCAGAAGCTTTCCATTGCCCTGCCTGAGATACCCCTCCTGTCCCGGCCCCCACTGCTTTTTTTCCTTCCTCACCTCTGTCCGGAGAGAAATTGCAGCGGAAGGTATGGGTGACACATCCTCTTCTTTACAGGCGGCAGCCTGGCAACTCCTGCAGAAAGGCCAACAGAACCCCACTCACACCGGGCCACCCACAAAGCTGTGGCCCCTCACTCCCTCCCACCAGCACAGCCCCGAGACTGCTGACGGGGCAGAGAATATGGAGTCAGGCACAGCTTCAGGGGCTATTGCTGCCTGGAGCGCTGTTTATATTGACCTCAACGAGGCACACCTGGGGAGGGCGGGCCGGCAGTGTAAGGCTGCCCAGGTCAGCTAATCCACAACCCTCAGGGAATCACATTGTTGAAAATGGACCCCGCTAAGGCAGAAGAGAAGCCAAGGGAAAAAAGGACACAATGCCATTTGCAGCACCGTAGATGAGTCTAGAAGTAATCACGTGACTTGTAGTAAGTCAGAAAGTGAAAGACACATATCATATCATATCACTTATAGGTGTTACCTAAAAATGGATACCAGGGCAGATATTTCCACGGAGAAGGGCAATCACAGATTCATTAAACAAACTTATGTTTCGCCAATTGAAAGGTTTGAGGATTGGATTCATTACGATATCGGGGTTAACAGACATATACAAACACAGGTGACATATATAATCACCAAAGACCTACAGAATACCAAGAGAGGACTACTCAACATTCTGTCATAACGTACATGGGAAAAGGATCCCAGGAAGAACAGACATCTGTATATGTGTAAAAGAACCACATATTCCACACCTACAACAAGCCAAACATTGTAATCAAACTTACTGTAATAAAAAATAAAAAAATTAAATTAAAAACACGAACAAGATGTAGTGAGACAAACTTGAGGGTCTTTCTCCTGGCACATTCCATTCTAAATTCCAATCTAGAACACCACTTCCACTGAGGCTCTCTTGCCCTAGTAACCAGATTTGGTAAGGGTGAACTGCTGCCACCTTGTGGCCGTTTCACACAACAGCAGCTTTAATCCCAACGCTAATGGTCAGTTGATATTCAAAATCATTGCAGGCCTGTAAATGACACCTGCCCTGAAAACAAATCCTGGGGTCACATATCGAACAAAAATTTCAAAGGACGTCCATATTTCAAAACGACCGTTTCAAAAGGCATATTTTACGCACATTAGTGTTCTGCTTCTTTTCCTTTCTTTCCTTTTTTTGTTAAAAAACACGGGAATGGAAAAAGGCATCCCTCAGAATGGACGAAAATCGTTGCAGATGAATCAATGGACAGAGGTTTAATCTCCAATATATATAAACAGCTCATGCAGCTTAATATTAAAAAAACAAACAACCCCAAAAAAATGGGCAGAAGATCTAAAGAGACGTTTCTTCAAAGGAGACACAGAGATGGCCAAGACGCACATGAAAAGCTGCTCAACAGCACTAATTATTAGAGAAATGCAAATCAAAACTACAATGAGGTATCACCTCACACCTGTTAGAATCGGCATCATCAGAAAATCTACAAACAACCAATTCTAGGGAGGGTGTGGACAAAAGGAGCCCTCTTCCACTATTGGTGGGAATGTAAATTGATACAGTCACTATGGAGAACAGTATGGAGTTTCCTTAAAAAAACTAGAAATAGAATTACCATCTGATCCAGCAATCCCACTTCTGGTCATATACCCAGAGAAAACCGTAAATCAAAAAGGCACATTCACCACAATGTTCATTGCAGCACTATTTACAATAGCCAGGTAATGGAAGCAACCTAAATGCCCACAGACAGATGAATGGATAAAGACGTGGTACATATATGAAATGGAATATTACTCGGCCATAAAAAGGAATGAAACTGGGTCATTTGTAGAGACATTGATGGATCGAGAGACTGTCATACAGAATGAAGTAAGTCAGAAAGAGGAAAACAAATATTGTATATTAATGCATATATTTGGAACCTAAAACAATGGTACAGATGAACTGGTTTGCAGGGAAGAAATAGAGACAGAGAGGTAGAGAACAAACGTATGGACACCAAGTGTGGGAAGCCATGGGGTGGTGGTGGTGGGATGAGTTGGGAGATTGGGATTGACCTGTATATATGTATATGCATACAATACATAACTAATTATAACCTGCTGTATAAAAACATAAATAAAATTAAATTTCAAAATTTTAAAAAATAAAATTTAAAAATAAAACAGAAAAAATTCTTCCCGTCACACAGATGTATTTATAGGAATGAATTATTTCCATGCTTATATTTATAAATACATAAAAGAGGAATAAAATCTAACTTGAAACATAAAAGAAAAAAAAATTGAACCCACGAGTTATACACAGGAAAACCCTATCACGGCATTTGCTCCAGCGGTAAACAATTCTGAAATTGGTCAGAGGTGGGGAACCATCTCCCATACAGCCAGCAACCCACCCCCCACGCAAGGAGCGTCCTCATTGCAAAGCTGGGGGACCGTGCCGAGGCATCTGTGAGTAAACGTGAGCTGAGCCCCAGGCCAGCTGCTGCTGAACTGTTCCCACCCTTTCCAGGTAAAACACCTGAATATGTACAAGGGCTTGAAAGCCTAGAGGAAGGACCGTGGAGCCACACCAGCGACAGCACGCAGGCCAACTTGGTGCCTGCAGGCCAGCCAGGGTGGTCCTGGCCCCGGGTGCTCTTCCAGAAGCTTTCCATTGCCCTGCCTGAGATACCCCTCCTGTCCCGGCCCCCACTGCTTTTTTTCCTTCCTCACCTCTGTCCGGAGAGAAATTGCAGCGGAAGGTATGGGTGACACATCCTCTTCTTTACAGGCGGCAGCCTGGCAACTCCTGCAGAAAGGCCAGCAGAACCCCACTCACACCGGGCCACCCACAAAGCTGTGGCCCCTCACTCCCTCCCACCAGCACAGCCCCGAGACTGCTGACGGGGCAGAGAATATGGAGTCAGGCACAGCTTCAGGGGCTATTGCTGCCTGGAGCGCTGTTTATATTGACCTCAACGAGGCACACCTGTGGAGGGCGGGCCGGCAGTGTAAGGCTGCCCAGCTCAGCTAATCCACAACCCTCAGGGAATCACATTGTTGAAAATGGACCCCGCTAAGGCAGAAGAGAAGCCAAGGGAAAAAAGGACACAATGCCATTTGCAGCACCGTAGATGAGTCTAGAAGTAATCACGTGACTTGTAGTAAGTCAGAAAGTGAAAGACACATATCATATCATATCACTTATAGGTGTTACCTAAAAATGGATACCAGGGCAGATATTTCCACGGAGAAGGGCAATCACAGATTCATTAAACAAACTTATGGTTCACCAATTGAAAGGTTTGAGGATCGGATTCATTACAATATCGGGGTTAACAGACATATACAAACACAGGTGACATATATAATCACCAAAGACCTACAGAATACCAAGAGAGGACTACTCAACATTCTGTCATAACGTACATGGGAAAAGGATCCCAGGAAGAACAGACATCTGTATATGTGTAAAAGAACCACATCTTCCACACCTACAACAAGCCAAACATTGTAATCAAACTTGCTGTAATAAAAAATAAAATAAAATATTAAATTAAAAACACGAACAAGAAGTAGTGAGACAAACTTGAGGGGATTTCTCCTGGCACATTCCATTCTAAATTACAATGTAGAACGCCACATCCATTGAGGCTCTGTTGCCCTACAAACCAGATTTGGTACGGGAGAACTGCTGCCACCTTGTGGCCGTTTCACACAACTGCAGCTTTAATCCCAGCGCTAATGGTCCATTAATATTCAAAATCATTGCAGGCCTGTAAATGACACCTGCCCTGAAAACAAATCCTGGGGTCACATATCGACCAAAAAATTCAAAGGACGTCCATATTTCAAAACGACCGTTTCAAAAGGCATATTTTACGCACATTAGTGTTCTGCTTCTTTTCCTTTCTTTCCTTTTATTGTTAAAAAACACGGGAATGGAAAAAGGCATCCCTCAGAATGGGCGAAAATCGTTGCAGATGAATCAATGGACAGAGGTTTAATCTCCAATATATATAAACAGCTCATGCAGCTTAATATTAAAAAAACAAACAACCCCAAAAAAATGGGCAGAAGATCTAAAGAGACGTTTCTTCAAAGGAGACACAGAGATGGCCAAGACGCACATGAAAAGCTGCTGAACAGCACTAATTATTAGAGAAATGCAAATCAAAACTACAATGAGGTATCACCTCACACCTGTTAGAATCGGCATCATCAGAAAATCTACAAACAACCAATTCTAGGGAGGGTGTGGACAAAAGGAGCCCTCTTCCACTATTGGTGGGAATGTAAATTGATACAGTCACTATGGAGAACAGTATGGAGTTTCCTTAAAAAAACTAGAAATAGAATTACCATCTGATCCAGCAATCCCACTTCTGGGCATATACCCAGAGAAAACCGTAAATCAAAAAGGCACATTCACCACAATGCTCATTGCAGCACTATTTACAATAGCCAGGTAATGGAAGCAACCTAAATGCCCACAGACAGATGAATGGATAAAGATGTGGTACATATATGAAATGGAATATTACTCGGCCATAAAAAGGAATGAAACTGGGTCATTTGTAGAGACATCAATGGATCGAGAGACTGTCATACAGAATGAAGTAAGTCAGAAAGAGGAAAACAAATATTGTATATTAATGCATATATTTGGAACCTAAAACAATGGTACAGATGAACTGGTTTGCAGGGAAGAAATAGAGACAGAGAGGTAGAGAACAAACGTATGGTCACCAAGTGTGGGAAGCCATGGGGTGGTGGTGGTGGGATGAGTTGGGAGATTGGGATTGACCTGTATATATGTATATGCATAAAATACATAACTAATTATAACCTGCTGTATAAAAACATAAATAAAATTAAATTTCAAAATTTTAAAAAATAAAATTTAAAAATAAAACAGAAAAAAGTTCTTCCCGTCACACAGATGTATTTATAGGAATGAATTATTTCCATGCTTATATCTATAAATACATAAAAGAGGAAAAACATCTAACTTGAAACATAAAAGAAAAAAAAGTGAACCCACGAGTTATACAGAGGAAAACCCTATCACGGCACTTGCTCCAGTGGTAAACAATTATGAAATTGGTCAGAGGTGGGGAACCATCTCCCATACAGCCAGCAACCCAACCCCCACGCAAGGAGCGTTCTCATTGCAAAGCTGGGGGACCGTGCCGAGGCATCTGTGAGTAAACGTGAGCTGAGCCCCAGGCCAGCTGCTGCTGAACGGTTCCCACCCTTTCCAGGTAAAACACCTGAATATGTACAAGGGCTTGAAAGCCTAGAGGAAGGACCGTGGAGCCACACCAGCGACAGCACACAGGCCAACTTGGTGCCTGCAGGCCAGCCAGCGTGGTCCTGGCCCCGGCGCTCTTCCAGAAGCTTTCCATTGCCCTGCCTGAGATACCCATCCTGTCCCGGCCCCCACTGCTTTTTTCCTTCCTCACCTGTGTCCGGAGAGAAATTCCAGCGGAAGGTATGGGTGACACATCCTCTTCTTTACAGGCGGCAGCCTGGCAACTCCTGCAGAAAGGCCAGCAGAACCCCACTCACACCGGGCCACCCACAGAGCTGTGGCCCCTCACTCCCTCCCACCAGCACAGCCCCGAGACTGCTGACGGGGCAGAGAATATGGAGTCAGGCACAGCTTCAGAGGCTACTGCTGCCTGGAGCGCTGTTTATATTGACCTCAACGAGGCACACCTGGGGAGGGCAGGCCGGCAGGGTAAGGCTGCCCAGGTCAGCTAATCCACAACCCTCAGGGAATCACATTGTTGAAAATGGACCCCGCTAAGGCAGAAGAGAAGCCAAGGGAAAAAAGGACAAAATGCCATTTGCAGCCCTGTAGATGAGTGTAGAAGTAATCACGTGACTTGTAGTAAGTCAGAAAGTGAAAGACACATATCATATCACTTAGAGGTGTTACCTAAAAATGGATACCAGGGCAGATATTTCCACGGAGAAGGGCAATCACAGATTCATTAATCAAACTTATGGTTCACCAATGGAAAGGTGTGAGGATTGGTTTCATTACGATATCGGGGTTAACAGACATATACAAACACAGGTGACATATATAATCACCAAAGACCTACAGAATACCAAGAGAGGACTACTCAACATTCTGTCATAACGTACATGGGAAAAGGATCCCAGGAAGAACAGACATCTGTATATGTGTAAAAGAACCACATCTTCCACACCTACAACAAGCCAAACATTGTAATCAAACTTGCTGTAATAAAAAATAAAAAATTAAATTAAAAACACGAACAAGAAGTAGTGAGACAAACGTGAGGGTCTTTCTCCTGGTACATTCCATTCTAAACTCCAATCTAGAACACCACTTCCACTGAGGCTCTCTTGCCCTAGTAACCAGATTTGGTAAGAGTGAACTGCTGCCACCTTGTGGCCGTTTCACACAACAGCAGCTTTAATCCCAACGCTAATTGTCAGTTGATATTCAAAATCATTGCAGGCCTGTAAATGACACCTGCCTTGAAAACCAATCCTGGGGTCACATATCAACCAAAAAATTCAAACGACGTCCATATTTCAAAAGGACCATTTCAAAAGGCATATTTTACGCACATTAGTGTTCTGCTTCTTTTCCTTTCTTTCCTTTTTTGTTAATAAACACGGGAATGGAAAAAGGAATCCCTCAGAATGGGCGAAAATCGTTGCAGACGAATCAATGGACAGAGGTTTAATCTCCAATATATATAAACAGCTCATGCAGCTTAATATTAAAAAAAACAAACCACCCAAAAAAAAATGGGCAGAAGATCTAAAGAGACGTATCTTCAAAGGAGACACAGAGATGGCCAAGACGCACATAAAAAGCTGCTCAACAGCACTAATTATTAGAGAAATGCAAATCAAAACTACAATGAGGTATCACCTCACACCTGTTAGAATCGGCATCATCAGAAAATCTACAAACAACCAATTCTGGGGAGGGTGTGGACAAAAGGAGCCCTCTTCCACTATTGGTGGGAATGTAAATTGATACAGTCACTATGGAGAACAGTATGGAGTTTCCTTAAAAAAACTAGAAATAGAATTACCATCTGATCCAGCAATCCCACTTCTGGGCATATACCCAGAGAAAACCGTATTTCAAAAAGGCACATTCACCACAATGTTCGTTGCAGCACTATTTACAATAGCCAGGGAATGGAAGCAACCTAAATGCCCACAGACAGATAAATGGATAAAGATGTGGTACATATATAAAATGGAATATGACTCGGCCATAAAAAGGAATGAAACTGGGTCATTTGTAGAGACATCGATGGATCGAGAGACTGTCATACAGAATGAAGTAAGTCAGAAACAGGAAAACAAATATTGTCTATTAATGCATATATGTGGAGGCTAAAAATGGTACAGATGAACTGGTTTGCAGGGAAGAAATAGAGACACAGAGGTAGAGAACAAACGTATGGACACCAAGTGTGGGAAGCCATGGGGTGGTGGTGGTGGGATGAGTTGGGAGTTTGGGATTGACCTGTATACATGTATATGCATAAAATACATAACTAATAATAACGTGCTGTATAAAAAAATAAATAAAATTTCAAAATTTTAAAAAATAAAATTTAAAAATAAAACAGAAAAAAGTTCTTCCCGTCACACAGATGTATTTATAGGAATGAATTATTTCCATGCTTATATCTATAAATACATAAAAGAGGAATAACATCTAACTTGAAACATAAAAGAAAAAAAAAGTGAACCCACGAGTTATACAGAGGAAAACCCTATCAGGGCACTTGCTCCAGTGTTAAACAATTCTGAAATTGGTCAGAGGTGGGGAACCATCTCCCATACTGCCAGCAACCCAACCCCCACGCAAGGAGCGTCCTCATTGCAAAGCTGGGGGACCGTGCCGAGGCATCTGTGAGTAAACGTGAGCTGAGCCCCAGGCCAGCTGCTGCTGAACTGTTCCCACCCATTCCAGGTAAAACACCTGAATATGTACAAGGGCTTGAAAGCCTACAGGAAGGACCGTGGAGCCACACCAGCGACAGCACGCAGGCCAACTTGGTGCCTGCAGGCCAGCCAGCGTGGTCCTGGACCCTGGCGCTCTTCCAGAAGCTTTCCATTGCCCTGCCTGAGATACCCCTCCTGTCCCGGCCCCCACTGCTTTTTTCCTTCCTCACCTCTGTCCGGAGAGAAATTCCAGCGGAAGGTATGGGTGACACATCCTCTTCTTTACAGGCGGCAGCCTGGCAACTCCTGCAGAAAGGCCAGCAGAACCCCACTCACACCGGGCCACCCACAAAGCTGTGGCCGCTCACTCCCTCCCACCAGCACAGCCCCGAGACTGCTGACAGGGCAGAGAATATGGAGTCAGGCACAGCTTCAGGGGCTATTGCTGCCTGGAGCGCTGTTTATATTGATCTCAACGAGGCACACCTGGGGAGGGCAGGCCGGCAGGGTAAGGCTGCCCAGGTCAGCTAATCCACAACCCTCAGGGAATCACATTGTTGAAAATGGACCCCGCTAAGGCAGAAGAGAAGCCAAGGGAAAAAAGGACACAATGCCATTTGCAGCACCGTAGATGAGTCTAGAAGTAATCACGTGACTTGTAGTAAGTCAGAAAGTGAAAGACACATATCATATCATATCACTTATAGGTGTTACCTAAAAATGGATACCAGGGCAGATATTTCCACGGAGAAGGGCAATCACAGATTCATTAAACAAACTTATGGTTCACCAATGGAAAGGTGTGAGGATTGGTTTCATTACGATATCGGGGTTAACAGACATATACAAACACAGGTGACATATATAATCACCAAAGACCTACAGAATACCAAGAGAGGACTACTCAACATTCTGTCATAACGTACATGGGAAAAGGATCCCAGGAAGGACAGTCATCTGTATATGTGTAAAAGAACCACATCTTCCACACCTACAACAAGCCAAACATTGTAATCAAACTTGCTGTAATAAAAAATAAAATAAAATATTAAATTAAAAACACGAACAAGAAGTAGTGAGACAAACTTGAGGGGATTTCTCCTGGCACATTCCATTCTAAATTACAATGTAGAACGCCACATCCATTGAGGCTCTGTTGCCCTACAAACCAGATTTGGTACGGGAGAACTGCTGCCACCTTGTGGCCGTTTCACACAACTGCAGCTTTAATTCCAGCGCTAATGGTCCATTAATATTCAAAATCATTGCAGGCCTGTAAATGACACCTGCCCTGAAAACAAATCCTGGGGTCACATATCGACCAAAAAATTCAAAGGACGTCCATATTTCAAAACGACCGTTTCAAAAGGCATATTTTACGCACATTAGTGTTCTGCTTCTTTTCCTTTCTTTCCTTTTTTGTTAAAAAAACGGGAATTGAAAAAGGAATCCCTTTGAATGGGCGAAAATCGTTGCAAACGAATCAATGGACAGAGGTTTAATCTCCAATATATATAAACAGCTCATGCATCTTAATATTAAAAAAACCAACAACCCAATACAAAAATGGGCAGAAGATCTAAAGAGACGTTTCTTCAAAGAAGACACAGAGATGGCCAAGACGCACATGAAAAGCTGCTCAACAGCACTAATTATTAGAGAAATGCAAATCAAAACTACAATGAGGTATCACCTCACACCTGTTAGAATCGGCATCATCAGAAAATCTACAAACAACAAATTCTGGGGAGGGTGTGGACAAAACGAGCCCTCTTCCCCTATTGGTGGGAATGTAAATTGATACAGTCACTATGGAGAACAGTATGGAGTTTCCTTAAAAAAAGTAGAAATTGAATTACCATCTGATCCAGCAATCCCACTTCTGGGCATATACCCAGAGAAAACCATAAATCAAAAAGGCACATTCACCACAATGTTCGTTGCAGCACTATTTACAATAGCCAGGTAATGGAAGCAACCTAAATGCCCACAGACAGATGAATGGATAAAGATGTGGTACATATATAAAATGGAATATTACTCAGCCATAAAAAGGAATGATACTGGGTCATTTGTAGAGACATCGATGGATCTAGAGAAAGTCATACAGAATGAAGTAAGTCAGAAAGAGGAAAACAAATATTGTATATTAATGCATATACGTGGAACCTAAAAAATGGTACAGATGAACTGGTTTGCAGGGAAGAAATAGAGACACAGAGGTAGAGAACAAACGTATGGACAGCAAGTGTGGGAAGCCATGGGGTGGTGGTGGTGGGATGAGTTGGGAGATTGGGATTGACCTGTATACATGTATATGCATAAAATACATAACTAATAATAACCTGCTGTATAAAAAAATAAATAAAATTACATTTCAAAATTTTAAAAACTAAAATTTAAAAATAAAACAGAAAAATGTTCTTCCCTTCACACAGATGTATTTATAGGAATGAATAATTTCCATGCTTATATCTATAAATACATAAAAGAGGAAAAAAATCTAACTTGAACCATCAAAGTAAAAAAGAACCTGGACCCACCAGTTATACAGGGGAAAATCCTATCAGGCACTTGCTCAAGTGGTAAACAATTCTGAAATTGGTCAGAGGTGGGGAACCATCTCCCATAAAGCCAGCAAGCAAACCCCCACGCAAGGAGTGTCCTCATTGCAAAGCTGGGGGAACGTGCCGAGGCATCTGTGAGGAAACATGAGTTGAGCCCCAGTACAGATGCTGCTGAACTGTTCCCACCTTTCCCAGGTAAAACACCTGAATATGTACAAGGGCTTGAAAGCCTAGAGGAAGGGCCTTGGAGACACACCAGGGACAGCACGCAGGGCAACTTGGTGCCTGCAGGCCAGCCAGGGTGGTCCTGGCCCTGGACCCTCTTCCAGAAGCTTTCCATTGCCCTACCTGATATACCCCTCCTGTCCTGGCCCCCAATGCTTTTTTCGTTCCTCACCTCTGTCCGGAGAGAAATTCCAGTGGAAGGTATGGGTGACACATCCTCTTCTTTACAGGTGGCAGCATGGCAACACCTGCAGAAAGGCCAGCAGAGCCCCACTCACACCGGGACACCCACAAAGCTGTGGCCCCTCACCCCCTCCCTCCAGCACAGCCCCGAGACTGCTGACGGGGCAGAGAATATGGAGTCAGGCACAGCTTCAGGGGCTATTGCTGCCTGGAGCTCTGTTTATATTGACCTCAACGAGGCACACCTGGGGAGGGCGGGCCGGCAGGGTAAGGCTGCCCAGGTCAGCTAATCCACAACCCTCAGGGAATCACATTGTTGAAAATGGACCGCACTAAGGCAGAAGAGAAGCCAAGGGAAAAAAGGACACAATGCCATTTGCAGCACCGTAGATGAGTCTAGAAGTAATCACGTGACTTGTAGTAAGTCAGAAAGTGAAAGACACATATCATATCATATCACTTATAGGTGTTACCTAGAAATGGATACCAGGGCATATATTTCCACGGAGAAGGGCAATCACAGATTCATTAAACAAACTTATGGTTCACCAATGGAAAGGTGTGAGGACTGGTTTCATTACGATATCGGGGTTAAGAGACATATACAAACACAGGTGACATATATAATCACCAAAGACCTACGGAATACCAAGAGAGGACTACTCAACATTCTGTCATAACGTACATGGGAAAAGGATCCCAGGAAGAACAGACATCTGTATATGTGTAAAAGAACCACATCTTCCACACCTACAACTAGCCAAACATTGTAATCAAACTTGCTGTAATAATAAATAAAATAATTAAATTAAAAACACGAACAAGAAGTAGTGAGACAAACGTGAGGGGCTTTCTCCTGGTACATTCCATTCTAAACTCCAATCTAGAACACCACTTCCACTGAGGCTCTCTTGCCCTAGTAACCAGATTTGGTAAGGGTGAACTGCTGCCACCTTGTGGCCGTTTCACACAACAGCAGCTTTAATCCCAACGCTAATGGTCAGTTGACATTCAAAATCATTGCAGGCCTGTAAATGACACCTGCCCTGAAAACAAATCCTGGGGTCACATATCGACCAAAAAATTCAAAGGACGTCCATATTTCAAAACGACCGTTTCAAAAGGCATATTTTACGCACATTAGTGTTCTGCTTCTTTTCCTTTCTTTCCTTTTTTGTTAAAAAAAACGGGAATGGAAAAAGGCATCCCTCAGAATGGGCGAAAATCGTTGCAAACGAATCAATGGACAAATGTTTAATCTCCAATATATATAAACAGCACATGCAGCTTAATATTACTAAAACAAACAACCCAATACAAAAATGGGCAGAAGATCTAAATAGACGTTTCTTCAAAGAAGACACAGAGATGGCCAAGACGCACATGAAAAGCTGCTCAACATCACTAATTGTTAGAGAAATGCAAATCAAAACTACAATACGGTATGACGTCACACCCATTAGAGTCGGCATCATCAGAAAATCTACAAACAAAAATTCTGGGGAGGGTGTGGACAAAAGGAACCCTCTTCCACTATTGGTGGGAATGTAAATTGATACTGTCACTATGGAGAACAGTATGGAGGTTCCTTTAAAAAACTAAAAAGAGGAGAACCATCTGATCCAGCAATCCCACTTCTGAGCATATACCCAGAGAAAAACAAAAATCAAAGAGACACATTCACCACAATGTTCATTGCAGCACTATTTACAATAGCCAGGTAATGGAAGCAACCTAAATGCCCACAGACAGAAGAACGGATAAAGATGTGGTACATATATAAAATGGAGTATTACTCAACCATATAAAGGAATGAAACTGGGTCATTTGTAGAGAACTCGATGTATCTAGAGACTGTCATACAGAGTGGAGTAAGTCAGAAACAGAAAAACAAATATTGTATATTAATGCCTATATTTGGTACCTAGAAAAGTGGTACAGATGAACTTGTTTGCAGGGCAGAAATAGAGACACACAGGTAGAGAACAAACGTATGGACACAAATAGGGGGAAGCCATGGGGTGGTGGTGGTGGTGGGATGAGTTGGGAGATTGGGATTGACCTGTATACATGTAAATGCATAAAATACATAACTAATAATAACCTGCTGTATAAGAAAATAAATTTAAATTTCAAAATTTTTAAAAATAAAACAGAAAAATGTTCTTGCATTCACACAGATGTATTTATATGAATGACTTATTTCCATGCTTATATCTATAAATACATAAAAGAGGAATAAAATTTAACTTGAAACAATGGAGAAAAAAAAATAACCTGAACCCAACAGTTATACAGAGGAAAACCCTATCAAGGCACTTACTCCAGCGGTAAACAATTCTGAAATTGGTCAGATGTGGAGAATCATCTCCAATACAGCCAGCAGCCCCACCCCACGCAAGGAGGGTCCTCATTGCAAAGCTGCGGGACCGTGCCGAGGCTTCTGTGAGTAAACGTGAGCTGAGCCCCAGGCCAGCTGCTGCTGAACTGTTCCCACCCTTCCCAGGTAAAACACCTGAATATGTACAAGGGCTTGAAAGCCTAGAGGAAGGGCAGTGGAGTCACACCAGCGACAGCACACAGGCCCACATGGTGCCTGCAGGCCAGCCAGGATGGTCCTGGCCACAGGCGCTGTTCTGGAAGCTTTCCATTTTCCTGCCTGAGATACCCCTCCTATACCGGCCCCCACTCCTTTTTTTCCTTCCTCACCTCAGCCCGGAGAGAAATTTCATCAGACGTTATGGGTGACGCATCCTCTTCTTTACAGGTGGCAGCCTGGCAACTCCTAAGCCTTGCCGTTACCTAACCCTAACCCTAGCCCGGAACAGAAACCCACCACCAGCCCTATACCTTTCCCTACGCCGTAGCCTATTCCTGGCCCGTACGCAGGCACTGAACCTTTCATCAGCACGTATCCTGACCCTGCCATTTTGCCGTACCCTCACCTGTGCCCTAAGCCTTGCCGTTCCCTAACCCTAACCCTAGCCCGGAACGGAAACACACCACAAGACCTACACCTTACCCCCAAGCCGTAGCCTACTCCTGGTCCATACGAGGGCACTGATTTGTGCGTCAGCACGTAGCCTGACCTTCCCACATTACCGTAACGTCACCTGTGCCCTAAGCCTTGCTGTTCCCTTACACTAACCCTAGCCCGGAACGGAAACCCACCACCAGCCCTACACCTAACCCCCAACCCGTGGCCTACACCTGGCCGGGACGCGGGCACTGACCCGTGCGTCAGCACGTAGCCTGACCCTCCCACGTTTCCGTACCCTCACCTGTGCCCAAAGCCTTGCCGTTCCCTAACCCTAACCATAGCCCGGAACGGAAACCCACCACCAGCCCTAGACCTTACCCTACGACATAGCCTACTCCTGGCCTGTACGCTGGCACTGGCCCATCCGTCAGCACGTAGCCTGACGCTCCCACGTTTCCGTACCCTCACCTGTGCCCTAAGCCTTGCCATTCCCTAACCCTAACCCTAGCCCCCAACTGAAATGCCCCACCAGCCCTACAACTTACCACCAGGCCGTAGCCTACTCCTGGCCCGTATTCTGGCACTGACACGTGCGTCAGCACGTAGCCTGACCCTTCCACGTTTCCGTATCCTCACCTGTGCCCTAAGCCTTGCCTTTCACTAACCCTAACCCTAGTACGGAACGGAAACCCACCACCAGCCCTACACCTAACACCCAAGCCATAGCCAAATCCTGGCCTGTACGCTGGCACTGACCCATGCGTCAGCACGTAGCCTGACCCTTCCACGTTTCCGTATCCTCACCTGTGCCCTAAGCCTTGCCTTTCACTAACCCTAACCATAGCCCGGAACGGAAACCCACCACCAACCCTATACCTTACACCACGCCGTAGCCTACTCCTGGACCGTATGCTGGCACTGACCCGTGTGTCAGCACGTAGCCTGACCTTCCCACATTTCCGTACCCTAACCTGTGCCCTTAGCCTTGCCGTTCCCTAACCCTAACCCTAGTACGGAACGGAAACCCACCACCAGCCCTACACCTAACACCCAAGCCATAGCCAAATCCTGGCCTGTACGCTGGCACTGACCCATGCGTCAGCACGTAGCCTGACCCTCCCACGTTTCCGTAACCTCACCTGTGCCCTAAGCCTTTCCGTTCCCTATCCCTAACCCTAGCCCAGAAAGGAAACCCACCACCAGCCATACACCTTTCTCTACGACGTAGCCTACTCCTGGCCCGTACGCTAGCATTGACACGTGCATTAGCACGTAGCCTGAACCTCCAACTTTTCTGTACCCTCACCTGAGCCCTAAGCCTTGCTGTTCCCTAACACTAACCCTAGCCCGGAACGGAAACCCATGACAAGCCCTAGATCTTACCCTACCCCGTAGCCTACTCCTTGCCCGTACGCTGGCACTGACCCGTGCGTCAGCACGTAGCCTGACCCTCCCACGTTTCCGTTCCCTCACCTATGCCCTAAGCCTTGCCGTTCCCTAACCCTAACCGTACCCCGCAATGAAAACCCACCAACAGCCCTACACGTTACCCTACACCGTAGCCTACACCTGGCCCGTACGCTGGCACTGACCCATGCATCAGTACGTAGCCTGACCCTCCCACGTTTCCGTACCCGCACCTGTGCCCAAGCCTTGACGTTCCCTAACCCTAACCCTAGCCCGAAACGGAAACCCACCACCATCCCTAGACATTACCCTACGCCGTAGCCTACTCCTGGCGTGTACGTTTGCACTGACCCGTGCGTCATCACGTAGCCTGACACTCCCACGTTTCCGTACCCTCACCTGTGACCTAAGCCTTGCCATTCCCTCACCCTAACCCTAGCCAGGAACGGAAACCCACCACCAGCCCTACACCTTACCCTACGCCGTAGCCTACTCCTGGCCCGTACGCTGGCACTAAAACGCGCGTCAGCACGTAGCCTGACCCTCACACGTTTCCGTACCCTCACCTGTGCCCTAAGCCTTGCTGTTCCCTAACCCTAACCCTATTCCGAAAAGGAAACACACCACCAGCCCTACAGCTTACCCACAAGCCATAGCCTACTCCTGGCCCGTACGCTGGCACTGACACGTGCGTCAGCATGAAGCCTGATCCTCCCACGTTTCTGTTCCCTCACCTGTGCCCTATGCCTTGCCGTTCCCTAACCCTAACCCTAGCCCGGAACGGAAACCCACCACCAGCCCTACACCTTACCCTACGCCGTAGCCTACTCCTGGCCCGAACGCTGGCACTGACCCTTGCGTCAGCACGTAGCCTGACCCTACCACGTTTCCGTACCCTCACCTGTGCCCTAAGTCTTGCCGTTCCCTAAACCTATCCCTAGCCTGGAAGGGAAACCCTGCACCAGCCCTACACATTACCCTATGCCGTAGCCTACTCCTGGCCCGTACGTTGGCACTGACCCGTGCGTCAGCACGTAGCCTGACCTTCACACATTTCCGTACCCTCACCTGTGCCCTAAGCCTTGACGTTCCCTAACCCTAACCCTAGTACCGAACGGAAACCCACCACCAGCCCTACACCTAAACTCCATGCCATAGCCTACTCATGGCCCGTACGCTGGCACTGACCCGTGCGTCAGCACTTCTCCTGACCCTCCCACGTTTCCGTACCCTCACCTGTGCACTAAGCCTTGCCGTTCCCTAACCCTAACCCTAGCCCTGAACGGAAACCCACCACCAGCCCTACACCTAACCCCCAAGCCGTAGCCTAATCCTGGCCGGTACGCTGGCACTGACACATGCGTCAGCACGTAGCCTGACTCTCCCACGTTTCTGTACCCTAAGCTGTGCCCTAAGCCTTGCCGTTCCCTAACCCTAACCCTAGCCCGGAACGGAAACCCACCACCATCCCTACACGTTACCCTACGCCGTAGCCTACTCTTGGCCTGTACGGTGGCACTGACACTTGCGTCAGCATGTAGCCTGACCCTCCCACGTTTCCGTACCCTCACCTGTGCCCTAAGCCTTGCCGTTCCGTAAACCTAACCCTAGCCCGGAATGGAAACCCACCACCAGCCCTGCATCTTACCCCCAAGCCGTAGCCTAATCCTGGCCCGTTCGGTGGCACTAACCTGAGCATCAGCAAGTAGCCTGACCCTCCCACGTTTCCGTACCCTCACCCGTGCCCTAAGCCTTGCCGTTCCGTAACCTTAAACCAAGTCCGGAACGGAAACCCACTACCAGCCCTACACCTTACCCTACGCCGTAGCCTACTACTTGCCCATACGATGGCACTGACCAGTGCTTCAGCACGTAGCCTGACCCTCCCACGTTTCCGTACCCTCACCTGTGCCCTAAGCCTTGCCGTTCCCTATCCCTAACCGTGGTCCACAATGCAAACCCACCACCAGCCCTCCACCTTACCCTACGCCGTAGCCTACTCCTGGCCCGTACGCTGGCACTGATCCATGCATCAGTACGTAGCCTGACCCTCCCACGTTTCCGTACCCTCACCTGTGCCCTAAACGTTGACGTTCCCTAACCCTAACCCTAACCCGGAACGGAAACCCACTACCATCCCTAGAAATTACCCTCCGCCGTAGCCTACTCCTGGCCTGTATGCTGGCACTGACCCGTGCGTCAGCACGTAGCCTGACCCTCCCACGTTTCCGTACACTCACCTGAGCACTAAGCCTTGCCATTCCGTAACCCTAACCCTAGCCCGGAATGGAAAGCCACCACCAGCCCAACACCTTAACCCCAAGCCGTAGCCTACTCCTGGCCCGTATTCTGGCACTGACACGTGCGTCAGCAAGTAGCCTGACCCTCCCACGTTTCAGGACCCTCAACTGTGCCCTAAGCCTGGCCGTTCCTAACACTAAACTTGCCCAGAAAGGAAACCCACCACCAGCTCTACACCTTACCCCCAAGCCGTAGCCTACTCGTGGACCGTATGCTGACACTGACCCGTGCGTCAGCACGTAGCCTGACCCTCCCACGTTTCCGTACACTCACCTGTCCCCTAAGCCTTGCCGTTCCCTAACCCTAACCCTAGCCGGAACGGAAAACCACCACCAGCCCTACACCTTACCATATGTCGTAGCCTACACCTGGCCCATACGCGGGCACTGAGCCGTGCGTCAGCACGTAGCCTGACCCTCCCACGTTTCCGTACCCTCACCTGTGCCCTAAGCCTTGACGTTCCCTAACCCTAACCCTATCCCTGAACGGAAACCCACCACCTGCCCTACACCTTAACCTACGCCATAGCCTACTCCTGGCCTGTACAGTGGCACTGACCCTTGCGTTAGCATGTAGCCTGACCCTCCCACGTTTTCGTACCCTCACCTGTGCCCTAAGCCTTGCCGTTCCGTAACCCTAACCCTAGCCCGGAACGGAAACCGACCACCAGCCCTAAACCTTACCCTATGCCGTAGCCTACACCTGGCCCATACGCGGGCACTGACATGTGCTTCAGCACGTAGCCTGACCCTCCCATGTTACCGTACCCTCACCTCTTCCCTAAGACTTGCCGTTACCTAACTCTAACCCTAGCCCGGAATGGAAACCCACCACCAGCCCTAAACCTTACCCACAAGCTGTAGCCTACTCCTGGCGCGTACGTTGGCACTGACCCATGCGTCAGCATGTAGCCTGACACTCCAACGTTTCCGTACCCTCACCTGTGCCCTAAGTCTTGCCGTTCCCTAACCCTAACCCTAGCCCCCAATGGAAACACACCACCAGCCCTACAACTTACCCCCAAGCCGTAGCCTACTCCTGGTCCATACGCTGGCACTGACATGTGCGTCAGCACGTAGCCTGACCTTCCCACGTTACCTTACCCTCCCCTGTGCCCTAAGCCTTGCTGTTCCCTAACACTAACCCTAGCCTGGAACGGAAACACACCACCAGCCCTACACCTAACCCCCAAGCCGTAGCCTACTCCTGTCCGGTACGCTGGCACTGACCCGTGCGTCAGCACGTATCCTAACCCTCCCACGTTTCCGTACACTCACCTGTGCCCTAAGCCTTGCTGTTCCCTAACACTAACCGTAGCCCGGAACAGAAAACCACCACCAGCCCTACACCTTACCCTATGCCGTAGCCTACGCCTGGCACGTACGCTGACACTGATCCGTGCGTCAGCACGTAGCCTGACCCTCCCACGTTTCTGTACCCTCACCTGTGCCCTAAGCCTTGCCGTTCCCTTACCCTAAACCTAGCCCAGAACGGAAACCCACCACCAGCCCTACACCTTACTCTACGCCGTAGCCTACTCCTGGCCCGTACGCTGGCACTGACCTGTGCGTCAGCACGTAGCCTGACCCTCCCACGTTTCCGTTCCCTCACGTGTGCCCTAAGCCTTGCCGTTCCCTAACCCTAACCCTAGCCCGGAACGGACACCCACCACCAGTCCTACACTCTATCCTATGCCGTAGCCTATTCCTGGCCCGTACGCAGGCACTGACCCGTGCGTCAGCACGAAGCCTGACCCTCCCACGTTTCCGTACCCTCACCTGTGCCCTAAGCATTGACGTTCGCTAACCCTAACCCTAGCCCGGAACAGAAACCCACCACCAGTCCTACAACTTACCACCACGCCGTAGCCTACTCCTGGCCCATATGCTGGCACTGACCCATGCGTCAGCATGTAGCCTGACCCTCCCACGTTTCCGTAACCTCAACTGTGCCCTAAGCCTTGCCGTTCGCTAACCCTAACCCTAGCCCGGAACGGAAACCCACCACAAACCCTAAAACTTACCCACAAGCAGTAGCCTACTCCTGGCCCGTACGCAGGCACTGACACGTGCGTCAGCACTTAGCCTGACCCTCCCACGTTTCCGTACCCTCACCTGTGCCCTAAGTCTTGCCGTTCCCTAACCCTAACCGTAGCCCGGAACGAAAACCCACCACCAGCCTTACACCTTACCCTACGCTGTAGCCTACTCCTGGCCCATACCCTGGCAGTGAACCGTACGTCAGCACATAGCTTGACCCTCCCACATTTCCGTACCCTCACCTGGGCCCTAAGCCTTGCCGTTCCCTAACCCTATCCCTAGACCGGAACGGAAAACCACCACCAGCCCTAAACCTTTCCCTACTCCGTAGCCTACTCCTTGCCCGAACGCTCGCACTAACCCGTGCGTCAGCATGTAGTTTGACACTCCCACGTTTCCGTACCCTCACCTGGGCCCTAAGCCTTGCCGTTCTCTAGCACTAACCGTAGCCTGGAACGGAAACCCACCACCAGCCCTATACTTTACCCTACGCCGTAGCCTACTCCTGGCCCGTACACTAGCACTGACCCGTGCGTCAGCACATAGCCTGACCTTCCCATATTTCCGAACCCTCACCTGCGCCCTAAGCCTTGCCGTTCCCTAACCCTAAACCTAGTACAGAACGGAAACCCACCATAGCCCTACACCTAACGCCCAAGCCATAGCCTACTCTTGGCCCGTACGCTGGCACTGACCCGTGCGTCAGCACGTAGCCTGACCCTCCCACGTTTCCGTACCCTCACCTGTGCCCTAAGCCTTGCCGTTCCCTAACCCTACCCATAGCCTGGAATGGAAACCCACCACCAGCCCTACACCGTATTGTATGTCGTAGCCTTGTCCTGGCCCATACGCTGGCACAGACCCATGCGTCAGCATGTAGCCTGACCCTCCCACGTTTCCGTACCCTCACCTGGCCCTAAGCCTTGCCGTTCCCTAACACTAACCCTAACCTGGAACGGAAACCCACCACAAGCCCTACACCTTACCATACGCCGTAGTGTTCTCCTGACCCGTACGCTGTCACTGACCCGGGAGTCTGCACGTAGCCTCACCCTCCCACGTTTCCGTAACCTCAACTGGGCCCTAAGCCTTGCCGTTCCCTCACCCTAACCCTAGCCACGAACGGAAACCCACCAGCAGCCCTACACCTAACACTACGCCGTAGCCTACTCCTGGCCCGTACACTGGCATTAACCCGTGCGTCAGCACGTAGCCTGACCCTCCCACGTTTCCGTACCCTCACCTGTGCCCTAAGACTTGCTGTTCCCTAACCCTAACCCTAGCCCGGAATGGAAACCCACCACCAGCCCTACACCTTACCCCCAAGCCGTAGCCTATTCCTGGCCCGTACGCTGGAACTGACCCGTGCATCAGCACGTAGCCTGACCCTCCCACGTTTGCGGAACCTCACCTGAGCCCTAAGCCTTGCCGTTCCCTAACCCTAACCCTAGCCCTGAACGGAAACCCACCACCAGCCCTACACCTTTCCCTACACCGTAGTCTATTCCTGGCTCGTACGCAGGCACTGACACTTTCATCAGCACGTAGCCTGACACTCCCACGTTTCCGTACCCTCACCTGTGCCCTAAGCCTTGCCGTTCACTAACCCTAACCCTAGCCCAGAACAGAAACCCACCACCAGCGCTACAACTTACCCCCAAGCCGTAGCCTACTCCTGGTCCATACGCTGGCACTGACCCGTGCGTCAGAACGTATCCTGACCCTGCCACGTTGCCGTACCCTCACCTGTGCCCTAAGCCTTGCCGTTCCCTAACCCTAACCCTAGCCCGGAATGGAAAAGCACCACAAGCCCTACAGCTTACCCCCAAGCCGTAGCCTACTCCTGGTCCATACGCTGGCACTGAACTCTGTGTCAGCACGTAGCCTGACCTTCCAACATTACCGTACCCTCACCTGTGCCCTAAGCCTTGCTGTTCCCTAACACTAACCCTAGCCTGGAACAGAAACCCACCAACAGCCATACACCTTAACCTACGCCGTAGCCTACTCCTGGCCCATATGCTGGCACTGACCCGTGCGTCAGCACGTAGCCTAACCCTCCCACGTTTCCGTACCCTCACCTGTGCCCTAAGCCTTGACGTTCCCTAACCCTAACCCTAGCCCGGAACAGAAAACCACCACCAGCCCTAAACCTTTCCCTACTGGGTAGCCTACTCCTCGCCCGTACGCTCGCACTGACACGTGCGTCAGCATGTAGTATGACCCTCCGACGTTTCCGTACACTCACCTGTGCCCTAAGCCTTGCCGTTCCCTAACCCTAACCCTAGCCCGGAACGGAAACCCACCACCAGCCCTACACGTTTCCCTACGCCGTAGCCTATTCCTGGCCCATACGCAGGCACTGACACTTTCATCAGCACGTAGCCTGACCCTCCCACGTTTCCGTACCCACACCTGTGCCCTAAGCCTTGCCGTTCCCTAACCCTAACCCTAGCCCGGAACGGAAACCCACCACCAGCCCTAAACCTTACCCTACGCCGTAGCCTACTCCTGGCCCGTACGCTGGCACTGACCCATGCGTCAGCACGTAGCCTGACCCTCACACATTTCCGTACCCTCACCTGTGCCCTAAGACTTGCCGTTCCCTAACCCTAACCCTAGTCTGGAACAGAAACCCACCACCAGCCCTACAGCTTACCCCCAAGCCATAGACTATTCCTGGCCCGTACGCTGGCACTGACCCGTGCGTAAACATGTAGCCTGACCCTCCCACGTTTCCGTACCCTCACCTGGGCCCTAAGCCTTGCAGTCCCCTAACCCTAACCCAGCCCGGAACGGAAACACACCACCAGCCCTACACCTAACCCCCAAGCCGTAGCCTACTCCTAGCCGGTACGCTGGCACTGACCCATGCATCAGCACATAGCCTGACCCTCCCACGTTTCTGTACCCTCACCTGTGCCCTAAGCCTTGGCATTCCCTAACCCGAACCCTAGCCCGGAACGGAAAACCACCACCAGCCCTACACCTTTTCCTACGCCGTAGCCTATTCCTGGCCCGTACGCAGGCACTGACCCTTTCATCAGCACGTAGCCTGATCCTCCCACGTTTCCGTACACTCACCTGTGCCCTACGCCTTACCGTTCCCTATCCCTAACCCTAGCCCGGAACGGAAACCCACCACCAGCCCTACACCTTACCCCCAAGCCGTAGCCTACTCCTGGTCCATACGCTGGCACTGAGCTGTGCGTCAGCACGTAGCCTGAACTTCCCACATTACCGTACCCTCACCTGTGCCCTAAGCCTTGCCGTTCCCTAACCCTAACAATAGCCCGGAACGGAAACCCACCACAAGCCCTACACCTTAACATACGCCATAGCCTACTCCTGGACCGTACGCTGGCACTGACCCGTGAGTCAGCACGTAGCCTGACCCTCCCACGTTTCCGTACCCTCACCTGTGCCCTAAGCCTTGCTGTTCCCTCACCCTATCCCTAGCCAGGAACGGAACCCCACCAGCAGCCCTAAACCTTACCCTACGCCGTAGCCTACTCCTGGCCCGTACGCTGGCACTGACCCGTGCGTCAGCATGTAGCCTGAACCTCCCACGTTTCCGTACCCTCACCTGTGCCCTAAGCCTTGCCGTTCCCTAACCCTAACCCTAGCCCCGAACGGAAACCCAACACCAACCCTACACCTAACCCCCAAGCCGTAGCCTACTCCTGGCTGGTACGCTGGCACTGACCCGTGCATCGACACATAACCTGACCCTCCCCAGTTTCCGTACCCTCACCTGTGCCCTAAGCCTTGCCGTTCCCTAACCCTAACCCTAGCCATGAACGGAAACCCACCACCAGCCCTACACCTTACCCCCAAGCCGTAGGCTACTCCTGGACCTTACGCTGGCACTGACCCGTGCGTCAGCACGTAGCCTGACCCTCCCACGTTTGCGGACCCTCACCTATGCCCTAAGCCTTGCCATTCCCTAACCCTAACCCTAGACCAGAACGGAAACCCACCACCAGCCCTACACCTTTCCCTACGCCGTAGCCTATTCCTGGCCCATACGCAGGCACTGACACTTTCATCAGCACGTAGCCTGACCCTCCCACGTTTCCGTACCCTCACCTGTGCCCTAAGCCTTGCCATTCCCTAACCCTAACCCTAGCCCGGAACGGAAACACAACACCAGCCCTACACCTTACCCCCAAGCCGTAGCCTACTCCTGGTCCATACGCTGGCACTGACATGTGCGTCAGCACGTAGCCTGAACTTCCCACATTACCGTACCCTCACATGTGCCCTAAGCCTTGCCGTTCCCTAACCCTAAACCTAGTACGGAACGGAAACACACCACAAGCCCTACACCTAACCCCCAAGCCATAGCCTAATGCTGGCCCGTACGCTGGCACTGACCCGTGCGTTAGCACGTAGCCTGCCCCTCCCACGTTTCCGTATCCTCACCTGTGCCCCAAGCCTTGCTGTTCCCTAACACTAAACCTTGCCTTGAATGGAAACCCACCACCAGCCCTACACCTAACCACCAAGCCGTAGCCTACTCCTGGCCCGTACGCTGGCACTGACCCGTGCGTCAGCACGTAGCCTGACCCTCCCACGTTTCCGTATCCTCACCTGTGCCCTACGCCTTGCCGTTCCCTAACCCTAAACGTAGCCCAGAACGGAAACCCACCGCGAGCCCTAGACCTTACCCTACGCCGTAGCCTATTGCTGGCCTGTACGCTGGCACTGACCCATGCGTCAGCAGGTAGCCTGACATTCCCACGTTTCTGTACCCTCACCTGTGCCCTAAGCATTGCCGTTCCGTAACCCTAACCCTAGCCCGGAACGGAAACCCACCACCAGACCTACACCTTACCCTACGCCGTAGCCTACTCCTGGCCCGAACGCTGGCACTGACCCATGCGTCAGCACGTAGCCTGACCCTCCCACGTTTCCGTACCCTCACCTGTTCCCTAAGCCTTGCCGTTCCCTAACCCTAACCCTAGCCCGAAACGGAAACCCACCACCAGCCCTATACCTTACCCTACGCCGTAGCCTACTCCTGTCCCGTACGCTGGCACTGACCCGTGCGTCAGCACGTAGCCTGACCTTCCCACATTTCCGTACCCTCACCTGTGCCCTAAGCCTTGCTGTTCCCTAACCCTATCCCTAGTATGGAACGGAAACCCTCCACCAGCCCTACACCTAACGCCCAAGCCATAGCCTACGCCTGGCCCGTACGCTGGCACTGACCCGTGCGGCAGCACGTAGCCTGACCCTCCCACGTTTCCGTACACTCACCTGTGCCCTAAGCCTTACCGTTCCCTAACCCTAACCCTAGCCCGGAATGGAAACCCACCATCAGCCCTACAACTAACCCCGAAGCCTTAGCCTAATCCTGGCTGGTATGCTGGCACTGACACGTGCGTCAGCACGTAGCCTGACCCTCACAGTTTTCCTTACCCTCACTTGTGCCCTAAGCCTTGCCGTTCCCTAACACTAACCCTAGTCCAGAACAGAAACCCACCACCCGCCCTAAACTCTACCCTACGCCGTAGCCTATTCCTGGCCCTTACGCTGGCACTGACACATGCGTCAGCACGTAGCCTGACCCTCCCACGTTTCCGTACCCTCACCTGTGCCCTAAGCCTTGACGTTCCCTAACCCTAACGCTAGCCCGGAACAGAGACACACCACCAGCCCTACACCTTACCACTACGCCGTAGCCTGCTCCTGGCCCATATGCTGGCATTGAGCCGTGTGTCAGCACGTAGCCTGACCCACCCACGATTCCGAAACCTCACCTGTGCCCTAAGCCTTGCCGTTCCCCAATCCTAATCCTAGCCCGGAACGGAAACCCACCCCCCCAGCCCTACACCTTACACTATGCCGTAGCCTACACCTGGACCGTACGCGGGCACTGACCTGTGCTTCAGCATGTAGCCTGACCCTCCCATTTTACCGTACCCTCACCTGTGTCCTAAGCCTTGCCGTTTCCTAACTCTAACCCTAGCCCGGAACGGAAACCCACCACAAGCCCTAATCCTAACCCACAAGCCGTGGCTTACTCCTGGCCCGTATGCTGGCACTGACCCGTGCGTCAGCACGTAGCCTGACCCTCCCACGTTTCCGTACCATCACCTGTGCCCTAAGCCTTGCCGTTCCCTAACCCTAACCCTAGCCCGGCACAGAAACCCACCACCAGCCCTACACTTTACCCTACGCCGTAGCCTACTCCGGGCCCGAACGCTGGCACTGACCCGTGCGTCAGCACGTAGCCTGACCCTCCAACGTTTCCGTAACTACACCTGTGCCGTAAGCCTTGCTGTTCCCTAACCCTAACCCTGGTACGGAACGGAAAACCACCACCAGCCCTGCACCTAACCTCCAAGCCATAGCCTACTTATGGCCCGTACGCTGGCACTGACCCGTGCGTCAGCACGTAGCCTGACCCTCCCACGTTTCCGTACCCTCACCTGTGCCCTAAGCCTTGCCGTTCCCTAACCCTAACCCTAGACCCCAACGGAAACCCACCACCAGCCCTACACCTTACCCTACGCCGTCGCCTACTCCTGGCCCGTACACAGGCACTGACATGTGCGTCAGCACTTAGCCTGACCTTACCACATTTCCGTACCCTCACCTGTGACCTAAGGCTTGCCGTTCCCTAACCCTAACCCTAGTACGGAACGGAAACCCACCACCAGCCCTAACTCTAACGCCCAAACCATAGCCTACTCCTGCACCGTACGCTGGCACTGACCCGTGCGTCACCATGTAGCCTGACCCTCCCACGTTTCCGTACCCTCAACTGTGCCCTAAGCCTTGCCGTTCCCTAACCATAACCCTAGCCTTGAATGGAAACCCGCCACCAGCCCTATATCTAACCCCCAGGCCGTAGCCTACTCCTGGCCGGTACGCTGGCACTGATCCTTGCGTCAGCACGTAGCCTGACCCTCGCAAGTTTCCGTACCCTCACCTGTGCCCTAATCCTTGACGTTCGCTAACCCTAACCCTAGCCTTGAACAGAAACCCACCACCAGCCCTACAACTTACCACCACGCCGTAGCCTACTCCTGGCCCATATGCTGGCACTGACACGTGCGTCAGCACATAGCCTGAACCTCCCAAGTTTCCGTAACCTCACCTGTGCCCTAAGCCTTGCCGTTCCCTAAACATAACCCTATCCCGGAACGGAAACCCACCACCAGCCCTACACCTTACCCTATGACGTAGCCTATACCTGGCCAGTACGCGGGTAGTAGCCTGTGCTTCCGCACGTTGCCTGACCCTACCATGTGACCGTACCCTCACCTGTGCTCTAAGCCTTGCCATTCACTTACCCTAACCCTAGCCCTGAACGGAAACCCACCACCATCCCTAAATCTTACCCACAAGCCGTAGCCTACTCCTGGCCCGTACGCTGGCACTGACCCGTGCGTCAGCACGTAGCCTGACCCTCCCATGTTTCTGTACCCTCACCTGTGCCCTAAGCCTTGCCGTTCCCTAACCCTAACCCTAGCCCGGAACGGAAACCCACCACCAGCACTAAACCTTACCCTACGCCGTAGCCTACTCCTGGCCCGTACGCTGGCACTGACCCATGCGTCAGCACGTAGCCTGAACCTCCCACGTTTCTGTACCCTCACCTGTGCCCTAAGCCTTGCCGTTCCCTAACCCTAACCCTAGCCCGGAACGGAAACCCACCACCAGCCCTACACTCTATCCTACGCCGTAGCCTATACCTGGCCCGTACGCTGGCACTGACCCGTGCGTCAGCACGTAGCCTGACCCTCCAACGTTTGCGTACCCTCACCTGTGCCCTAAGCATTGACGTTCGCTAACCCTAACCCTAGCCCGGAACACAAACCCACCACCAGCCCTACACCTTACCACAACGCCGTAGCCTACTCCTGGCCCATATGCTGGCACTGACCCGTGCGTCAGCACGTAGCCTGACCCTCCCACGTTTCCGTAACATCACCTGTGCCCTAAGCCTTGCCGTTCCCTAACCCTAACCCTAGCCCGGAACGGAAACACACCACCAGCCCTAAATCATACCCACAAGCCTTAGCCTACTCGTGGCCCACACGCTGGCAATGACCCGTGCGTCAGCACGTAGCCTGACCCTCCCACGTTTCAGTACCCTCACCTGTGCCCTAAGCCTTGCCGTTCCCTAACCCTAACCATAGCCCGGAACGAAAACCCACCACCAGCCTTACACCTTACCCTACGCCGTAGCCTACTCCTGGTCCATATGCTGGCAGTGACCCGTACGTCAGCACGTAGCCTGACCCGCCCACGTTTCCGTACCCTCACCTGTGCCGTAAGCCTTGCCGTTCCCTAACCCTAACCCTAGCCCGGAACGGAAAACCACCACCAGCCCTAAACCTTTCCCTACTCCGTAGCCTACTCCTCGCCCGTACGCTCGCAATAACCCCTGCGTCAGCATTTAGCTTGACACTCCCACGTTTCCGTACCCTCACCTGGGCCCTAAGCCTTGCCGTTCCCTAACACTAACCGTAGCCCAGAACGGAAACCCACCACCAGCCCTACACCTTACCCTACGCCGTAGCCTACTCCTGGACCGAACGCTGGCACTGACCCGTGCGTCAGCACGTAGCCTGACCCTCCCACGATTCCGTAACTTCACCCGTGCCCTAAGCCTTGCCTTTCCCTAACCCTAACCCTAGCCCGGAACAGAAACCCACCACCAGCCCTACACCTGACACCAAGCCGTAACCTATTCCTGGCCCGTACGCAGGCACTGACCCTTTCATCAGCACGTAGCCTGACCCTCCCACGTTTCCGTACCCACATCTGTGCCCTAAGCCTTGCAGTTCCCTAACCCTAACCCTAGCCCGGAACGGAAACCCACCACCAGCCCTACACCATATCCTACGCCGTAGCCTAGTCCTGGCCTGTACGGTGGCACTGACACTTGCGTCAGCATGTAGCCTGACCCTCCCACGTTTCCGTACCCTCACCTGTGCCCTAAGCCTTGCCGTTCCGAAACCCTAACCCTAGCCCGGAACGGAAACCCACCACCAGCCCTACACCTTACCCCCAAGCCATAGCCTACTCCTGGCCCGTTCGGTGGCACTAACCCTAGCATCAGCAAGTAGCCTGACCCTCCCACGTTTCTGTACCCTCCCACGTGCCCTAAGCCTTGCCGTACTGTAACCCTAACCCTAGACCGGAACGGAAACCCACCACCAGCCCTACACCTTTCCCTACGCCGTAGCCTATTCCTGGCTCGTACGCAGGCACTGACACTTTCATCAGCACTTAGCCTGAACCTCCCAGGTTTCTGTACTCTCACCTGTGCCCTAAGACTTGCCGTTCACTAACCGTAAACCTAGCCCGGAATGGAAACCCACCACCAGCCCTACAACTTACCCCCAAGCCGTAGCCTACTCCTGGCTGGTACGCTGGCACTGACACGTGCGTCAGCACGTAGCCTGACCCTCACACGTTTCCGTACGCTCACCTGTGCCCTAAGCCTTGCCGTTTCCTATCCCTAACCCTAGCCCGGAACAGAAACCCACCACCAGCCCTACACTCTACCCTACGCCATAGCCTATTCCTGGCCCGTACACTGGCACTGAGCCGTGCGTCAGCACGTAGCCTGACCCTCCCACGTTTCCGTACCCTCACCTGTGCCCTAAGCCTTGAGGTTCCCTAACCCTAACTCTAGCCCGGAACAGAAAACCACCAACAGCCCTACAACTTACGACCACGCCGTAGCCTACTCCTGGCCCATATGCTGGCACTGACACGTGCGTCAGCACGTAGCCTGTCCCTCCCACGTTTCCGTAACCTCACCTGTGCCCTAAGCCTTGCCGTTTCCTAACCTTAACCCTAGCCCGGAACGGAAACCCACCACCAGCCCTACACCTTACACTATGCCGTAGCCTACACCTGGCCCGTACACGGGCACTGACCTGTGCTTCAGCACGTAGCCTGACCCTCCCATGTTACTGTACTCTCACCTGGGCCCTAAGCCTTGCCGTTCCCTAACCCTAACCCGAGCCTGGCATGGAATCCCACCCCCAGCCCTACACCTTATCCTATGCCGTAGCCTAGTCCTGGCCCGTACGCTGGCACTGACCCGTGCGTCAACATATAGCCTGACCCTCCCACGTTTCCGTACCCTCACCTGTGCCCTAAGCCTTGCCTTTCCCTAACCCTAACCCTAGCCCGGAACGGAAACCCACCACTAGCCCTAAACCTTTCCCTACGCCGTAGCCTAAACCTGGCCCGTACGCTGGCACTGACCCATGCGTCAGCACGTTGTCTGACCCTCTCACGTTTCTGTACCCTCACCTGGGCCCTAAGCCTTGCCGTTTCCTAACCCTAACACTAGCCCATGAACGGAAACCCACCACCAGCCCTACACCTTACCCTACGCCGTAGCATACTCCTGGCCCGTACGCTGGCACTGACCCGTGCGTCAGCACGTAGCCTAACCCTCTCACGTTTCCGAACCCTCACCTGTGCTGTAAGCCTTGCCGTTCCCTAACCCTAACCCTAGCCCTGAACGGAAACCCACCACCAGCCCTACACCTTACCCCCAAGCCGTAGCCTACTCCTGGCCGGTACGCTGGCACTGACCCGTGCGTCAGCATGTAGCCTGACCCTCCCTCGTTTCCGTACACTCACCTGTGCCCTAAGCCTTGCCGTTCCCTAACCCTAACCCTAGTCCGGAACGGAAACACACCACCAGCCCTACACCTAACCCCCAAGCCGTAGATTACTCCCGGCCAGTACGCTGGCACTGACCCGTGCATCATCACGTAGCCTGACCCTCCCACGTTTCCGTACAATCACCTGTGCCCTAAGCCTTGCCGTTCCCTAACCCTAATCGTAGCCCGGAACGGAAACCCACCACCAGCCCTACACCTTACCCCCAAGCCGTAGCCTACTCCTGGCCCGTACGCTGGCACAGACCCGTGCGTCAGCACGAAGCCTGACCTTCCCACGTTTGCGGACACTCACCTGTGCCCTAAGCCTTGCCGTTCCCTAACCCTAACCCTAGACCTGAACCGAAACCCACCACCAGCCCTACACCTTTCCCTACGCCGTAGCCTATTCCTGGCTCATACGCAGGCACTGACACTTTCAACAGCAAGTAGACTGACCCTCCCACGTTTCCGTACCCTCACCTGTGCCCTAAGCCTTGCCATTCACTAACCCTAACCCTAGCCCGGAACGGAAACCCACCACCAGCCCTAAACCTTACTCTATGCCGTAGCCTACACCTGGCCCGTATGCGGGCACTGACCTGTGCTTCAGCACGTAGCCTGACCCTCCCATTTTACCGTACGCTCACCTGTGCCCTAAGCCTTGTCGTTCCCTAACCCTAACCCTAGCCCCACACGGAATCTCACCACCAGCTCTACAGCTTATCGTATGCCGTAGCCTAGTCCTGGCCCGTACGCTGGCACTGACCCGTGTGTCAGCATGTAGCCTGACCCTCCCACGTTTCCATACCCTCACCTGTGCCCTAAGCATTGCCGTTCCCTAACCCTAACCCTAGCCCGGAACAGAAACCCACCACCAGCCCTACACCTTACCATACGCCTTAGCCTACTCCTGGCCCGTACGCTGGCACTGACCCGTGAGTCAGCACGTAGACTGACCCTCCCACATTTCCGTACCCTCACCTGTGCCCTAAGCCTTGCCGTTCCCTCACCCTAACCCTAGCCAAGAACGGAAACCCACCAGCAGCCCTAAACCTTACCCTACACCATAGCCTACTCCTGGCCCGTACGGTGGCACTGACCAGTGCGTCAGCACGTAGCCTGACCCTCACACGTTTCCGTACCCTCACCTGTGCCCTAAGCCTTGTCGTTCCCTAACCCTAACCCTAGTCCGGAACGGAAGCCCACCACCAGCCCTACAGCTTACCCCCGATCCATAGCCTATTCCTGGCCCGTACGCTGGCACTGACCCGTGCTTCAGCATGTAGCCTGACCCTCCCACGTTTCCGTACCCTCACCTGTGCCCTAAGCCTTGCCATTCCCTAACCCTAACCCTAGCCCGGAACGGAAACCCACCACCAGCCCTACACCTAACCCCCAAGCCGTAGCCTACTCCTGGCTGGTACGCTGGCACTGACCTGTTCATCAGCACGTAGCCTGACCCTCCCACGTTTCCGTACCCTCACCTGTGCCCTAAGCCTTGCCGTTCCCTATCCCTAACCCTAGCCCGGAACGGAAACCCACCACCAGCCCTAAAACTTACCCCAAAGCCGTAGCCTATTCCTGGACCTTATGCTGGCACTGACCCGTGCGTCAGCACGTAGCCTGACCCTCCCACGTTTGCGGACCCTCACCTGTGCCCTAAGCCTTGCCATTCCCTAACCCTAACCCTAGACCAGAACGGAAACCCACCACCAGCCCTACACCTTTCCCTACGCCGTAGCCTATTCCTGGCCCGTACGCAGGCACTGACCCTTTCATCAGCACGTAGCCTGACCCTCCCACGTTTCCGTACCCTCACCTGTGCCCTAAGCCTTGCCGTTCCCTAACCCTAACCCTAGCCCGGAACGGAAACCCACCACCAGCCCTAAACCTTACCCCCAAGCCGTAGCCTACTCCTGGTCCATACGCTGGCACTGACCTGTGCGTCAGCACGTAGCCTGAACTTCCCACATTACCGTACCCTCACCTGTGCCCTAAGCCTTGCCGTTCCCTAACCCTAACCCTAGTACGGAACGGAAACACACCACAAGCCCTACACCTAACCCCCAAGCCGTAGCCTACTCCTGGCCGGTACGCTGGCACTGACCCGTGGGTCAGCACGTAGCCTGACCCTCCCAGGTTTCCGTAGCCTCACCTATGCCCTAAGCCTTCCTGTTCCCTAACACTAACCCTAGCCCGTAACGGAAACCCACCACCAGCCCTACACCTAACCCCCAAGCCGTAGGCTACTCCTGGCCGGTTCGCCTGCACTGACCCGTGCATCATCACGTAGCCTGACCCTCCCACGTTTCCATACCCTCACCTGTGCCCTAAGCCTTGCCATTCACTAACCCTAACCCTAGCCCGGAACGGAAGCCCACCACCAGCCCTACACCTTACTCTATGCCGTAGCCTACACCTGGCCCGTATGCGGGCACTGACCTGTGCTTCAGCACGTAGCCTGACCCTCCCATGTTACCGTACGCTCACCTGTGCCCTAAGCCTTGTCGTTCCCTAACCCTAACCCTAGCCCCACACGGAATCTCACCACCAGCTCTACAGCTTATCGTATGCCGTAGCCTAGTCCTGGCCCGTACGCTGGCACTGACCCGTGTGTCAGCATGTAGCCTGACCCTCCCACGTTTCCGTAACCTCACCTGTGCCCTAAGCATTGCCGTTCCCTAACCCTAACCCTAGCCCGGAACAGAAACCCACCACCAGCCCTACACCTTACCATACGCCGTAGCCTATTCCTGGCCCGTACGCTGGCACTGACCCGTGAGTCAGCACGTAGACTGACCCTCCCACATTTCCGTACCCTCACCTGTTCCCTAAGCCTTGCCGTTCCCTCACCCTAACCCTAGCCAAGAACGGAAACCCACCAGCAGCCCTAAACCTTACCCTACACCATAGCCTACTCCTGGCCCGTACGGTGGCACTGACCAGTGCGTGAGCACGTAGCCTGACCCTCACACGTTTCCGTACCCTCACCTGTGCCCTAAGCCTTGTCGTTCCCTAACCCTAACCCTAGTCCGGAACGGAAGCCCACCACCAGCCCTACAGCTTACCCCCGATCCATAGCCTATTCCTGGCCCGTACGCTGGCACTGACCCGTGCTTCAGCATGTAGCCTGACCCTCCCACGTTTCCGTACCCTCACCTGTGCCCTAAGCCTTGCCATTCCCTAACCCTAGCCCGGAACGGAAACCCACCACCAGCCCTACACCTAACCCCCAAGCCGTAGCCTACTCCTGGCTGGTACGCTGGCACTGACCCGTTCATCAGCACGTAGCCTGACCCTCCCACGTTTCCGTACCCTCACCTGTGCCCTAAGCCTTGCCGTTCCCTATCCCTAACCCTAGCCCGGAACGGAAACCCACCACCAGCCCTAAAACTTACCCCAAAGCCGTAGCCTATTCCTGGACCTTATGCTGGCACTGACCCGTGCGTCAGCACGTAGCCTGACCCTCCCACGTTTGCGGACCCTCACCTGTGCCCTAAGCCTTGCCATTCCCTAACCCTAACCCTAGACCAGAACGGAAACCCACCACCAGCCCTACACCTTTCCCTACGCCGTAGCCTATTCCTGGCCCGTACGCAGGCACTGACCCTTTCATCAGCACGTAGCCTGACCCTCCCACGTTTCCGTACCCTCACCTGTGCCCTAAGCCTTGCCGTTCCCTAACCCTAACCCTAGCCCGGAACGGAAACCCACCACCAGCCCTAAACCTTACCCCCAAGCCGTAGCCTACTCCTGGTCCATACGCTGGCACTGACCTGTGCGTCAGCACGTAGCCTGAACTTCCCACATTACCGTACCCTCACCTGTGCCCTAAGCCTTGCCGTTCCCTAACCCTAACCCTAGTACGGAACGGAAACACACCACAAGCCCTACACCTAACCCCCAAGCCGTAGCCTACTCCTGGCCGGTACGCTGGCACTGACCCGTGGGTCAGCACGTAGCCTGACCCTCCCAGGTTTCCGTAGCCTCACCTATGCCCTAAGCCTTCCTGTTCCCTAACACTAACCCTAGCCCGTAACGGAAACCCACCACCAGCCCTACACCTAACCCCCAAGCCGTAGGCTACTCCTGGCCGGTTCGCCTGCACTGACCCGTGCATCATCACGTAGCCTGACCCTCCCACGTTTCCATACCCTCACCTGGGCCCTAAGCCTTGCCTTTCCCTAACCCTAACCCAAGCCCGGAAGAGAAACGCACTACCAGCCCTACACCTTGCCCTACGCCGCAGCCTACTCCTGGCACGTACGCTGGCACTGACACGTGCGTCAGCACGTAGCCTGACCCTCACACGTTTCCGTACCCTCACCTGTGCCCTAAGCCTTGCCGTTCCCTAACCCTAACCCTAGTCCGGAACGGAAACACACCACCAGCCCTACAGCTTACCCCTAAGCCATAGCCTATTCCTGGCCCGTACGCTGGCACTGACCCGTGCGTCAGCATGTAGCGTGACCGTCCCACGTTTCCGTACCCTCACCTGTGCCCTAAGCCTTGCCATTCCCTAACCCTAACCCTAGCCCAGAACAGAAACCCACCACCAGCCCTACAACTAACCCCCAAGCCGTAGCTTACTCCTGGCCAGTACGCTGGCACTGACCCGTGCATCATCACGTAGCCTGTCCCTCCCACGTTTCCGTACCCTCACCTGTGCCCTAAGCCTTGCCGTTCCCTAACCCTAACCCTAGCCCGGAACGGAAACCCACCACCAGCCCTACACCTTACTCTATGCCGTAGCCTACACCTGGCCCGTACGCGGGCACTGACCTGTGCTTCAGCACGTAGCCTGACCCTCCCACGTTTCCATACCCTCACCTGTGCCCTAAGCCTTGCCGTTCCCTTACCCTAGCCCTAGCCCGGAACGGAAACCCACCACCAGCCCTACTCCTTAGCCTATGCCGTAGCCTACTCCTTGCCTGTACCCTGGCACTGACCCGTGCGTCAGCACGTAGCCAGACCCTCCCACGTTTCCGTACCCTCACATGTGCCCTAAGCCTTGCCGTTCCATATCCCTAACCATAGCCCGGAACAAAAACCCTCCACCAGGCCTACACCTTTCCCTACGCCGTAGCCTACTCCTGGCCCGTACGCTGGCACTGACCCGTGCGTCAGCACGTAGCCTGACCCTCCCACGTTTCCGTACCCTCACCTGTGCCCTAAGCCTTGCCGTTCCCTAACCCTAACCCTAACCCGGAACGGAAACCCACCATCATCCCTAAACCTTTCCCTACTGGGTAGCCTACTCCTCGCCCGTACGCTCGCACTGACCCGTGCGTCAGCATGGAGTTTGACCCTCCCACGTTTCCGTACCCTCACCTGGGCCCTAAGACATGCCATTCCCTAACACTAACCCTAGCCCGGAACGGAAACCCACCACCAGCCCTACACCTTACCCTATGCCGTAGCCTACACCTGGCCCATACGCGGGCACTGACCTGTGCTTCAGCACGTAGCCTGACCCTCCCACGTTTGCGGACCATCACCTGTACCCTAAGCCTTGCTGTTCCCTAACCCTAACCCTAGCCCGGAACGGAAATCCACCACCAGCCCTACACTTTTCCCAACGCCGTAGCCTATTCCTGGCTCTTACGCCGGCACTCACCGTTTCATCAGCACGTAGCCTGACCCTCCCACTTTTCCGTACCCTCACCTGTGCCCTAAGCATTGCCGTTCACTAACCCTAACCCTAGCCCAGAGCGGAAACCCACCACCAGCCCTACACCTTACCCCCAAGCCGTAGCCTACACCTGGCCAGTACGCTGGCACTGACACGTGCGTCAGCACGTAGCCTGACCCTCACACGTTTCCGTACCCTCACCTGTGCCCTCAGCCTTGCCGTTTCCTAACCCTAACCCTAGCCCGGAACAGAAACCCACCACCAGCCCTACACTCTACCCTACGCCATAGCCTATTCCTGGCCCGTACGCTGGCACTGAGCCGTGCGTCAGCACGTAGCCTGACTTTCCCACGTTTCCGTACCATCACCTGTGCCCTAAGCCCTGACGTTCCCTAACCCTAACCCTAGCCCGGAACAGAAAACCACCAACAGCCCTACACCTTACCACCACGCCGTAGCCTACTTCTGGCCCATATGCTGGCACTGACCCGTGCGTCACCACGTAGCCTGACCCTCCCACGTTTCCGTAACCTCACCTGTGCTGTAAGCCTTGCCGTTCCCTAACCCTAACCCTAGCCCTGAACGGAAACCCACCACCAGCCCTACACCTTACCCCCAAGCCGTAGCCTACTCCTGGCCGGTACGCGGGCACTGACCCGTGCGTCAGCATGTAGCCTGACCCTCCCTCGTTTCCGTACCCTCACCTGTTCCCTAAGCGTTGCCGTTCCCTAACCCTAACCCTAGTCCGTAACGGAAACACACCACCGGCCCTACACCTAACCCCCAAGCCGTAGCTTACTCCCGGCCAGTACGCTGGCACTGACTCGTGCATCATCACGTAGCCTGACCCTCCCACGTTTCCGTACACTCACCTGTGCCCTAAGCCTTGCCGTTCCCTAACCCTAACCGTAGCCCGGAACGGAAACCCACCACCAGCCCTACACCTTACCCCCAAGCCGTAGCCTACTCCTGGCCCGTACGCTGGCACAGAACCGTGCGTCAGCACGAAGCCTGGCCCTCCCACGTTTGCGGACACTCACCTGTGCCCTAAGCCTTGCCGTTCCCTCACCCTAACCCTAGCCCGGAACCGAAACCTACCACCAGCCCTACACCTTTCCCTACGCCGTAGCCTATTCCTGGCTCATACGCAGGCACTGACCCTTTCATCAGCAAGTAGACTGACCCTCCCACGTTTCCGTACCCTCACCTGTGCCCTAAGCCTTGCCATTCACTAACCCTAACCCTAGCCCGGAACGGAAACCCACCACCAGCCCTACACCTTACTCTATGCCGTAGCCTACACCTGGCCCGTATGCGGGCACTGACCTGTGCTTCAGCACGTAGCCTGACCCTCCCATGTTACCGTACGCTCACCTGTGCCCTAAGCCTTGTCGTTCCCTAACCCTAACCCTAGCCCCACACGGAATCTCACCACCAGCTCTACAGCTTATCGTATGCCGTAGCCTAGTCCTGGCGCGTACGCTGGCACTGACCCGTGTGTCAGCATGTAGCCTGACCCTCCCACGTTTCCGTACCCTCACCTGTGCCCTAAGCATTGCCGTTCCCTAACCCTAACCCTAGCCCGGAACAGAAACCCACCACCAGCCCTACACCTTACCATACGCCGTAGCCTACTCCTGGCCCGTACGCTGGCACTGACCCGTGAGTCAGCACGTAGACTGACCCTCCCACATTTCCGTACCCTCACCTGTGCCCTAAGCCTTGCCGTTCCCTCACCCTAACCCTAGCCAAGAACGGAAACCCACCAGCAGCCCTAAACCTTACCCTACACCATAGCCTACTCCTGGCCCGTACGGTGGCACTGACCAGTGCGTCAGCACGTAGCCTGACCCTCACACGTTTCCGTACCCTCACCTGTGCCCTAAGCCTTGTCGTTCCCTAACCCTAACCCTAGTCCGGAACGGAAGCCCACCACCAGCCCTACAGCTTACCCCCGATCCATAGCCTATTCCTGGCCCGTACGCTGGCACTGACCCGTGCTTCAGCATGTAGCCTGACCCTCCCACGTTTCTGTACCCTCACCTGTGCCCTAAGCCTTGCCATTCCCTAACCCTAACCCTAGCCCGGAACGGAAACACACCACCAGCCCTACACCTAACCCCCAAGCCGTAGCCTACTCCTGGCTGGTACGCTGGCACTGACCCGTTCATCAGCACGTAGCCTGACCCTCCCACGTTTCCGTACCCTCACCTGTGCCCTAAGCCTTGCCGTTCCCTATCCCTAACCCTAGCCCGGAACGGAAACCCACCACCAGCCCTACACCTTACTCTATGCCGTAGCCTACACCTGGCCCGTACGCGGGCACTGACCTGTGCTTCAGCACGTAGCCTGACCCTCCCACATTTCCATACCCTCACCTGTGCCCTAAGCCTTGCCGTTCCCTTACCCTAGCCCTAGCCCGGAACGGAAACCCACCACCAGCCCTACTCCTTAGCCTATGCCGTAGCCTACTCCTTGCCTGTACCCTGGCACTGACCCGTGCGTCAGCACGTAGCCAGACCCTCCCACGTTTCCGTACCCTCACATGTGCCCTAAGCCTTGCCGTTCCATATCCCTAACCATAGCCCGGAACAAAAACCCTCCACCAGGCCTACACCTTTCCCTACGCCGTAGCCTACTCCTGGCCCGTACGCTGGCACTGACCCGTGCGTCAGCACGTAGCCTGACCCTCCCACGTTTCCGTACCCTCACCTGTGCCCTAAGCCTTGCCGTTCCCTAACCCTAACCCTAACCCGGAACGGAAACCCACCATCATCCCTAAACCTTTCCCTACTGGGTAGCCTACTCCTCGCCCGTACGCTCGCACTGACCCGTGCGTCAGCATGGAGTTTGACCCTCCCACGTTTCCGTACCCTCACCTGGGCCCTAAGACATGCTATTCCCTAACACTAACCCTAGCCCGGAACGGAAACCCACCACCAGCCCTACACCTTACCCTATGCCGTAGCCTACACCTGGCCCATACGCGGGCACTGACCTGTGCTTCAGCACGTAGCCTGACCCTCCCACGTTTGCGGACCCTCACCTGTACCCTAAGCCTTGCTGTTCCCTAACCCTAACCCTAGCCCGGAACGGAAATCCACCACCAGCCCTACACTTTTCCCAACGCCGTAGCCTATTCCTGGCTCTTACGCCGGCACTCACCGTTTCATCAGCACGTAGCCTGACCCTCCCACTTTTCCGTACCCTCACCTGTGCCCTAAGCATTGCCGTTCACTAACCCTAACCCTAGCCCAGAGCGGAAACCCACCACCAGCCCTACACCTTACCCCCAAGCCGTAGCCTACACCTGGCCGGTACGCTGGCACTGACACGTGCGTCAGCACGTAGCCTGACCCTCACACGTTTCCGTACCCTCACCTGTGCCCTCAGCCTTGCCGTTTCCTAACCCTAACCCTAGCCCGGAACAGAAACCCACCACCAGCCCTACACTCTACCCTACGCCATAGCCTATTCCTGGCCCGTACGCTGGCACTGAGCCGTGCGTCAGCACGTAGCCTGACTTTCCCACGTTTCCGTACCATCACCTGTGCCCTAAGCCCTGACGTTCCCTAACCCTAACCCTAGCCCGGAACAGAAAACCACCAACATCCCTACACCTTACCACCACGCCGTAGCCTACTTCTGGCCCATATGCTGGCACTGACCCGTGCGTCACCACGTAGCCTGACCCTCCCACGTTTCCGTAACCTCACCTGTGCTGTAAGCCTTGCCGTTCCCTAACCCTAACCCTAGCCCTGAACGGAAACCCACCACCAGCCCTACACCTTACCCCCAAGCCGTAGCCTACTCCTGGCCGGTACGCGGGCACTGACCCGTGCGTCAGCATGTAGCCTGACCCTCCCTCGTTTCCGTACCCTCACCTGTGCCCTAAGCCTTGCCGTTCCCTAACCCTAACCCTTGTCCGGAACGGAAACACACCACCGGCCCTACACCTAACCCCCAAGCCGTAGCTTACTCCCGGCCAGTACGCTGGCACTGACCCGTGCATCATCATGTAGCCTGACCCTCCCACGTTTCCGTACACTCACCTGTGCCCTAAGCCTTGCCGTTCCCTAACCCTAACCGTAGCCCGGAACGGAAACCCACCACCAGACCTACACCTTACACCCAACCCGTAGCCTACTCCTGGCCCGTACGCTGGCACAGAACCGTGCGTCAGCACGAAGCCTGGCCCTCACACGTTTGCGGACACTCACCTGTGCCCTAAGCCTTGCCGTTCCCTCACCCTAACCCTAGCCCGGAACCGAAACCCACCACCAGCCCTACACCTTTCCCTACGCCGTAGCCTATTCCTGGCTCATACGCAGGCACTGACCCTTTCATCAGCAAGTAGACTGACCCTCCCACGTTTCCGTACCCTCACCTGTGCCCTAAGCCTTGCCATTCACTAACCCTAACCCTAGCCCGGAACGGAAACCCACCACCAGCCCTACACCTTACTCTATGCCGTAGCCTACACCTGGCCCGTACGCGGGCACTGACCTGTGCTTCAGCACGTAGCCTGACCCTCCCATGTTACCGTACGCTCACCTGTGCCCTAAGCCTTGTCGTTCCCTAACCCTAACCCTAGCCCGGCACGGAATCTCACCACCAGCTCTACAGCTTATCGTATGCCGTAGCCTAGTCCTGGCCCGTACGCTGGCACTGACCCGTGTGTCAGCATGTAGCCTGACCCTCCCACGTTTCCATAACCTCACCTGTGCCCTAAGCATTGCCATTCCCTAACCCTAACCCTAGCCCGGAACAGAAACCCACCACCAGCCCTACACCTTACCATACGCCGTAGCCTACTCCTGGCCCGTACGCTGGCACTGACCCGTGAGTCAGCACGTAGACTGACCCTCCCACATTTCCGTACCCTCACCTGTGCCCTAAGCCTTGCCGTTCCCTCACCCTAACCCTAGCCAAGAACGGAAACCCACCAACAGCCCTAAACCTTACCCAACACCATAGCCTGCTCCTGGCCCGTACGGTGGCACTGACCAGTGCGTCAGCACGTAGCCTGACCCTCACACGTTTCCGTACCCTCACCTGTGCCCTAAGCCTTGTCGTTCCCTAAGCCTAACCCTAGTCCGGAACGGAAGCCCACCACCAGCCCTACAGCTTACCCCCGATCCATAGCCTATTCCTGGCCCGTACGCTGGCACTGACCCGTGCTTCAGCATGTAGCCTGACCCTCCCACGTTTCCGTACCCTCACCTGTGCCCTAAGCCTTGCCGTTCCCTATCCCTAACCCTAGCCCGGAACGGAAACCCACCACCAGCCCTAAAACTTACCCCAAAGCCGTAGCCTATTCCTGGACCTTATGCTGGCACTGACCCGTGCGTCAGCACGTAGCCTGACCCTCCCACGTTTGCGGACCCTCACCTGTGCCCTAAGCCTTGCCATTCCCTAACCCTAACCCTAGACCGGAACGGAAACCCACCACCAGCCCTACACCTTTCCCTACGCCGTAGCCTATTCCTGGCCCGTACGCAGGCACTGACCCTTTCATCAGCACGTAGCCTGACCCTCCCACGTTTCCGTACCCTCACCTGTGCCCTAAGCCTTGCCGTTCCCTAACCCTAACCCTAGCCCGGAACGGAAACCCACCACCAGCCCTAAACCTTACCCCCAAGCCGTAGCCTACTCCTGGTCCATACGCTGGCACTGACCTGTGCGTCAGCACGTAGCCTGAACTTCCCACATTACCGTACCCTCACCTGTGCCCTAAGCCTTGCCGTTCCCTAACCCTAACCCTAGTACGGAACGGAAACACACCACAAGCCCTACACCTAACCCCCAAGCCGTAGCCTACTCCCGGCCGGTACGCTGGCAGTGACCCGTGCGTCAGCACGTAGACTGACCCTCCCACGTTTCCGTACCCTCACCTGTGCCCTAAGACTTGCTGTTCCCTAACACTAAACCTAGCCTGGAACGGAAACCCACCACCAGCCCTACACCTTACTCTATGCCGTAGCCTACACCTGGCCCGTACGCGGGCACTGACACATGCGTCAGCACGTAGCCTGACCCTCACACGTTTCCGTACCCTCACCTGTGCCCTAAGCCTTGCCGTTCCCTAACCCTAACCCTACTCCGGAAAGGAAACACACCACCAGCCCTACAGCTTACCCCCAAGCCATAGCCAATTCCTGGCCCGTACGCTGGCACTGACCCGTGCGTCAGCATGTAGCCTGACACTCCCACGTTTCCGTACCCTCACCTGTGCCCTAAGCCTTGCCGTTCCCTAACCCTAACCCTAGCCCGGAACGGAAACCCACCACCAGCCCTAAACCTTACCCCCAAGCCGTAGCCTACTCCTGGTCCATACGCTGGCACTGACCTGTGCGTCAGCACGTAGCCTGAACTTCCCACATTACCGTACCCTCACCTGTGCCCTAAGCCTTGCCGTTCCCTAACCCTAACCCTAGTACGGAACGGAAACACACCACAAGCCCTACACCTAACCCCCAAGCCGTAGCCTACTCCTGGCCGGTACGCTGGCACTGACCCGTGCGTCAGCACGTAGCCTGACCCTCCCACGTTTCCGTACCCTCACCTGTGCCCTAAGACTTGCTGTTCCCTAACACTAAACCTAGCCTGGAACGGAAACCCAACACCAGCCCTACACCTTACTCTATGCCGTAGCCTACACCTGGCCCGTACGCGGGCACTGACCTGTGCTTCAGCACGTAGCCTGACCCTCCCATGTTACCGTACGCTCACCTGTGCCCTAAGCCTTGTCGTTCCCTAACACTAACCCTAGCCCGGCACGGAATCTCACCACCAGCTCTACAGCTTATCGTATGCCGTAGCCTAGTCCTGGCCCGTACGCTGGCACTGACCCGTGTGTCAGCATGTAGCCTGACCCTACCACGTTTCCGTAACCTCACCTGTGCCCTAAGCATTGCCGTTCCCTAACCCTAACCCTAGCCCGGAACAGAAACCCACCACCAGCCCTACACCTTACCCCAAGCCGTAGCCTATTCCTGGCCCGTACGCAGGCACTGACCCTTTCATCAGCACGTAGCCTGACCCTCCCACGTTTCCGTACCCTCATCTGTGCCCTAAGCCTTGCCGTTCCCTAACCCTAACCCTAGCCCAGAACGGAAACCCACCACCAGCCCTACACCTTAACCTACGCCGTAGCCTACTCCTGGCCTGTACGGTGGCACTGACCCTTGCGTCAGCATGTAGCCTGACCCTCCCACGTTTCCGTACCCTCACCTGTGCCCTAAACCTTGCCGTTCTGTAACCCTAACCCTAGCCCGGAACGGAAACCCACCACCAGCCCTACAACTTACCCCCAAGCCGTAGCCTACTCCTGGCCAGTACGCTGGCACTGACACGTGCGTCAGCACGTAGCCTGACCCTCACATGTTTCCGTACCCTCACCTGTGCCCTAAGCCTTGCCGTTTCCTAACCCTAACACTAGCCCGGAACAGAAACCCACCACCAGCCCTACACTCTACCCAACGCCATAGCCTATTCCTGGCCCGTACACTGGCACTGAGCCGTTCGTCAGCACGTAGCCTGACCCTCCCACGTTTCCGTACCCTCACCTGTGCCCTAAGCCTTGAGGTTCCCTAACCCTAACTCTAGCCCGGAACAGAAAACCACCAACAGCCCTACAACTTACGACCACGCCGTAGCCTACTCCTGGCCCATATGCTGGCACTGACACGTGCGTCAGCACGTAGCCTGTCCCTCCCACGTTTCCGTAACCTCACCTGTGCCCTAAGACTTGCCGTTTCCTAACCTTAACCCTAGCCCGGAACGGAAACCCACCACCAGGCCTACACCTTACACTATGCCGTAGCCTACACCTGGCCCGTACGCGGGCACTGACCTGTGCTTCAGCACGTAGCCTGAACCTCCCATGTTACTGTACTCTCACCTGGGCCCTAAGCCTTGCCGTTCCCTAACCCTAACCCGAGCCTGGCACGGAATCCCACCCCCAGCCCTACACCTTATCGTATGCCGTAGCCTAGTCCTGGCCCGTACGCTGGCACTGACCCGTGCGTCAACATATAGCCTGACCCTCCCACGTTTCCGTACCCTCACCTGGGCCCTAAGCCTTGCCGTTCCCTAACCCTAACCCTAGCCCGGAACGGAAACCCACCACAATCCCTACACCTTACCATACGCCGTAGCCTACTCCTGGCCCGTACGCTGGCACTGACCCGTGAGTCAGCACGTAGACTGACCCTCCCACATTTCCGTACCCTCACCTGTGCCCTAAGCCTTGCCGTTCCCTCACCCTAACCCTAGCCAAGAAAGGAAACCCACCAGCAGCCCTAAACCTTACCCTACACCATAGCCTACTCCTGGCCCGTACGCTGGCACTGAGCCGTGCGTCAGCACGTAGCCTGAACCTCCCAGGTTTCCGTACCATCACCTGTGCCCTAAGCCTTGCGGTTCCCTAACCCTAACCCTAGCCCGTCACGGAAACACACCACCAGCACTACAGCTTACCCCCAAGCCATAGCCTACTCCTGGCCCATACGCTGGCACTGAACGGTGTGTCAGCATATAGCCTGACGAGGCACACCAGTGGAGGGCGGGCCGGCAGGGTAAGGCTGCCCAGGTCAGCTAATCCACATCCCTCAGGGAATCACATTGGTGAAAATGGACCTCGCTAAGGCAGAAGAGAAGCCAAGGGAAAAAAGGACACAATGCCATTTGCAGCACCGTAGATGAGTCTAGAAGTAATCACGTGACTTGTAGTAACTCAGAAAGTGAAACACACATATCATATCATATCACTTATAGGTGTTACCTAAAAATGGATACCAGGGCAGATATTTCCACGGAGAAGGGCAATCACAGATTCATTAAACAAACTTATGGTTCACCAATGGAAAGGTGTGAGGATTGGTTTCATTACAATATCGGGGTTAACACACATATACAAACACAGGTGACATATATAATCACCAAAGACCTTCAGAATACCAAGAGAGGACTACTCAACATTCTGTCATAACGTACATGGGAAAAGGATCCCAGGAAGAACAGACATCTGTATATGTGTAAAAGAACAACATCTTCCACAGCTACAACAAGCCAAACATTGTAATCAAACTTGCTGTAATAAAAAATAAAAAAATTAAATTAAAAACACGAACAAGAAGTAGTGAGACAAACGTGAGGGGCTTTCTCCTGGCACATTCCATTCTAAATTCCAATCTAGAACACCACTTCCACTGAGGCTCTCTTGCCCTAGTAACCAGATTTGGTAAGGGAGATCTGCTGCAACCTTGTGGCCGTTTCACACAACAGCAGCTTTAATCCCAGCACTAATGGTCAGTTGATATTCAAAATCATTGCAGGCCTGTAAATCACAACTGCCCTGAAAACAAATCCTGGGGTCACATATCGACCAAAAAATTCAAAGGACGTCCATATTTCAAAACGACCATTTCAAAAGGCATATTTTACGCACAGTAGTGTTCTGCTTCTTTTCCTTTCTTTCCTTTTTTGTTAAAAAAAAACGGGAATGGAAAAAGGCATCCCTCGGAATGGGCGAAAATCCTTGCAGACGAATCAATGTACAGAGGTTTAATCTCCAATATATATAAACAGCTCATGCAGCTTAATATTAAAAAAACAAACAACCCAATACACAAATGGGCAGAAGAACTAAAGAGACGTTTCTTCAAAGGAGACACAGAGATGGCCAAGACGCACATGAAAAGCTGCTCAACAGCACTAATTATTAGAGAAATGCAAATCAAAACTACAATGAGGTATCACCTCACACCTATTAGAATCGGCATCATCAGAAAATCTACAAACAACCAATTCTGGGGAGGGTGTGGACAAAAGGAGCCCTCTTCCACTATTGGTGGGAATGTAAATTGATACAGTCACTATGGAGAACAGTATGGAGTTTCCTTAAGAAAATTAGAAATAGAATTACCATCTGATCCAGCAATCCCACTTCTGGGCATATACCCAGATAAAACCGTAAATCTAAAAGGCACATTCACCACAATGTTAATTGCAGCACTATTTACAATAGCCAGGTAATGGAAGCAACCTAATTGCCCAAAGACAGATGAATGGATAAAGATGTGGTACATATATAAAATGGAATATTAATCGGCCATAAAAAGGAATGAAACTGAGTCATTTGTAGAGACATCGATGGATGGAGAGACTGTTATACAGAATGAAGTAAGTCAGAAAGAGGAAAACAAATATTGTATATTAATGCATATATGTGGAGCCTAAAAAACCGTACAGATGAACTGGCTTGCAGGGAAGAAATAGAGAAACAGAGGTAGAGAACAAACGTATGGACACCAAGTGTGGGAAGCCATGGGGTGGTGCTGGTGGGATGAGTTGGGAGATTGGGATTGACCTGTATAAATGTATATGCATAAAATACATAACTAATAAAAACCTGCTGTATAAAAACATAAATAAAATTGTATTTCAAAATTTAAAAAAATAAAATTTAAAAATAAAACAGAAAAAAGTTCTTCCCGTCACACAGATGTATTTATAGGAATGAATTATTTCCATGCTTATATCTATAAATACATAAAAGAGGAATAAAATCTAACTTGAACCACAAAAGAAAAATAAAAACCTGAACTCACGAGTTTTACAGAGGAATATCCTATCTGGGCACTTGATCCAGCGGTAAACAATTCTGAAATTGGTCAGAGGTGGGGAAGCATCTCCCATACAGCCAGCAACCCACCCCCCACGCAAGGAGCGTCCTCATTGCAAAGCTGGGGGACCGTGCCGAGGCATCTGTGAGTAAACGTGAGCTGAGCCCCAGGCCAGCTGCTGCTGAACTGTTCCCAGCATTCCCAGGTAAAACACCTGAATATGTACAAGGGCTTTAAAGCCTAGAGGAAGGGCCGTGGAGCCACACCAGCGACAGCACGCAGGCCAACATGCTGCCTGCAGGCCAGCCAGGGAGGTCCTGGCCCCGGGATCTCTTCCAGAAGCTTTCCATTGCCCTGCCTGAGATACCCCTCTTGTCCTGGCCCCCACTGCTTTTTTCCTTCCTCACCTCTGTCCGGAGAGAAATTCCAGCAGAATGTATGGGTGACACATCCTCTTCTTTACAGGCGGCAGCCTGGCAACTCCTGCAGAAAGGCCAGCAGAGCCCCACTCACACCAGGCCACCCACAAAGCTGTGGCTCCTCACTCCCTCCCACCAGCACAGCCCCGAGACTGCTGACAGGGCAGAGAATATGGAGTCAGGCACAGCTGCAGGGTCTATTGCAGCCTGGAGCTCTGTTTATATTGACCTCAACGAGGCACACCTGGGGAGTGCGGGCCGGCAGGGTAAGGCTGCCCAGGTCAGCTAATCCACAACCCTCAGGGAATCACATTGTTGAAAATGGAGCCCGCTAAGGCAGAAGAGAAGCCAAGGGAAAAAAGGACACAATGCCATTTGCAGCACCGTAGATGAGTCTAGAAGTAATCACGTGACTTGTAGTAAGTCAGAAAGTGAAAGACACATATCATATCATATCACTTATAGGTGTTACCTAAAAATGGATACCAGGGCAGATATTTCCACGGAGGAGGGCAATCACAGATTCATTAAACAAACTTATGGTTCACCAATGGAAAGGTGTGAGGATTGGTTTCATTACGATATCGGGGTTAACAGACATATACAAACACAGGTGACATATATAATCACCAAAGACCTACAGAATACCAAGAGAGGACTACTCAACATTCTGTCATAACGTGCATGGGAAAAGGATCCCAGGAAGAACAGTCATCTGTATATGTGTAAAAGAACCACATCTTCCACACCTACAACAAGCCAAACATTGTAATCAAACTTGCTGTAATAAAAAATAAAAAAAAATTAAATTAAAAACACGAACAGGATGTAGTGAGACAAACGTGAGGGGCTTTCTCCTGGCACATTCCATTCTAAATTCCAATCTAGAACATCACTTCCACTGAGGCTCTCTTGCCCTAGTAACCAGATTTGGTAAGGGTGAACTGCTGCCACCTTGTGGCCGTTTCACACAACAGCAGCTTTAATCCCAGTGCTAATGTTCAGTTGATATTCAAAATCATTGCAGGCCTGTAAATGACACCTGCCCTGAAAATAAATCCTGGGGTCACATATCCACCAAAAAATTCAAAGGATGTCCATATTTCAAAACGACCGTTTCAAAAGGCATATTTTACGCACATTGGTGTTCTGCTTCTTTTCCTTTCTTTCCTTTTTTGTTAAAAAACACGGGAATGGAAAAAGGCATCCCTCAGAATGGGCGAAAATCGTTGCAGACGAATCAATGGACAGAGGTTTAATCTCCAATATATATAAACAGCACAGGCAGCTTAATATTAAAAAAAAAACAAACAACCCAATACAAAAATGGGCAGAAGATCTAAACAGACGTTTCTTCAAAGAAGACACAGAAATGGCCAAGACGCACATGAAAAGCTGCTCAACATCACTAATTATTAGAGAAATGCAAATCAAAACTACAATGAGGTATCACCTCACACCTGTTAGAATCGGCATCATCAGGAAATCTACAAACAACCAATTCTGGGGAGGGTGTGGACAAAAGGAGCCCTCTTCCACTATTGGTGAGAATGTAAATTGATACAGTCACTATGGAAAACAGTATGGAGTTTCCTTAAAAAAAACTAGAAATAGAATTACCATCTGATCCAGCAATCCCACTTCTGGGCATATACCCAGAGAAAACCATAAATCAAAAAGGCACATTCACCACAATGTTCATTGCAGCACTATTTACAATAGCCAGGTAATGGAAGCAACCTAAATGCCCACAGACAGAAGAACGGATAAAGATGTGGTACATATATAAAATGGAGTATTACTCAACCATACAAAGGAATGAAACTGGGTCATTTGTAGAGAACTCGATGGATCTAGAGACTGTCATACAGAGTGGAGTAAGTCAGAAACAGAAAAACAAATATTGTATATTAATGCCTATATTTGGTACCTAGAAAAGTGGTACAGATGAACTTGTTTGCAGGGCAGAAATAGAGACACACAGGTAGAGAACAAACGTATGGACACAAAGAGGGGGAAGCCATGGGGTGGTGGTGGTGGTGGGATGAGTTGGGAGATTGGGATTGACCTGTATACATGTAAATGCATAAAATACATAACTAATAATAACCTGCCGTATAAGAAAATAAATTTAAATTTCAAAATTTTTAAAAATGAAACAGAAAAATGTTCTTCCATTCACACAGATGTATTTATATGAATGACTTATTTCCATGCTTATATCTATAAAGACATAAAAGAGGAATAAAATTTAACTTGAAACAATGGAGAAAAAAAAAAACCTGAACCCAACAGTTATACAGAGGAAAACCCTATCAAGGCACTTACTCCAGAGGTAAACAATTCTGAAATTGGTCAGATGTGGAGAATCATCTCCCATACAGCCAGCAGCCCCACCCCACACAAGGAGGGTCCTCATTGCAAAGCTGCGGGACCGTGCCGAGGCGTCTGTGAGTAAACGTGAGCTGAGCCCCAGGCCAGCTGCTGCTGAACTGTTCCCACCCTTCCCAGGTAAAACACCTGAATATGTAAAAGGGCTTGAAAGCCTAGAGGAAGGGCAGTGGAGCCACAGCAGCGACAGCACACAGGACCACTTGGTGCCTGCAGGCCAGCCAGGATGGTCCTGGCCACAGGCGCTCTTCTGGAAGCTTTCCATTTTCCTGCCTGAGATACCCCTCCTGTCCCGGCCCACACTCCTTTTTTTCCTTCCTCACCTCAGCCCGGAGAGAAATTTCAGCAGACGTTATGGGTGACGCATCCTCTTCCTTACAGGTGGCAGCCTGGTAACTCCTAAGCCTTGCCGTTCCCTAACCCTAACCCTAGCCCGGAACAGAAAACCACCACCAGCCCTATACCTTTCCCTACGCCGTAGCCTATTCCTGGCCCGTACGCAGGCACTGAACCTTTCATCAGCACGTATCCTGACCCTGCCATTTTGCCGTACCCTCACCTGTGCCCTAAGCCTTGCCGTTCCCTAACCCTAACCCTAGCCTGGAACGGAAACCCACCAAAAGCCCTACACCTTACCCCCAAGCCGTAGCCTACTCCTGGTCCATACACGGGCTCTGATTTGTGCGTCAGCACGTAGCCTGACCTTCCCACATTACCGTAACGTCACCTGTGCCCTAAGCCTTGCCGTTCCCTAACCCTAACCCTAGTACGGAATGGAAACACACCACAAGCCCTACACCTAACCCCCAAGCCATAGCCTACTCCTGGCCCGTACGCTGGAACAGACCCGTGCGTCAGCACGTAGCCTGACCCTCCCAAGTTTCCGTACCCTCACCTGTGCCCTAAGCCTTGCTGTTCCCTAACACTAACCCTAGCCCGGAACGGAGACCCACCACCAGCCCTACACCTAACCCCCAACCTGTGGACTACTCCTGGCCGGTACGCTGCCACTGACCCGTGCGTCAGCACGTAGCCTGAACCTGACACGTTTCCGTACCCTCACCTGTGCCCAAAGCCTTGCCGTTCCCTAACCCTAACCCTAGCCTGGAACGGAAAACCACCACCAGCCCTAGACCTTACCCTACGACATAGCCTACTCCTGGCCTGTACGCTGGCACTGGCCCATCCGTCAGCACGTAGCCTGACGCTCCCACGTTTCCGTACCATCACCTGTGCCCTAAGACTTGCCGTTCCCTAACCCTAACCCTAGCCCCCAACGGAAACGCACCACCAACCCTACAACTTACCCCCAAGCCGTAGCCTACTCCTGGCCCGTATTGTGGCACTGACACGTGCGTCAGCACGTAGCGTGACGCTCCCACGTTTCCGTATCCTCACCTGTGCCCTAAGCCTTGCCTTTCACTAACCCTAACCATAGCCCGGAACGGAAACCCACCACCAACCCTACAACTTACACCCAAGCCATAGCCTAATCCTGGCCTGTACGCTGGCACTGACCCATGCGTCAGCACGTAGCCTGACCCTCCCACGTTTCCGTAACCTCACCTGTGCCCTAAGCCTTTCCGTACCCTATCCCTAACCCTAGCCCAGAAAGGAAACCCACCACCAGCCATACACCTTTCTCTACGACGTTGCCTACTCCTGGCCCGTACGCTAGCATTGACACGTGCATTAGCACGTAGCCTGAACCTCCAACTTTTCTGTACCCTCACCTGAGCCCTAAGCCTTGCCGTTCCCTAACACTAACCCTAGCCTGGAACGGAAGCCCACCACCAGCCCTAGAACTTACCCTACCCCGTAGCCTACTCCTTGCCCGTACGCTGGCACTGACCCGTGCGTCAGCACGTAGCCTGACCCTCCCACGTTTCCGTTCCCTCACCTATGCCCTAAGCCTTGCCGTTCCCTAACCCTAACCGTACCCCGCAATGAAAACCCACCAACAGACCTACACGTTACCCTACACCGTAGCCTACTCCTGGCCCGTACGCTGGCACTGACCCATGCATCAGTACGTAGCCTGACCCTCCCACGTTTCCGTACCCTCAACTGTGCCCTAACCCTTGACGTTCCCTAACCCTAAACCTAGCCCGGAACGGAAACCCACCACCATCCCTAGACATTACCCTACGCCGTAGCCTACTCCTGGCCTGTACGTTGGCACTGACCTGTGCGTCATCACATAGCCTGACACTCCCACGTTTCCGTACCCTCACCTGTGCCCTAAGACTTACCGTTCCCTCACCCTAACCCTAGCCAGGAACGGAAACCCACCACCAGCCCTACACCTTACCCTACGCCGTAGCCTACTCCTGGCCCGTACGCTGGCACTAACCCGCGCGTCAGCACGTAGCCTGGACCTCGCACGTTTCCGTACCCTCACCTGTGCCCTAAGCCTTGCCGTTCCCTAACCCTAACCCTATTCCCAAAAGGAAACACACCACCAGCCCTACAGCTTACCCACAAGCCATAGCCTACTCCTGGCCCGTACGCTGGCACTGAGCCGTGTGTCAGCATGTAGCGTGACCCTCCCACGTTTCTGTACCCTCACCTGTGCCCTATGCCTTGCCGTTCCCTAACCCTAACCCTAGCCCGGAACGGAAACCCACCACCAGCCCTACACCTTACCCTACGCCGTAGCCTACTCCTGGCCCGCACGCTGCCACTGACCCTTGCGTCAGCACGTAGCCTTACCCTACCACGTTTCCGTACCCTCACCTGTGCCCTAAGTCTTGCCGTTCCCTAAACCTAACCCTAGCCCGGAACGGAAACCCTGCACCAGCCCTACACCTTACCCTACGCCGTAGCCTACTCCTGGCCCGTACGTTGGCACTGACCCGTGCGTCAGCACGTAGCCTGAACTTCACACTTTTCCGTACCCTCACCTGTGCCCTAAGCCTTGCCGTTCACTAACCCTAACCCTAGAACCGAACGGAAACACACCACCAGCCCTACACCTAAACTCCATGCCATAGCCTACTCATGGCCCGTACGCTGGCACTGACCCGTGCGTCAGCACGTATCCTGACCCTCCCACGTTTCCGTACCCTCACCTGTGCACTAAGCCTTGCCATTCCCTAACCCTAACCCTAGCCCTGAACGTAAACCCACCACCAGCCCTACACCTAACCCCCAAGCCGTAGCCTACTCCTGGCCGGTACGCTGGCACTGACACGTGCGTCAGCACGTAGCCTGACTCTCCCACGTTTCTGTACCCTAAGCTGTGCCCTAAGCCTTGCCGTTCCCTAACCCTAACCCTAGCCCGGAACGGAAACCCACCACCAGTCCTGCACCTTACCCCCAAGCCGTGGCCTACTCCTGGCCTGTTCGGTGGCACTAACCTGAGCATCAGCAAGTAGCCTGACCCTCCCACGTTTCCGTACCCTAACCCGTGCCCTAAGCCTTGCTGTTCCGTAACCCTAAACCTAGCCCGGAACGGAAACCTACCACCAGCCCTACACCTTACCCTACACCGTAGCCTACTCCTTTCCCATACGATGGCACTGACCAGTGCGTCAGCACGTAGCCTAACCCTCCCACGTTTCCGTACCCTCACCTGTGCCCTAAGCTTTGCCGTTCACTAACCCTAACCGTGGACCACAATGCCAACCCACCACCAGCCCTCCACCTTACCCTACGCCGTAGCCTACTCCTGGCCCGTACGCTGGCACTGACCCATGCATCAGTACGTAGCCTGACCCTCCCACGTTTCCGTACCTTCACCTGTGCCCTAAGCCTTGCCGTTCCTTAACCCAAGCACTAGTACGGAAGAGAAACACACCACAAGCCCTACAACTAAGCCCCAAGCCATAGCCTACTCATGGCCCGTACGCTGGCACTGACCCGTGCGTCAGCACGTAGCCTGACCCTCCCACGTTTCCTTACCCTCCCCTGTGCCCTAAGCCTTGCTGTTCCCTAACACTAACCCTAGACTGGAACGGAAACCCACCACCAGCCCTATACCTAACCCCCAAGCCGTAGCCTAAACCTGTCCGGTACGCTGGCACTGACCGGTGCGTCAGCACGTAGCCTGACCCTCCCATGTTTCCGTACCCTCACCTGTGCCCTAAGCCTTGCTGTTCCCTAACACTAACCGTAGCCCGGAACAGAAAACCACCACAAGCCCTACACCTTACCCTACGAGGTAGCCTACTCCTGGCACGTACGCTGACACTGATCCGTGCGTCAGCACATAGCCTGACCCTACGACGTTTGCGTACCCTCACCTGTGCCCTAAGCCTTGCCGTTCCCTAACCCTAACCCTAGCCCGGAACGGAAACCCACCACCAGCCCTACAACTATCCCCCAAGCCGTAGCCTACTCCTGGCCGGTACGCTGGCACTGACCCGTGCGTCAGCACGTAGCCTGACCCTCCCACGTTTCCGTAACCTCACCTGTGCCCTAAGCCTTGCCGTACCCTAACGCTAACCTTAGCCCGGAACGGAAACACACCACCAGCCCTACAGCTTACCCCCAAGCCATAGCCTACTCCTGGCCGGTACGCTGGCACTGACCCGTGCATCAGCATGTAGCCTGACCCTCCCACGTTTCCGTACCCTCACCTGTGTCCTAAAATTTGCCGTTCCCTAACCCTAACCGTAGCCTGGAACGGAAACCCACCACAAGCCCTGCACCTTAACCTACGCCGTAGCCTACTCCTGGCCCATACGCTAGCACTGACCCGTGCGTCAGCACGTAGCCTGACCCTCCCACGTTTCCGTACCCTCACCTGTGCCCTAAGCCTTGCCGTTCCCTAACCCTAACCCTAGCCCGGAACGGAAACCCACCACCAGCTCTAAACCTTTCCCTACTGGGTAGCCTACGCCTCGCCCGTACGCTCGCACTGACCCGTGCGTCAGCATGTAGTTTAACACTCCCACGTTTCCGTACCATCACCTGGGCCCTAAGCATTGCCGTTCCCTAACACTAACCCTATCCCGGAACGGAAACCCACCACCAGCCCTACACCTTACCCTACGCCGTAGCCTACTCCTGGCCCGAACTCTGGCACTGACCCGTGCGTAAGCATGTACCCTGACCCTCCGAAGTTCCCTTACCCTCACCTGTGCCCTAAGCCTTGCCGTTCCCTAACCATAACCCTAGCCCGGAACGGAAACCCAACACCAGCCCTAAACCTTACCCCAAAGCCGTAGCCTACTCCTGGTCCATACGCTGGCACTGACCTGTGCGTCAGCACGTAGCCTGAACTTCCCACATTACCGTACCCTCACCTATGCCGTAAGCCTTGCCGTTCCCTAACCCTAACCCTAGTACGGAACGGAAACACACCACAAGTCCTACACCTAACCCCCAAGCCATAGCCTAATGCTGGCCCGTACGCTGGCACTGACCCGTGCATCAGCACGTAGCCTGCCCCTCCCACGTTTCGGTACCCTCACCTGTGCCCTAAGCCTTGCTGTTCCCTAACACTAACCCTAGCCTGGAACGGAAACCCACCACCAGCCCTACACCTAACCACAAAACCGTAGCCTACTCCTGGCCGGTACGCTGGCACTGACCCGTGCGTCAGCACGTAGCCTGAACCTCCCACTTTTCCATACCCTCTGCTAAGCCCTAAGCCTTGGCCTTCCCTAACTCTAACCCAAGCCCGGAACGGAATCCCACCACCAGCCCTACACCTTAACGTATGCCGTAGCCTATTCCTGGCCCGTACGCTGGCACTGACCCGTGCGTCAGCACGTAGCCTGACCCTCCCACGTTTCCGTACCCTCACCTGTGCCCTAAGCATTGCCGTTCCCTAACCCTAACCCTAGCCCGTAACGGAAACCCACCACAAGCCGTACACCTTACCCTATGCCGTAGCCTACTCCTGGCCCGAACGCTGGCACTGACCCGTGCGTCAGCATGTAGCATGACCTTCCCACATTTCCGTACCTTCACCTGTGCCGTAAGCCTTGCTGTTCCCTAACCCTAACCCTAGTACGGAATGGAAAACCACCACCAACCCTACAACTAACCTCCAAGCCATAGCCTACTTATGACCCGTACGCTGGCACTGACCCGTGCGTCAGCACGTAGCCTGACCCTCCCACGTTTCCGTACCCTCACCTGTGCCATAAGCCTTGACGTTCCCTAACCCTAAACCTAGCCCGGAACAGAAACCCACCACCAGCCCTAAACCTGTCCCTACTGGGTAGCCTACTCCTCGCCCGTACGCTCGCACTGACCCGTGCGTCAGCACGTAGCCGGCCCCTCCCACGTTTCCGTACCCTCACCTGTGCCCTAAGCCTTGCTGTTCCCTAACACTAACCCTAGCCTGGAACGGAAACCCACCACCAGCCCTACATCTAACCACAAAGCCGTAGCCTAATCCTGGCCCGTACGCTGGCACTGACCCGTGCGTCAGCACGTAGCCTGACCCTCCCACGTTTCCGTATCCTCACCTGTGCCCTAAGCCTTGCCGTTCCCTAACCCTAACCCTAGCCCGGAACGGAAACCCACCGCGAGCCCTAGACCTTACCCTACGCCGTAGCCTATTGCTGGCCTGTACGCTGGCACTGACCCATGCGTCAGCAGGTAGCCTGACACTCCCACGTTTCTGTACCCTCACCTGTGCCCTAAGCCTTGCCGTTCCGTAACACTAACCCTAGCCCGGAACGGAAACCCACCACCAGCCCTACACCTTACCCTACGCCGTAGCCTACTCCTGTCCCTTACGCTGGCACTGACCCGTGCGTCAGCACGTAGCCTGACCTTCCCACATTTCCGTACCCTCACCTTTTCCCTAAGCCTTGCTGTTCCCTAACCCTATCCCTAGTACGGAACGGAAACACTCCACCAGCCCTACACCTAACGCCCAAGCCATAGCCTACTCCTGGCCCATATGCTGGCACTGACCCGTGCGGCAGCATGTAGCCTGACCCTCCCATGTTTCCATACCCTCACCTGTGCCCTAAGCCTTACCGTTCCCTAACCCTAACCCTAGCCTGGAATGGAAACCCACCATCAGCCCTACACCTAACCCCGAAGCCTTAGCCTACTCCTGGCTGGTATGCTGGCACTGACACGTGCGTCAGCACGTAGCCTGACCCTCACACTTTTCCTTACCCTCACCTGTGCCCTAAGCCTTGCCGTTCCCTAACACTAACCCTAGCCCAGAACAGAAACCCACCACCAGCCCTACACCTTACCACCACGCCGTAGCCTGCTCCTGGCCCATATGCTGGCACTGAGCCGTGTGTCAGCACGTAGCCTGACCCTCCCACGATTCCGTAACCTCACCTGTGCCCTAAGCCTTGCCGTTCCGTAATCCTAATCCTAGCCCGGAACGGAAACCCACCCCCAGCCCTACACCTTACCCTATGCCGTAGCCTAAACCTGGACCGTACGCGGGCACTGACCTGTGCTTCAGCATGTAGCCTGACCATCCCATGTTACCGTACCCTCACCTGTGCTCTAAGGCTTGTCGTTCCCTAACTCTAAACCTAGCCCGAAACGGAAACCCACCACCATCCCTAATCCTAACCCACAAGCCGTGGCTTACTCCTGGCCCGTACGCTGGCACTGACCGTGCGTCAGCACGTAGCCTGACCCTCCCACATTTCCGTACCATCACCTGTGCCCTAAGCCTTGCCGTTCCCTAACCCTAACCCTAGCCCTGCACAGAAACCCACCACCAGCCCTACACTTTACCCTACGCCGTAGCCTACTCCTGGCCCGAACGCTGGCACTGACCCGTGTGTCAGCACGTAGCCTGACCCTCCCACGTTTCCGTACCCTCACCTGTGCCCTAAGCCTTTCTGTTCCCTAACCCTAACCCTAGCCCGGAACGGAAACCCACCACCAGCCCTAAACCTTACCCACAAGCCGTAGCCTACACCTGGCCCGTACACTGGCACTGACCCGTGCGTCAGCACGTAGCCTGACCCTCCCACTTTCCTGTACCCTTACCTGAGCCCTAAGACTTGCCGTTCCCTAACCCTAACCCTAGCCCGGAACGGAATCCCACCACCAGCCCTACACCTTACCATATGCCGTAGCCTACTCCTGGCCGGTACGCTGCCACTGAGCCGTGCATCAGCACGTAGCCTGACCCTCCCACGTTTCTGTACCCTCAGGTGTGCCCTAGGCCTTGCCGTTTCCTAACCCTAACCCTAGCCCGGAACGGAAACCCACCACCAGCCCTACAACTTACCCCCAAGCCGTAGCCTACTCCTGGCCCGTACGCTGGCACTGACCCGTGCGTCAGCACGTAGCCTGACCCTCCCACATTTCCGTACCCTCACCTGTGCCCTAAGCCTTGCTGTTCCCTAACACTAACCCTAGCCTGGAATGGAAACCCACCACCAGCTCTACACCTAACCACCAAACCATAGCCTACTCCTGGCCGGTACGCTGGCACAGACACCTGCGTCATCACGTAGCCTGAACCTCCCTCGTTTCCGTACCCTCACGTGTGCCCTAAGCTTTGCCGTTCCCTAACCCTAACTGTAGCCCGGAACGGAAACCCACCAACAGCCCTACACCTTACCCCCAACTGTAGCCTACTCCTGGTCCATACGCTGGCACTGAACCGTGCGTCAGAACGTATCCTGAACCTGCCACGTTGCTGGACCCTCACCTGTGCCCTAAACCTTGCCATTCCCTAACCCTATCCCTAGCCCAGAACGGAAACCCACCACAAGCCCTACACCTTACCCCCAAGCCATAGCCTACTCGTGGTCCATACGCTGGCACTGACCTGTGCGTCAGCATGTAGTCTGACCTTCCCACGTTACCATTACGTCACCTGTGCCCTAAGCCTTGCCGTTCCCTAACCCTAACCCTAGTACGGGACAGAAACACACCACAAGCCGTACAACTAACCCACAAGCCATAGCCTACTCCTGGCCCGTACGCTGGCACTGACCAATGCGACAGCACGTAGCCTGACCCTCCCACGTTTCCGTACCCTCACCTATGCCCTAAGCCTTGCTCTTCCCTAACACTAACCCTAGCCCGGATCGGAAACCCACCACCAGCCCTACACTAACCCCCAAGCCGTAGCCTATTCCTGGCCGGTACGATGGCACTGACCTGTGCGTCAGCACGTAGCCTGACCCTCCCACGTTTCCGTACCCTCACCTGGGCCCTAAGCCTTGCCTTTCCCTAACCCTAAACCTAGCCCGGAACGGAAACCCACCACCAGCCCTAGACCTTAACCTATACCGTAGCCTACTCCTGGCCTGTACGCTGGCACTGACCCATGTGTCAGCACGTAGCCTGACGCTCCCACGTTTCCGTACTCTCACCTGTGCCCTAAGCCTTGCCGTTCCGTAACCCTAACCCTGGCCCGGAACGGAAACCCACCACCAGCCCTACACATTACCGTACGCCGTAGCCTACTCCTGGACCATACGCGGACACTGACCCATGCGTCAGCACGTAGCCTGACCCTCCCATGTTTCCGTAACCCTCACCAGTGCCCTAAGCCTTGCCGTTCCGTAACCCTAACCCTAGCCCGGCACGGAAACGGACCACCAGCCCTACAACTTACCCCCAAGCCGTAGACTACTCCTGGCCCATACGCGGGCACTGACCCGTGGGTCAGCAAGTAGCCTGACCCTCCCACGTTTCCGTACCCTCACCTGTGCCCTATGCCTTGCCGTTCCCTAACCCTAACCCTAGCACCGAACGGAAACCCACTTCCAGCCCTATACCTTACCCTGCGCTGTAGCCTACTGCTGGCCCGTATGCTGGCACTGACCCATGCGTAAGCACGTAGCCTGACCCTCCCACGTTTCCGTACCCTCACCTGTGCCCTAAGCCTTGACATTCCCTAACCATAACCCTAGCCCAGAACGGAAAACCACCACCAGCCCTAGACCTTACCCTACGGCGTAGCCTACTCCTGGCCTGTACGCTGACACTGATACGTGCGTCAGCACGTAGCCTGACCCTCCCACGTTTCCGTACCCTCACCTGTGCCCTAAGCTTTGTCGTTCCCTAACCCTAACCCTAGCCCGGAACGGAAACCCACCACCAGCCCTAAACCTTTCCCTACGCCGTAGCATACTCCTGGCCCGTATGCTGGCAATGACCCGTGCGTCAGCATGTAGACTGACACCCCACGTTTCCATACCCTCACCTGGGCCCTAAACCTTGCCGTTCCCTAACACTAACCCTAGCCTGGAATGGAAACCCACCACCAGCCCTAAAACTTACCCCCATGCCATAGCCTACTCCTGGCCCGTACACAGGCACTGACCCGTGCATCAGCACATAGCCTGACCCTCCCACTTTTCCGTACCCTCTGCTAAGCCCTAAGCCTTGGCCTTCCCTAACTCTAACCCAAGCCCGAAACGGAATCCCACCAGCAGCCCTACACCTTAATGTATGCCGTAGCCTACTCCTGGCCCGTACACAGGCACTGACCCATGCGTCAGCACGTAGCCTGACCTTCCCACGTTTCCGTAACATCATCTGTGCCCTAAGCCTTGCCGTTCCCTCACCCTCACCCTAGTCAGGAACAGAAACCCATCAGCAGCCCTACAACTTACCCTACGCCGTAGCCTACTCTTGGCACGTACGTTGGCACTGACACGTGCCTCAGCACGTAGCCTGACCCTAACACGTTTCCGTACCCTCTCCTGTGCCCTAAGCCTTGCCGTTCCCTAACCCTAACCCTAGCCCGTAACGGAAACCCACCACAATCCCTACACCTTACCATACGCCGCAGCCTACTCCTGGCCCGTACGCTGGCAGTGACCCGTGAGTCAGCACGTAGACTGACCCTCCCACGTTTCCGTACCCTCACCTGTGCCCTAAGCCTTGCCGTTCCATCACCCTAACCCTAGCCAAGAACGGAAACCCACCAGCAGCCCTAAACCTTACCCTACACCGTAGGCTACTCCTGGCCCGTATGCTGGCACTGACCCGTGCGTCAGCACGTAGCCTGACCCTCCCACGTTTCTGTACCCTCACCTGTGCCGTAAGACTTTCTGTTCCCTAACACTAACCCTAGCCTGGAACGGAAACACACCATCAGCCCTACACCTAACCACCAAGACGTAGCCTAATCCTGGCCGGTACGCTGGCACTGACCCGTGCCTCAGCACGTAGCCTGACACTCCCAAGTTTCCGTACCCTCACCTGGGCCCTAAGCCTTGCCGTTTCCTAACCCTAACCCTAGCCCATGAACGGAAACCGACCACCAGCCCTACACCTTACCTTACGCCGTAGCCTACTCCTGGCCCGTATGCTGGCACTGACCCGTGCGTCAGCATGTAGCCAGACCCTCCCACGTTTCCGTACCCTCACCTGTGCCCTAAGCCTTGCCGTTCCCTAACCCTAAGCCTAGCCCGGAACGGAAACCCACCACCAGCCCTATATCTAACCCTATGCCGTAGCCTACTCCTGTCCCGTACGCTGGCACTGACCTGTGCGTCAGCACGAAGCCTGACCTTCCCACATTTCCGCACCCTCATCTGTGCCCTAAGCCTTGACGTTCCCTAACACTAACCCTAACCCGGAACGGAAACCCACCAACAGCCCTACAACTTACCCCCAAGCCGTAGCCTATTCCTGTCCCGTACGCTGGCACTGACCCGTGCGTCAGCACATAGCCTGACCCTCCCACGTTTCCGTACCCTCACCTGTGCCCTAAGCCTTGCGGTTCCCTAACTCTAACCCTAGCCCGGAACGGAAACCCACCACCAGCCCTACACCTTACCCTACACCGTAGCCTACTCCGGGCCCGTACGCTGGCACTGACCCGTGCGTCAGCACATAGCCTGACCCTCCCACGTTTCCGGAGCCTCACCTGTGCCCTAAGATTTGACGTTCCCCAACTCTAACCATAGCCCGGAACGGAAACACACCACCAGCCCTACACCTTACCCCAAGCCATAGCCTACTCCTGGCCCGTACGCTGGCACTGATGCGTGCGTCACCACGTAGCAATGAAACTCCCACGTTTCCGTACCCTCAAGTGTGCCCTAAGCCTTGCGGTTCCCTAACCCTAACCCTAGCCCAGAAGGGAAACCCACCACCAACCCTACACCTTACCTTACGCCGTAGCCTACTCCTGGCCCACACGCGGGCACTGACCCGTGCATTCAGCAGGTAGCCTGACCCTCCCACGTTTCCGTACCCTCACCTGTGCCCTAAGCCTTGCTGTTCCCTAACACTAACCCTAGCCTGGAACGGAAACCCACCACCAGCCCTACACCTAACCACAAAGCCGTAGCCTACTCCTGGCCGGTACGCTGGCACTGACCCGTGCGTCAGCACGTAGCCTGAACCTCCCACTTTTCCATACCCTCTGCTAAGCCCTAAGCCTTGGCCTTCCCTAACTCTAACCCAAGCCCGGAACGGAATCCCACCACCAGCCCTACACCTTAACGTATGCCGTAGCCTATTCCTGGCCCGTACGCTGGCACTGACCCGTGCGTCAGCACGTAGCCTGACCCTCCCACGTTTCCGTACCCTCACCTGTGCCCTAAGCATTGCCGTTCCCTAACCCTAACCCTAGCCCGTAACGGAAACCCACCACAAGCCGTACACCTTACCCTATGCCGTAGCCTACTCCTGGCCCGAACGCTGGCACTGACCCGTGCGTCAGCATGTAGCATGACCTTCCCACATTTCCGTACCTTCACCTGTGCCGTAAGCCTTGCTGTTCCCTAACCCTAACCCTAGTACGGAATGGAAAACCACCACCAACCCTACAACTAACCTCCAAGCCATAGCCTACTTATGACCCGTACGCTGGCACTGACCCGTGCGTCAGCACGTAGCCTGACCCTCCCACGTTTCCGTACCCTCACCTGTGCCATAAGCCTTGACGTTCCCTAACCCTAAACCTAGCCCGGAACAGAAACCCACCACCAGCCCTAAACCTGTCCCTACTGGGTAGCCTACTCCTCGCCCGTACGCTCGCACTGACCCGTGCGTCAGCACGTAGCCGGCCCCTCCCACGTTTCCGTACCCTCACCTGTGCCCTAAGCCTTGCTGTTCCCTAACACTAACCCTAGCCTGGAACGGAAACCCACCACCAGCCCTACATCTAACCACAAAGCCGTAGCCTAATCCTGGCCCGTACGCTGGCACTGACCCGTGCGTCAGCACGTAGCCTGACCCTCCCACGTTTCCGTATCCTCACCTGTGCCCTAAGCCTTGCCGTTCCCTAACCCTAACCCTAGCCCGGAACGGAAACCCACCGCGAGCCCTAGACCTTACCCTACGCCGTAGCCTATTGCTGGCCTGTACGCTGGCACTGACCCATGCGTCAGCAGGTAGCCTGACACTCCCACGTTTCTGTACCCTCACCTGTGCCCTAAGCCTTGCCGTTCCGTAACACTAACCCTAGCCCGGAACGGAAACCCACCACCAGCCCTACACCTTACCCTACGCCGTAGCCTACTCCTGTCCCTTACGCTGGCACTGACCCGTGCGTCAGCACGTAGCCTGACCTTCCCACATTTCCGTACCCTCACCTTTTCCCTAAGCCTTGCTGTTCCCTAACCCTATCCCTAGTACGGAACGGAAACACTCCACCAGCCCTACACCTAACGCCCAAGCCATAGCCTACTCCTGGCCCATATGCTGGCACTGACCCGTGCGGCAGCATGTAGCCTGACCCTCCCATGTTTCCATACCCTCACCTGTGCCCTAAGCCTTACCGTTCCCTAACCCTAACCCTAGCCTGGAATGGAAACCCACCATCAGCCCTACACCTAACCCCGAAGCCTTAGCCTACTCCTGGCTGGTATGCTGGCACTGACACGTGCGTCAGCACGTAGCCTGACCCTCACACTTTTCCTTACCCTCACCTGTGCCCTAAGCCTTGCCGTTCCCTAACACTAACCCTAGCCCAGAACAGAAACCCACCACCAGCCCTACACCTTACCACCACGCCGTAGCCTGCTCCTGGCCCATATGCTGGCACTGAGCCGTGTGTCAGCACGTAGCCTGACCCTCCCACGATTCCGTAACCTCACCTGTGCCCTAAGCCTTGCCGTTCCGTAATCCTAATCCTAGCCCGGAACGGAAACCCACCCCCAGCCCTACACCTTACCCTATGCCGTAGCCTAAACCTGGACCGTACGCGGGCACTGACCTGTGCTTCAGCATGTAGCCTGACCATCCCATGTTACCGTACCCTCACCTGTGCTCTAAGGCTTGTCGTTCCCTAACTCTAAACCTAGCCCGAAACGGAAACCCACCACCATCCCTAATCCTAACCCACAAGCCGTGGCTTACTCCTGGCCCGTACGCTGGCACTGACCGTGCGTCAGCACGTAGCCTGACCCTCCCACATTTCCGTACCATCACCTGTGCCCTAAGCCTTGCCGTTCCCTAACCCTAACCCTAGCCCTGCACAGAAACCCACCACCAGCCCTACACTTTACCCTACGCCGTAGCCTACTCCTGGCCCGAACGCTGGCACTGACCCGTGTGTCAGCACGTAGCCTGACCCTCCCACGTTTCCGTACCCTCACCTGTGCCCTAAGCCTTTCTGTTCCCTAACCCTAACCCTAGCCCGGAACGGAAACCCACCACCAGCCCTAAACCTTACCCACAAGCCGTAGCCTACACCTGGCCCGTACACTGGCACTGACCCGTGCGTCAGCACGTAGCCTGACCCTCCCACTTTCCTGTACCCTTACCTGAGCCCTAAGACTTGCCGTTCCCTAACCCTAACCCTAGCCCGGAACGGAATCCCACCACCAGCCCTACACCTTACCATATGCCGTAGCCTACTCCTGGCCGGTACGCTGCCACTGAGCCGTGCATCAGCACGTAGCCTGACCCTCCCACGTTTCTGTACCCTCAGGTGTGCCCTAGGCCTTGCCGTTTCCTAACCCTAACCCTAGCCCGGAACGGAAACCCACCACCAGCCCTACAACTTACCCCCAAGCCGTAGCCTACTCCTGGCCCGTACGCTGGCACTGACCCGTGCGTCAGCACGTAGCCTGACCCTCCCACATTTCCGTACCCTCACCTGTGCCCTAAGCCTTGCTGTTCCCTAACACTAACCCTAGCCTGGAATGGAAACCCACCACCAGCTCTACACCTAACCACCAAACCATAGCCTACTCCTGGCCGGTACGCTGGCACAGACACCTGCGTCATCACGTAGCCTGAACCTCCCTCGTTTCCGTACCCTCACGTGTGCCCTAAGCTTTGCCGTTCCCTAACCCTAACTGTAGCCCGGAACGGAAACCCACCAACAGCCCTACACCTTACCCCCAACTGTAGCCTACTCCTGGTCCATACGCTGGCACTGAACCGTGCGTCAGAACGTATCCTGAACCTGCCACGTTGCTGGACCCTCACCTGTGCCCTAAACCTTGCCATTCCCTAACCCTATCCCTAGCCCAGAACGGAAACCCACCACAAGCCCTACACCTTACCCCCAAGCCATAGCCTACTCGTGGTCCATACGCTGGCACTGACCTGTGCGTCAGCATGTAGTCTGACCTTCCCACGTTACCATTACGTCACCTGTGCCCTAAGCCTTGCCGTTCCCTAACCCTAACCCTAGTACGGGACAGAAACACACCACAAGCCGTACAACTAACCCACAAGCCATAGCCTACTCCTGGCCCGTACGCTGGCACTGACCAATGCGACAGCACGTAGCCTGACCCTCCCACGTTTCCGTACCCTCACCTATGCCCTAAGCCTTGCTCTTCCCTAACACTAACCCTAGCCCGGATCGGAAACCCACCACCAGCCCTACACTAACCCCCAAGCCGTAGCCTATTCCTGGCCGGTACGATGGCACTGACCTGTGCGTCAGCACGTAGCCTGACCCTCCCACGTTTCCGTACCCTCACCTGGGCCCTAAGCCTTGCCTTTCCCTAACCCTAAACCTAGCCCGGAACGGAAACCCACCACCAGCCCTAGACCTTAACCTATACCGTAGCCTACTCCTGGCCTGTACGCTGGCACTGACCCATGTGTCAGCACGTAGCCTGACGCTCCCACGTTTCCGTACTCTCACCTGTGCCCTAAGCCTTGCCGTTCCGTAACCCTAACCCTGGCCCGGAACGGAAACCCACCACCAGCCCTACACATTACCGTACGCCGTAGCCTACTCCTGGACCATACGCGGACACTGACCCATGCGTCAGCACGTAGCCTGACCCTCCCATGTTTCCGTAACCCTCACCAGTGCCCTAAGCCTTGCCGTTCCGTAACCCTAACCCTAGCCCGGCACGGAAACGGACCACCAGCCCTACAACTTACCCCCAAGCCGTAGACTACTCCTGGCCCATACGCGGGCACTGACCCGTGGGTCAGCAAGTAGCCTGACCCTCCCACGTTTCCGTACCCTCACCTGTGCCCTATGCCTTGCCGTTCCCTAACCCTAACCCTAGCACCGAACGGAAACCCACTTCCAGCCCTATACCTTACCCTGCGCTGTAGCCTACTGCTGGCCCGTATGCTGGCACTGACCCATGCGTAAGCACGTAGCCTGACCCTCCCACGTTTCCGTACCCTCACCTGTGCCCTAAGCCTTGACATTCCCTAACCATAACCCTAGCCCAGAACGGAAAACCACCACCAGCCCTAGACCTTACCCTACGGCGTAGCCTACTCCTGGCCTGTACGCTGACACTGATACGTGCGTCAGCACGTAGCCTGACCCTCCCACGTTTCCGTACCCTCACCTGTGCCCTAAGCTTTGTCGTTCCCTAACCCTAACCCTAGCCCGGAACGGAAACCCACCACCAGCCCTAAACCTTTCCCTACGCCGTAGCATACTCCTGGCCCGTATGCTGGCAATGACCCGTGCGTCAGCATGTAGACTGACACCCCACGTTTCCATACCCTCACCTGGGCCCTAAACCTTGCCGTTCCCTAACACTAACCCTAGCCTGGAATGGAAACCCACCACCAGCCCTAAAACTTACCCCCATGCCATAGCCTACTCCTGGCCCGTACACAGGCACTGACCCGTGCATCAGCACATAGCCTGACCCTCCCACTTTTCCGTACCCTCTGCTAAGCCCTAAGCCTTGGCCTTCCCTAACTCTAACCCAAGCCCGAAACGGAATCCCACCAGCAGCCCTACACCTTAATGTATGCCGTAGCCTACTCCTGGCCCGTACACAGGCACTGACCCATGCGTCAGCACGTAGCCTGACCTTCCCACGTTTCCGTAACATCATCTGTGCCCTAAGCCTTGCCGTTCCCTCACCCTCACCCTAGTCAGGAACAGAAACCCATCAGCAGCCCTACAACTTACCCTACGCCGTAGCCTACTCTTGGCACGTACGTTGGCACTGACACGTGCCTCAGCACGTAGCCTGACCCTAACACGTTTCCGTACCCTCTCCTGTGCCCTAAGCCTTGCCGTTCCCTAACCCTAACCCTAGCCCGTAACGGAAACCCACCACAATCCCTACACCTTACCATACGCCGCAGCCTACTCCTGGCCCGTACGCTGGCAGTGACCCGTGAGTCAGCACGTAGACTGACCCTCCCACGTTTCCGTACCCTCACCTGTGCCCTAAGCCTTGCCGTTCCATCACCCTAACCCTAGCCAAGAACGGAAACCCACCAGCAGCCCTAAACCTTACCCTACACCGTAGGCTACTCCTGGCCCGTATGCTGGCACTGACCCGTGCGTCAGCACGTAGCCTGACCCTCCCACGTTTCTGTACCCTCACCTGTGCCGTAAGACTTTCTGTTCCCTAACACTAACCCTAGCCTGGAACGGAAACACACCATCAGCCCTACACCTAACCACCAAGACGTAGCCTAATCCTGGCCGGTACGCTGGCACTGACCCGTGCCTCAGCACGTAGCCTGACACTCCCAAGTTTCCGTACCCTCACCTGGGCCCTAAGCCTTGCCGTTTCCTAACCCTAACCCTAGCCCATGAACGGAAACCGACCACCAGCCCTACACCTTACCTTACGCCGTAGCCTACTCCTGGCCCGTATGCTGGCACTGACCCGTGCGTCAGCATGTAGCCAGACCCTCCCACGTTTCCGTACCCTCACCTGTGCCCTAAGCCTTGCCGTTCCCTAACCCTAAGCCTAGCCCGGAACGGAAACCCACCACCAGCCCTATATCTAACCCTATGCCGTAGCCTACTCCTGTCCCGTACGCTGGCACTGACCTGTGCGTCAGCACGAAGCCTGACCTTCCCACATTTCCGCACCCTCATCTGTGCCCTAAGCCTTGACGTTCCCTAACACTAACCCTAACCCGGAACGGAAACCCACCAACAGCCCTACAACTTACCCCCAAGCCGTAGCCTATTCCTGTCCCGTACGCTGGCACTGACCCGTGCGTCAGCACATAGCCTGACCCTCCCACGTTTCCGTACCCTCACCTGTGCCCTAAGCCTTGCGGTTCCCTAACTCTAACCCTAGCCCGGAACGGAAACCCACCACCAGCCCTACACCTTACCCTACACCGTAGCCTACTCCGGGCCCGTACGCTGGCACTGACCCGTGCGTCAGCACATAGCCTGACCCTCCCACGTTTCCGGAGCCTCACCTGTGCCCTAAGATTTGACGTTCCCCAACTCTAACCATAGCCCGGAACGGAAACACACCACCAGCCCTACACCTTACCCCAAGCCATAGCCTACTCCTGGCCCGTACGCTGGCACTGATGCGTGCGTCACCACGTAGCAATGAAACTCCCACGTTTCCGTACCCTCAAGTGTGCCCTAAGCCTTGCGGTTCCCTAACCCTAACCCTAGCCCAGAAGGGAAACCCACCACCAACCCTACACCTTACCTTACGCCGTAGCCTACTCCTGGCCCACACGCGGGCACTGACCCGTGCATTCAGCAGGTAGCCTGACCCTCCCACGTTTCCGTACCCTCAACTGTGCCCTAAGCCTTGCCGTTCCCTAACCCTAACCCTAGCCCAGAACAGAAACCCATCACCAGCCTAAAACTTACCCACAACCTATAGCCTACTCCTGGCCCGTACGCTGGCACTGACCCGTGCGTCAGCACGGAGCCTGACCTTCCCACGATTCCGTATCCTCACGTGGGCCCTAAGCCTTGCCGTTCCCTAACCCTAACCCTAGCCCGGAACGAAAACCAACCACCAGCCCTACAACTTACCCCCAAGCCTTAGCCTATTCCTTGCCCGTACGCTGGCACTGACCCATGCGTCAGCACGTAGCCTGACCCTCCCACGTTTCCGTACCATCACCTGTGCCCTAAGCCTTGCCGTTCCCTAACCCTAACCCTAGCCCTGAATGGAAACACACCACCAGCCCTATACCTAACCCCAAAGCCGTAGCCTACTCCTGGCCCGTACGCGGGCACTGACCTGTGCTTCAGCACATAGCCTGACACTCCCATGTTACTATAACCTCACTTGTGCCCTAAGCCTTGCCGTTCCCTTATCCTAACCCTAGCCCCGAACGGAAACCCACCACCAGCCCTACACTCTACCCTACGCTGTAGCCAACTCCTGGCCCGTACGCTGGCACTGAGCCATGCGTCAGCACTTAGCCTGACCCTCCCACGTTTCCGTACCATCACCTGTGCCCTAAGCCTTGCCGTTCCTTAACCCTAACCCTAGCCCATCACAGAAACCCACCACCAGCCCTACACCTTACACTACGCCGTAGCCTAATCCTGGCCCATACGCTGGCACTGACCCGTGCGTCAGCACGTAGCCGGACCCTCACTCGTTTCCGTACCCCCACCTGTGCCCTAAGCCTTGCCGTTCCCTAACCATAACCCTAGTCCGGAACGGAAACACACCACCAGCCCTACAGCTTACCCCCAAGCCATAGCCTACTCGTGACCCATATGCTGGCACTGACCGGTGTGTCAGCATATAGCCTGACGAGGAACACCAGGGGAGGGCGGGCCGGCAGGGTAAGGCTACCCAGGTCAGCTAATCCACAACCCTCAGGAAATCCCATTGGTGAAAATGGACCTCGCTAAGGCAGAAGAGAAGCCAAGGGAAAAAAGGACACGGTGCCATTTGCAGCACCGTAGATGAGTCTAGAAATAATCACGTGACTTGTAGTAAGTCAGAAAGTGAAAGACACATATCATATCATATCACTTATAGGTGTTACCTAAAAATGGATAGCAGGGCAGATATTTCCACGGAGAAGGGCAATCACAGATTCATTCAACAAACTTATGGTTCACCAATGGAAAGGTGTGAGGATTGGTTTCATTACGATATCGGCGTTAACACACATATACAAACACAGGTGACATATATAATCACCAAAGACCTACAGAATACCAAGAGAGGACTACTCAACATTCTGTCATAACGTACATGGGAAAAGGATCCCAGGAAGAACAGACATCTGTATATGTGTAAAAGAACCACATCTTCCACACCTACAACAAGCCAAACATTGTAATCAAACTTCCTGTAATAAAAAATAAAAAATTAAATTAAAAACACAAACAAGAAATACTGAGACAAACTTGAGGGGCTTTCTCCTGGCACATTCCATTCTAAATTCCAATCTAGAACACCACTTCCACTGAGGCTCTCTTGCCCTAGTAACCAGATTTGGTAAGGGAGAACTGCTGCCACCTTGTGGCCGTTTCACACAACAGCAGCTTTAATCCAAACGCTAATGGTCAGTTGATATTCAGAATCATTGCAGTCTTGTAAATCACACCTGCCCTGAAAACAAATCCTGGGGTCACATATCGACCAAAAAATTCAAAGGACGTCCATATTTCAAAACCACCGTTTCAAAAGGCATATTTTACGCACATTAGTGTTCTGCTTCTTTTCCTTTCTTTCCTTTTTTGTTAAAAAACACGGGAATGGTAAAAGGCATCCCTCAGAATGGGCGAAAATCGTTGCAAACGAATCAATGGACAGAGGTATAATCTCCAATATATATAAACAGCACATGCAGCTTAATATTAAAAAAACAAACAACCCAATACAAAAATGGGCAGAAGATCTAAAGAGACGTTTCTTCAAAGGAGACACAGAGATGGCCAAGACGCACATGAAAAGCTGCTCAACAGCACTAATTATTAGAGAAATGCAAATCAAAACTACAATGAGGTATCACCTCACACCTGTTAGAATCGGCATCATCAGAAAATCTACAAACAACCAATTCTGGGGAGGGTGTGGACAAAAGGAGCCCTCTTCCACTATTGGTGGGAATGTAACTTGATACAGTCACTATGGAGAACAGTATGGAGTTTCCTTAAAAAAACTAGAAATAGAATTACCATCTGATCCAGCAATCCCACTTCTGGGCATATACCCAGAGAAAACCTTATTTCAAAAAGGCACATTCACCACAATGTTAATTGCAGCACTATTTACAATAGCCAGGTAATGGAAGCAACCTAATTGCCCACAGACAGATGAATGGATAAAGATGTGGTACATATATAAAATGGAATATTAATCGGCCATAAAAAGGAATGAAACTGGGTCATTTGTAGAGACATCGATGGATCGAGAGACTGTCATACAGAATGAAGTAAGTCAGAAAGAGGAAAACAAATATTGTATATAAATGCATATATGTGGAGCCTAAAAAAATGGTACAGATGAACTGGTTTGCAGGGAAGAAATAGAGACACAGAGGTAGAGAACAAACGTATGGACAACAAGTGTGGGAAGCCATGGGGTGGTGGTGGTGGGATGAGTTGGGAGATTGGGATTGACCTGAATACATATATATGCATAAAATACATAACTAATAATAACGTGCTGTATAAAAAAATAAATAAAATTATATTTCAAAATTAAAAAAAACTAGAATTTAACAATAAAACAGAAAAAATTTCTTCCCGTCACACAGATGTATTTATAGGAATGAATTATTTCCATGCTTATATCTATAAATACATAAAAGAGGAATAAAATCTAACTTGAACCATAAAAGAAAAAAAAAACCTGAACCCACGAGTTATACAGAGGAAAACCCTATCAGGGCACAATTGCTCCAGCGGTAAAGAATTCTGAAATTGGTCAGAGGTGGGGAACCATCTCCCATACAGTCAGCAACCCACCCCCCACGCAAGGAGCGTCCTCATTGCAAAGCTGGGGGACCGTGCCGAGGCATCTGTGAGTAAACGTGAGCTGAGCCCCAGGCCAGCTGCTGCTGAACTGTTCCCAACCTTTCCAGGTAAAACACCTGAATATGTACAAGGGCTTGAAAGCCTAGAGGAAGGACCGTGGAGCCACACAAGTGACAGCACGCAGGCCAACTTGGTGCCTGCAGGCCAGCCAGGGTGGTCCTGGACCCGGGCGCTCCTCCAGAAGCTTTCCATTGCCCTGCCTGTGATACCCCTCCTGTCCCGGCCCCCACTGCTTTTTTCCTTCCTCATCTCTATCCGGAGAGAAATTCCAGCGGAAGGTATGGGTGACACATCCTCTTCTTTACAGGCGGCAGCCCGGCAACTCCTGCAGAAAGGCCAGCAGAACCCCACTCACACCGGGCCACCCACAAAGCTGTGGCACCTCTCTCCCTCCCACCAGCACAGCCCCGAGACTGCTGATGGGGCAGAGAATATGGAGTCAGGCACAGCTTCAGGGGCTATTGCTGCCTGGAGCTCTGTTTATATTGACCTCAACGAGGCACACCTGGGGAGGGCGGGCCGGCAGGGTAAGGCTGCCCAGGTCAGCTAATCCACAACCCTCAGGGAATCACATTGTTGAAAATGGACCTCGCTAAGGCAGAAGAGGAGCCAAGGAAAAAAGGACACAATGCCATTTGCAGCCCCGTAGATGAGTCTAGAAGTAATCACGTGACTTGTAGTAAGTCAGAAAGTGAAAGACACATATCATATCATATCACTTATAGGTGTTACCTAAAAATGGATAGCAGGGCAGATATTTCCACGGAGAAGGGCAATCACAGATTCATTCAACAAACTTATGGTTCACCAATGGAAAGGTGTGAGGATTGGTTTCATTACGATATCGGCGTTAACACACATATACAAACACAGGTGACATATATAATCACCAAAGACCTACAGAATACCAAGAGAGGACTACTTAACTCTGTCATAACGTACATGGGAAAAGGATCCCAGGAAGAACAGACATCTGTATATGTGTAAAAGAACCACATCTTCCACACCTACAACAAGCCAAACATTGTAATCAAACTTGCTGTAATAAAAAATATAAAAAATTAAATTAAAAACACGAACAAGAAGTAGTGAGACAAACTTGAGGGGCTTTCTCCTGGCACATTCCATTCTAAATTCCAATCTAGAACACCACTTCCACTGAGGCTCTCTTGCCCTAGTAACCAGATTTGGTAAGGGAGAACTGCTGCCACCTTGTGGCCGTTTCACACAACAGCAGCTTTAATCCCAGTGCTAATGGTCAGTTGATATTCAAAATCATTGCAGGCCTGTAAATGACACCTGCCCTGAAAATAAATCCTGGGGTCACATATCCACCAAAAAATTCAAAGGATGTCCATATTTCAAAACGACCGTTTCAAAAGGCATATTTTACGCACATTGGTGTTCTGCTTCTTTTCCTTTCTTTCCTTTTTTGTTAAAAAACACGGGAATGGAAAAAGGCATCCCTCAGAATGGGCGAAAATCGTTGCAGACGAATCAATGGACAGAGGTTTAATCTCCAATATATATAAACAGCACAGGCAGCTTAATATTAAAAAAAAAACAAACAACCCAATACAAAAATGGGCAGAAGATCTAAAGAGACGTTTCTTCAAAGGAGACACAGAGATGGCCAAGACGCACATGAAAAGCTGCTCAACAGCACTAATTATTAGAGAAATGCAAATCAAAACTACAATGAGGTATCACCTCACACCTGTTAGAATCGGCATCATCAGAAAATCTACAAACAACCAATTCTGGGGAGGGTGTGGACAAAAGGAGCCCTCTTCCACTATTGGTGGGAATGTAAATTGATACAGTCCCTATGGAGAACAGTATGGAGTTTCCTTAAAAAAACTAGAAATAGAATTACCATCTGATCCAGCAATCCCACTTCTGGGCATATATCCAGAGAAAACCTTATTTCAAAAAGGCACATTCACCACAATGTTCATTGCAGCACTATTTACAATAGCCAGGTAATGGAAGCAACCTAAATGCCCACAGACAGATGAATGGATAAAGATGTGGTACATATATAAAATGGAATATTACTCGGCCATAAAAAGGAATGAAACTGGGTCATTTGTAGAGACATCGATGGATCGAGAGACTGTCATACAGAATGAAGTAAGTCAGAAAGAGGAAAACAAATATTGTATATAAATGCATATATGTGGAGCCTAAAAAATGGTACAGATGAACTGGTTTGCAGGGAAGAAATAGAGACACAGAGGTAGAGAACAAACGTATGGACAACAAGTGTGGGAAGCCATGGGGTGGTGGTGGTCGGATGAGTTGGGAGATTGGGATTGACCTGAATACATATATATGCATAAAATACATAACTAATAATAACGTGCTGTATAAAAAAAATAAATAAAATTATATTTCAAAATTTAAAAAAATAGAATTTAACAATAAAACAGAAAAAAGTTCTTCCCGTCACACAGATGTATTTATAGGAATGAATTATTTCCATGCTTATATCTATAAATACATAAAAGAGGAATAAAATCTAACTTGAACCATAAAAGAAAAAAAAAACCTGAACCCACGAGTTATACAGAGGAAAACCCTATCAGGGCACAATTGCTCCAGCGGTAAAGAATTCTGAAATTGGTCAGAGGTGGGGAACCATCTCCCATACAGTCAGCAACCCACCCCCCACGCAAGGAGCGTCCTCATTGCAAAGGTGGGGGACCGTGCCGAGGCATCTGTGAGTAAACGTGAGCTGAGCCCCAGGCCAGCTGCTGCTGAACTGTTCCCAACCTTTCCAGGTAAAACACCTGAATATGTACAAGGGCTTGAAAGCCTAGAGGAAGGACCGTGGAGCCACACCAGTGACAGCACGCAGGCCAACTTGGTGCCTGCAGGCCAGCCAGGGTGGTCCTGGACCCGGGCACTCCTCCAGAAGCTTTCCATTGCCCTGCCTGTGATACCCCTCCTGTCCCGGCCCCCACTGCTTTTTTCCTTCCTCATCTCTGTCCGGAGAGAAATTCCAGCGGAAGGTATGGGTGACACATCCTCTTCTTTACAGGCGGCAGCCTGGCAACTCCTACAGAAAGGCCAGCAGAACCCCACTCACACCGGGCCACCCACAAAGCTGTGGCACCTCTCTCCCTCCCACCAGCACAGCCCCGAGACTGCTGATGGGGCAGAGAATATGGAGTCAGGCACAGCTTCAGGGGCTATTGCTGCCTGGAGCTCTGTTTATATTGACCTCAACGAGGCACACCTGGGGAGGGCGGGCCGGCAGGGTAAGGCTGCCCAGGTCAGCTAATACACAACCCTCAGGGAATCACATTGTTGAAAATGGACCTCGCTAAGGCAGAAGAGGAGCCAAGGAAAAAAAGGACACAATGCCATTTGCAGCCCCGTAGATGAGTCTAGAAGTAATCACGTGACTTGTAGTAAGTCAGAAAGTGAAAGACACATATCATATCATATCACTTATAGGTGTTACCTAAAAATGGATAGCAGGGCAGATATTTCCACGGAGAAGGGCAATCACAGATTCATTCAACAAACTTATGGTTCACCAATGGAAAGGTGTGAGGATTGGTTTCATTACGATATCGGCGTTAACACACATATACAAACACAGGTGACATATATAATCACCAAAGACCTACAGAATACCAAGAGAGGACTACTTAACTCTGTCATAACGTACATGGGAAAAGGATCCCAGGAAGAACAGACATCTGTATATGTGTAAAAGAACCACATCTTCCACACCTACAACAAGCCAAACATTGTAATCAAACTTGCTGTAATAAAAAATATAAAAAATTAAATTAAAAACACGAACAAGAAGTAGTGAGACAAACTTGAGGGGCTTTCTCCTGGCACATTCCATTCTAAATTCCAATCTAGAACACCACTTCCACTGAGGCTCTCTTGCCCTAGTAACCAGATTTGGTAAGGGAGAACTGCTGCCACCTTGTGGCCGTTTCACACAACAGCAGCTTTAATCCCAGTGCTAATGGTCAGTTGATATTCAAAATCATTGCAGGCCTGTAAATGACACCTGCCCTGAAAACAAATCCTGGGGTCACATATCGACCAAAAAATTCAAAGGACGTCCATATTTCAAAACGACCGTTTCAAAAGGCATATTTTACGCACATTAGTGTTCTGCTTCTTTTACTTTCTTTCCTTTTTTTGTTAAAAAACACGGGAATGGAAAAAGGCATCCCTCAGAATGGGCCAAAATCGTTGCAAACGAATCAATGGACAGAGGTTTAATCTCCAATATATATAAACAGCTCATGCAGCTTAATATTAAAAAAACAAACAACCTAATCCAAAAATGGGCAGAAGATCTAAAGAGACGTTTCTTCAAAGGAGACACAGAGATGGCCAAGACGCACATGAAAAGCTGCTCAACAGCACTAATTATTAGAGAAATGCAAATCAAAACTACAATGAGGTATCACCTCACACCTGTTAGAATCGGCATCATCAGAAAATCTACAAACAAACAATTCTGGGGAGGGTGTGGACAAAAGGAGCCCTCTTCCACTATTGGTGGGAATGTAACTTGATACCGTCACTATGGAGAACAGTATGGAGTTTCCTTAAAAAAACTAGAAATAGAATTACCATCTGATCCAGCAATCCCACTTCTGGGCATATACCCAGAGAAAACCGTAAATCAAAAACGCACATTCACCACAATGTTCATTGCAGCACTATTTACAATAGCCAGGTAATGGAAGCAACCTAAATGCCCACAGACAGATGGATGGATAAAGATGTGGTACATATATAAAATGGAATATTACTCGGCCATAAAAAGGAATGAAACTGGGTCATTTATAGAGACATCGATGGATCGAGAGACTGTCATACAGAATGAAGTAAGTCAGAAAGCAGAAAACAAATATTGTATATTAATGCATATATGTGGAACCTAAAAAAATGGTACAGATGAACTGGTTTGCAGGGAAGAAATAGAGACACAGAGGTAGAGAACAAACGTATGGACACCAAGTGTGGGAAACCATGGGGTGGTGGTGGTGGGATGAGTTGGGAGATTTGGATTGACCTGTATACATATATATGCATAAAATACATAACTAATAAAAACCTGCTGTATAAAAACATAAATAAAATTATATTTCAAAATTTAAAAAAAATAGAATTTAACAATAAAACAGAAAAAATTTCTTCTGTCACACAGATGTATTTATAGGAATGAATTATTACAATGCTTATATCTATAAATACATAAAAGAGGAATATAATCTAACTGGAACCATAAAAGAAAAAAAAAACCTGAACCCACGAGTTATACAGAGGAAAACCCTATCAGGGCACAATTGCTCCAGCGGTAAACAATTCTGAAATTGGTCAGAGGTGGGGAACCATCTCCCATACAGCCAGCAACCCACCCCCCACGCAAGGAGCGTCCTCATTGCAAAGCTGGGGTACCGTGCCGAGGCATCTGTGAGTAAACGTGAGCTGAGCCCCAGGCCAGCTGCTGCTGAACTGTTCCCAACCTTTCCAGGTAAAACACCTGAATATGTACAAGGGCTTGAAAGCCTAGAGGAAGGACCATGGAGCCACACCAGCGACAGCACGCAGGCCAACTTGGTGCCTCCAGGCCAGCCAGGGTGGTCCTGGCCCCGGGCGCTCCTCCAGAAGCTTTCCATTGCCCTGCCTGAGATACCCCTCCTGTCCCGGCCCCCACTGCTTTTTTCCTTCCTCACCTCTGTCCGGAGAGAAATTCCATCTGAAGGTATGGGTGACACATCCTCTTCTTTACAGGCGGCAGCCTGGCATCTCCTGCAGAAAGGCCAGCAGAACCCCACTCACACCGGGCCACCCACAAAGCTGTGGCCCCTCACTCCCTCCCACCAGCACAGCCCCGAGACTGCTCACGAGGCAGAGAATATGGAGTCAGGCACAGCTTCAGGGGCTATTGCTGCCTGGAGCGCTGTTTATATTGACCTCAACGAGGCACACCTGGGGAGGGCGGGCCGGCAGGGTAAGGCTGCCCAGGTCAGCTAATCCACAACCCTCAGGGAATCACATTGTTGAAAATGGACCCCGCTAAGGCAGAAGAGAAGCCAAGGGAAAAAAGGACACAATGCCATTTGCAGCACCGTAGATGAGTCTAGAAGTAATCACGTGACTTGTAGTAAGTCAGAAAGTGAAAGACACATATCATATCATATCACTTATAGGTGTTACCTAAAAATGGATACCAGGGCAGATATTTCCACGGAGAAGGGCAATCACAGATTCATTAAACAAACTTATGGTTCACCAATGGAAAGGTGTGAGGATTGGTTTCATTACGATATCGGGGTTAACAGACATATACAAACACAGGTGACATATATAATCACCAAAGACCTACAGAATACCAAGAGAGGAGTACTCAACATTCTGTTATAACGTACATGGGAAAAGGATCCCAGGAAGAACAGACATCTGTATATGTGTAAAAGAACCACATCTTCCACACCTACAACAAGCCAAACATTATAATCAAACTTCCTGTAATAAAAAATACAAAAAATTAAATTAAAAACACGAACAAGAAGTAGTGAGACAAACTTGAGGGGCTTTCTCCTGGCACATTCCATTCTAAATTCCAATCTAGAACACCACTTCCACTGAGGCTCTCTTGCCCTAGTAACCAGATTTGGTAAGGGTGAACTGCTGCCACCTTGTGGCCGTTTCACACAACAGCAGCTTTAATCCCAGTGCTAATGGTCAGTTGATATTCAAAATCATTGCAGGCCTGTAAATGACACCTGCCCTGAAAACAAATCCTGGGGTCACATATCGACCAAAAAATTCAAAGGACGTCCATATTTCAAAACGACCGTTTCAAAAGGCATATTTTACGCACATTAGTGTTCTGCTTCTTTTCCTTTCTTTCCTTTTTTTGTTAAAAAACACGGGAATGGAAAAAGGCATCCCTCAGAATGGGCGAAAATCGTTGCAAACGAATCAATGGACAGAGTTTTAATCTCCAATATATATAAACAGCTCATGCAGCTTAATATTAAAAAAACAAACAACCCAAAAAAAAATGGGCAGAAGATCTAAAGAGACGTTTCTTCAAAGGAGACACAGAGATGGCCAAGACGCACATGAAAAGCTGCTCAACAGCACTAATTATTAGAGAAATGCAAATCAAAACTACAATGAGGTATCACCTCACACCTGTTAGAATCGGCATCATCAGAAAATCTACAAACAACCAATTCTGGGGAGGGTGTGGACAAAAGGAGCCCTCTTCCACTATTGGTGGGAATGTAAATTGATACAGTCCCTATGGAGAACAGTATGGAGTTTCCTTAAAAAAACTAGAAATAGAATTACCATCTGATCCAGCAATCCCACTTCTGGGCATATACCCAGAGAAAACCTTATTTCAAAAAGGCACATTCACCACAATGTTCATTGCAGCACTATTTACAATAGCCAGGTAATGGAAGCAACCTAAATGCCCACAGACAGATGAATGGATAAAGATGTGGTACATATATAAAATGGAATATTACTCGGCCATAAAAAGGAATGAAACTGGGTCATTTGTAGAGACATCGATGGATCGAGAGACTGTCATACAGAATGAAGTAAGTCAGAAAGAGGAAAACAAATATTGTATATAAATGCATATATGTGGAGCCTAAAAAATGGTACAGATGAACTGGTTTGCAGGGAAGAAATAGAGACACAGAGGTAGAGAACAAACGTATGGACAACAAGTGTGGGAAGCCATGGGGTGGTGGTGTTCGGATGAGTTGGGAGATTGGGATTCACCTGAATACATGTATATGCATAAAATACATAACTAATAATAACGTGCTGTATAAAAAAATTAAATAAAATTATATTTCAAAATTTAAAAAAATAGAATTTAACAATAAAACAGAAAAAAGTTCTTCCCGTCACACAGATGTATTTATAGGAATGAATTATTTCCATGCTTATATCTATAAATACATAAAAGAGGAATAAAATCTAACTTGAACCATAAAAGAAAAAAAAAACCTGAACCCACGAGTTATACAGAGGAAAACCCTATCAGGGCACAATTGCTCCAGCGGTAAAGAATTCTGAAATTGGTCAGAGGTGGGGAACCATCTCCCATACAGTCAGCAACCCACCCACCACGCAAGGAGCGTCCTCATTGCAAAGCTGGGGGACCGTGCCGAGGCATCTGTGAGTAAACGTGAGCTGAGCCCCAGGCCAGCTGCTGCTGAACTGTTCCCAACCTTTCCAGGTAAAACACCTGAATATGTACAAGGGCTTGAAAGCCTAGAGGAAGGGCCGTCGAGCCACACCAGTGACAGCACGCAGGCCAACTTGGTGCCTGCAGGCCAGCCAGGGTGGTCCTGGACCCGGGCGCTCCTCTAGAAGCTTTCCATTGCCCTGCCTGTGATACCCCTCCTGTCCCGGCCCCCACTGCTTTTTTCCTTCCTCATCTCTATCCGGAGAGAAATTCCAGCGGAAGGTATGGGTGACACATCCTCTTCTTTACAGGCGGCAGCCTGGCAACTCCTGCAGAAAGGCCAGCAGAACCCCACTCACACCGGGCCACCCACAAAGCTGTGGCACCTCTCTCCCTCCCACCAGCACAGCCCCGAGACTGCTGATGGGGCAGAGAATATGGAGTCAGGCACAGCTTCAGGGGCTATTGCTGCCTGGAGCTCTGTTTATATTGACCTCAACGAGGCACACCTGGGGAGGGCGGGCCGGCAGGGTAAGGCTGCCCAGGTCAGCTAATACACAACCCTCAGGGAATCACATTGTTGAAAATGGACCTCGCTAAGGCAGAAGAGGAGCCAAGGAAAAAAAGGACACAATGCCATTTGCAGCCCCGTAGATGAGTCTAGAAGTAATCACGTGACTTGTAGTAAGTCAGAAAGTGAAAGACACATATCATATCATATCACTTATAGGTGTTACCTAAAAATGGATAGCAGGGCAGATATTTCCACGGAGAAGGGCAATCACAGATTCATTCAACAAACTTATGGTTCACCAATGGAAAGGTGTGAGGATTGGTTTCATTACGATATCGGCGTTAACACACATATACAAACACAGGTGACATATATAATCACCAAAGACCTACAGAATACCAAGAGAGGACTACTTAACTCTGTCATAACGTACATGGGAAAAGGATCCCAGGAAGAACAGACATCTGTATATGTGTAAAAGAACCACATCTTCCACACCTACAACAAGCCAAACATTCTAATCAAACTTGCTGTAATAAAAAATATAAAAAATTAAATTAAAAACACGAACAAGAAGTAGTGAGACACACTTGAGGGGCTTTCTCCTGGCACATTCCATTCTAAATTCCAATCTAGAACACCACTTCCACTGAGGCTCTCTTGCCCTAGTAACCAGATTTGGTAAGGGAGAACTGCTGCCACCTTGTGGCCGTTTCACACAACAGCAGCTTTAATCCCAGTGCTAATGGTCAGTTGATATTCAAAATCATTGCAGGCCTGTAAATGACACCTGCCCTGAAAACAAATCCTGGGGTCACATATCGACCAAAAAATTCAAAGGACGTCCATATTTCAAAACGACCGTTTCAAAAGGCATATTTTACGCACATTAGTGTTCTGCTTCTTTTACTTTCTTTCCTTTTTTTGTTAAAAAACACGGGAATGGAAAAAGGCATCCCTCAGAATGGGCGAAAATCATTGCAAACGAATCAATGGACAGAGGTTTAATCTCCAATATATATAAACAGCTCATGCAGCTTAATATTAAAAAAACAAACAACCCAATCCAAAAATGGGCAGAAGATCTAAAGAGACGTTTCTTCAAAGGAGACACAGAGATGGCCAAGACGCACATGAAAAGCTGCTCAACAGCACTAATTATTAGAGAAATGCAAATCAAAACTACAATGAGGTATCACCTCACACCTGTTAGAATCGGCATCATCAGAAAATCTACAAACAAACAATTCTGGGGAGGGTGTGGACAAAAGGAGCCCTCTTCCACTATTGGTGGGAATGTAACTTGATACCGTCACTATGGAGAACAGTATGGAGTTTCCTTAAAAAAACTAGAAATAGAATTACCATCTGATCAAGCAATCCCACTTCTGGGCATATACCCAGAGAAAACCGTAAATCAAAAACGCACATTCACCACAATGTTCATTGCAGCACTATTTACAATAGCCAGGTAATGGAAGCAACCTAAATGCCCACAGACAGATGGATGGATAAAGATGTGGTACATATATAAAATGGAATATTACTCGGCCATAAAAAGGAATGAAACTGGGTCATTTATAGAGACATCGATGGATCGAGAGACTGTCATACAGAATGAAGTAAGTCAGAAAGCAGAAAACAAATATTGTATATTAATGCATATATGTGGAACCTAAAAAAATGGTACAGATGAACTGGTTTGCAGGGAAGAAATAGAGACACAGAGGTAGAGAACAAACGTATGGACACCAAGTGTGGGAAACCATGGGGTGGTGGTGGTGGGATGAGTTGGGAGATTTGGATTGACCTGTATACATATATATGCATAAAATACATAACTAATAAAAACCTGCTGTATAAAAACATAAATAAAATTATATTTCAAAATTTAAAAAAAATAGAATTTAACAATAAAACAGAAAAAATTTCTTCTGTCACACAGATGTATTTATAGGAATGAATTATTACAATGCTTATATCTATAAATACATAAAAGAGGAATATAATCTAACTGGAACCATAAAAGAAAAAAAAAACCTGAACCCACGAGTTATACAGAGGAAAACCCTATCAGGGCACAATTGCTCCAGCGGTAAACAATTCTGAAATTGGTCAGAGGTGGGGAACCATCTCCCATACAGCCAGCAACCCCCCCTCCATGCAAGGAGCGTCCTCATTGCAAAGCTGGGGGACCGTGCCGAGGCATCTGTGAGTAAACGTGAGCTGAGCCCCAGGCCAGCTGCTGCTGAACTGTTCCCAACCTTTCCAGGTAAAACACCTGAATATGTACAAGGGCTTGAAAGCCTAGAGGAAGGGCCGTGGAGCCACACCAGCGACAGCACGCATGGCAACTTGGTGCCTCCAGGCCAGCCAGGGTGGTCCTGGACCCGGGCGCTCCTCCAGAAGCTTTCCATTGCCCTGCCTGAGATACCCCTCCTGTCCTGGACCCCACTGCTTTTTTCCTTCCTCACCTCTGTCCGGAGAGAAATTCCAGTGAAAGGTATGGGTGACACATCCTCTTCTTTACAGGCGGCAGCCTGGCAACTCCTGCAGAAAGGCCAGCAGAACCCCACTCACACCGGGCCACCCACAAAGCTGTGGCACCTCTCTCCCTCCCACCAGCACAGCCCCGAGACTGCTGATGGGGCAGAGAATATGGAGTCAGGCACAGCTTCAGGGGCTATTGCTGCCTGGAGCTCTGTTTATATTGACCTCAACGAGGCACACCTGGGGAGGGCGGGCCGGCAGGGTAAGGCTGCCCAGGTCAGCTAATCCACAACCCTCAGGGAATCACATTGTTGAAAGTGGACCTCGCTAAGGCAGAAGAGGAGCCAAGGAAAAAAAGGACACAATGCCATTTGCAGCCCCGTAGATGAGTCTAGATGTAATCACGTGACTTGTAGTAAGTCAGAAAGTGAAAGACACATATCATATCATATCACTTATAGGTGTTACCTAAAAATGGATAGCAGGGCAGATTTTTCCACGGAGAAGGGCAATCACAGATTCATTAAACAAACTTATGGTTCACCAATGGAAAGGTGTGAGGATTGGTTTCATTACGATATCGGCGTTAACACACATATACAAACACAGGTGACATATATAATCACCAAAGACCTACAGAATACCAAGAGAGGACTACTCAACTCTGTCATAACGTACATGGGAAAAGGATCCCAGGAAGAACAGACATCTGTATACGTGTAAAAGAACCACATCTTCCACACCTACAACAAGCCAAACATTCTAATCAAACTTGCTGTAATAAAAAATATAAAAAATTAAATTAAAAACACGAACAAGAAGTAGTGAGACAAACTTGAGGGGCTTTCTGCTGGCACGTTCCATTCTAAACTCCAATCTAGAACACCATTTCCACTGAGGCTCTCTTGCCCTAGTAACCAGATTTGGTAAGGGAGAACTGCTGCCACCTTGTGGCCGTTTCACACAACAGCAGCTTTAATCCCAGTGCTAATGGTCAGTTGATATTCAAAATCATTGCAGGCCTGTAAATGACACCTGCCCTGAAAACAAATCCTGGGGTCACATATCGACCAAAAAATTCAAAGGACGTCCATATTTCAAAACGACCGTTTCAAAAGGCATATTTTACGCACATTAGTGTTCTGCTTCTTTTCCTTTCTTTCCTTTTTTGTTAAAAAAAACGGGAATGGAAAAAGGCATCCCTCAGAATGGGCGAAAATCGTTGCAAACGAATCAATGGACAGAGGTTTAATCTCCAATATATATAAACAGCTCATGCAGCTTAATATTAAAAAACAAACAACCCAAAATAAAATGGGCAGAAGATCTAAAGAGACGTTTCTTCAAAGGAGACACAGAGATGGCCAAGACGCACATGAAAAGCTGCTCAACAGCACTAATTATTAGAGAAATGCAAATCAAAACTACAATGAGGTATCACCTCACACCTGTTAGAATCAGCATCATCAGAAAATCTACAAACAACCAATTCTGGGGAGGGTGTGGACAAAAGCAGCCGTCTTCCACAATTGGTGGGAATGTAAATTGATACAGTCACTATGGAGAACAGTGTGGAGTTTCCTTAAAAAAACTAGAAATAGAATTACCATCTGATCCAGCAATCCAACTTCTGGGCATATACCCAGAGAAAACCGTATTTCAAAAAGGCACATTCACCACAATGTTCGTTGCAGCACTATTTACAATAGCCAGGTAATGGAAGCAACCTAAATGCCCACAGACAGATGGATGGATAAAGATGTGGTACATATATAAAATGGAATATTACTCGGCCATAAAAAGGAATGAAACTGGGTCATTTGTAGAGACATCGATGGATCGAGAGACTGTCATACAGAATGAAGTAAGTCAGAAAGCGGAAAATAAATATTGTATATTAATGCATAAATGTGGAACCTAAAAAAATGGTACAGATGAACTGGTTTGCAGGGAAGAAATAGAGACACAGAGGTAGAGAACAAACGTATGGACACCAAGTGTGGGAAACCATGGGGTGGTGGTGGTGGGATGAGTTGGGAGTTTGGGATTGACCTGTATACATGTATATGCATAAAATACATAACTAATAAAAACCTGCTGTATAAAAACATAAATAAAATTATCTTTCAAATTAAAAAAAAATAGAATTTAACAATAAAAGAGAAAAAAGTTCTTCTGTCACACAGATGTATTTATAGGAATGAATTATTTCAATGCTTATATCTATAAATACATAAAAGAGGAATAAAATATAACTTGAACCATAAAAGAAAAAAAAAACCTGAACTCACGAGTTTTGCAGAGGAAAACCCTATCTGGGCACTTGCTCCAGCGGTAAACAATTCTGAAATTGGTCAGAGGTGGGGAACCATCTCCCATACAGCCAGCAACCCACCCCCCACGCAAGGAGCGTCCTCATTGCAAAGCTGGGGGACCGTGCCGAGGCATCTGTGAGTAAACGTGAGCTGAGCCCCAGGCCAGCTGCTGCTGAACTGTTCCCAACCTTTCCAGGTAAAACACCTGAATATGTACAAGGGCTTGAAAGCCTAGAGGAAGGACTGTGGAGCCACACCAGTGACAGCACGCAGGGCAACTTGGTGCCTGCAGGCCAGCCAGTGTGGTCCTGGACCCTGGCGCTCTTCCAGAAGCTTTCCATTGCCCTGCCTGAGATACCCCTCCTGTCCCGGCCCCCACTGCTTTTTTCCTTCCTCACCTCTGTCCGGAGAGAAATTCCATCTTAAGGTATGGGTGACACATCCTCTTCTTTACAGGCGGCAGCCTGGCATCTCCTGCAGAAAGGCCAGCAGAACCCCACTCACACCGGGCCACCCACAAAGCTGTGGCCCCTCACTCCATCCCACCAGCACAGCCCCGAGACTGCTCACGAGGCAGAGAATATGGAGTCAGGCACAGCTTCAGGGGCTATTGCTGCCTGGAGCTCTGTTTATATTGACCTCAACGAGGCACACCTGGGGAGGGCGGGCCGGCAGGGTAAGGCTGCCCAGGTCAGCTAATCCACAACCCTCAGGGAATCACATTGTTGAAAATGGACCCCGCTAAGGCAGAAGAGAAGCCAAGGGAAAAAAGGACACAATGCCATTTGCAGCACCGTAGATGAGTCTAGAAGTAATCACGTGACTTGTAGTAAGTCAGAAAGTGAAAGACACATATCATATCATATCACTTATAGGTGTTACCTAAAAATGGATACCAGGGCAGATATTTCCACGGAGAAGGGCAATCACAGATTCATTAAACAAACTTATGGTTCACCAATGGAAAGGTGTGAGGATTGGTTTCATTATGATATCGGGGTTAACAGACATATACAAACACAGGTGACATATATAATCACCAAAGACCTACAGAATACCAAGAGAGGACTACTCAATATTCTGTCATAACATACATGGGAAAAGGATCCCAGGAAGAACAGACATCTGTATATGTGTAAAAGAACCACATCTTCCACACCTACAACAAGCCAAACATTGTAATCAAACTTGTTGTAATAAAAAATAAAAACTTAAATTAAAAACACGAACAAGAAGTAGTGAGACAAACGTGAGGGGCTTTCTCCTGGCACATTCCGTTCTAAACTCCAATCTAGAACATCACTTCCACTGAGGCTCTCTTGCCCTAGTAACCAGATTTGGTAAGGGTGAACTGCTGCCACCTTGTGGCCGTTTCACACAACAGCAGCTTTAATCCCAACGCTAATGGTCAGTTGATATTCAAAATCATTGCAGGCCTGTAAATGACACCTGCCCTGAAAACAAATCCTGGGGTCACATATCGACCAAAAAATTCAAAGGACGTCCATATTTCAAAACGACCGTTTCAAAAGGCATATTTTACGCACATTAGTGTTCTGCTTCTTTTCCTTTCTTTCCATTTTTGTTAAAAAACACGGGAATGGAAAAAGGCATCCCTCAGAATGGGCAAAAATCCTTGCAGACGAATCAATGGACAGAGGTTTAATCTCCAATATATATAAACAGCTCATGCAGCTTAATATTAAAAAAACAAACAACCCAAAAAAAATGGGCAGAAGATCTAAAGAGACGTTTCTTCAAAGGAGACACAGAGATGGCCAACACGCACGTGAAAAGCTGCTCAACAGCACTAATTATTAGAGAAATGCAAATCAATACTACAATGAGGTATCACCTCACACCTGTTAGAATCGGCATCATCAGGAAATCTACAAACAAACAATTCTGGGGATGGTGTGGACAAAAGGAGCCCTCTTCCACTATTGGTGGGAATGTAAATTGATACAGTCACTATGGAGAACAGTATGGAGTTTCCTTAAAAAAACTAGAAATAGAATTACCATCTGATCCAGCATTCCCACTTCTGTGCATATACACAGAGAAAACCGTATTTCAAAAACGCACATTCACCACAATGTTTGTTGCAGCACTATTTACAATAGCCAGGTAATGGAAGCAACCTAAATGCCCACAGACAGATGAATGGATAAAGATGTGGTACATATATAAAATGGAATATTACTCGGCCATAAAAAGGAATGAAACTGGGTCATTTGTAGAGACATCGATGGATCGAGAGACTGTCATACAGAATGAAGTAAGTCAGAAAGAGGAAAACAAATATTGTATATTAATGCATATATGTGGAGCCTAAAAATGGTACAGATGAACTGGTTTGCAGGGAAGAAATAGAGACACAGAGGTAGAGAACAAACGTATGGATACCAAGTGTGGGAAGCCGTGGGGTGGTGGTGGTGGGATGAGTTGGGAGTTTGGGATTGAACTGTATACATGTATATGCATAAAATACATAACTAATAATAACGTGCTGTATAAAAAAAATAAATAAAATTAAATTTCAAAATTTAAAAAAATAAAATTTAAAAATAAAACAGAAAAAAGTTCTTCCCATCACACAGATGTATTTATAGGAATGAATTATTTCCATGCTTCTATCTATAAATACATAAAAGTAGAATAAAATCTAACTTGAATGATAAAAGAAAAAAAAGTGAACCCACGAGTTATACAGAGGAAAACCCTACCACGGCACTTGCTCTAGCGGTAAACAATTCTGAAATTGTTCAGAGGTGGGGAACCATCTCCCATACAGCCAGCAACCCCCCCTCCATGCAAGGAGCGTCCTCATTGCAAAGCTGGGGGACCGTGCCGAGGCATCTGTGAGTAAACGTGAGCTGAGCCCCAGGCCAGCTGCTGCTGAACTGTCCCCACCCTTTCCAGGTAAAACACCTGAATATGTACAAGGGCTTGAAAGCCTAGAGGAAGGACGGTGGAGCCACACCAGCGACAGCACGCAGGCCAACTTGGTGCCTGCAGGGCAGCCAGTGTGGTCCTGGACCCTGGCGCTCTTCCAGAAGCTTTCCATTGCCCTGCCTGAGATAACCCTCTTGTCCCGGCCCCCACTGCTTTTTTCCTTCATCACCTCTGTCCGGAGAGAAATTCCAGCGGAAGGTATGGGTGACACATCCTCTACTTTACAGGCGGCAGCCTGGCAACTCCTGCAGAAAGGCCAGCAGAACCCCACTCACACCGGGCCACCCACAAAGCTGTGGCCCCTCACTCCCTCCCACCAGCACAGCCCCGAGACTGCTGACGGGGCAGAGAATATGGAGTCAGGCACAGCTTCAGGGGCTATTGCTGCCTGGAGCGCTGTTTATATTGACCTCAACGAGGCACTCCTGGGGAGGGCGGGCCGGCAGGTAAGGCTGCCCAGGTCAGCTAATCCACAATCCTCAAGGAATCACATTGTTGAAAATGGACCTCGCTAAGGCAGAAGAGAAGCCAAGGGAAAAAAGGACACAATGCCATTTGCAGCACCGTAGATGAGTCTAGAAGTAATCACGTGACTTGTAGTAAGTCAGAAAGTGAAAGACACATATCATATCATATCACTTATAGGTGTTACCTAAAAATGGATACCAGGGCAGATATTTCCACGGAGAAGGGCAATCACAGATTCATTAAACAAACTTATGGTTCACCAATGGAAAGGTGTGAGGATTGGTTTCATTACGATATCGGGGTTAACAGACATATACAAACACAGGTGACATATATAATCACCAAAGACCTACAGAATACCAAGAGAGGACTACTCAACATTCTGTCATAACGTACATGGGAAAAGGATCCCAGGAAGCACAGACATGTGTATATGTGTAAAAGAACCACATCTTCCACACCTACAACAAGCCAAACATTGTAATCAAACTTGCTGTAATAAAAAATAAAAAATTAAATTAAAAACACGAACAAGAAGTAGTGAGACAAACGTGAGGGGCTTTCTCCTGGCACATTCCATTCTAAACTCCAATCTAGAACACCACTTCCACTGAGGCTCTCTTGCCCTAGTAACCAGATTTGGTAAGGGTGAACTGCTGCAGCCTTGTGGCCGTTTCACACAACAGCAGCTTTAATCCCAACGCTAATGGTCAGTTGATATTCAAAATCATTGCAGGCCTGTAAATGACACCTGCCCTGAAAACAAATCCTGGGGTCACATATCGACCAAAAAATTCAAAGGACGTCCATATTTCAAAACGACCGTTTCAAAAGGCATATTTTACGCACATTAGTGTTCTGCTTCTTTTCCTTTCTTTCCTTTTTTTGTTAAAAAAAGCGGGAATGGAAAAAAGCATCCCTCAGAATGGGCGAAAATCGTTGCAGACGAATCAATGGACAGAGGTTTAATCTCCAATATATATAAACAGCTCATGCAGCTTAATATTAAAAAAACAAACAACCCAAAAAAATGGGCAGAAGATCTAAAGAGACGTTTCTTCAAAGGAGACACAGAGATGGCCAAGACGCACATGAAAAGCTGCTCAACAGCACTAATTATTAGAGAAATGCAAATCAAAACTACAATGAGGTTTCACCTCACACCTGTTAGAATCGGCATCATCAGAAAATCTACAAACAACCAATTCTGGGGAGGGTGTGGACAAAAGGAGCCCTCTTCCACTATTGGTGTGAATGTAAATTGATACAGTCACTATGGAGAACAGTATGGAGTTTCCTTAAAAAACTAGAAATAGAATTACCATCTGATCCAGCAATCCCACTTCTGGGCATATACCCAGAGAAAACCGTATTTCAAAAAGGCACATTCACCACAATGTTCGTTGCAGCACTATTTACAATAGCCAGGTAATGGAAGCAACCTAAATGCCCACAGACAGATGAGTGGATAAAGATGTGGTACATATATAAAATGGAATATTACTCGGCCATAAAAAGGAATGAAACTGGGTCATCTGTAGAGACATCGATGGATCGAGAGACTGTCATACAGAATGAAGTAAGTCAGAAAGAGGAAAACAAATATTGTATATTAATGCATATATGTGGAGCCTAAAAATGGTACAGATGAACTGGTTTGCAGGGAAGAAATAGAGACACAGAGGTAGAGAACAAACGTATGGACACCAAGTGTGGGAAGCCATGGGGTGGTGGTGGTGGAATGAGTTGGGAGATTGGAATTGACCTGTATACATGTATATGCATAAAATACATAACTAATAATAACGTGGTGTATAAAAAAATAAATAAAATTAAATTTCAAAATTTTAAAAAATAAAATTTAAAAATAAAATAGAAAAATGTTCTTCCCGTCACACAGATGTATTTATAGGAGTGAATTATTTCCATGCTTATATCTATAAATACATAAAAGGGGAATAAAATATAACTTGAACCATAAAAGAAAAAAAAAAACCTGAACCCACGAGTTATACAGAGGAAAACACTATCAGGGCACTTGCTCCAGTGGTAAACAATTCTGAAATTGGTCAGAGGTGGGGAACCATCTCCCATACAGCCATCAACCCACCCCCCACTCAAGGAGCGTCCTCATTGAAAAGCTGGGGGACCATGCCGAGGCATCTGTGAGTAAACGTGAGCTGAGCCCCAGGCCAGCTACTGCTGAACTGTTCCCACCCTTTCCAGGTAAAACACCTAAATATATACAAGGGCTTGAAAGCCTAGAGGAAGGACCGTGGAGCCACACCCGCGACAGCACGCAGGCCAACTTGGTGCCTGCAGGCCAGCCAGGGTGGTCCTGGCCCCGGGCGCTCTTCCAGAAGCTTTCCATTGCCCTGCCTGAGATACCCCTCCTGTCCCGGACCCCACTGCTTTTTTCCTTCCTCACCTCTGTCCGAAGAGAAATTCCAGCGTAAAGTATGGGTGACACAACCTCTTCTTTACAGGCGGCAGCCTGGCAACTCCTGCAGAAAGGCCAGCAGAACCCCACTCACACCGGCCCACCAACAAAGCTGTGGCCCCTCACTCCCTCCCACCAGCACAGCCCCGAGACTGCTGACGGGGCACAGAATATGGAGTCAGGCACAGCTTCAGGGGCTATTGCTGCCTGGAGCGCTGTTTATATTGACCTCAACGAGGCACACCTGGGGAGGGCGGGCCGGCAGGGTAAGGCTGCCCAGGTCAGCTAATCCACAACCCTCAGGGAATCACATTGTTGAAAATGAACCCCGCTAAGTCAGAAGAGAAGCCAAGGGAAAAAAGGACACAATGCCATTTGCAGCACCGTAGATGAGTCTAGAAGTAATCACGTGACTTGTAGTAAGTCAGAAAGTGGAAGACACATATCATATCATATCACTTATAGGTGTTACCTAAAAATGGATACCAGGGCAGATATTTCCACGGAGAAGGGCAATCACAGATTCATTAAACAAACTTATGGTTCACCAATGGAAAGGTGTGAGGATTGGTTTCATTACGATATCGGGGTTAACAGACATATACAAACACAGGTGACATATATAATCACCAAAGACCTACAGAATACCAAGAGAGGACTACTCAACATTCTGTCATAACGTACATGGGAAAAGGGTCCCAGGAAGAACAGACATCTGTATATGTGTAAAAGAACCACATCTTCCACACCTACAACAAGCCAAACATTGTAATCAAACTTGCTGTAATAAAAAATAAAAAATTAATTTAAAAACACGAACAAGAAGTAGTGAGACAAAGTGAGGGGCTTTCTCCTGGCACATTCCAATCTAAACTCCAATCTAGAACACCACTTCCACTGAGGCTCTCTTGCCCTAGTAACCACATTTGGTAAGGGTGAATAGCTGCCACCTTGTGTCCGTTACACAACAGCAGATTAATCCCAATGCTTATGGTCAGTTGATATTCAAAATCATTGCAGGCCTGTAAATGACACCTGCCCTGAAAACAAATCCTTGGGTCACATATCGACCAAAAAATTCAAAGGACGTCCATATTTCAAAACGACCATTTCAATAGGCATATTTTACGCACATTAGTGTTCTGCTTCTTTTCCTTTCTTTCCTTTTTTGTTAAAAAACACGGGAATGGAAAAAGGCATCCCTCAGAATGGGCGAAAATCGTTGCAGACGAATCAATGGACAGAGGTTTAATCTCCAATATATATAAAGAGCTCATGCAGCTTAATATTAAAAAAACAAACAACCCAAAAAAAATGGGCAGAAGATCTAAAGAGACGTTTCTTCAAAGGAGACACAGAGATGGCCAAGACGCACATGAAAAGCTGCTCAACAGCACTAATTATTAGAGAAATGCAAATCAAAACTACAATGAGGTATCACCTCACACCTGTTAGAATCGGCATCATCAGAAAATCTACAAACAACCAATTCTGGGGAGGTTGTGGACAAAAGGAGCCCTCTTCCACTATTGGTGGGAATGTACACTGATACAGTCACTATGGAGAACAGTATGGAGTTTCCTTAAAAATATTAGAAATCGAATTACCATCTGATCCACCAATCCCACTTCTGGGCATATACCCAGAGAAAACCGTATTTCAAAAAGGCACATTCACCACAGTGTTCGTTGCAGCACTATTTACAATAGCCAGGTAATGGAAGCAACCTAAATGCCCACAGACAGATGAATGGATAAAGATGTGGTACATATATAAAATGGAATATTACTCGGCCATAAAAAGGAATGAAACTGGGTCATTTGTAGAGACATCGATGGATCGAGAGACTGTCATACAGAATGAAGTAAGTCAGAAAGAGGAAAACAAATATTGTATATTAATGCATATATGTGGAGCATAAAAATGGTACAGATGAACTGGTTTGCAGGGAAGAAATAGAGACACAGAGGTAGAGAACAAACGTATGGACACCAAGTGTGGGAAGCCATGGGGTGGTGGTGGTGGGATGAGTTGAGAGATTGGGATTGACCTGTATACATGTATATTCATAAAATACATAACTAATAATAATGTGCTGTTTAAAAACATAAATAAAATTAAATTTCAAAATTTTAAAAAATAAAATTTAAAATAAAACAGAAAAAAATTCTTCTCGTCACACAGATGTATTTATAGGAATGAATTATTTCCATGCTTATATCTATAAATACATAAAAGAGGAATAAAATCTAACTTGAACCATAAAAGAAAAAAAAAATCCTGAACCCACCAGTTATACACAGGAAAACCCTAGCAGGGCACTTGCTCCAGTGGTAAACAATTCTGAAATTGGTCAGAGGTGGGGAATCATCTCCCATACAGCCAGCAACCCACCCCCCACGCAAGGAGCGTCCTCATTGCAAAGCTGGGGGACCGTGCCGAGGCATCTGTGAGTAAACGTGAGCTGAGCCCCATGCCAGCTGCTGCTGAACTGTTCCCACCCTTTCCAGGTAAAACACCTGAATATGTACAAGGGCTTGAAAGCCTAGAGGAAGGACCGTGGAGCCACAACAGCGACACCACGCATGCCAACTTGGTGCCTGCAGGCCAGCCAGGGTGGTCCTGGCCCCGGGTGCTCTTCCGGAAGCTCTCCATTGCCCTGCCTGAGATACCCCTCCTGTCCTGGACCCCACTGCTTTTTTCCTTCCTCATCTCTGTCTAGAGAGATATTCCAGCGGAAGGTATGGGTGACACATCCTCTTCTTTACAGGCGGCAGCCTGGCAACTCCTGCAGAAAGGCCAGCAGAACCCCACTCACACCGGGCCACCCACAAAGCTGTGGCCCCTCATTCCCACCCACCAGCACAGCCCCGAGACTGCTGACGGGGCAGAGAATATGGAGTCAGGCACAGCTTCAGGGGCTATTGCTGCCTGGAGCTCTGTTTATATTGACCTCAACGAGGCACACCTGGCGAGGGCGGGCCGGCAGGGTAAGGCTGCCCAGGTCAGCTAATCTTCAACCCTCAGGGAATCACATTGTTGAAAATGGACCCCGCTAAGGCAGAAGAGAAGTCAAGGGAAAAAAGGACACAATGCCATTTGCAGCACCGTAGATGAGTCTAGAAGTAATCACGTGCCTTGTAGTAAGTCAGAAAGTGAAAGACACATATCAAATCATATCACTTATAGGTGTTACCTAAAAATGGATACCAGGGCAGATATTTCCACGGAGAAGGGCAATCACAGATTCATTAAACAAACTTAAGGTTCACCAATGGAAAGGTGTGAGGATTGGTTTCATTACGATATCGGGGTTAACAGACATATACAAACACAGGTGACATATATAATCACCAAAGACCTACAGAATACCAAGAGAGGACTACTCAACATTCTGTCATAACGTACATGGGAAAAGGATCCCAGGAAGAACAGTCATCTGTATATGTGTAAAAGAACCACATCTTCCACACCTACAACAAGCCAAACATTGTAATCAAACTTGCTGTAATAAAAAATAAAAAATTAAATTAAAAACACGAACAAGAAGTAGTGAGACAAACGTGAGGGGCTTTCTCCTGGCACATTCCATTCTAAACTCCAAACTAGAACACCACTTCCACTGAGGCTCTCTTGCCCTAGTAACCAGATTTGGTAAGGGTGAACTACTGCCACCTTGTGGCCGTTTCACACAACAGCCGTTTAATCCCAATGCTAATGGTCAGTTGATATTCAAAATCATTGCAGGCCTGTAAATGACACCTGCCCTGAAAACAAATCCTGGGGTCACATATCGACCAAAAAATTCAAAGCACGTCCATATTTCAAAACGACCGTTTCAAAAGGCATATTTTACGCACATTAGTGTTCTGCTTCTTTTCCTTTCTTTCCTTTTTTGTTATAAAACACGGGAATGGAAAAAGGCATCCCTCAGAATGGGCCAAAATCGTTGCAGACGAATCAATGGACAGAGGTTTAATCTCCAATATATATAAACAACACATGCAGCTTAATATTAAAAAAACAAACATCCCAATACAAAAATGGGCAGAGGATCTAAAGAGACGTTTCTTCAAAGAAGGCACAGAGATGGCCAAGACGCACATGAAAAGCTGCTCAACAGCACTAATTATTAGAGAAATGCAAATCAAAACTACAATGAGGTATCACCTCACACCTGTTAGAATCGGCATCATCAGAAAATCTACAAACAACCAATTCTGGGGAGGGTGTGGACAAAAGGAGCCCTCTTCCACTATTGGTGGGAATGTAAATTGATACAGTCACTATGGAGAACAGTATGGAGTTTCCTTAAAAAAACTAGAAATTGAATTACCATCTGATCCAGCAATCCCACTTCTGGACATATTCCCAGAGAAAACCGTATTTCAAAAAGACACATTCACCACAATGTTCATTGCAGCACTATTTACAATAGCCAGGTAATGGAAGCAACCTAAATGCCCACAGACAGATGAATGGATAAAGATGTGGTACATATATGAAATGGAATATTACTCGGCCATAAAAAGGAATGAAACTGGGTCATTGGTAGAGACATCGATGGATCGAGAGACTGTCATACAGAATGAAGTAAGTCAGAAAGAGGAAAACAAATATTGTATATTAATGCATATATGTGGAGCCTAAAGATGGTACAGATGAACTGGTTTGCAGGGAAGAAATAGAGACACAGAGGTAGAGAAAAAACGTATGGACACCAAGTGTGGGAAGCCATGGGTTGGTGGTGGTGGGATGAGTTGGGAGTGTGGGATTGACCTGTATACATGTATACGCATAAAATACATAACTAATAATAATGTGCTGTATAAAAAAATAAATAAAATTAAATTTCAAAATTTTAAAATATAAAATTGAAAAATAAAACAGAAAAAATCCTTCCCGTCACACAGATGTATTTATAGGAATGAATTATTTCCATGCTTATATCTATAAATACATAAAAGAGGAATAAAATCTAACTTGAACCATAAAAGAAAAAAAAAACCTGAACCCACGAGTTATACAGAGGAAAACCCTATCAGGGCACTTGCTACAGTGGTAAACAATTCTGAAATTGGTCAGAGGTGGAGAACCATCTCCCATACAGCCATCAACCCACCCCCCACGCAAGGAGCGTCCTCATTGCAAAGCTGGGGGACCGGGCCGAGGCATCTGTGAGTAAACGTGAGCTGAGCCCCAGGCCAGCTGCTGCTGAACTGTTCCCACCCTTTCCAGGTAAAACACCTGAATATGTACAAGGGCTTGAAAGCCTAGAGGAAGGACCGTGGAGCCACACCAGCGACAGCACGCAGGCCAACTTGGTGCCTGCAGGCCAGCCAGGGTGGTCGTCGCATGTAAAGCACAGTAAGAGGGGCACAACTTCGACAATGATGCACTTGGCCAAAAAGGGCGTATGCGTTTTCTCCTGAATATATTCAGGAGAAAACGCATACGCCCTTTTTGGCCAAGCAAGCAAGCGGGCAATGCAAATCTGCACTACAAAGAAGTATCACTTCCCACGGGTCAAAAGGGATATCCACAAAATGTGTAAAAACCAGAAAGGCAAGACAGGCCCTGGAGAACAGGGAGCCTTGTTATGCTGATGGGCGGGATGTAAGTTGCCAACTGCCTCACTGGAGGAGTGCATTGTGTTCCCTAAAACAAGTAAACAACAGAGCTACAGAGCCAAGGGCACTTCCAGTCTAGGGAATATACCTTGGGAAAACTGAAAATCCATAAGACAGAGCCACCCCCAAATTGAGGGCTGCACTGCTTACAAGAACCTCAACCTGGGTACACCTGAAATATCCCAGGAAATATAAAAATGGTTCAAAACATTGTGGAACTTACGAACGATGGAATATCCCTCAGCCATGAAATCAATGTCATAAGACCAGTAGCAGCAAAATGAGTGGATTCAGGTACGATGATTCTAAGTGAAAGAAGTCACACAGAAAAAGAAACTTATCATAAGATATCACTTAGGAAGATCCTGTAAACATGGCTACACATGAACTGAGTTAGGAAAGAGAACAGAGTCTCACATTTAGAAAACACTCTTATGCCTGCTTAAGGGGGAAGGAGAGGTGGGGTGATGCATCAAACCAGAGTTTGATATAAGCACAGGTACTGTTCCAAAAACCAACTATGGAATAGACAAGACCTACACCTTCCTCAGTGAAAGGGACTCAAAACCCCATATTTCCCACAGAGGAATAGATCTGACTAGTAAGAATCTTAAAACCTATGTATTGATATGTCTCCGTAAGGGGATCAAGTGTGTCTAGACTGGCATAAATATGGCAGCGAGAATCAGCTCAAACCCACTCTAAAAAGGAATTTCAAAAACAAAACAAAGAAACAGGGAAATTCTTTACAATTCCTTCAGGGTCTCTGATGCAACCTGGAATGACCCTATCTACGATGACAGCTGGATGCGGCATGAGGCTGGACACTTGGGACTGAGAGGATTGGTGAGATTGGGTGAGCAAAGGCAGACCCTTTAAAGCAATAATGCATGGCACCCATTCCATGGGTCCCAACTCTCCAGGTTGTAGGGAATATTTCTAAAGCTATAACATGTACGGGAAACCTAGAGAATGGACACACTGTGAATACAAAATGTTTCTAAAACTCAACGAAGAGTCCCTCTCCTGGTGCTCCGGTTTGATTTTCCAACTGCTTTCCTATCAATCTCCCAACTTGGAGAGACAGCCCCTTTAAGCTCCTGGTTCACACAGGTTGCCAATTTGGCAGAGGATGAAAGGGAAGAGGGAGAACCAATGAGAGAGTCGCTGTTAGGCATTTGGATGGGCACATGTCACTCTAATTTCCCGGCAGGAAGAAGAATTAACCAAAGTCTCAGCCACCCACCGGGAACCAGTATAGGTCCTGAACCAAAAGTTTGGACTTGCGTTCAGCTCACAAAAAACGAGTTTGAAAATGGAGCTCAGGGGCACAGCAATTCACAAACAGGCAGAGTAATCAAGGCCAACAATCGTCCAAAATTCTGTTGAGGGAAGGCAACGAGGCGGACTTGAATGCGAGGCAGAATAGCAGGAAACAGATTTCAAGAGGTACGTTGGAATCACCTGTAAAGCACAGGAAGAGGGGCACAACTTCGACAATGATGCACTTGGCCAAAAAGGGCGTATGCGTTTTCTCCTGAATATATTCAGGAGAACACGCATACGCCCTTTTGGCCAAGCAAGCAAGCGGGCAATGCAAATCTGCACTACAAAGAAGTATCACTTCCCACCGGTCAAAAGGGACATCCACAAAATGTGTAAAAACCAGAAAGGCAAGACAGGCTGTGGCGAAATGGGAGCCTTGTTATGCTGATGGGCAGGATTTAAGTTGCCAAATGCCTCACTGGAGGAGTGCATTGTGCTCCCTAAAACAAGTAAACAACAGAGCTACAGAGCCAAGGGCACTTCCAGTCTAGGGAATATACCTTGGGAAAACTGAAAATCAATAAGACAGAGCCACCCCCAAATTGAGGGCTGCACTGCTTACAAGAACCTCAACCTGGGTACACCGGAAATATCCCAGGAAATATAAAAATGGTTCAAAAAATTGTGGAAATTACATACGATGGAATATCCCTCAGCCATGAAATCAATGTCATAAGACCAGTAGCAGCAAAATGAGTGGATTCAGGTACGATGATTCTAAGTGAAAGAAGTCACACAGAAAAAGAAACTTATCATAAGATATCACTTAGGAAGATCCTGTAAACATGGCTACACATGAACTGAGTTAGGAAAGAGAACAGAGTCTCACATTTAGAAAACACTCTTATGCCTGCTTAAGGGGGAAGGAGAGGTGGGGTGATGCATCAAACCAGAGTTTGATATAAGCACAGGTACTGTTCCAAAAACCAACTATGGAATAGACAAGACCTACACCTTCCTCAGTGAAAGGGACTCAAAACCCCATATTTCCCGCAGAGGAATAGATCTGACTAGTAAGAATCTTAAAACCTATGTATTGATATGTCTCCGTAAGGGAATCAAGTGTGTCTAGACTGGCATAAACATGGCAGCGAGAATCAGCTCAAACCCACTCTAAAAAGGAATTTCAAAAACAGAACAAAGAAACAGGGAAATTCTTTACAATTCCTTCAGGGTCTCTGATGCAACCTGGAATGACCCTATCTACGATGACAGCTGGATGTGGCATGAGGCTGGACACTTGGGACTGAGAGGATTGGTGAGATTGGGTGAGCAAATGCAGACCCTTTAAAGCAATAATGCATGGCAACCATTCCATGGGTCCCACCTCTCCAGGTTGAAGGGAATATTACTACAGCTATAACATGTACGGGAAACCTAGAGAATGGACACACTGTGAATACGAAAGGTTTCTAAAACTCAACGAAGAGTCCCTCTCCTGGTGCTCCGGTTTGACTTTCCAACAGCTTTACTATCAATCTCCCAACTTGGAGAGACAGCCCCTTTAAGCTCCTGGTTCACACAGGTTGCCCATTTGGCAGAGGAGGAAAGGGAAGAGGGAGAACCAATGAGAGAGTAGCTGTTAGGCATTTGGATGGGCACATGTCACTCTAATTTCCCGGCAGGAAGAAGAATTAACCAAAGTCTCAGCCACCCACCGGGAACCAGTATAGGTCCTGAACCAAATGTTTGGACTTGCGTTCAGCTCACAAAAAACGAGTTGAAAAATGGAGCTCAGGGGCACAGCAATTCACAAACTGGCAGAGTAATCAAGGCCAACTATCGTCCAAAAATCTGTTGAGGGAAGGCAACGAGGCGGACTTGAATGCGAGGCAGAATAGCAGGAAACAGATTTCAAGAGGTACGTTAGAATCGCCTGTAAAGCACAGGAAGAGGGGCACAACTTCGACAATGATGCACTTGGCCAAAAAGGGCGTATGCGTTTTCTCCTGAATATATTCAGGAGAAAACGCATACGCCCTTTTTGGCCAAGCAAGCAAGCGGGCAATGCAAATCTGCACTACAAAGAAGTATCACTTCCCACCGGTCAAAAGGGACATCCACAAAATGTGTAAAAACCAGAAAGGCAAGACAGGCCCTGGAGAACAGGGAGCCTTGTTATGCTGATGGGCGGGATGTAAGTTGCCAACTGCCTCACTGGAGGAGTGCATTGTGTTCCCTAAAACAAGTAAACAACAGAGCTACAGAGCCAAGGGCACTTCCAGTCTAGGGAATATACCTTGGGAAAACTGAAAATCCATAAGACAGAGCCACCCCCAAATTGAGGGCTGCACTGCTTACAAGAACCTCAACCTGGGTACACCTGAAATATCCCAGGAAATATAAAAATGGTTCAAAACATTGTGGAAATTACGTACGATGGAATATCCCTCAGCCATGAAATCAATGTCATAAGACCAGTAGCAGCAAAATGAGTGGATTCAGGTACGATGATTCTAAGTGAAAGAAGTCACACAGAAAAAGAAACTTATCATAAGATATCACTTAGGAAGATCCTGTAAACATGGCTACACATGAACTGAGTTAGGAAAGAGAACAGAGTCTCACATTTAGAAAACACTCTTATGCCTGCTTAAGGGGGAAGGAGAGGTGGGGTGATGCATCAAACCAGAGTTTGATATAAGCACAGGTACTGTTCCAAAAACCAACTATGGAATAGACAAGACCTACACCTTCCTCAGTGAAAGGGACTCAAAACCCCATATTTCCCGCAGAGGAATAGATCTGACTAGTAAGAATCTTAAAACCTATGTATTGATATGTCTCCGTAAGGGAATCAAGTGTGTCTAGACTGGCATAAACATGGCAGCGAGAATCAGCTCAAACCCACTCTAAAAAGGAATTTCAAAAACAGAACAAAGAAACAGGGAAATTCTTTACAATTCCTTCAGGGTCTCTGATGCAACCTGGAATGACCCTATCTACGATGACAGCTGGGTGTGGCATGAGGCTGGACACTTGGGACTGAGAGGATTGGTGAGATTGGGTGAGCAAATGCAGACCCTTTAAAGCAATAATGCATGGCAACCATTCCATGGGTCCCAACTCTCCAGGTTGAAGGGAATATTACTACAGCTATAACATGTACGGGATACCTAGAGAATGGACACACTGTAAATATGAAAGGTTTCTAAAACTCAACGAAGAGTCCCTCTCCTGGTGCTCCGGTTTGACTTTCCAACAGCTTTACTATCAATCTCCCAACTTGGAGAGACAGCCCCTTTAAGCTCCTGGTTCACACAGGTTGCCCATTTGGCAGAGGAGGAAAGGGAAGAGGGAGAACCAATGAGAGAGTAGCTGTTAGGCATTTGGATGGGCACATGTCACTCTAATTTCCCGGCAGGAAGAAGAATTCACCAAAGTCTCAGCCACCCACCGGGAACCAGTATAGGTCCTGAACCAAATGTTTGGACTTGCGTTCAGCTCACAAAAAACGAGTTGAAAAATGGAGCTCAGGGGCACAGCAATTCACAAACTGGCAGAGTAATCAAGGCCAACTATCGTCCAAAAATCTGTTGAGGGAAGGCAACGAGGCGGACTTGAATGCGAGGCAGAATAGCAGGAAACAGATTTCAAGAGGTACGTTAGAATCGCCTGTAAAGCACAGGAAGAGGGGCACAACTTCGACAATGATGCACTTGGCCAAAAAGGGCGTATGCGTTTTCTCCTGAATATATTCAGGAGAAAACGCATACGCCCTTTTTGGCCAAGCAAGCAAGCGGGCAATGCAAATCTGCACTACAAAGAAGTATCACTTCCCACCGGTCAAAAGGGACATCCACAAAATGTGTAAAAACCAGAAAGGCAAGACAGGCCCTGGAGAACAGGGAGCCTTGTTATGCTGATGGGCGGGATGTAAGTTGCCAACTGCCTCACTGGAGGAGTGCATTGTGTTCCCTAAAACAAGTAAACAACAGAGCTACAGAGCCAAGGGCACTTCCAGTCTAGGGAATATACCTTGGGAAAACTGAAAATCAATAAGACAGAGCCACCCCTAAATTGAGGGCTGCACTGCTTACAAGAACCTCAACCTGGGTACACCTGAAATATCCCAGGAAATATAAAAATGGTTCAAAACATTGTGGAAATTACGTACGATGGAATATCCCTCAGCCATGAAATCAATGTCATAAGACCAGTAGCAGCAAAATGAGTGGATTCAGGTACGATGATTCTAAGTGAAAGAAGTCACACAGAAAAAGAAACTTATCATAAGATATCACTTAGGAAGATCCTGTAAACATGGCTACACATGAACTGAGTTAGGAAAGAGAACAGAGTCTCACATTTAGAAAACACTCTTATGCCTGCTTAAGGGGGAAGGAGAGGTGGGGTGATGCATCAAACCAGAGTTTGATATAAGCACAGGTACTGTTCCAAAAACCAACTATGGAATAGACAAGACCTACACCTTCCTCAGTGAAAGGGACTCAAAACCCCATATTTCCCGCAGAGGAATAGATCTGACTAGTAAGAATCTTAAAACCTATGTATTGATATGTCTCCGTAAGGGAATCAAGTGTGTCTAGACTGGCATAAACATGGCAGCGAGAATCAGCTCAAACCCACTCTAAAAAGGAATTTCAAAAACAGAACAAAGAAACAGGGAAATTCTTTACAATTCCTTCAGGGTCTCTGATGCAACCTGGAATGACCCTATCTACGATGACAGCTGGGTGTGGCATGAGGCTGGACACTTGGGACTGAGAGGATTGGTGAGATTGGGTGAGCAAATGCAGACCCTTTAAAGCAATAATGCATGGCAACCATTCCATGGGTCCCAACTCTCCAGGTTGAAGGGAATATTACTACAGCTATAACATGTACGGGATACCTAGAGAATGGACACACTGTAAATATGAAAGGTTTCTAAAACTCAACGAAGAGTCCCTCTCCTGGTGCTCCGGTTTGACTTTCCAACAGCTTTACTATCAATCTCCCAACTTGGAGAGACAGCCCCTTTAAGCTCCTGGTTCACACAGGTTGCCCATTTGGCAGAGGAGGAAAGGGAAGAGGGAGAACCAATGAGAGAGTAGCTGTTAGGCATTTGGATGGGCACATGTCACTCTAATTTCCCGGCAGGAAGAAGAATTCACCAAAGTCTCAGCCACCCACCGGGAACCAGTATAGGTCCTGAACCAAATGTTTGGACTTGCGTTCAGCTCACAAAAAACGAGTTGAAAAATGGAGCTCAGGGGCACAGCAATTCACAAACTGGCAGAGTAATCAAGGCCAACTATCGTCCAAAAATCTGTTGAGGGAAGGCAACGAGGCGGACTTGAATGCGAGGCAGAATAGCAGGAAACAGATTTCAAGAGGTACGTTAGAATCGCCTGTAAAGCACAGGAAGAGGGGCACAACTTCGACAATGATGCACTTGGCCAAAAAGGGCGTATGCGTTTTCTCCTGAATATATTCAGGAGAAAACGCATACGCCCTTTTTGGCCAAGCAAGCAAGCGGGCAATGCAAATCTGCACTACAAAGAAGTATCACTTCCCACCGGTCAAAAGGGACATCCACAAAATGTGTAAAAACCAGAAAGGCAAGACAGGCCCTGGAGAACAGGGAGCCTTGTTATGCTGATGGGCGGGATGTAAGTTGCCAACTGCCTCACTGGAGGAGTGCATTGTGTTCCCTAAAACAAGTAAACAACAGAGCTACAGAGCCAAGGGCACTTCCAGTCTAGGGAATATACCTTGGGAAAACTGAAAATCAATAAGACAGAGCCACCCCTAAATTGAGGGCTGCACTGCTTACAAGAACCTCAACCTGGGTACACCTGAAATATCCCAGGAAATATAAAAATGGTTCAAAACATTGTGGAACTTACGTACGATGGAATATCCCTCAGCCATGAAATCAATGTCATAAGACCAGTAGCAGCAAAATGAGTGGATTCAGGTACGATGATTCTAAGTGAAAGAAGTCACACAGAAAAAGAAACTTATCATAAGATATCACTTAGGAAGATCCTGTAAACATGGCTACACATGAACTGAGTTAGGAAAGAGAACAGAGTCTCACATTTAGAAAACACTCTTATGCCTGCTTAAGGGGGAAGGAGAGGTGGGGTGATGCATCAAACCAGATTTTGATATAAGCACAGGTACTGTTCCAAAAACCAACTATGGAATAGACAAGACCTACACCTTCCTCAGTGAAAGGGACTCAAAACCCCATATTTCCCGCAGAGGAATAGATCTGACTAGTAAGAATCTTAAAACCTATGTATTGATATGTCTCCGTAAGGGAATCAAGTGTGTCTAGACTGGCATAAATATGGCAGCGAGAATCAGCTCAAACCCACTCTAAAAAGGAATTTCAAAAACAGAACAAAGAAACAGGGAAATTCTTAACAATTCCTTCAGGGTCTCTGATGCAACCTGCAATGACCCTATCTACAATGACAGCTGGATGTGGCATGAGGCTGGACACTTGGGACTGAGAGGATTGGAGAGATTGGGTGAGCAAAGGCAGACCCTTTATAGCAATAATGCATGGCACCCATTCCATGATTCCCAACTCTCCAGGTTGAAGGGAATATTACTACAGCTTTAACATGTACGGGAAACCTAGAGAATGGACACACTGTGAATACGAAAGGTTTCTAAAACTCAATGAAGAGTCCCTCTCCTGGTGCTCCGGTTTGACTTTCCAACAGCTTAACTATCAATCTCCCAACTTGGAGAGACAGCCCCTTTAAGCTCCTGGTTCACACAGGTTGCCCATTTGGCAGAGGAGGAAAGGGAAGAGGGAGAACCAATGAGAGAGTAGCTGTTAGGCATTTGGATGGGCACATGTCACTCTAATTTCCCGGCAGGAAGAAGAATTCACCAAAGTCTCAGCCACCCACCGGGAACCAGTATAGGTCCTGAACCAAATGTTTGGACTTGCGTTCAGCTCACAAAAAACGAGTTGAAAAATGGAGCTCAGGGGCACAGCAATTCACAAACTGGCAGAGTAATCAAGGCCAACTATCGTCCAAAAATCTGTTGAGGGAAGGCAACGAGGCGGACTTGAATGCGAGGCAGAATAGCAGGAAACAGATTTCAAGAGGTACGTTAGAATCGCCTGTAAAGCACAGGAAGAGGGGCACAACTTCGACAATGATGCACTTGGCCAAAAAGGGCGTATGCGTTTTCTCCTGAATATATTCAGGAGAAAACGCATACGCCCTTTTTGGCCAAGCAAGCAAGCGGGCAATGCAAATCTGCACTACAAAGAAGTATCACTTCCCAACGGTCAAAAGGGACATCCACAAAATGTGTAAAAACCAGAAAGGCAAGACAGGCCCTGGAGAACAGGGAGCCTTGTTATGCTGATGGGCGGGATGTAAGTTGCCAACTGCCTCACTGGAGGAGTGCATTGTGTTCCCTAAAACAAGTAAACAACAGAGCTACAGAGCCAAGGGCACTTCCAGTCTAGGGAATATACCTTGGGAAAACTGAAAATCAATAAGACAGAGCCACCCCTAAATTGAGGGCTGCACTGCTTACAAGAACCTCAACCTGGGTACACCTGAAATATCCCAGGAAATATAAAAATGGTTCAAAACATTGTGGAACTTACGTACGATGGAATATCCCTCAGCCATGAAATCAATGTCATAAGACCAGTAGCAGCAAAATGAGTGGATTCAGGTACGATGATTCTAAGTGAAAGAAGTCACACAGAAAAAGAAACTTATCATAAGATATCACTTAGGAAGATCCTGTAAACATGGCTACACATGAACTGAGTTAGGAAAGAGAACAGAATCTCACATTTAGAAAACACTCTTATGCCTGCTTAAGGGGGAAGGAGAGGTGGGGTGATGCATCAAACCAGAGTTTGATATAAGCACAGGTACTGTTCCAAAAACCAACTATGGAATAGACAAGACCTACACCTTCCTCAGTGAAAGGGACTCAAAACCCCATATTTCCCGCAGAGGAATAGATCTGACTAGTAAGAATCTTAAAACCTATGTATTGATATGTCTCCGTAAGGGAATCAAGTGTGTCTAGACTGGCATAAACATGGCAGCGAGAATCAGCTCAAACCCACTCTAAAAAGGAATTTCAAAAACAGAACAAAGAAACAGGGAAATTCTTTACAATTCCTTCAGGGTCTCTGATGCAACCTGGAATGACCCTATCTACAATGACAGCTGGATGCGGCATGAGGCTGGACACTTGGGACTGAGAGGATTGGAGAGATTGGGTGAGCAAAGGCAGACCCTTTATAGCAATAATGCATGGCACCCATTCCATGATTCCCAACTCTCCAGGTTGAAGGGAATATTACTACAGCTTTAACATGTACGGGAAACCTAGAGAATGGACACACTGTGAATACGAAAGGTTTCTAAAACTCAACGAAGAGTCCCTCTCCTGGTGCTCCGGTTTGACGTTCCAACAGCTTTACTATCAATCTCCCAACTTGGAGAGACAGCCCCTTTAAGCTCCTGGTTCACACAGGTTGCCCATTTGGCAGAGGAGGAAAGGGAAGAGGGAGAACCAATGAGAGAGTAGCTGTTAGGCATTTGGATGGGCACATGTCACTCTAATTTCCCGGCAGGAAGAAGAATTAACCAAAGTCTCAGCCACCCACCGGGAACCAGTATAGGTCCTGAACCAAATGTTTGGACTTGCGTTCAGCTCACAAAAAACGAGTTGAAAAATGGAGCTCAGGGGCACAGCAATTCACAAACTGGCAGAGTAATCAAGGCCAACTATCGTCCAAAAATCTGTTGAGGGAAGGCAACGAGGCGGACTTGAATGCGAGGCAGAATAGCAGGAAACAGATTTCAAGAGGTACGTTAGAATCGCCTGTAAAGCACAGGAAGAGGGGCACAACTTCGACAATGATGCACTTGGCCAAAAAGGGCGTATGCGTTTTCTCCTGAATATATTCAGGAGAAAACGCATACGCCCTTTTTGGCCAAGCAAGCAAGCGGGCAATGCAAATCTGCACTACAAAGAAGTATCACTTCCCACCGGTCAAAAGGGACATCCACAAAATGTGTAAAAACCAGAAAGGCAAGACAGGCCCTGGAGAACAGGGAGCCTTGTTATGCTGATGGGCGGGATGTAAGTTGCCAACTGCCTCACTGGAGGAGTGCATTGTGTTCCCTAAAACAAGTAAACAACAGAGCTACAGAGCCAAGGGCACTTCCAGTCTAGGGAATATACCTTGGGAAAACTGAAAATCCATAAGACAGAGCCACCCCCAAATTGAGGGCTGCACTGCTTACAAGAACCTCAACCTGGGTACACCTGAAATATCCCAGGAAATATAAAAATGGTTCAAAACATTGTGGAACTTACGTACGATGGAATATCCCTCAGCCATGAAATCAATGTCATAAGACCAGTAGCAGCAAAATGAGTGGATTCAGGTACGATGATTCTAAGTGAAAGAAGTCACACAGGAAAAGAAACTTATCATAAGATATCACTTAGGAAGATCCTGTAAACATGGCTACACATGAACTGAGTTAGGAAAGAGAACAGAGTCTCACATTTAGAAAACACTCTTATGCCTGCTTAAGGGGGAAGGAGAGGTGGGGTGATGCATCAAACCAGAGTTTGATATAAGCACAGGTACTGTTCCAAAAACCAACTATGGAATAGACAAGACCTACACCTTCCTCAGTGAAAGGGACTCAAAACCCCATATTTCCCGCAGAGGAATAGATCTGACTAGTAAGAATCTTAAAACCTATGTATTGATATGTCTCCGTAAGGGAATCAAGTGTGTCTAGACTGGCATAAACATGGCAGCGAGAATCAGCTCAAACCCACTCTAAAAAGGAATTTCAAAAACAGAACAAAGAAACAGGGAAATTCTTTACAATTCCTTCAGGGTCTCTGATGCAACCTGGAATGACCCTATCTACGATGACAGCTGGATGTGGCATGAGGCTGGACACTTGGGACTGAGAGGATTGGTGAGATTGGGTGAGCAAATGCAGACCCTTTAAAGCAATAATGCATGGCAACCATTCCATGGGTCCCAACTCTCCAGGTTGAAGGGAATATTACTACAGCTATAACATGTACGGGAAACCTAGAGAATGGACACACTGTGAATATGAAAGGTTTCTAAAACTCAATGAAGAGTCCCTCTCCTGGTGCTCCGGTTTGACTTTCCAAAAGCTTTACTATCAATCTCCCAACTTGGAGAGACAGCCCCTTTAAGCTCCTGGTTCACACAGGTTGCCCATTTGGCAGAGGAGGAAAGGGAAGAGGGAGAACCAATGAGAGAGTAGCTGTTAGGCATTTGGATGGGCACATGTCACTCTAATTTCCCGGCAGGAAGAAGAATTAACCAAAGTCTCAGCCACCCACCGGGAACCAGTATAGGTCCTGAACCAAATGTTTGGACTTGCGTTCAGCTCACAAAAAACGAGTTGAAAAATGGAGCTCAGGGGCACAGCAATTCACAAACTGGCAGAGTAATCAAGGCCAACTATCGTCCAAAAATCTGTTGAGGGAAGGCAACGAGGCGGACTTGAATGCGAGGCAGAATAGCAGGAAACAGATTTCAAGAGGTACGTTAGAATCGCCTGTAAAGCACAGGAAGAGGGGCACAACTTCGACAATGATGCACTTGGCCAAAAAGGGCGTATGCGTTTTCTCCTGAATATATTCAGGAGAAAACGCATACGCCCTTTTTGGCCAAGCAAGCAAGCGGGCAATGCAAATCTGCACTACAAAGAAGTATCACTTCCCACCGGTCAAAAGGGACATCCACAAAATGTGTAAAAACCAGAAAGGCAAGACAGGCCCTGGAGAACAGGGAGCCTTGTTATGCTGATGGGCGGGATGTAAGTTGCCAACTGCCTCACTGGAGGAGTGCATTGTGTTCCCTAAAACAAGTAAACAACAGAGCTACAGAGCCAAGGGCACTTCCAGTCTAGGGAATATACCTTGGGAAAACTGAAAATCCATAAGACAGAGCCACCCCCAAATTGAGGGCTGCACTGCTTACAAGAACCTCAACCTGGGTACACCTGAAATATCCCAGGAAATATAAAAATGGTTCAAAACATTGTGGAACTTACGTACGATGGAATATCCCTCAGCCATGAAATCAATGTCATAAGACCAGTAGCAGCAAAATGAGTGGATTCAGGTACGATGATTCTAAGTGAAAGAAGTCACACAGAAAAAGAAACTTATCATAAGATATCACTTAGGAAGATCCTGTAAACATGGCTACACATGAACTGAGTTAGGAAAGAGAACAGAGTCTCACATTTAGAAAACACTCTTATGCCTGCTTAAGGGGGAAGGAGAGGTGGGGTGATGCATCAAACCAGAGTTTGATATAAGCACAGGTACTGTTCCAAAAACCAACTATGGAATAGACAAGACCTACACCTTCCTCAGTGAAAGGGACTCAAAACCCCATATTTCCCGCAGAGGAATAGATCTGACTAGTAAGAATCTTAAAACCTATGTATTGATATGTCTCCGTAAGGGAATCAAGTGTGTCTAGACTGGCATAAACATGGCAGCGAGAATCAGCTCAAACCCACTCTAAAAAGGAATTTCAAAAACAGAACAAAGAAACAGGGAAATTCTTTACAATTCCTTCAGGGTCTCTGATGCAACCTGGAATGACCCTATCTACAATGACAGCTGGATGCGGCATGAGGCTGGACACTTGGGACTGAGAGGATTGGAGAGATTGGGTGAGCAAAGGCAGACCCTTTATAGCAATAATGCATGGCACCCATTCCATGATTCCCAACTCTCCAGGTTGAAGGGAATATTACTACAGCTTTAATATGTACGGGAAACCTAGAGAATGGACACACTGTGAATACGAAAGGTTTCTAAAACTCAACGAAGAGTCCCTCTCCTGGTGCTCCGGTTTGACTTTCCAACTGCTTTACTATCAATCTCCCAACTTGGAGAGACAGCCCCTTTAAGCTCCTGGTTCACACAGGTTGCCCATTTGGCAGAGGAGGAAAGGGAAGAGGGAGAACCAATGAGAGAGTAGCTGTTAGGCATTTGGATGGGCACATGTCACTCTAATTTCCCGGCAGGAAGAAGAATTAACCAAAGTCTCAGCCACCCACCGGGAACCAGTATAGGTCCTGAACCAAATGTTTGGACTTGCGTTCAGCTCACAAAAAACGAGTTGAAAAATGGAGCTCAGGGGCACAGCAATTCACAAACTGGCAGAGTAATCAAGGCCAACTATCGTCCAAAAATCTGTTGAGGGAAGGCAACGAGGCGGACTTGAATGCGAGGCAGAATAGCAGGAAACAGATTTCAAGAGGTACGTTAGAATCGCCTGTAAAGCACAGGAAGAGGGGCACAACTTCGACAATGATGCACTTGGCCAAAAAGGGCGTATGCGTTTTCTCCTGAATATATTCAGGAGAAAACGCATACGCCCTTTTTGGCCAAGCAAGCAAGCGGGCAATGCAAATCTGCACTACAAAGAAGTATCACTTCCCACCGGTCAAAAGGGACATCCACAAAATGTGTAAAAACCAGAAAGGCAAGACAGGCCCTGGAGAACAGGGAGCCTTGTTATGCTGATGGGCGGGATGTAAGTTGCCAACTGCCTCACTGGAGGAGTGCATTGTGTTCCCTAAAACAAGTAAACAACAGAGCTACAGAGCCAAGGGCACTTCCAGTCTAGGGAATATACCTTGGGAAAACTGAAAATCCATAAGACAGAGCCACCCCCAAATTGAGGGCTGCACTGCTTACAAGAACCTCAACCTGGGTACACCTGAAATATCCCAGGAAATATAAAAATGGTTCAAAACATTGTGGAACTTACGTACGATGGAATATCCCTCAGCCATGAAATCAATGTCATAAGACCAGTAGCAGCAAAATGAGTGGATTCAGGTACGATGATTCTAAGTGAAAGAAGTCACACAGGAAAAGAAACTTATCATAAGATATCACTTAGGAAGATCCTGTAAACATGGCTACACATGAACTGAGTTAGGAAAGAGAACAGAGTCTCACATTTAGAAAACACTCTTATGCCTGCTTAAGGGGGAAGGAGAGGTGGGGTGATGCATCAAACCAGAGTTTGATATAAGCACAGGTACTGTTCCAAAAACCAACTATGGAATAGACAAGACCTACACCTTCCTCAGTGAAAGGGACTCAAAACCCCATATTTCCCGCAGAGGAATAGATCTGACTAGTAAGAATCTTAAAACCTATGTATTGATATGTCTCCGTAAGGGAATCAAGTGTGTCTAGACTGGCATAAACATGGCAGCGAGAATCAGCTCAAACCCACTCTAAAAAGGAATTTCAAAAACAGAACAAAGAAACAGGGAAATTCTTTACAATTCCTTCAGGGTCTCTGATGCAACCTGGAATGACCCTATCTACAATGACAGCTGGATGCGGCATGAGGCTGGACACTTGGGACTGAGAGGATTGGAGAGATTGGGTGAGCAAAGGCAGACCCTTTATAGCAATAATGCATGGCACCCATTCCATGATTCCCAACTCTCCAGGTTGAAGGGAATATTACTACAGCTTTAACATGTACGGGAAACCTAGAGAATGGACACACTGTGAATACGAAAGGTTTCTAAAACTCAACGAAGAGTCCCTCTCCTGGTGCTCCGGTTTGACTTTCCAACTGCTTTACTATCAATCTCCCAACTTGGAGAGACAGCCCCTTTAAGCTCCTGGTTCACACAGGTTGCCCATTTGGCAGAGGAGGAAAGGGAAGAGGGAGAACCAATGAGAGAGTAGCTGTTAGGCATTTGGATGGGCACATGTCACTCTAATTTCCCGGCAGGAAGAAGAATTAACCAAAGTCTCAGCCACCCACCGGGAACCAGTATAGGTCCTGAACCAAATGTTTGGACTTGCGTTCAGCTCACAAAAAACGAGTTGAAAAATGGAGCTCAGGGGCACAGCAATTCACAAACTGGCAGAGTAATCAAGGCCAACTATCGTCCAAAAATCTGTTGAGGGAAGGCAACGAGGCGGACTTGAATGCGAGGCAGAATAGCAGGAAACAGATTTCAAGAGGTACGTTAGAATCGCCTGTAAAGCACAGGAAGAGGGGCACAACTTCGACAATGATGCACTTGGCCAAAAAGGGCGTATGCGTTTTCTCCTGAGGAGAAAACGCATACGCCCTTTTTGGCCAAGCAAGCAAGCGGGCAATGCAAATCTGCACTACAAAGAAGTATCACTTCCCACCGGTCAAAAGGGACATCCACAAAATGTGTAAAAACCAGAAAGGCAAGACAGGCCCTGGAGAACAGGGAGCCTTGTTATGCTGATGGGCGGGATGTAAGTTGCCAACTGCCTCACTGGAGGAGGGCATTGTGTTCCCTAAAACAAGTAAACAACAGAGCTACAGAGCCAAGGGCACTTCCAGTCTAGGGAATATACCTTGGGAAAACTGAAAATCCATAAGACAGAGCCACCCCCAAATTGAGGGCTGCACTGCTTACAAGAACCTCAACCTGGGTACACCTGAAATATCCCAGGAAATATAAAAATGGTTCCAAACATTGTGGAACTTACGTACGATGGAATATCCCTCAGCCACGAAATCAATGTCATAAGACCAGTAGCAGCAAAATGAGTGGATTCAGGTACGATGATTCTAAGGGAAAGAAGTCACACAGGAAAAGAAACTTATCATAAGATATCACTTAGGAAGATCCTGTAAACATGGCTACACATGAACTGAGTTAGGAAAGAGAACAGAGTCTCACATTTAGAAAACACTCTTATGCCTGCTTAAGGGGGAAGGAGAGGTGGGGTGATGCATCAAACCAGAGTTTGATATAAGCACAGGTACTGTTCCAAAAACCAACTATGGAATAGACAAGACCTACACCTTCCTCAGTGAAAGGGACTCAAAACCCCATATTTCCCGCAGAGGAATAGATCTGACTAGTAAGAATCTTAAAACCTATGTATTGATATGTCTCCGTAAGGGAATCAAGTGTGTCTAGACTGGCATAAACATGGCAGCGAGAATCAGCTCAAACCCACTCTAAAAAGGAATTTCAAAAACAGAACAAAGAAACAGGGAAATTCTTTACAATTCCTTCAGGGTCTCTGATGCAACCTGGAATGACCCTATCTACGATGACAGCTGGATGTGGCATGAGGCTGGACACTTGGGACTGAGAGGATTGGTGAGATTGGGTGAGCAAATGCAGACCCTTTAAAGCAATAATGCATGGCAACCATTCCATGGGTCCCAACTCTCCAGGTTGAAGGGAATATTACTACAGCTATAACATGTACGGGAAACCTAGAGAATGGACACACTGTGAATATGAAAGGTTTCTAAAACTCAATGAAGAGTCCCTCTCCTGGTGCTCCGGTTTGACTTTCCAAAAGCTTTACTATCAATCTCCCAACTTGGAGAGACAGCCCCTTTAAGCTCCTGGTTCACACAGGTTGCCCATTTGGCAGAGGAGGAAAGGGAAGAGGGAGAACCAATGAGAGAGTAGCTGTTAGGCATTTGGATGGGCACATGTCACTCTAATTTCCCGGCAGGAAGAAGAATTAACCAAAGTCTCAGCCACCCACCGGGAACCAGTATAGGTCCTGAACCAAATGTTTGGACTTGCGTTCAGCTCACAAAAAACGAGTTGAAAAATGGAGCTCAGGGGCACAGCAATTCACAAACTGGCAGAGTAATCAAGGCCAACTATCGTCCAAAAATCTGTTGAGGGAAGGCAACGAGGCGGACTTGAATGCGAGGCAGAATAGCAGGAAACAGATTTCAAGAGGTACGTTAGAATCGCCTGTAAAGCACAGGAAGAGGGGCACAACTTCGACAATGATGCACTTGGCCAAAAAGGGCGTATGCGTTTTCTCCTGAGGAGAAAACGCATACGCCCTTTTTGGCCAAGCAAGCAAGCGGGCAATGCAAATCTGCACTACAAAGAAGTATCACTTCCCACCGGTCAAAAGGGACATCCACAAAATGTGTAAAAACCAGAAAGGCAAGACAGGCCCTGGAGAACAGGGAGCCTTGTTATGCTGATGGGCGGGATGTAAGTTGCCAACTGCCTCACTGGAGGAGTGCATTGTGTTCCCTAAAACAAGTAAACAACAGAGCTACAGAGCCAAGGGCACTTCCAGTCTAGGGAATATACCTTGGGAAAACTGAAAATCCATAAGACAGAGCCACCCCCAAATTGAGGGCTGCACTGCTTACAAGAACCTCAACCTGGGTACACCTGAAATATCCCAGGAAATATAAAAATGGTTCAAAACATTGTGGAACTTACGTACGATGGAATATCCCTCAGCCATGAAATCAATGTCATAAGACCAGTAGCAGCAAAATGAGTGGATTCAGGTACGATGATTCTAAGTGAAAGAAGTCACACAGGAAAAGAAACTTATCATAAGATATCACTTAGGAAGATCCTGTAAACATGGCTACACATGAACTGAGTTAGGAAAGAGAACAGAGTCTCACATTTAGAAAACACTCTTATGCCTGCTTAAGGGGGAAGGAGAGGTGGGGTGATGCATCAAACCAGAGTTTGATATAAGCACAGGTACTGTTCCAAAAACCAACTATGGAATAGACAAGACCTACACCTTCCTCAGTGAAAGGGACTCAAAACCCCATATTTCCCGCAGAGGAATAGATCTGACTAGTAAGAATCTTAAACCCTATGTATTGATATGTCTCCGTAAGGGAATCAAGTGTGTCTAGACTGGCATAAACATGGCAGCGAGAATCAGCTCAAACCCACTCTAAAAAGGAATTTCAAAAACAGAACAAAGAAACAGGGAAATTCTTTACAATTCCTTCAGGGTCTCTGATGCAACCTGGAATGACCCTATCTACAATGACAGCTGGATGTGGCATGAGCCAGGACACTTGGGACTGAGAGGATTGGTGAGATTGGGTGAGCAAATGCAGACCCTTTAAAGCAATAATGCATGGCAACCATTCCATGGGTCCCAACTCTCCAGGTTGAAGGGAATATTACTACAGCTATAACATGTACGGGAAACCTAGAGAATGGACACACTGTGAATATGAAAGGTTTCTAAAACTCAACGAAGAGTCCCTCTCCTGGTGCTCCGGTTTGACTTTCCAACAGCTTAACTATCAATCTCCCAACTTGGAGAGACAGCCCCTTTAAGCTCCTGGTCACACAGGTTGCCCATTTGGCAGAGGAAGAAAGGGAAGAGGGAGAACCAATGAGAGAGTAGCTGTTAGGCATTTGGATGGGCACATGTCACTCTAATTTCCCGGCAGGAAGAAGAATTAACCAAAGTCTCAGCCACCCACCGGGAACCAGGATAGGTCCTGAACCAAATGTTTGGACTTGCGTTCAGCTCACAAAAAACGAGTTGAAAAATGGAGCTCAGGGGCACAGCAATTCACAAACTGGCAGAGTAATCAAGGCCAACAATCGTCAAAAAATCTGTTGAGGGAAGGCAACGAGGCGGACTTGAAATCGAGGCAGAATAGCAGGAAACAGATTTCAAGAGGTACGTTGGAATCACCTGTAAAGCACAGGAAGAGGGGCACAACTTCGACAATGATGCACTTGGCCAAAAAGGGCGTATGCGTTTTCTCCTGAATATATTCAGGAGAACACGCATACGCACTTTTGGCCAAGCAAGCAAGCGGGCAATGCAAATCTGCACTACAAAGAAGTATCACTTCCCACGGGTCAAAAGGGACATCCACAAAATGTGTAAAAACCAGAAAGGCAAGACAGGCCCTGGAGAACAGGGAGCCTTGTTATGCTGATGGGTGGGATGTAAGTTGCCAACTGCCTCACTGGAGGAGTGCATTGTGTTCCCTAAAACAAGTAAACAACAGAGCTACAGAGCCAAGGGCACTTCCAGTCTAGGGAATATACCTTGGGAAAACTGAAAATCCATAAGACAGAGCCACCCCCAAATTGAGGGCTGCACTGCTTACAAGAACCTCAACCTGGGTACACCTGAAATATCCCAGGAAATATAAAAATGGTTCCAAACATTGCGGAACTTACGTACGATGGAATATCCCTCAGCCACGAAATCAATGTCATAAGACCAGTAGCAGCAAAATGAGTGGATTCAGGTACGATGATTCTAAGGGAAAGAAGTCACACAGGAAAAGAAACTTATCATAAGATATCACTTAGGAAGATCCTGTAAACATGGCTACACATTAACTGAGTTAGGAAAGAGAACAGAGTCTCACATTTAGAAAACACTCTTATGCCTGCTTAAGGGGGAAGGAGAGGTGGGGTGATGCATCAAACCAGAGTTTGATATAAGCACAGGTACTGTTCCAAAAACCAACTATGGAATAGACAAGACCTACACCTTCCTCAGTGAAAGGGACTCAAAACCCCATATTTCCCGCAGAGGAATAGATCTGACTAGTAAGAATCTTAAAACCTATGTATTGATATGTCTCCGTAAGGGAATCAAGTGTGTCTAGACTGGCATAAATATGGCAGCGAGAATCAGCTCAAACCCACTCTAAAAAGGAATTTCAAAAACAGAACAAAGAAACAGGGAAATTCTTTACAATTCCTTCAGGGTCTCTGATGCAACCTGGAATGACCCTATCTACAATGACAGCTGGATGCGGCATGAGGCTGGACACTTGGGACTGAGAGGATTGGTGAGATTGGGTGAGCAAAGGCAGACCCTTTATAGCAATAATGCATGGCACCCATTCCATGATTCCCAACTCTCCAGGTTGAAGGGAATATTACTACAGCTTTAACATGTACGGGAAACCTAGAGAATGGACACACTGTGAATACGAAAGGTTTCTAAAACTCAATGAAGAGTCCCTCTCCTGGTGCTCTGGTTTGACTTTCCAACTACTTTACTATCAATCTCCCAACTTGGAGAGACAGCCCCTTTAAGCTCCTGGTTCACACAGGTTGCCAATTTGGCAGAGGATGAAAGGGAAGAGGGAGAACCAATGAGAGAGTCGCTGTTAGGCATTTGGATGGGCACATGTCACTCTAATTTCCCGGCAGGAAGAAGAATTAACCAAAGTCTCAGCCACCCACCGGGAACCAGTATAGGTCCTGAACCAAAAGTTTGGACTTGCGTTCAGCTCACAAAAAATCGAGTTTGAAAATGGAGCTCAGGGGCACAGCAATTCACAAACAGGCAGAGTAATCAAGGCCAACAATCGTCCAAAAATCTGTTGAGGGAAGGCAACGAGGCGGACTTGAAATCGAGGCAGAATAGCAGGAAACAGATTTCAAGAGGTACGTTGGAATCACCTGTAAAGCACAGGAAGAGGGGCACAACTTCGACAATGATGCACTTGGCCAAAAAGGGCGTATGCGTTTTCTCCTGAATATATTCAGGAGAACACGCATACGCCCTTTTTGGCCAAGCAAGCAAGCGGGCAATGCAAATCTGCACTACAAAGAAGTATCACTTCCCACGGGTCAAAAGGGACATCCACAAAATGTGTAAAAACCAGAAAGGCAAGACAGGCCGTGGCGAAATGGGAGCCTTGTTATGCTGATGGGCAGGATGTAAGTTGCCAAATGCCTCACTGGAGGAGTGCATTGTGCTCCCTAAAACAAGTAAACAACAGAGCTACAGAGCCAAGGGCACTTCCAGTCTAGGGAATATACCTTGGGAAAACTGAAAATCAATAAGACAGAGCCACCCCCAAATTGAGGGCTGCACTGCTTACAAGAACCTCAACCTGGGTACACCGGAAATATCCCAGGAAATATAAAAATGGTTCCAAACATTGTGGAACTTACGTACGATGGAATATCCCTCAGCCATGAAATCAATGTCATAAGACCAGTAGCAGCAAAATGAGTGGATTCAGGTACGATGATTCTAAGTGAAAGAAGTCACACAGAAAAAGAAACTTATCATAAGATATCACTTAGGAAGATCCTGTAAACATGGCTACACATGAACTGAGTTAGGAAAGAGAACAGAGTCTCACATTTAGAAAACACTCTTATGCCTGCTTAAGGGGGAAGGAGAGGTGGGGTGATGCATCAAACCAGAGTTTGATATAAGCACAGGTACTGTTCCAAAAACCAACTATGGAATAGACAAGACCTACACCTTCCTCAGTGAAAGGGACTCAAAACACCATATTTCCCGCAGAGGAATAGATCTGACTAGTAAGAATCTTAAAACCTATGTATTGATATGTCTCCGTAAGGGAATCAAGTGTGTCTAGACTGGCATAAATATGGCAGCGAGAATCAGCTCAAACCCACTCTAAAAAGGAATTTCAAAAACAGAACAAAGAAACAGGGAAATTCTTTACAATTCCTTCAGGGTCTCTGATGCAACCTGCAATGACCCTATCTACAATGACAGCTGGATGCGGCATGAGGCTGGACACTTGGGACTGAGAGGATTGGTGAGATTGGGTGAGCAAAGGCAGACCCTTTATAGCAATAATGCATGGCACCCATTCCATGATTCCCAACTCTCCAGGTTGAAGGGAATATTACTACAGCTTTAACATGTACGGGAAACCTAGAGAATGGACACACTGTGAATACGAAAGGTTTCTAAAACTCAATGAAGAGTCCCTCTCCTGGTGCTCTGGTTTGACTTTCCAACTACTTTACTATCAATCTCCCAACTTGGAGAGACAGCCCCTTTAAGCTCCTGGTTCACACATGTTGCCAATTTGGCAGAGGATGAAAGGGAAGAGGGAGAACCAATGAGAGAGTCGCTGTTAGGCATTTGGATGGGCACATGTCACTCTAATTTCCCGGCAGGAAGAAGAATTAACCAAAGTCTCAGCCACCCACCGGGAACCAGTATAGGTCCTGAACCAAAAGTTTGGACTTGCGTTCAGCTCACAAAAAATCGAGTTTGAAAATGGAGCTCAGGGGCACAGCAATTCACAAACAGGCAGAGTAATCAAGGCCAACAATCGTCCAAAAATCTGTTGAGGGAAGGCAACGAGGCGGACTTGAAATCGAGGCAGAATAGCAGGAAACAGATTTCAAGAGGTACGTTGGAATCACCTGTAAAGCACAGGAAGAGGGGCACAACTTCGACAATGATGCACTTGGCCAAAAAGGGCGTATGCGTTTTCTCCTGAATATATTCAGGAGAACACGCATACGCCCTTTTTGGCCAAGCAAGCAAGCGGGCAATGCAAATCTGCACTACAAAGAAGTATCACTTCCCACGGGTCAAAAGGGACATCCACAAAATGTGTAAAAACCAGAAAGGCAAGACAGGCCGTGGCGAAATGGGAGCCTTGTTATGCTGATGGGCAGGATGTAAGTTGCCAAATGCCTCACTGGAGGAGTGCATTGTGCTCCCTAAAACAAGTAAACAACAGAGCTACAGAGCCAAGGGCACTTCCAGTCTAGGGAATATACCTTGGGAAAACTGAAAATCAATAAGACAGAGCCACCCCCAAATTGAGGGCTGCACTGCTTACAAGAACCTCAACCTGGGTACACCGGAAATATCCCAGGAAATATAAAAATGGTTCCAAACATTGTGGAACTTACGTACGATGGAATATCCCTCAGCCATGAAATCAATGTCATAAGACCAGTAGCAGCAAAATGAGTGGATTCAGGTACGATGATTCTAAGTGAAAGAAGTCACACAGAAAAAGAAACTTATCATAAGATATCACTTAGGAAGATCCTGTAAACATGGCTACACATGAACTGAGTTAGGAAAGAGAACAGAGTCTCACATTTAGAAAACACTCTTATGCCTGCTTAAGGGGGAAGGAGAGGTGGGGTGATGCATCAAACCAGAGTTTGATATAAGCACAGGTACTGTTCCAAAAACCAACTATGGAATAGACAAGACCTACACCTTCCTCAGTGAAAGGGACTCAAAACACCATATTTCCCGCAGAGGAATAGATCTGACTAGTAAGAATCTTAAAACCTATGTATTGATATGTCTCCGTAAGGGAATCAAGTGTGTCTAGACTGGCATAAATATGGCAGCGAGAATCAGCTCAAACCCACTCTAAAAAGGAATTTCAAAAACAGAACAAAGAAACAGGGAAATTCTTTACAATTCCTTCAGGGTCTCTGATGCAACCTGCAATGACCCTATCTACAATGACAGCTGGATGCGGCATGAGGCTGGACACTTGGGACTGAGAGGATTGGTGAGATTGGGTGAGCAAAGGCAGACCCTTTATAGCAATAATGCATGGCACCCATTCCATGATTCCCAACTCTCCAGGTTGAAGGGAATATTACTATAGCTTTAACATGTACGGGAAACCTAGAGAATGGACACACTGTGAATACGAAAGGTTTCTAAAACTCAATGAAGAGTCCCTCTCCTGGTGCTCTGGTTTGACTTTCCAACTACTTTACTATCAATCTCCCAACTTGGAGAGACAGCCCCTTTAAGCTCCTGGTTCACACATGTTGCCAATTTGGCAGAGGATGAAAGGGAAGAGGGAGAACCAATGAGAGAGTCGCTGTTAGGCATTTGGATGGGCACATGTCACTCTAATTTCCCGGCAGGAAGAAGAATTAACCAAAGTCTCAGCCACCCACCGGGAACCAGTATAGGTCCTGAACCAAAAGTTTGGACTTGCGTTCAGCTCACAAAAAATCGAGTTTGAAAATGGAGCTCAGGGGCACAGCAATTCACAAACAGGCAGAGTAATCAAGGCCAACAATCGTCCAAAAATCTGTTGAGGGAAGGCAACGAGGCGGACTTGAAATCGAGGCAGAATAGCAGGAAACAGATTTCAAGAGGTACGTTGGAATCACCTGTAAAGCACAGGAAGAGGGGCACAACTTCGACAATGATGCACTTGGCCAAAAAGGGCGTATGCGTTTTCTCCTGAATATATTCAGGAGAACACGCATACGCCCTTTTTGGCCAAGCAAGCAAGCGGGCAATGCAAATCTGCACTACAAAGAAGTATCACTTCCCACGGGTCAAAAGGGACATCCACAAAATGTGTAAAAACCAGAAAGGCAAGACAGGCCGTGGCGAAATGGGAGCCTTGTTATGCTGATGGTTAGGATGTAAGTTGCCAAATGCCTCACTGGAGGAGTGCATTGTGCTCCCTAAAACAAGTAAACAACAGAGCTACAGAGCCAAGGGCACTTCCAGTCTAGGGAATATACCTTGGGAAAACTGAAAATCAATAAGACAGAGCCACCCCCAAATTGAGGGCTGCACTGCTTACAAGAACCTCAACCTGGGTACACCGGAAATATCCCAGGAAATATAAAAATGGTTCCAAACATTGTGGAACTTACGTACGATGGAATATCCCTCAGCCACGAAATCAATGTCATAAGACCAGTAGCAGCAAAATGAGTGGATTCAGGTACGATGATTCTAAGGGAAAGAAGTCACACAGGAAAAGAAACTTATCATAAGATATCACTTAGGAAGATCCTGTAAACATGGCTACACATTAACTGAGTTAGGAAAGAGAACAGAGTCTCACATTTAGAAAACACTCTTATGCCTGCTTAAGGGGGAAGGAGAGGTGGGGTGATGCATCAAACCAGAGTTTGATATAAGCACAGGTACTGTTCCAAAAACCAACTATGGAATAGACAAGACCTACACCTTCCTCAGTGAAAGGGACTCAAAACCCCATATTTCCCACAGAGGAATAGATCTGACTAGTAAGAATCTTAAAACCTATGTATTGATATGTCTCCGTAAGGGAATCAAGTGTGTCTAGACTGGCATAAACATGGCAGCGAGAATCAGCTCAAACCCACTCTAAAAAGGAATTTCAAAAACAGAACAAAGAAACAGGGAAATTCTTTACAATTCCTTCAGAGTCTCTGATGCAACCTGGAATGACGCTATCTACGATGACAGCTGGGTGTGGCATGAGGCTGGACACTTGGGACTGAGAGGATTGGTGAGATTGGGTGAGCAAATGCAGACCCTTTAAAGCAATAATGCATGGCAACCATTCCATGGGTCCCACCTCTCCAGGTTGAAGGGAATATTACTACAGCTATAACATGTACGGGAAACCTAGAGAATGGACACACTGTGAATACGAAAGGTTTCTAAAACTCAACGAAGAGTCCCTCTCCTGGTGCTCCGGTTTGACTTTCCAACAGCTTTACTATCAATCTCCCAACTTGGAGAGACAGCCCCTTTAAGCTCCTGGTTCACACAGGTTGCCCATTTGGCAGAGGAGGAAAGGGAAGAGGGAGAACCAATGAGAGAGTAGCTGTTAGGCATTTGGATGGGCACATGTCACTCTAATTTCCTGGCAGGAAGAAGAATTCACCAAAGTCTCAGCCACCCACCGGGAACCAGTATAGGTCCTGAACCAAATGTTTGGACTTGCGTTCAGCTCACAAAAAACGAGTTGAAAAATGGAGCTCAGGGGCACAGCAATTCACAAACTGGCAGAGTAATCAAGGCCAACTATCGTCCAAAAATCTGTTGAGGGAAGGCAACGAGGCGGACTTGAATGCGAGGCAGAATAGCAGGAAACAGATTTCAAGATGTATGTTAGAATCGCCTGTAAAGCACAGGAAGAGGGGCACAACTTCGACAATGATTCACTTGGCCAAAAAGGGCGTATGCGTTTTCTCCTGAATATATTCAGGAGAAAACGCATACGCCCTTTTTGGCCAAGCAAGCAAGCGGGCAATGCAAATCTGCACTACAAAGAAGTATCACTTCCCAACGGTCAAAAGGGACATCCACAAAATGTGTAAAAACCAGAAAGGCAAGACAGGCCCTGGAGAACAGGGAGCCTTGTTATGCTGATGGGTGGGATGTATGTTGCCAACTGCCTCACTGGAGGAGTGCATTGTGTTCCCTAAAACAAGTAAACAACAGAGCTACAGAGCCAAGGGCACTTCCAGTCTAGGGAATATACCTTGGGAAAACTGAAAATCCATAAGACAGAGCCACCCCCAAATTGAGGGCTGCACTGCTTACAAGAACCTCAACCTGGGTACACCTGAAATATCCCAGGAAATATAAAAATGGTTCAAAACATTGTGGAACTTACGTACGATGGAATATCCCTCAGCCATGAAATCAATGTCATAAGACCAGTAGCAGCAAAATGAGTGGATTCAGGTACGATGATTCTAAGTGAAAGAAGTCACACAGGAAAAGAAACTTATCATAAGATATCACTTAGGAAGATCCTGTAAACATGGCTACACATGAACTGAGTTAGGAAAGAGAACAGAGTCTCACATTTAGAAAACACTCTTATGCCTGCTTAAGGGGGAAGGAGAGGTGGGGTGATGCATCAAACCAGAGTTTGATATAAGCACAGGTACTGTTCCAAAAACCAACTATGGAATAGACAAGACCTACACCTTCCTCAGTGAAAGGGACTCAAAACCCCATATTTCCCGCAGAGGAATAGATCTGACTAGTAAGAATCTTAAAACCTATGTATTGATATGTCTCCGTAAGGGAATCAAGTGTGTCTAGACTGGCATAAACATGGCAGCGAGAATCAGCTCAAACCCACTCTAAAAAGGAATTTCAAAAACAGAACAAAGAAACAGGGAAATTCTTTACAATTCCTTCAGGGTCTCTGATGCAACCTGGAATGACCCTATCTACGATGACAGCTGGATGTGGCATGAGGCTGGACACTTGGGACTGAGAGGATTGGTGAGATTGGGTGAGCAAATGCAGACCCTTTAAAGCAATAATGCATGGCAACCATTCCATGGGTCCCAACTCTCCAGGTTGAAGGGAATATTACTACAGCTATAACATGTACGGGAAACCTAGAGAATGGACACACTGTGAATATGAAAGGTTTCTAAAACTCAATGAAGAGTCCCTCTCCTGGTGCTCCGGTTTGACTTTCCAAAAGCTTTACTATCAATCTCCCAACTTGGAGAGACAGCCCCTTTAAGCTCCTGGTTCACACAGGTTGCCCATTTGGCAGAGGAGGAAAGGGAAGAGGGAGAACCAATGAGAGAGTAGCTGTTAGGCATTTGGATGGGCACATGTCACTCTAATTTCCCGGCAGGAAGAAGAATTAACCAAAGTCTCAGCCACCCACCGGGAACCAGTATAGGTCCTGAACCAAATGTTTGGACTTGCGTTCAGCTCACAAAAAACGAGTTGAAAAATGGAGCTCAGGGGCACAGCAATTCACAAACTGGCAGAGTAATCAAGGCCAACTATCGTCCAAAAATCTGTTGAGGGAAGGCAACGAGGCGGACTTGAATGCGAGGCAGAATAGCAGGAAACAGATTTCAAGAGGTACGTTAGAATCGCCTGTAAAGCACAGGAAGAGGGGCACAACTTCGACAATGATGCACTTGGCCAAAAAGGGCGTATGCGTTTTCTCCTGAATATATTCAGGAGAAAACGCATACGCCCTTTTTGGCCAAGCAAGCAAGCGGGCAATGCAAATCTGCACTACAAAGAAGTATCACTTCCCACCGGTCAAAAGGGACATCCACAAAATGTGTAAAAACCAGAAAGGCAAGACAGGCCCTGGAGAACAGGGAGCCTTGTTATGCTGATGGGCGGGATGTAAGTTGCCAACTGCCTCACTGGAGGAGTGCATTGTGTTCCCTAAAACAAGTAAACAACAGAGCTACAGAGCCAAGGGCACTTCCAGTCTAGGGAATATACCTTGGGAAAACTGAAAATCCATAAGACAGAGCCACCCCCAAATTGAGGGCTGCACTGCTTACAAGAACCTCAACCTGGGTACACCTGAAATATCCCAGGAAATATAAAAATGGTTCAAAACATTGTGGAACTTACGTACGATGGAATATCCCTCAGCCATGAAATCAATGTCATAAGACCAGTAGCAGCAAAATGAGTGGATTCAGGTACGATGATTCTAAGTGAAAGAAGTCACACAGAAAAAGAAACTTATCATAAGATATCACTTAGGAAGATCCTGTAAACATGGCTACACATGAACTGAGTTAGGAAAGAGAACAGAGTCTCACATTTAGAAAACACTCTTATGCCTGCTTAAGGGGGAAGGAGAGGTGGGGTGATGCATCAAACCAGAGTTTGATATAAGCACAGGTACTGTTCCAAAAACCAACTATGGAATAGACAAGACCTACACCTTCCTCAGTGAAAGGGACTCAAAACCCCATATTTCCCGCAGAGGAATAGATCTGACTAGTAAGAATCTTAAAACCTATGTATTGATATGTCTCCGTAAGGGAATCAAGTGTGTCTAGACTGGCATAAACATGGCAGCGAGAATCAGCTCAAACCCACTCTAAAAAGGAATTTCAAAAACAGAACAAAGAAACAGGGAAATTCTTTACAATTCCTTCAGGGTCTCTGATGCAACCTGGAATGACCCTATCTACAATGACAGCTGGATGCGGCATGAGGCTGGACACTTGGGACTGAGAGGATTGGAGAGATTGGGTGAGCAAAGGCAGACCCTTTATAGCAATAATGCATGGCACCCATTCCATGATTCCCAACTCTCCAGGTTGAAGGGAATATTACTACAGCTTTAATATGTACGGGAAACCTAGAGAATGGACACACTGTGAATACGAAAGGTTTCTAAAACTCAACGAAGAGTCCCTCTCCTGGTGCTCCGGTTTGACTTTCCAACTGCTTTACTATCAATCTCCCAACTTGGAGAGACAGCCCCTTTAAGCTCCTGGTTCACACAGGTTGCCCATTTGGCAGAGGATGAAAGGGAAGAGGGAGAACCAATGAGAGAGTAGCTGTTAGGCATTTGGATGGGCACATGTCACTCTAATTTCCCGGCAGGAAGAAGAATTAACCAAAGTCTCAGCCACCCACCGGGAACCAGTATAGGTCCTGAACCAAATGTTTGGACTTGCGTTCAGCTCACAAAAAACGAGTTGAAAAATGGAGCTCAGGGGCACAGCAATTCACAAACTGGCAGAGTAATCAAGGCCAACTATCGTCCAAAAATCTGTTGAGGGAAGGCAACGAGGCGGACTTGAATGCGAGGCAGAATAGCAGGAAACAGATTTCAAGAGGTACGTTAGAATCGCCTGTAAAGCACAGGAAGAGGGGCACAACTTCGACAATGATGCACTTGGCCAAAAAGGGCGTATGCGTTTTCTCCTGAATATATTCAGGAGAAAACGCATACGCCCTTTTTGGCCAAGCAAGCAAGCGGGCAATGCAAATCTGCACTACAAAGAAGTATCACTTCCCAACGGTCAAAAGGGACATCCACAAAATGTGTAAAAACCAGAAAGGCAAGACAGGCCCTGGAGAACAGGGAGCCTTGTTATGCTGATGGGCGGGATGTAAGTTGCCAACTGCCTCACTGGAGGAGTGCATTGTGTTCCCTAAAACAAGTAAACAACAGAGCTACAGAGCCAAGGGCACTTCCAGTCTAGGGAATATACCTTGGGAAAACTGAAAATCCATAAGACAGAGCCACCCCCAAATTGAGGGCTGCACTGCTTACAAGAACCTCAACCTGGGTACACCTGAAATATCCCAGGAAATATAAAAATGGTTCAAAACATTGTGGAACTTACGTACGATGGAATATCCCTCAGCCATGAAATCAATGTCATAAGACCAGTAGCAGCAAAATGAGTGGATTCAGGTACGATGATTCTAAGTGAAAGAAGTCACACAGGAAAAGAAACTTATCATAAGATATCACTTAGGAAGATCCTGTAAACATGGCTACACATGAACTGAGTTAGGAAAGAGAACAGAGTCTCACATTTAGAAAACACTCTTATGCCTGCTTAAGGGGGAAGGAGAGGTGGGGTGATGCATCAAACCAGAGTTTGATATAAGCACAGGTACTGTTCCAAAAACCAACTATGGAATAGACAAGACCTACACCTTCCTCAGTGAAAGGGACTCAAAACCCCATATTTCCCGCAGAGGAATAGATCTGACTAGTAAGAATCTTAAAACCTATGTATTGATATGTCTCCGTAAGGGAATCAAGTGTGTCTAGACTGGCATAAACATGGCAGCGAGAATCAGCTCAAACCCACTCTAAAAAGGAATTTCAAAAACAGAACAAAGAAACAGGGAAATTCTTTACAATTCCTTCAGGGTCTCTGATGCAACCTGGAATGACCCTATCTACAATGACAGCTGGATGCGGCATGAGGCTGGACACTTGGGACTGAGAGGATTGGAGAGATTGGGTGAGCAAAGGCAGACCCTTTATAGCAATAATGCATGGCACCCATTCCATGATTCCCAACTCTCCAGGTTGAAGGGAATATTACTACAGCTTTAACATGTACGGGAAACCTAGAGAATGGACACACTGTGAATACGAAAGGTTTCTAAAACTCAACGAAGAGTCCCTCTCCTGGTGCTCCGGTTTGACTTTCCAACTGCTTTACTATCAATCTCCCAACTTGGAGAGACAGCCCCTTTAAGCTCCTGGTTCACACAGGTTGCCCATTTGGCAGAGGAGGAAAGGGAAGAGGGAGAACCAATGAGAGAGTAGCTGTTAGGCATTTGGATGGGCACATGTCACTCTAATTTCCCGGCAGGAAGAAGAATTAACCAAAGTCTCAGCCACCCACCGGGAACCAGTATAGGTCCTGAACCAAATGTTTGGACTTGCGTTCAGCTCACAAAAAACGAGTTGAAAAATGGAGCTCAGGGGCACAGCAATTCACAAACTGGCAGAGTAATCAAGGCCAACTATCGTCCAAAAATCTGTTGAGGGAAGGCAACGAGGCGGACTTGAATGCGAGGCAGAATAGCAGGAAACAGATTTCAAGAGGTACGTTAGAATCGCCTGTAAAGCACAGGAAGAGGGGCACAACTTCGACAATGATGCACTTGGCCAAAAAGGGCGTATGCGTTTTCTCCTGAGGAGAAAACGCATACGCCCTTTTTGGCCAAGCAAGCAAGCGGGCAATGCAAATCTGCACTACAAAGAAGTATCACTTCCCACCGGTCAAAAGGGACATCCACAAAATGTGTAAAAACCAGAAAGGCAAGACAGGCCCTGGAGAACAGGGAGCCTTGTTATGCTGATGGGCGGGATGTAAGTTGCCAACTGCCTCACTGGAGGAGGGCATTGTGTTCCCTAAAACAAGTAAACAACAGAGCTACAGAGCCAAGGGCACTTCCAGTCTAGGGAATATACCTTGGGAAAACTGAAAATCCATAAGACAGAGCCACCCCCAACTTGAGGGCTGCACTGCTTACAAGAACCTCAACCTGGGTACACCTGAAATATCCCAGGAAATATAAAAATGGTTCCAAACATTGTGGAACTTACGTACGATGGAATATCCCTCAGCCACGAAATCAATGTCATAAGACCAGTAGCAGCAAAATGAGTGGATTCAGGTACGATGATTCTAAGGGAAAGAAGTCACACAGGAAAAGAAACTTATCATAAGATATCACTTAGGAAGATCCTGTAAACATGGCTACACATGAACTGAGTTAGGAAAGAGAACAGAGTCTCACATTTAGAAAACACTCTTATGCCTGCTTAAGGGGGAAGGAGAGGTGGGGTGATGCATCAAACCAGAGTTTGATATAAGCACAGGTACTGTTCCAAAAACCAACTATGGAATAGACAAGACCTACACCTTCCTCAGTGAAAGGGACTCAAAACCCCATATTTCCCGCAGAGGAATAGATCTGACTAGTAAGAATCTTAAAACCTATGTATTGATATGTCTCCGTAAGGGAATCAAGTGTGTCTAGACTGGCATAAACATGGCAGCGAGAATCAGCTCAAACCCACTCTAAAAAGGAATTTCAAAAACAGAACAAAGAAACAGGGAAATTCTTTACAATTCCTTCAGGGTCTCTGATGCAACCTGGAATGACCCTATCTACGATGACAGCTGGATGTGGCATGAGGCTGGACACTTGGGACTGAGAGGATTGGTGAGATTGGGTGAGCAAATGCAGACCCTTTAAAGCAATAATGCATGGCAACCATTCCATGGGTCCCAACTCTCCAGGTTGAAGGGAATATTACTACAGCTATAACATGTACGGGAAACCTAGAGAATGGACACACTGTGAATATGAAAGGTTTCTAAAACTCAATGAAGAGTCCCTCTCCTGGTGCTCCGGTTTGACTTTCCAAAAGCTTTACTATCAATCTCCCAACTTGGAGAGACAGCCCCTTTAAGCTCCTGGTTCACACAGGTTGCCCATTTGGCAGAGGAGGAAAGGGAAGAGGGAGAACCAATGAGAGAGTAGCTGTTAGGCATTTGGATGGGCACATGTCACTCTAATTTCCCGGCAGGAAGAAGAATTAACCAAAGTCTCAGCCACCCACCGGGAACCAGTATAGGTCCTGAACCAAATGTTTGGACTTGCGTTCAGCTCACAAAAAACGAGTTGAAAAATGGAGCTCAGGGGCACAGCAATTCACAAACTGGCAGAGTAATCAAGGCCAACTATCGTCCAAAAATCTGTTGAGGGAAGGCAACGAGGCGGACTTGAATGCGAGGCAGAATAGCAGGAAACAGATTTCAAGAGGTACGTTAGAATCGCCTGTAAAGCACAGGAAGAGGGGCACAACTTCGACAATGATGCACTTGGCCAAAAAGGGCGTATGCGTTTTCTCCTGAATATATTCAGGAGAAAACGCATACGCCCTTTTTGGCCAAGCAAGCAAGCGGGCAATGCAAATCTGCACTACAAAGAAGTATCACTTCCCACCGGTCAAAAGGGACATCCACAAAATGTGTAAAAACCAGAAAGGCAAGACAGGCCCTGGAGAACAGGGAGCCTTGTTATGCTGATGGGCGGGATGTAAGTTGCCAACTGCCTCACTGGAGGAGTGCATTGTGTTCCCTAAAACAAGTAAACAACAGAGCTACAGAGCCAAGGGCACTTCCAGTCTAGGGAATATACCTTGGGAAAACTGAAAATCCATAAGACAGAGCCACCCCCAAATTGAGGGCTGCACTGCTTACAAGAACCTCAACCTGGGTACACCTGAAATATCCCAGGAAATATAAAAATGGTTCAAAACATTGTGGAACTTACGTACGATGGAATATCCCTCAGCCATGAAATCAATGTCATAAGACCAGTAGCAGCAAAATGAGTGGATTCAGGTACGATGATTCTAAGTGAAAGAAGTCACACAGAAAAAGAAACTTATCATAAGATATCACTTAGGAAGATCCTGTAAACATGGCTACACATGAACTGAGTTAGGAAAGAGAACAGAGTCTCACATTTAGAAAACACTCTTATGCCTGCTTAAGGGGGAAGGAGAGGTGGGGTGATGCATCAAACCAGAGTTTGATATAAGCACAGGTACTGTTCCAAAAACCAACTATGGAATAGACAAGACCTACACCTTCCTCAGTGAAAGGGACTCAAAACCCCATATTTCCCGCAGAGGAATAGATCTGACTAGTAAGAATCTTAAAACCTATGTATTGATATGTCTCCGTAAGGGAATCAAGTGTGTCTAGACTGGCATAAACATGGCAGCGAGAATCAGCTCAAACCCACTCTAAAAAGGAATTTCAAAAACAGAACAAAGAAACAGGGAAATTCTTTACAATTCCTTCAGGGTCTCTGATGCAACCTGGAATGACCCTATCTACAATGACAGCTGGATGCGGCATGAGGCTGGACACTTGGGACTGAGAGGATTGGAGAGATTGGGTGAGCAAAGGCAGACCCTTTATAGCAATAATGCATGGCACCCATTCCATGATTCCCAACTCTCCAGGTTGAAGGGAATATTACTACAGCTTTAACATGTACGGGAAACCTAGAGAATGGACACACTGTGAATACGAAAGGTTTCTAAAACTCAACGAAGAGTCCCTCTCCTGGTGCTCCGGTTTGACTTTCCAACTGCTTTACTATCAATCTCCCAACTTGGAGAGACAGCCCCTTTAAGCTCCTGGTTCACACAGGTTGCCCATTTGGCAGAGGAGGAAAGGGAAGAGGGAGAACCAATGAGAGAGTAGCTGTTAGGCATTTGGATGGGCACATGTCACTCTAATTTCCCGGCAGGAAGAAGAATTAACCAAAGTCTCAGCCACCCACCGGGAACCAGTATAGGTCCTGAACCAAATGTTTGGACTTGCGTTCAGCTCACAAAAAACGAGTTGAAAAATGGAGCTCAGGGGCACAGCAATTCACAAACTGGCAGAGTAATCAAGGCCAACTATCGTCCAAAAATCTGTTGAGGGAAGGCAACGAGGCGGACTTGAATGCGAGGCAGAATAGCAGGAAACAGATTTCAAGAGGTACGTTAGAATCGCCTGTAAAGCACAGGAAGAGGGGCACAACTTCGACAATGATGCACTTGGCCAAAAAGGGCGTATGCGTTTTCTCCTGAGGAGAAAACGCATACGCCCTTTTTGGCCAAGCAAGCAAGCGGGCAATGCAAATCTGCACTACAAAGAAGTATCACTTCCCACCGGTCAAAAGGGACATCCACAAAATGTGTAAAAACCAGAAAGGCAAGACAGGCCCTGGAGAACAGGGAGCCTTGTTATGCTGATGGGCGGGATGTAAGTTGCCAACTGCCTCACTGGAGGAGGGCATTGTGTTCCCTAAAACAAGTAAACAACAGAGCTACAGAGCCAAGGGCACTTCCAGTCTAGGGAATATACCTTGGGAAAACTGAAAATCCATAAGACAGAGCCACCCCCAAATTGAGGGCTGCACTGCTTACAAGAACCTCAACCTGGGTACACCTGAAATATCCCAGGAAATATAAAAATGGTTCCAAACATTGTGGAACTTACGTACGATGGAATATCCCTCAGCCACGAAATCAATGTCATAAGACCAGTAGCAGCAAAATGAGTGGATTCAGGTACGATGATTCTAAGGGAAAGAAGTCACACAGGAAAAGAAACTTATCATAAGATATCACTTAGGAAGATCCTGTAAACATGGCTACACATGAACTGAGTTAGGAAAGAGAACAGAGTCTCACATTTAGAAAACACTCTTATGCCTGCTTAAGGGGGAAGGAGAGGTGGGGTGATGCATCAAACCAGAGTTTGATATAAGCACAGGTACTGTTCCAAAAACCAACTATGGAATAGACAAGACCTACACCTTCCTCAGTGAAAGGGACTCAAAACCCCATATTTCCCACAGAGGAATAGATCTGACTAGTAAGAATCTTAAAACCTATGTATTGATATGTCTCCGTAAGGGAATCAAGTGTGTCTAGACTGGCATAAACATGGCAGCGAGAATCAGCTCAAACCCACTCTAAAAAGGAATTTCAAAAACAGAACAAAGAAACAGGGAAATTCTTTACAATTCCTTCAGGGTCTCTGATGCAACCTGGAATGACCCTATCTACGATGACAGCTGGATGTGGCATGAGGCTGGACACTTGGGACTGAGAGGATTGGTGAGATTGGGTGAGCAAATGCAGACCCTTTAAAGCAATAATGCATGGCAACCATTCCATGGGTCCCAACTCTCCAGGTTGAAGGGAATATTACTACAGCTATAACATGTACGGGAAACCTAGAGAATGGACACACTGTGAATATGAAAGGTTTCTAAAACTCAATGAAGAGTCCCTCTCCTGGTGCTCCGGTTTGACTTTCCAAAAGCTTTACTATCAATCTCCCAACTTGGAGAGACAGCCCCTTTAAGCTCCTGGTTCACACAGGTTGCCCATTTGGCAGAGGAGGAAAGGGAAGAGGGAGAACCAATGAGAGAGTAGCTGTTAGGCATTTGGATGGGCACATGTCACTCTAATTTCCCGGCAGGAAGAAGAATTAACCAAAGTCTCAGCCACCCACCGGGAACCAGTATAGGTCCTGAACCAAATGTTTGGACTTGCGTTCAGCTCACAAAAAACGAGTTGAAAAATGGAGCTCAGGGGCACAGCAATTCACAAACTGGCAGAGTAATCAAGGCCAACTATCGTCCAAAAATCTGTTGAGGGAAGGCAACGAGGCGGACTTGAATGCGAGGCAGAATAGCAGGAAACAGATTTCAAGAGGTACGTTAGAATCGCCTGTAAAGCACAGGAAGAGGGGCACAACTTCGACAATGATGCACTTGGCCAAAAAGGGCGTATGCGTTTTCTCCTGAATATATTCAGGAGAAAACGCATACGCCCTTTTTGGCCAAGCAAGCAAGCGGGCAATGCAAATCTGCACTACAAAGAAGTATCACTTCCCAACGGTCAAAAGGGACATCCACAAAATGTGTAAAAACCAGAAAGGCAAGACAGGCCCTGGAGAACAGGGAGCCTTGTTATGCTGATGGGCGGGATGTAAGTTGCCAACTGCCTCACTGGAGGAGTGCATTGTGTTCCCTAAAACAAGTAAACAACAGAGCTACAGAGCCAAGGGCACTTCCAGTCTAGGGAATATACCTTGGGAAAACTGAAAATCCATAAGACAGAGCCACCCCCAAATTGAGGGCTGCACTGCTTACAAGAACCTCAACCTGGGTACACCTGAAATATCCCAGGAAATATAAAAATGGTTCAAAACATTGTGGAACTTACGTACGATGGAATATCCCTCAGCCATGAAATCAATGTCATAAGACCAGTAGCAGCAAAATGAGTGGATTCAGGTACGATGATTCTAAGTGAAAGAAGTCACACAGAAAAAGAAACTTATCATAAGATATCACTTAGGAAGATCCTGTAAACATGGCTACACATGAACTGAGTTAGGAAAGAGAACAGAGTCTCACATTTAGAAAACACTCTTATGCCTGCTTAAGGGGGAAGGAGAGGTGGGGTGATGCATCAAACCAGAGTTTGATATAAGCACAGGTACTGTTCCAAAAACCAACTATGGAATAGACAAGACCTACACCTTCCTCAGTGAAAGGGACTCAAAACCCCATATTTCCCGCAGAGGAATAGATCTGACTAGTAAGAATCTTAAAACCTATGTATTGATATGTCTCCGTAAGGGAATCAAGTGTGTCTAGACTGGCATAAACATGGCAGCGAGAATCAGCTCAAACCCACTCTAAAAAGGAATTTCAAAAACAGAACAAAGAAACAGGGAAATTCTTTACAATTCCTTCAGGGTCTCTGATGCAACCTGGAATGACCCTATCTACAATGACAGCTGGATGCGGCATGAGGCTGGACACTTGGGACTGAGAGGATTGGAGAGATTGGGTGAGCAAAGGCAGACCCTTTATAGCAATAATGCATGGCACCCATTCCATGATTCCCAACTCTCCAGGTTGAAGGGAATATTACTACAGCTTTAACATGTACGGGAAACCTAGAGAATGGACACACTGTGAATACGAAAGGTTTCTAAAACTCAACGAAGAGTCCCTCTCCTGGTGCTCCGGTTTGACTTTCCAAAAGCTTTACTATCAATCTCCCAACTTGGAGAGACAGCCCCTTTAAGCTCCTGGTTCACACAGGTTGCCCATTTGGCAGAGGAGGAAAGGGAAGAGGGAGAACCAATGAGAGAGTAGCTGTTAGGCATTTGGATGGGCACATGTCACTCTAATTTCCCGGCAGGAAGAAGAATTAACCAAAGTCTCAGCCACCCACCGGGAACCAGTATAGGTCCTGAACCAAATGTTTGGACTTGCGTTCAGCTCACAAAAAACGAGTTGAAAAATGGAGCTCAGGGGCACAGCAATTCACAAACTGGCAGAGTAATCAAGGCCAACTATCGTCCAAAAATCTGTTGAGGGAAGGCAACGAGGCGGACTTGAATGCGAGGCAGAATAGCAGGAAACAGATTTCAAGAGGTACGTTAGAATCGCCTGTAAAGCACAGGAAGAGGGGCACAACTTCGACAATGATGCACTTGGCCAAAAAGGGCGTATGCGTTTTCTCCTGAATATATTCAGGAGAAAACGCATACGCCCTTTTTGGCCAAGCAAGCAAGCGGGCAATGCAAATCTGCACTACAAAGAAGTATCACTTCCCACCGGTCAAAAGGGACATCCACAAAATGTGTAAAAACCAGAAAGGCAAGACAGGCCCTGGAGAACAGGGAGCCTTGTTATGCTGATGGGCGGGATGTTAGTTGCCAACTGCCTCACTGGAGGAGTGCATTGTGTTCCCTAAAACAAGTAAACAACAGAGCTACAGAGCCAAGGGCACTTCCAGTCTAGGGAATATACCTTGGGAAAACTGAAAATCCATAAGACAGAGCCACCCCCAAATTGAGGGCTGCACTGCTTACAAGAACCTCAACCTGGGTACACCTGAAATATCCCAGGATATATAAAAATGGTTCAAAACATTGTGGAACTTACGTACGATGGAATATCCCTCAGCCATGAAATCAATGTCATAAGACCAGTAGCAGCAAAATGAGTGGATTCAGGTACGATGATTCTAAGTGAAAGAAGTCACACAGAAAAAGAAACTTATCATAAGATATCACTTAGGAAGATCCTGTAAACATGGCTACACATGAACTGAGTTAGGAAAGAGAACAGAGTCTCACATTTAGAAAACACTCTTATGCCTGCTTAAGGGGGAAGGAGAGGTGGGGTGATGCATCAAACCAGAGTTTGATATAAGCACAGGTACTGTTCCAAAAACCAACTATGGAATAGACAAGACCTACACCTTCCTCAGTGAAAGGGACTCAAAACCCCATATTTCCCGCAGAGGAATAGATCTGACTAGTAAGAATCTTAAACCCTATGTATTGATATGTCTCCGTAAGGGAATCAAGTGTGTCTAGACTGGCATAAACATGGCAGCGAGAATCAGCTCAAACCCACTCTAAAAAGGAATTTCAAAAACAGAACAAAGAAACAGGGAAATTCTTTACAATTCCTTCAGGGTCTCTGATGCAACCTGGAATGACCCTATCTACAATGACAGCTGGATGTGGCATGAGCCAGGACACTTGGGACTGAGAGGATTGGTGAGATTGGGTGAGCAAATGCAGACCCTTTAAAGCAATAATGCATGGCAACCATTCCATGGGTCCCAACTCTCCAGGTTGAAGGGAATATTACTACAGCTATAACATGTACGGGAAACCTAGAGAATGGACACACTGTGAATATGAAAGGTTTCTAAAACTCAACGAAGAGTCCCTCTCCTGGTGCTCCGGTTTGACTTTCCAACAGCTTAACTATCAATCTCCCAACTTGGAGAGACAGCCCCTTTAAGCTCCTGGTCACACAGGTTGCCCATTTGGCAGAGGAAGAAAGGGAAGAGGGAGAACCAATGAGAGAGTAGCTGTTAGGCATTTGGATGGGCACATGTCACTCTAATTTCCCGGCAGGAAGAAGAATTAACCAAAGTCTCAGCCACCCACCGGGAACCAGGATAGGTCCTGAACCAAATGTTTGGACTTGCGTTCAGCTCACAAAAAACGAGTTGAAAAATGGAGCTCAGGGGCACAGCAATTCACAAACTGGCAGAGTAATCAAGGCCAACAATCGTCAAAAAATCTGTTGAGGGAAGGCAACGAGGCGGACTTGAAATCGAGGCAGAATAGCAGGAAACAGATTTCAAGAGGTACGTTGGAATCACCTGTAAAGCACAGGAAGAGGGGCACAACTTCGACAATGATGCACTTGGCCAAAAAGGGCGTATGCGTTTTCTCCTGAATATATTCAGGAGAACACGCATACGCCCTTTTGGCCAAGCAAGCAAGCGGGCAATGCAAATCTGCACTACAAAGAAGTATCACTTCCCACGGGTCAAAAGGGACATCCACAAAATGTGTAAAAACCAGAAAGGCAAGACAGGCCCTGGAGAACAGGGAGCCTTGTTATGCTGATGGGTGGGATGTAAGTTGCCAACTGCCTCACTGGAGGAGTGCATTGTGTTCCCTAAAACAAGTAAACAACAGAGCTACAGAGCCAAGGGCACTTCCAGTCTAGGGAATATACCTTGGGAAAACTGAAAATCCATAAGACAGAGCCACCCCCAAATTGAGGGCTGCACTGCTTACAAGAACCTCAACCTGGGTACACCTGAAATATCCCAGGAAATATAAAAATGGTTCCAAACATTGCGGAACTTACGTACGATGGAATATCCCTCAGCCACGAAATCAATGTCATAAGACCAGTAGCAGCAAAATGAGTGGATTCAGGTACGATGATTCTAAGGGAAAGAAGTCACACAGGAAAAGAAACTTATCATAAGATATCACTTAGGAAGATCCTGTAAACATGGCTACACATGAACTGAGTTAGGAAAGAGAACAGAGTCTCACATTTAGAAAACACTCTTATGCCTGCTTAAGGGGGAAGGAGAGGTGGGGTGATGCATCAAACCAGAGTTTGATATAAGCACAGGTACTGTTCCAAAAACCAACTATGGAATAGACAAGACCTACACCTTCCTCAGTGAAAGGGACTCAAAACCCCATATTTCCCGCAGAGGAATAGATCTGACTAGTAAGAATCTTAAAACCTATGTATTGATATGTCTCCGTAAGGGAATCAAGTGTGTCTAGACTGGCATAAATATGGCAGCGAGAATCAGCTCAAACCCACTCTAAAAAGGAATTTCAAAAACAGAACAAAGAAACAGGGAAATTCTTTACAATTCCTTCAGGGTCTCTGATGCAACCTGGAATGACCCTATCTACAATGACAGCTGGATGCGGCATGAGGCTGGACACTTGGGACTGAGAGGATTGGTGAGATTGGGTGAGCAAAGGCAGACCCTTTATAGCAATAATGCATGGCACCCATTCCATGATTCCCAACTCTCCAGGTTGAAGGGAATATTACTACAGCTTTAACATGTACGGGAAACCTAGAGAATGGACACACTGTGAATACGAAAGGTTTCTAAAACTCAATGAAGAGTCCCTCTCCTGGTGCTCTGGTTTGACTTTCCAACTACTTTACTATCAATCTCCCAACTTGGAGAGACAGCCCCTTTAAGCTCCTGGTTCACACAGTTTGCCAATTTGGCAGAGGATGAAAGGGAAGAGGGAGAACCAATGAGAGAGTCGCTGTTAGGCATTTGGATGGGCACATGTCACTCTAATTTCCCGGCAGGAAGAAGAATTAACCAAAGTCTCAGCCACCCACCGGGAACCAGTATAGGTCCTGAACCAAAAGTTTGGACTTGCGTTCAGCTCACAAAAAATCGAGTTTGAAAATGGAGCTCAGGGGCACAGCAATTCACAAACAGGCAGAGTAATCAAGGCCAACAATCGTCCAAAAATCTGTTGAGGGAAGGCAACGAGGCGGACTTGAAATCGAGGCAGAATAGCAGGAAACAGATTTCAAGAGGTACGTTGGAATCACCTGTAAAGCACAGGAAGAGGGGCACAACTTCGACAATGATGCACTTGGCCAAAAAGGGCGTATGCGTTTTCTCCTGAATATATTCAGGAGAACACGCATACACCCTTTTTGGCCAAGCAAGCAAGCGGGCAATGCAAATCTGCACTACAAAGAAGTATCACTTCCCACGGGTCAAAAGGGACATCCACAAAATGTGTAAAAACCAGAAAGGCAAGACAGGCCGTGGCGAAATGGGAGCCTTGTTATGCTGATGGGCAGGATGTAAGTTGCCAAATGCCTCACTGGAGGAGTGCATTGTGCTCCCTAAAACAAGTAAACAACAGAGCTACAGAGCCAAGGGCACTTCCAGTCTAGGGAATATACCTTGGGAAAACTGAAAATCAATAAGACAGAGCCACCCCCAAATTGAGGGCTGCACTGCTTACAAGAACCTCAACCTGGGTACACCGGAAATATCCCAGGAAATATAAAAATGGTTCCAAACATTGTGGAACTTACGTACGATGGAATATCCCTCAGCCATGAAATCAATGTCATAAGACCAGTAGCAGCAAAATGAGTGGATTCAGGTACGATGATTCTAAGTGAAAGAAGTCACACAGAAAAAGAAACTTATCATAAGATATCACTTAGGAAGATCCTGTAAACATGGCTACACATGAACTGAGTTAGGAAAGAGAACAGAGTCTCACATTTAGAAAACACTCTTATGCCTGCTTAAGGGGGAAGGAGAGGTGGGGTGATGCATCAAACCAGAGTTTGATATAAGCACAGGTACTGTTCCAAAAACCAACTATGGAATAGACAAGACCTACACCTTCCTCAGTGAAAGGGACTCAAAACACCATATTTCCCGCAGAGGAATAGATCTGACTAGTAAGAATCTTAAAACCTATGTATTGATATGTCTCCGTAAGGGAATCAAGTGTGTCTAGACTGGCATAAATATGGCAGCGAGAATCAGCTCAAACCCACTCTAAAAAGGAATTTCAAAAACAGAACAAAGAAACAGGGAAATTCTTTACAATTCCTTCAGGGTCTCTGATGCAACCTGCAATGACCCTATCTACAATGACAGCTGGATGCGGCATGAGGCTGGACACTTGGGACTGAGAGGATTGGTGAGATTGGGTGAGCAAAGGCAGACCCTTTATAGCAATAATGCATGGCACCCATTCCATGATTCCCAACTCTCCAGGTTGAAGGGAATATTACTACAGCTTTAACATGTACGGGAAACCTAGAGAATGGACACACTGTGAATACGAAAGGTTTCTAAAACTCAATGAAGAGTCCCTCTCCTGGTGCTCTGGTTTGACTTTCCAACTACTTTACTATCAATCTCCCAACTTGGAGAGACAGCCCCTTTAAGCTCCTGGTTCACACATGTTGCCAATTTGGCAGAGGATGAAAGGGAAGAGGGAGAACCAATGAGAGAGTCGCTGTTAGGCATTTGGATGGGCACATGTCACTCTAATTTCCCGGCAGGAAGAAGAATTAACCAAAGTCTCAGCCACCCACCGGGAACCAGTATAGGTCCTGAACCAAAAGTTTGGACTTGCGTTCAGCTCACAAAAAATCGAGTTTGAAAATGGAGCTCAGGGGCACAGCAATTCACAAACAGGCAGAGTAATCAAGGCCAACAATCGTCCAAAAATCTGTTGAGGGAAGGCAACGAGGCGGACTTGAAATCGAGGCAGAATAGCAGGAAACAGATTTCAAGAGGTACGTTGGAATCACCTGTAAAGCACAGGAAGAGGGGCACAACTTCGACAATGATGCACTTGGCCAAAAAGGGCGTATGCGTTTTCTCCTGAATATATTCAGGAGAACACGCATACGCCCTTTTTGGCCAAGCAAGCAAGCGGGCAATGCAAATCTGCACTACAAAGAAGTATCACTTCCCACGGGTCAAAAGGGACATCCACAAAATGTGTAAAAACCAGAAAGGCAAGACAGGCCGTGGCGAAATGGGAGCCTTGTTATGCTGATGGGCAGGATGTAAGTTGCCAAATGCCTCACTGGAGGAGTGCATTGTGCTCCCTAAAACAAGTAAACAACAGAGCTACAGAGCCAAGGGCACTTCCAGTCTAGGGAATATACCTTGGGAAAACTGAAAATCAATAAGACAGAGCCACCCCCAAATTGAGGGCTGCACTGCTTACAAGAACCTCAACCTGGGTACACCGGAAATATCCCAGGAAATATAAAAATGGTTCAAAACATTGTGGAACTTACGTACAATGGAATATCCCTCAGCCATGAAATCAATGTCATAAGACCAGTAGCAGCAAAATGAGTGGATTCAGGTACGATGATTCTAAGTGAAAGAAGTCACACAGAAAAAGAAACTTATCCTAAGATATCACTTAGGAAGATCCTGTAAACATGGCTACACATTAACTGAGTTAGGAAAGAGAACAGAGTCTCACATTTAGAAAACACTCTTATGCCTGCTTAAGGGGGAAGGAGAGGTGGGGTGATGCATCAAACCAGAGTTTGATATAAGCACAGGTACTGTTCCAAAAACCAACTATGGAATAGACAAGACCTACACCTTCCTCAGTGAAAGGGACTCAAAACCCCATATTTCCCGCAGAGGAATAGATCTGACTAGTAAGAATCTTAAAACCTATGTATTGATATGTCTCCGTAAGGGAATCAAGTGTGTCTAGACTGGCATAAACATGGCAGCGAGAATCAGCTCAAACCCACTCTAAAAAGGAATTTCAAAAACAGAACAAAGAAACAGGGAAATTCTTTCCAATTCCTTCAGGGTCTCTGATGCAACCTGGAATGACCCTATCTACAATGACAGCTGGATGCGGCATGAGGCTGGACACTTGGGACTGAGAGGATTGGAGAGATTGGGTGAGCAAAGGCAGACCCTTTATAGCAATAATGCATGGCACCCATTCCATGATTCCCAACTCTCCAGGTTGAAGGGAATATTACTACAGCTTTAACATGTACGGGAAACCTAGAGAATGGACACACTGTGAATACGAAAGGTTTCTAAAACTCAATGAAGAGTCCCTCTCCTGGTGCTCCGGTTTGACTTTCCAACTGCTTTACTATCAATCTCCCAACTTGGAGAGACAGCCCCTTTAAGCTCCTGGTTCACACAGGTTTCCAATTTGGCAGAGGATGAAAGGGAAGAGGGAGAACCAATGAGAGAGTCGCTGTTAGGCATTTGGATGGGCACATGTCACTCTAATTTCCCGGCAGGAAGAAGAATTAACCAAAGTCTCAGCCACCCACCGGGAACCAGTATAGGTCCTGAACCAAATGTTTGGACTTGCGTTCAGCTCACAAAAAACGAGTTTGAAAATGGAGCTCAGGGGCACAGCAATTCACAAACAGGCAGAGTAATCAAGGCCAACAATCTTCCAAAAATCTGTTGAGGGAAGGCAACGAGGCGGACTTGAAATCGAGGCAGAATAGCAGGAAACAGATTTCAAGAGGTACGTTGGAATCACCTGTAAAGCACAGGAAGAGGGGCACAACTTCGACAATGATGCACTTGGCCAAAAAGGGCGTATGCGTTTTCTCCTGAATATATTCAGGAGAACACGCATACGCCCTTTTTGGCCAAGCAAGCAAGCGGGCAATGCAAATCTGCACTACAAAGAAGTATCACTTCCCACGGGTCAAAAGGGACATCCACAAAATGTGTAAAAACCAGAAAGGCAAGACAGGCCGTGGCGAAATGGGAGCCTTGTTATGCTGATGGGCAGGATGTAAGTTGCCAACAGCCTCACTGGAGGAGTGCATTGTGCTCCCTAAAACAAGTAAACAACAGAGCTACAGAGCCAAGGGCACTTCCAGTCTAGGGAATATACCTTGGGAAAACTGAAAATCAATAAGACAGAGCCACCCCCAAATTGAGGGCTGCACTGCTTACAAGAACCTCAACCTGGGTACACCGGAAATATCCCAGGAAATATAAAAATGGTTCAAAAAAGTGTGGAAATTACATAAGATGGAATATTCCTCAGCCATGAAATCAATGTCATAAGACCAGTAGCAGCAAAATGAGTGGATTCAGGTACGATGATTCTAAGTGAAAGAAGTCACACAGAAAAAGAAACTTATCATAAGATATCACTTAGGAAGATCCTGTAAACCTGGCTACACATGAACTGAGTTAGGAAAGAGAACAGAGTCTCACATTTAGAAAACACTCTTATGCCTGCTTAAGGGGGAAGGAGAGGTGGGGTGATGCATCAAACCAGAGTTTGATATAAGCACAGGTACTGTTCCAAAAACCAACTATGGAATAGACAAGACCTACACCTTCCTCAGTGAAAGGGACTCAAAACCCCATATTTCCCGCAGAGGAATAGATCTGACTAGTAAGAATCTTAAAACCTATGTATTGATATGTCTCCGTAAGGGAATCAAGTGTGTCTAGACTGGCATAAACATGGCAGCGAGAATCAGCTCAAACCCACTCTAAAAAGGAATTTCAAAAACAGAACAAAGAAACAGGGAAATTCTTTACAATTCCTTCAGGGTCTCTGATGCAACCTGGAATGACCCTATCTACGATGACAGCTGGATGTGGCATGAGGCTGGACACTTGGGACTGAGAGGATTGGTGAGATTGGGTGAGCAAATGCAGACCCTTTAAAGCAATAATGCATGGCAACCATTCCATGGGTCCCAACTCTCCAGGTTGAAGGGAATATTACTACAGCTATAACATGTACGGGAATCCTAGAGAATGGACACACAGTGAATATGAAAGGTTTCTAAAACTCAACGAAGAGTCCCTCTCCTGGTGCTCCGGTTTGACTTTCCAACAGCTTAACTATCAATCTCCCAACTTGGAGAGACAGCCCCTTTAAGCTCCTGGTTCACACAGGTTGCCCATTTGGCAGAGGAAGAAAGGGAAGAGGGAGAACCAATGAGAGAGTAGCTGTTAGGCATTTGGATGGGCACATGTCACTCTAATTTCCCGGCAGGAAGAAGAATTCACCAAAGTCTCAGCCACCCACCGGGAACCAGTATAGGTCCTGAACCAAATGTTTGGACTTGCGTTCAGCTCACAAAAAACGAGTTGAAAAATGGAGCTCAGGGGCACAGCAATTCACAAACTGGCAGAGTAATCAAGGCCAACTATCGTCCAAAAATCTGTTGAGGGAAGGCAACGAGGCGGACTTGAATGCGAGGCAGAATAGCAGGAAACAGATTTCAAGAGGTACGTTAGAATCGCCTGTAAAGCACAGGAAGAGGGGCACAACTTCGACAATGATGCACTTGGCCAAAAAGGGCGTATGCGTTTTCTCCTGAATATATTCAGGAGAAAACGCATACGCCCTTTTTGGCCAAGCAAGCAAGCGGGCAATGCAAATCTGCACTACAAAGAAGTATCACTTCCCACCGGTCAAAAGGGACATCCACAAAATGTGTAAAAACCAGAAAGGCAAGACAGGCCCTGGAGAACAGGGAGCCTTGTTATGCTGATGGGCGGGATGTAAGTTGCCAACTGCCTCACTGGAGGAGTGCATTGTGTTCCCTAAAACAAGTAAACAACAGAGCTACAGAGCCAAGGGCACTTCCAGTCTAGGGAATATACCTTGGGAAAACTGAAAATCCATAAGACAGAGCCACCCCCAAATTGAGGGCTGCACTGCTTACAAGAACCTCAACCTGGGTACACCTGAAATATCCCAGGAAATATAAAAATGGTTCCAAACATTGTGGAACTTACGTACGATGGAATATCCCTCAGCCATGAAATCAATGTCATAAGACCAGTAGCAGCAAAATGAGTGGATTCAGGTACGATGATTCTAAGTGAAAGAAGTCACACAGAAAAAGAAACTTATCATAAGATATCACTTAGGAAGATCCTGTAAACATGGCTACACATGAACTGAGTTAGGAAAGAGAACAGAGTCTCACATTTAGAAAACACTCTTATGCCTGCTTAAGGGGGAAGGAGAGGTGGGGTGATGCATCAAACCAGAGTTTGATATAAGCACAGGTACTGTTCCAAAAACCAACTATGGAATAGACAAGACCTACACCTTCCTCAGTGAAAGGGACTCAAAACCCCATATTTCCCGCAGAGGAATAGATCTGACTAGTAAGAATCTTAAAACCTATGTATTGATATGTCTCCGTAAGGGAATCAAGTGTGTCTAGACTGGCATAAACATGGCAGCGAGAATCAGCTCAAACCCACTCTAAAAAGGAATTTCAAAAACAGAACAAAGAAACAGGGAAATTCTTTACAATTCCTTCAGGGTCTCTGATGCAACCTGGAATGACCCTATCTACAATGACAGCTGGATGCGGCATGAGGCTGGACACTTGGGACTGAGAGGTTTGGAGAGATTGGGTGAGCAAAGGCAGACCCTTTATAGCAATAATGGATGGCACACATTCCATGATTCCCAACTCTCCAGGTTGAAGGGAATATTACTACAGCTTTAACATGTACGGGAAACCTAGAGAATGGACACACTGTGAATACGAAAGGTTTCTAAAACTCAATGAAGAGTCCCTCTCCTGGTGCTCCGGTTTGACTTTCCAACTGCTTTACTATCAATCTCCCAACTTGGAGAGACAGCCCCTTTAAGCTCCTGGTTTACACAGGTTTCCAATTTGGCAGAGGATGAAAGGGAAGAGGGAGAACCAATGAGAGAGTCGCTGTTAGGCATTTGGATGGGCACATGACACTCTAATTTCCCGGCAGGAAGAAGAATTAACCAAAGTCTCAGCCACCCACCGGGAACCAGTATAGGTCCTGAACCAAAAGTTTGGACTTGCGTTCAGCTCACAAAAAACGAGTTTGAAAATGGAGCTCAGGGGCACAGCAATTCACAAACAGGCAGAGAAATCAAGGCCAACAATCGTCCAAAAATCTGTTGAGGGAAGGCAACGAGGCGGACTTGAAATCGAGGCAGAATAGCAGGAAACAGATTTCAAGAGGTACGTTGGAATCACCTGTAAAGCACAGGAAGAGGGGCACAACTTCGACAATGATGCACTTGGCCAAAAAGGGCGTATGCGTTTTCTCCTGAATATATTCAGGAGAACACGCATACGCCCTTTTGGCCAAGCAAGCAAGCGGGCAATGCAAATCTGCACTACAAAGAAGTATCAATTCCCACGGGTCAAAAGGGACATCCACAAAATGTGTAAAAACCAGAAAGGCAAGACAGGCCGTGGCGAAATGGGAGCCTTGTTATGCTGATGGGCGGGATGTATGTTGCCAACTGCCTCACTGGAGGAGTGCATTGTGTTCCCTAAAACAAGTAAACAACAGAGCTACAGAGCCAAGGGCACTTCCAGTCTAGGGAATATACCTAGGGAAAACTGAAAATCCGTAAGACAGAGCCACCCCCAAATTGAGGGCTGCACTGCTTACAAGAACCTCAACCTGGGTACACCTGAAATATCCCAGGAAATATAAAAATGGTTCAAAACATTGTGGAACTTACGTACGATGTTATATCCCTCAGCCATGAAATCAATGTCATAAGACCAGTAGCAGCAAAATGAGTGGATACAGGTACGATGATTCTAAGGGAAAGAAGTCACACAGAAAAAGAAACTTATCATAAGATATCACTTAGGAAGATCCTGTAAACATGGCTACACATGAACTGAGTTAGGAAAGAGAACAGAGTCTCACATTTAGAAAACACTCTTATGCCTGCTTAAGGGGGAAGGAGAGGTGGGGTGATGCATCAAACCAGAGTTTGATATAAGCACAGGTACTGTTCCAAAAACCAACTATGGAATAGACAAGACCTACACCTTCCTCAGTGAAAGGGACTCAAAACCCCATATTTCCCGCAGAGGAATAGATCTGACTAGTAAGAATCTTAAAACCTATGTATTGATATGTCTCCATAAGGGAATCAAGTGTGTCTAGACTGGCATAAACATGGCAGCGAGAATCAGCTCAAACCCACTCTAAAAAGGAATTTCAAAAACAGAACAAAGAAACAGGGAAATTCTTTACAATTCCTTCAGGGTCTCTGATGCAACCTGGAATGACCCTATCTACGATGACAGCTGGATGTGGCATGAGGCTGGACACTTGGGACTGAGAGGATTGGAGAGATTGGGTGAGCAAAGGCAGACCCTTTATAGCAATAATCGATGGCACACATTCCATGATTCCCAACTCTCCAGGTTGAAGGGAATATTACTACAGCTTTAACATGTACGGGAAACCTAGAGAATGGACACACTGTGAATACGAAAGGTTTCTAAAACTCAATGAAGAGTCCCTCTCCTGGTGCTCCGGTTTGACTTTCCAACAGCTTTACTATCAATCTCCCAACTTGGAGAGACAGCCCCTTTAAGCTCCTGGTTCACACAGGTTTCCAATTTGGCAGAGGAAGAAAGGGAAGAGGGAGAACCAATGAGAGAGTCGCTGTTAGGCATTTGGATGGGCACATGACACTCTAATTTCCCGGCAGGAAGAAGAATTAACCAAAGTCTCAGCCACCCACCGGGAACCAGTATAGGTCCTGAACCAAAAGTTTGGACTTGCGTTCAGCTCACAAAAAACGAGTTTGAAAATGGAGCTCAGGGGCACAGCAATTCACAAACAGGCAGAGTAATCAAGGCCAACAATCGTCCAAAAATCTGTTGAGGGAAGGCAACGAGGCGGACTTGAAATCGAGGCAGAATAGCAGGAAACAGATTTCAACAGGTACGTTGGAATCACCTGTAAAGCACAGGAAGAGGGGCACAACTTCGACAATGATGCACTTGGCCAAAAAGGGCGTATGCGTTTTCTCCTGAATATATTCAGGAGAACACGCATACGCCCTTTTGGCCAAGCAAGCAAGCGGGCAATGCAAATCTGCACTACAAAGAAGTATCAATTCCCACGGGTCAAAAGGGACATCCACAAAATGTGTAAAAACCAGAAAGGCAAGACAGGCCGTGGCGAAATGGGACCCTTGTTATGCTGATGGGCGGGATGTAAGTTGCCAACTGCCTCACTGGAGGAGTGCATTGTGTTCCCTAAAACAAGTAAACAACAGAGCTACAGAGCCAAGGGCACTTCCAGTCTAGGGAATATACCTAGGGAAAACTGAAAATCCGTAAGACAGAGCCACCCCCAAATTGAGGGCTGCACTGCTTACAAGAACCTCAACCTGGGTACACCTGAAATATCCCAGGAAATATAAAAATGGTTCCAAACATTGTGGAACTTACGTACGATGTTATATCCCTCAGCCATGAAATCAATGTCATAAGACCAGTAGCAGCAAAATGAGTGGATACAGGTACGATGATTCTAAGGGAAAGAAGTCACACAGAAAAAGAAACTTATCATAAGATATCACTTAGGAAGATCCTGTAAACATGGCTACACATGAACTGAGTTAGGAAAGAGAACAGAGTCTCACATTTAGAAAACACTCTTATGCCTGCTTAAGGGGGAAGGAGAGGTGGGGTGATGCATCAAACCAGAGTTTGATATAAGCACAGGTACTGTTCCAAAAACCAACTATGGAATAGACAAGACCTACACCTTCCTCAGTGAAAGGGACTCAAAACCCCATATTTCCCGCAGAGGAATAGATCTGACTAGTAAGAATCTTAAAACCTATGTATTGATATGTCTCCGTAAGGGAATCAAGTGTGTCTAGACTGGCATAAACATGGCAGCGAGAATCAGCTCAAACCCACTCTAAAAAGGAATTTCAAAAACAGAACAAAGAAACAGGGAAATTCTTTACAATTCCTTCAGGGTCTCTGATGCAACCTGGAATGACCCTATCTACGATGACAGCTGGATGTGGCATGAGGCTGGACACTTGGGACTGAGAGGATTGGTGAGATTGGGTGAGCAAATGCAGACCCTTTAAAGCAATAATGCATGGCAACCATTCCATGGGTCCCACCTCTCCAGGTTGAAGGGAATATTACTACAGCTATAACATGTACGGGAAACCTAGAGAATGGACACACTGTGAATACGAAAGGTTTCTAAAACTCAACGAAGAGTCCCTCTCCTGGTGCTCCGGTTTGACTTTCCAACAGCTTTACTATCAATCTCCCAACTTGGAGAGACAGCCCCTTTAAGCTCCTGGTTCACACAGGTTGCCCATTTGGCAGAGGAGGAAAGGGAAGAGGGAGAACCAATGAGAGAGTAGCTGTTAGGCATTTGGATGGGCACATGTCACTCTAATTTCCCGGCAGGAAGAAGAATTCACCAAAGTCTCAGCCACCCACCGGGAACCAGTATAGGTCCTGAACCAAATGTTTGGACTTGCGTTCAGCTCACAAAAAACGAGTTGAAAAATGGAGCTCAGGGGCACAGCAATTCACAAACTGGCAGAGTAATCAAGGCCAACTATCGTCCAAAAATCTGTTGAGGGAAGGCAACGAGGCGGACTTGAATGCGAGGCAGAATAGCAGGAAACAGATTTCAAGAGGTACGTTAGAATCGCCTGTAAAGCACAGGAAGAGGGGCACAACTTCAACAATGATGCACTTGGCCAAAAAGGGCGTATGCGTTTTCTCCTGAATATATTCAGGAGAAAACGCATACGCCCTTTTTGGCCAAGCAAGCAAGCGGGCAATGCAAATCTGCACTACAAAGAAGTATCACTTCCCACCGGTCAAAAGGGACATCCACAAAATGTGTAAAAACCAGAAAGGCAAGACAGGCCCTGGAGAACAGGGAGCCTTGTTATGCTGATGGGCGGGATGTAAGTTGCCAACTGCCTCACTGGAGGAGTGCATTGTGTTCCCTAAAACAAGTAAACAACAGAGCTACAGAGCCAAGGGCACTTCCAGTCTAGGGAATATACCTTGGGAAAACTGAAAATCCATAAGACAGAGCCACCCCCAAATTGAGGGCTGCACTGCTTACAAGAACCTCAACCTGGGTACACCTGAAATATCCCAGGAAATATAAAAATGGTTCCAAACATTGTGGAACTTACGTACGATGGAATATCCCTCAGCCACGAAATCAATGTCATAAGACCAGTAGCAGCAAAATGAGTGGATTCAGGTACGATGATTCTAAGGGAAAGAAGTCACACAGGAAAAGAAACTTATCATAAGATATCACTTAGGAAGATCCTGTAAACATGGCTACACATGAACTGAGTTAGGAAAGAGAACAGAGTCTCACATTTAGAAAACACTCTTATGCCTGCTTAAGGGGGAAGGAGAGGTGGGGTGATGCATCAAACCAGAGTTTGATATAAGCACAGGTACTGTTCCAAAAACCAACTATGGAATAGACAAGACCTACACCTTCCTCAGTGAAAGGGACTCAAAACCCCATATTTCCCGCAGAGGAATAGATCTGACTAGTAAGAATCTTAAAACCTATGTATTGATATGTCTCCGTAAGGGAATCAAGTGTGTCTAGACTGGCATAAACATGGCAGCGAGAATCAGCTCAAACCCACTCTAAAAAGGAATTTCAAAAACAGAACAAAGAAACAGGGAAATTCTTTACAATTCCTTCAGGGTCTCTGATGCAACCTGGAATGACCCTATCTACGATGACAGCTGGATGTGGCATGAGGCTGGACACTTGGGACTGAGAGGATTGGTGAGATTGGGTGAGCAAATGCAGACCCTTTAAAGCAATAATGCATGGCAACCATTCCATGGGTCCCAACTCTCCAGGTTGAAGGGAATATTACTACAGCTATAACATGTACGGAAAACCTAGAGAATGGACACACTGTGAATATGAAAGGTTTCTAAAACTCAATGAAGAGTCCCTCTCCTGGTGCTCCGGTTTGACTTTCCAACAGCTTTACTATCAATCTCCCAACTTGGAGAGACAGCCCCTTTAAGCTCCTGGTTCACACAGGTTGCCCATTTGGCAGAGGAGGAAAGGGAAGAGGGAGAACCAATGAGAGAGTAGCTGTTAGGCATTTGGATGGGCACATGTCACTCTAATTTCCCGGCAGGAAGAAGAATTAACCAAAGTCTCAGCCACCCACCGGGAACCAGTATAGGTCCTGAACCAAATGTTTGGACTTGCGTTCAGCTCACAAAAAACGAGTTGAAAAATGGAGCTCAGGGGCACAGCAATTCACAAACTGGCAGAGTAATCAAGGCCAACTATCGTCCAAAAATCTGTTGAGGGAAGGCAACGAGGCGGACTTGAATGCGAGGCAGAATAGCAGGAAACAGATTTCAAGAGGTACGTTAGAATCGCCTGTAAAGCACAGGAAGAGGGGCACAACTTCGACAATGATGCACTTGGCCAAAAAGGGCGTATGTGTTTTCTCCTGAATATATTCAGGAGAACACGCATACGCCCTTTTTGGCCAAGCAAGCAAGCGGGCAATGCAAATCTGCACTACAAAGAAGTATCACTTCCCACGGGTCAAAAGGGACATCCACAAAATGTGTATAAACCAGAAAGGCAAGACAGGCCGTGGCGAAATGGGAGCCTTGTTATGCTGATGGGCAGGATGTAAGTTGCCAAATGCCTCACTGGAGGAGTGCATTGTGCTCCCTAAAACAAGTAAACAACAGAGCTACAGAGCCAAGGGCACTTCCAGTCTAGGGAATATACCTTGGGAAAACTGAAAATCAATAAGACAGAGCCACCCCCAAATTGAGGGCTGCACTGCTTACAAGAACCTCAACCTGGGTACACCGGAAATATCCCAGGAAATATAAAAATGGTTCAAAAAATTGTGGAAATTACATACGATGGAATATCCCTCAGCCATGAAATCAATGTCATAAGACCAGGAGCAGCAAAATGAGTGGATTCAGGTACGATGATTCTAAGTGAAAGAAGTCACACAGGAAAAGAAACTTATCATAAGATATCACTTAGGAAGATCCTGTAAACATGGCTACACATGAACTGAGTTAGGAAAGAGAACAGAGTCTCACATTTAGAAAACACTCTTATGCCTGCTTAAGGGGGAAGGAGAGGTGGGGTGATGCATCAAACCAGAGTTTGATATAAGCACAGGTACTGTTCCAAAAACCAACTATGGAATAGACAAGACCTACACCTTCCTCAGTGAAAGGGACTCAAAACCCCATATTTCCCACAGAGGAATAGATCTGACTAGTAAGAATCTTAAAACCTATGTATTGATATGTCTCCGTAAGGGAATCAAGTGTGTCTAGACTGGCATAAACATGGCAGCGAGAATCAGCTCAAACCCACTCTAAAAAGGAATTTCAAAAACAGAACAAAGAAACAGGGAAATTCTTTACAATTCCTTCAGGGTCTCTGATGCAACCTGGAATGACCCTATCTACGATGACAGCTGGATGTGGCATGAGGCTGGACACTTGGGACTGAGAGGATTGGTGAGATTGGGTGAGCAAATGCAGACCCTTTAAAGCAATAATGCATGGCAACCATTCCATGGGTCCCACCTCTCCAGGTTGAAGGGAATATTACTACAGCTATAACATGTACGGGAAACCTAGAGAATGGACACACTGTGAATACGAAAGGTTTCTAAAACTCAACGAAGAGTCCCTCTCCTGGTGCTCCGGTTTGACTTTCCAACAGCTTTACTATCAATCTCCCAACTTGGAGAGACAGCCCCTTTAAGCTCCTGGTTCACACAGGTTGCCCATTTGGCAGAGGAGGAAAGGGAAGAGGGAGAACCAATGAGAGAGTAGCTGTTAGGCATTTGGATGGGCACATGTCACTCTAATTTCCCGGCAGGAAGAAGAATTCACCAAAGTCTCAGCCACCCACCGGGAACCAGTATAGGTCCTGAACCAAAAGTTTGGACTTGCGTTCAGCTCACAAAAAACGAGTTTGAAAATGGAGCTCAGGGGCACAGCAATTCACAAACAGGCAGAGAAATCAAGGCCAACAATCGTCCAAAAATCTGTTGAGGGAAGGCAACGAGGCGGACTTGAAATCGAGGCAGAATAGCAGGAAACAGATTTCAAGAGGTACGTTGGAATCACCTGTAAAGCACAGGAAGAGGGGCACAACTTCGACAATGATGCACTTGGCCAAAAAGGGCGTATGTGTTTTCTCCTGAATATATTCAGGAGAACACGCATACGCCCTTTTGGCCAAGCAAGCAAGCGGGCAATGCAAATCTGCACTACAAAGAAGTATCAATTCCCACGGGTCAAAAGGGACATCCACAAAATGTGTAAAAACCAGAAAGGCAAGACAGGCCGTGGCGAAATGGGAGCCTTGTTATGCTGATGGGCGGGATGTATGTTGCCAACTGCCTCACTGGAGGAGTGCATTGTGTTCCCTAAAACAAGTAAACAACAGAGCTACAGAGCCAAGGGCACTTCCAGTCTAGGGAATATACCTAGGGAAAACTGAAAATCCGTAAGACAGAGCCACCCCCAAATTGAGGGCTGCACTGCTTACAAGAACCTCAACCTGGGTACACCTGAAATATCCCAGGAAATATAAAAATGGTTCAAAACATTGTGGAACTTACGTACGATGTTATATCCCTCAGCCATGAAATCAATGTCATAAGACCAGTAGCAGCAAAATGAGTGGATACAGGTACGATGATTCTAAGGGAAAGAAGTCACACAGAAAAAGAAACTTATCATAAGATATCACTTAGGAAGATCCTGTAAACATGGCTACACATGAACTGAGTTAGGAAAGAGAACAGAGTCTCACATTTAGAAAACACTCTTATGCCTGCTTAAGGGGGAAGGAGAGGTGGGGTGATGCATCAAACCAGAGTTTGATATAAGCACAGGTACTGTTCCAAAAACCAACTATGGAATAGACAAGACCTACACCTTCCTCAGTGAAAGGGACTCAAAACCCCATATTTCCCGCAGAGGAATAGATCTGACTAGTAAGAATCTTAAAACCTATGTATTGATATGTCTCCATAAGGGAATCAAGTGTGTCTAGACTGGCATAAACATGGCAGCGAGAATCAGCTCAAACCCACTCTAAAAAGGAATTTCAAAAACAGAACAAAGAAACAGGGAAATTCTTTACAATTCCTTCAGGGTCTCTGATGCAACCTGGAATGACCCTATCTACGATGACAGCTGGATGTGGCATGAGGCTGGACACTTGGGACTGAGAGGATTGGAGAGATTGGGTGAGCAAAGGCAGACCCTTTATAGCAATAATCGATGGCACACATTCCATGATTCCCAACTCTCCAGGTTGAAGGGAATATTACTACAGCTTTAACATGTACGGGAAACCTAGAGAATGGACACACTGTGAATACGAAAGGTTTCTAAAACTCAATGAAGAGTCCCTCTCCTGGTGCTCCGGTTTGACTTTCCAACAGCTTTACTATCAATCTCCCAACTTGGAGAGACAGCCCCTTTAAGCTCCTGGTTCACACAGGTTTCCAATTTGGCAGAGGAAGAAAGGGAAGAGGGAGAACCAATGAGAGAGTCGCTGTTAGGCATTTGGATGGGCACATGACACTCTAATTTCCCGGCAGGAAGAAGAATTAACCAAAGTCTCAGCCACCCACCGGGAACCAGTATAGGTCCTGAACCAAAAGTTTGGACTTGCGTTCAGCTCACAAAAAACGAGTTTGAAAATGGAGCTCAGGGGCACAGCAATTCACAAACAGGCAGAGTAATCAAGGCCAACAATCGTCCAAAAATCTGTTGAGGGAAGGCAACGAGGCGGACTTGAAATCGAGGCAGAATAGCAGGAAACAGATTTCAACAGGTACGTTGGAATCACCTGTAAAGCACAGGAAGAGGGGCACAACTTCGACAATGATGCACTTGGCCAAAAAGGGCGTATGCGTTTTCTCCTGAATATATTCAGGAGAACACGCATACGCCCTTTTGGCCAAGCAAGCAAGCGGGCAATGCAAATCTGCACTACAAAGAAGTATCAATTCCCACGGGTCAAAAGGGACATCCACAAAATGTGTAAAAACCAGAAAGGCAAGACAGGCCGTGGCGAAATGGGACCCTTGTTATGCTGATGGGCGGGATGTAAGTTGCCAACTGCCTCACTGGAGGAGTGCATTGTGTTCCCTAAAACAAGTAAACAACAGAGCTACAGAGCCAAGGGCACTTCCAGTCTAGGGAATATACCTAGGGAAAACTGAAAATCCGTAAGACAGAGCCACCCCCAAATTGAGGGCTGCACTGCTTACAAGAACCTCAACCTGGGTACACCTGAAATATCCCAGGAAATATAAAAATGGTTCCAAACATTGTGGAACTTACGTACGATGTTATATCCCTCAGCCATGAAATCAATGTCATAAGACCAGTAGCAGCAAAATGAGTGGATACAGGTACGATGATTCTAAGGGAAAGAAGTCACACAGAAAAAGAAACTTATCATAAGATATCACTTAGGAAGATCCTGTAAACATGGCTACACATGAACTGAGTTAGGAAAGAGAACAGAGTCTCACATTTAGAAAACACTCTTATGCCTGCTTAAGGGGGAAGGAGAGGTGGGGTGATGCATCAAACCAGAGTTTGATATAAGCACAGGTACTGTTCCAAAAACCAACTATGGAATAGACAAGACCTACACCTTCCTCAGTGAAAGGGACTCAAAACCCCATATTTCCCGCAGAGGAATAGATCTGACTAGTAAGAATCTTAAAACCTATGTATTGATATGTCTCCGTAAGGGAATCAAGTGTGTCTAGACTGGCATAAACATGGCAGCGAGAATCAGCTCAAACCCACTCTAAAAAGGAATTTCAAAAACAGAACAAAGAAACAGGGAAATTCTTTACAATTCCTTCAGGGTCTCTGATGCAACCTGGAATGACCCTATCTACGATGACAGCTGGATGTGGCATGAGGCTGGACACTTGGGACTGAGAGGATTGGTGAGATTGGGTGAGCAAATGCAGACCCTTTAAAGCAATAATGCATGGCAACCATTCCATGGGTCCCACCTCTCCAGGTTGAAGGGAATATTACTACAGCTATAACATGTACGGGAAACCTAGAGAATGGACACACTGTGAATACGAAAGGTTTCTAAAACTCAACGAAGAGTCCCTCTCCTGGTGCTCCGGTTTGACTTTCCAACAGCTTTACTATCAATCTCCCAACTTGGAGAGACAGCCCCTTTAAGCTCCTGGTTCACACAGGTTGCCCATTTGGCAGAGGAGGAAAGGGAAGAGGGAGAACCAATGAGAGAGTAGCTGTTAGGCATTTGGATGGGCACATGTCACTCTAATTTCCCGGCAGGAAGAAGAATTCACCAAAGTCTCAGCCACCCACCGGGAACCAGTATAGGTCCTGAACCAAATGTTTGGACTTGCGTTCAGCTCACAAAAAACGAGTTGAAAAATGGAGCTCAGGGGCACAGCAATTCACAAACTGGCAGAGTAATCAAGGCCAACTATCGTCCAAAAATCTGTTGAGGGAAGGCAACGAGGCGGACTTGAATGCGAGGCAGAATAGCAGGAAACAGATTTCAAGAGGTACGTTAGAATCGCCTGTAAAGCACAGGAAGAGGGGCACAACTTCAACAATGATGCACTTGGCCAAAAAGGGCGTATGCGTTTTCTCCTGAATATATTCAGGAGAAAACGCATACGCCCTTTTTGGCCAAGCAAGCAAGCGGGCAATGCAAATCTGCACTACAAAGAAGTATCACTTCCCACCGGTCAAAAGGGACATCCACAAAATGTGTAAAAACCAGAAAGGCAAGACAGGCCCTGGAGAACAGGGAGCCTTGTTATGCTGATGGGCGGGATGTAAGTTGCCAACTGCCTCACTGGAGGAGTGCATTGTGTTCCCTAAAACAAGTAAACAACAGAGCTACAGAGCCAAGGGCACTTCCAGTCTAGGGAATATACCTTGGGAAAACTGAAAATCCATAAGACAGAGCCACCCCCAAATTGAGGGCTGCACTGCTTACAAGAACCTCAACCTGGGTACACCTGAAATATCCCAGGAAATATAAAAATGGTTCCAAACATTGTGGAACTTACGTACGATGGAATATCCCTCAGCCACGAAATCAATGTCATAAGACCAGTAGCAGCAAAATGAGTGGATTCAGGTACGATGATTCTAAGGGAAAGAAGTCACACAGGAAAAGAAACTTATCATAAGATATCACTTAGGAAGATCCTGTAAACATGGCTACACATGAACTGAGTTAGGAAAGAGAACAGAGTCTCACATTTAGAAAACACTCTTATGCCTGCTTAAGGGGGAAGGAGAGGTGGGGTGATGCATCAAACCAGAGTTTGATATAAGCACAGGTACTGTTCCAAAAACCAACTATGGAATAGACAAGACCTACACCTTCCTCAGTGAAAGGGACTCAAAACCCCATATTTCCCGCAGAGGAATAGATCTGACTAGTAAGAATCTTAAAACCTATGTATTGATATGTCTCCGTAAGGGAATCAAGTGTGTCTAGACTGGCATAAACATGGCAGCGAGAATCAGCTCAAACCCACTCTAAAAAGGAATTTCAAAAACAGAACAAAGAAACAGGGAAATTCTTTACAATTCCTTCAGGGTCTCTGATGCAACCTGGAATGACCCTATCTACGATGACAGCTGGATGTGGCATGAGGCTGGACACTTGGGACTGAGAGGATTGGTGAGATTGGGTGAGCAAATGCAGACCCTTTAAAGCAATAATGCATGGCAACCATTCCATGGGTCCCAACTCTCCAGGTTGAAGGGAATATTACTACAGCTATAACATGTACGGAAAACCTAGAGAATGGACACACTGTGAATATGAAAGGTTTCTAAAACTCAATGAAGAGTCCCTCTCCTGGTGCTCCGGTTTGACTTTCCAACAGCTTTACTATCAATCTCCCAACTTGGAGAGACAGCCCCTTTAAGCTCCTGGTTCACACAGGTTGCCCATTTGGCAGAGGAGGAAAGGGAAGAGGGAGAACCAATGAGAGAGTAGCTGTTAGGCATTTGGATGGGCACATGTCACTCTAATTTCCCGGCAGGAAGAAGAATTAACCAAAGTCTCAGCCACCCACCGGGAACCAGTATAGGTCCTGAACCAAATGTTTGGACTTGCGTTCAGCTCACAAAAAACGAGTTGAAAAATGGAGCTCAGGGGCACAGCAATTCACAAACTGGCAGAGTAATCAAGGCCAACTATCGTCCAAAAATCTGTTGAGGGAAGGCAACGAGGCGGACTTGAATGCGAGGCAGAATAGCAGGAAACAGATTTCAAGAGGTACGTTAGAATCGCCTGTAAAGCACAGGAAGAGGGGCACAACTTCGACAATGATGCACTTGGCCAAAAAGGGCGTATGTGTTTTCTCCTGAATATATTCAGGAGAACACGCATACGCCCTTTTTGGCCAAGCAAGCAAGCGGGCAATGCAAATCTGCACTACAAAGAAGTATCACTTCCCACGGGTCAAAAGGGACATCCACAAAATGTGTATAAACCAGAAAGGCAAGACAGGCCGTGGCGAAATGGGAGCCTTGTTATGCTGATGGGCAGGATGTAAGTTGCCAAATGCCTCACTGGAGGAGTGCATTGTGCTCCCTAAAACAAGTAAACAACAGAGCTACAGAGCCAAGGGCACTTCCAGTCTAGGGAATATACCTTGGGAAAACTGAAAATCAATAAGACAGAGCCACCCCCAAATTGAGGGCTGCACTGCTTACAAGAACCTCAACCTGGGTACACAGGAAATATCCCAGGAAATATAAAAATGGTTCAAAAAATTGTGGAAATTACATACGATGGAATATCCCTCAGCCATGAAATCAATGTCATAAGACCAGGAGCAGCAAAATGAGTGGATTCAGGTACGATGATTCTAAGTGAAAGAAGTCACACAGGAAAAGAAACTTATCATAAGATATCACTTAGGAAGATCCTGTAAACATGGCTACACATGAACTGAGTTAGGAAAGAGAACAGAGTCTCACATTTAGAAAACACTCTTATGCCTGCTTAAGGGGGAAGGAGAGGTGGGGTGATGCATCAAACCAGAGTTTGATATAAGCACAGGTACTGTTCCAAAAACCAACTATGGAATAGACAAGACCTACACCTTCCTCAGTGAAAGGGACTCAAAACCCCATATTTCCCACAGAGGAATAGATCTGACTAGTAAGAATCTTAAAACCTATGTATTGATATGTCTCCGTAAGGGAATCAAGTGTGTCTAGACTGGCATAAACATGGCAGCGAGAATCAGCTCAAACCCACTCTAAAAAGGAATTTCAAAAACAGAACAAAGAAACAGGGAAATTCTTTACAATTCCTTCAGGGTCTCTGATGCAACCTGGAATGACCCTATCTACGATGACAGCTGGATGTGGCATGAGGCTGGACACTTGGGACTGAGAGGATTGGTGAGATTGGGTGAGCAAATGCAGACCCTTTAAAGCAATAATGCATGGCAACCATTCCATGGGTCCCACCTCTCCAGGTTGAAGGGAATATTACTACAGCTATAACATGTACGGGAAACCTAGAGAATGGACACACTGTGAATACGAAAGGTTTCTAAAACTCAACGAAGAGTCCCTCTCCTGGTGCTCCGGTTTGACTTTCCAACAGCTTTACTATCAATCTCCCAACTTGGAGAGACAGCCCCTTTAAGCTCCTGGTTCACACAGGTTGCCCATTTGGCAGAGGAGGAAAGGGAAGAGGGAGAACCAATGAGAGAGTAGCTGTTAGGCATTTGGATGGGCACATGTCACTCTAATTTCCCGGCAGGAAGAAGAATTCACCAAAGTCTCAGCCACCCACCGGGAACCAGTATAGGTCCTGAACCAAATGTTTGGACTTGCGTTCAGCTCACAAAAAACGAGTTGAAAAATGGAGCTCAGGGGCACAGCAATTCACAAACTGGCAGAGTAATCAAGGCCAACTATCGTCCAAAAATCTGTTGAGGGAAGGCAACGAGGCGGACTTGAATGCGAGGCAGAATAGCAGGAAACAGATTTCAAGAGGTACGTTAGAATCGCCTGTAAAGCACAGGAAGAGGGGCACAACTTCGACAATGATGCACTTGGCCAAAAAAGGGCGTATGCGTTTTCTCCTGAATATATTCAGGAGAACACGCATACGCCCTTTTTGGCCAAGCAAGCAAGCGGGCAATGCAAATCTGCACTACAAAGAAGTATCAATTCCCACGGGTCAAAAGGGACATCCACAAAATGTGTAAAAACCAGAAAGGCAAGACAGGCCGTGGCGAAATTGGGACCCTTGTTATGCTGATGGGCGGGATGTAAGTTGCCAACTGCCTCACTGGAGGAGTGCATTGTGTTCCCTAAAACAAGTAAACAACAGAGCTACAGAGCCAAGGGCACTTCCAGTCTAGGGAATATACCTAGGGAAAACTGAAAATCCGTAAGACAGAGCCACCCCCAAATTGAGGGCTGCACTGCTTACAAGAACCTCAACCTGGGTACACCTGAAATATCCCAGGAAATATAAAAATGGTTCAAAACATTGTGGAACTTACGTACAATGTTATATCCCTCAGCCATGAAATCAATGTCATAAGACCAGTAGCAGCAAAATGAGTGGATACAGGTACGATGATTCTAAGGGAAAGAAGTCACACAGAAAAAGAAACTTATCATAAGATATCACTTAGGAAGATCCTGTAAACATGGCTACACATGAACTGAGTTAGGAAAGAGAACAGAGTCTCACATTTAGAAAACACTCTTATGCCTGCTTAAGGGGGAAGGAGAGGTGGGGTGATGCATCAAACCAGAGTTTGATATAAGCACAGGTACTGTTCCAAAAACCAACTATGGAATAGACAAGACCTACACCTTCCTCAGTGAAAGGGACTCAAAACCCCATATTTCCCGCAGAGGAATAGATCTGACTAGTAAGAATCTTAAAACCTATGTATTGATATGTCTCCATAAGGGAATCAAGTGTGTCTAGACTGGCATAAACATGGCAGCGAGAATCAGCTCAAACCCACTCTAAAAAGGAATTTCAAAAACAGAACAAAGAAACAGGGAAATTCTTTACAATTCCTTCAGGGTCTCTGATGCAACCTGGAATGACCCTATCTACGATGACAGCTGGATGTGGCATGAGGCTGGACACTTGGGACTGAGAGGATTGGAGAGATTGGGTGAGCAAAGGCAGACCCTTTATAGCAATAATGGATGGCACACATTCCATGATTCCCAACTCTCCAGGTTGAAGGGAATATTACTACAGCTTTAACATGTACGGGAAACCTAGAGAATGGACACACTGTGAATACGAAAGGTTTCTAAAACTCAATGAAGAGTCCCTCTCCTGGTGCTCCGGTTTGACTTTCCAACTGCTTTACTATCAATCTCCCAACTTGGAGAGACAGCCCCTTTAAGCTCCTGGTTCACACAGGTTTCCAATTTGGCAGAGGATGAAAGGGAAGAGGGAGAACCAATGAGAGAGTCGCTGTTAGGCATTTGGATGGGCACATGACACTCTAATTTCCCGGCAGGAAGAAGAATTAACCAAAGTCTCAGCCACCCACCGGGAACCAGTATAGGTCCTGAACCAAAAGTTTGGACTTGCGTTCAGCTCACAAAAAACGAGTTTGAAAATGGAGCTCAGGGGCACAGCAATTCACAAACAGGCAGAGTAATCAAGGCCAACAATCGTCCAAAAATCTGTTGAGGGAAGGCAACGAGGCGGACTTGAAATCGAGGCAGAATAGCAGGAAACAGATTTCAAGAGGTACGTTGGAATCACCTGTAAAGCACAGGAAGAGGGGCACAACTTCGACAATGATGCACTTGGCCAAAAAGGGCGTATGCGTTTTCTCCTGAATATATTCAGGAGAACACGCATACGCCCTTTTGGCCAAGCAATCAAGCGGGCAATGCAAATCTGCACTACAAAGAAGTATCAATTCCCACGGGTCAAAAGGGACATCCACAAAATGTGTAAAAACCAGAAAGGCAAGACAGGCCGTGGCGAAATGGGAGCCTTGTTATGCTGATGGGCGGGATGTAAGTTGCCAACTGCCTCACTGGAGGAGTGCATTGTGTTCCCTAAAACAAGTAAACAACAGAGCTACAGAGCCAAGGGCACTTCCAGTCTAGGGAATATACCTAGGGAAAACTGAAAATCCGTAAGACAGAGCCACCCCCAAATTGAGGGCTGCACTGCTTACAAGAACCTCAACCTGGGTACACCTGAAATATCCCAGGAAATATAAAAATGGTTCAAAACATTGTGGAACTTACGTACGATGTTATATCCCTCAGCCATGAAATCAATGTCATAAGACCAGTAGCAGCAAAATGAGTGGATACAGGTACGATGATTCTAAGGGAAAGAAGTCACACAGAAAAAGAAACTTATCATAAGATATCACTTAGGAAGATCCTGTAAACATGGCTACACATGAACTGAGTTAGGAAAGAGAACAGAGTCTCACATTTAGAAAACACTCTTATGCCTGCTTAAGGGGGAAGGAGAGGTGGGGTGATGCATCAAACCAGAGTTTGATATAAGCACAGGTACTGTTCCAAAAACCAACTATGGAATAGACAAGACCTACACCTTCCTCAGTGAAAGGGACTCAAAACCCCATATTTCCCGCAGAGGAATAGATCTGACTAGTAAGAATCTTAAAACCTATGTATTGATATGTCTCCGTAAGGGAATCAAGTGTGTCTAGACTGGCATAAACATGGCAGCGAGAATCAGCTCAAACCCACTCTAAAAAGGAATTTCAAAAACAGAACAAAGAAACAGGGAAATTCTTTACAATTCCTTCAGGGTCTCTGATGCAACCTGGAATGACCCTATCTACGATGACAGCTGGATGTGGCATGAGGCTGGACACTTGGGACTGAGAGGATTGGTGAGATTGGGTGAGCAAATGCAGACCCTTTAAAGCAATAATGCATGGCAACCATTCCATGGGTCCCACCTCTCCAGGTTGAAGGGAATATTACTACAGCTATAACATGTACGGGAAACCTAGAGAATGGACACACTGTGAATACGAAAGGTTTCTAAAACTCAACGAAGAGTCCCTCTCCTGGTGCTCCGGTTTGACTTTCCAACAGCTTTACTATCAATCTCCCAACTTGGAGAGACAGCCCCTTTAAGCTCCTGGTTCACACAGGTTGCCCATTTGGCAGAGGAGGAAAGGGAAGAGGGAGAACCAATGAGAGAGTAGCTGTTAGGCATTTGGATGGGCACATGTCACTCTAATTTCCCGGCAGGAAGAAGAATTCACCAAAGTCTCAGCCACCCACCGGGAACCAGTATAGGTCCTGAACCAAATGTTTGGACTTGCGTTCAGCTCACAAAAAACGAGTTGAAAAATGGAGCTCAGGGGCACAGCAATTCACAAACTGGCAGAGTAATCAAGGCCAACTATCGTCCAAAAATCTGTTGAGGGAAGGCAACGAGGCGGACTTGAATGCGAGGCAGAATAGCAGGAAACAGATTTCAAGAGGTACGTTAGAATCGCCTGTAAAGCACAGGAAGAGGGGCACAACTTCAACAATGATGCACTTGGCCAAAAAGGGCGTATGCGTTTTCTCCTGAATATATTCAGGAGAAAACGCATACGCCCTTTTTGGCCAAGCAAGCAAGCGGGCAATGCAAATCTGCACTACAAAGAAGTATCACTTCCCACCGGTCAAAAGGGACATCCACAAAATGTGTAAAAACCAGAAAGGCAAGACAGGCCCTGGAGAACAGGGAGCCTTGTTATGCTGATGGGCGGGATGTAAGTTGCCAACTGCCTCACTGGAGGAGTGCATTGTGTTCCCTAAAACAAGTAAACAACAGAGCTACAGAGCCAAGGGCACTTCCAGTCTAGGGAATATACCTTGGGAAAACTGAAAATCCATAAGACAGAGCCACCCCCAAATTGAGGGCTGCACTGCTTACAAGAACCTCAACCTGGGTACACCTGAAATATCCCAGGAAATATAAAAATGGTTCCAAACATTGTGGAACTTACGTACGATGGAATATCCCTCAGCCATGAAATCAATGTCATAAGACCAGTAGCAGCAAAATGAGTGGATTCAGGTACGATGATTCTAAGTGAAAGAAGTCACACAGAAAAAGAAACTTATCATAAGATATCACTTAGGAAGATCCTGTAAACATGGCTACACATGAACTGAGTTAGGAAAGAGAACAGAGTCTCACATTTAGAAAACACTCTTATGCCTGCTTAAGGGGGAAGGAGAGGTGGGGTGATGCATCAAACCAGAGTTTGATATAAGCACAGGTACTGTTCCAAAAACCAACTATGGAATAGACAAGACCTACACCTTCCTCAGTGAAAGGGACTCAAAACCCCATATTTCCCGCAGAGGAATAGATCTGACTAGTAAGAATCTTAAAACCTATGTATTGATATGTCTCCGTAAGGGAATCAAGTGTGTCTAGACTGGCATAAACATGGCAGCGAGAATCAGCTCAAACCCACTCTAAAAAGGAATTTCAAAAACAGAACAAAGAAACAGGGAAATTCTTTACAATTCCTTCAGGGTCTCTGATGCAACCTGGAATGACCCTATCTACGATGACAGCTGGATGTGGCATGAGGCTGGACACTTGGGACTGAGAGGATTGGTGAGATTGGGTGAGCAAATGCAGACCCTTTAAAGCAATAATGCATGGCAACCATTCCATGGGTCCCAACTCTCCAGGTTGAAGGGAATATTACTACAGCTATAACATGTACGGAAAACCTAGAGAATGGACACACTGTGAATATGAAAGGTTTCTAAAACTCAATGAAGAGTCCCTCTCCTGGTGCTCCGGTTTGACTTTCCAACAGCTTTACTATCAATCTCCCAACTTGGAGAGACAGCCCCTTTAAGCTCCTGGTTCACACAGGTTGCCCATTTGGCAGAGGAGGAAAGGGAAGAGGGAGAACCAATGAGAGAGTAGCTGTTAGGCATTTGGATGGGCACATGTCACTCTAATTTCCCGGCAGGAAGAAGAATTAACCAAAGTCTCAGCCACCCACCGGGAACCAGTATAGGTCCTGAACCAAATGTTTGGACTTGCGTTCAGCTCACAAAAAACGAGTTGAAAAATGGAGCTCAGGGGCACAGCAATTCACAAACTGGCAGAGTAATCAAGGCCAACTATCGTCCAAAAATCTGTTGAGGGAAGGCAACGAGGCGGACTTGAATGCGAGGCAGAATAGCAGGAAACAGATTTCAAGAGGTACGTTAGAATCGCCTGTAAAGCACAGGAAGAGGGGCACAACTTCGACAATGATGCACTTGGCCAAAAAGGGCGTATGTGTTTTCTCCTGAATATATTCAGGAGAACACGCATACGCCCTTTTTGGCCAAGCAAGCAAGCGGGCAATGCAAATCTGCACTACAAAGAAGTATCACTTCCCACGGGTCAAAAGGGACATCCACAAAATGTGTATAAACCAGAAAGGCAAGACAGGCCGTGGCGAAATGGGAGCCTTGTTATGCTGATGGGCAGGATGTAAGTTGCCAAATGCCTCACTGGAGGAGTGCATTGTGCTCCCTAAAACAAGTAAACAACAGAGCTACAGAGCCAAGGGCACTTCCAGTCTAGGGAATATACCTTGGGAAAACTGAAAATCAATAAGACAGAGCCACCCCCAAATTGAGGGCTGCACTGCTTACAAGAACCTCAACCTGGGTACACCGGAAATATCCCAGGAAATATAAAAATGGTTCAAAAAATTGTGGAAATTACATACGATGGAATATCCCTCAGCCATGAAATCAATGTCATAAGACCAGGAGCAGCAAAATGAGTGGATTCAGGTACGATGATTCTAAGTGAAAGAAGTCACACAGAAAAAGAAACTTATCATAAGATATCACTTAGGAAGATCCTGTAAACATGGCTACACATGAACTGAGTTAGGAAAGAGAACAGAGTCTCACATTTAGAAAACACTCTTATGCCTGCTTAAGGGGGAAGGAGAGGTGGGGTGATGCATCAAACCAGAGTTTGATATAAGCACAGGTACTGTTCCAAAAACCAACTATGGAATAGACAAGACCTACACCTTCCTCAGTGAAAGGGACTCAAAACCCCATATTTCCCACAGAGGAATAGATCTGACTAGTAAGAATCTTAAAACCTATGTATTGATATGTCTCCGTAAGGGAATCAAGTGTGTCTAGACTGGCATAAACATGGCAGCGAGAATCAGCTCAAACCCACTCTAAAAAGGAATTTCAAAAACAGAACAAAGAAACAGGGAAATTCTTTACAATTCCTTCAGGGTCTCTGATGCAACCTGGAATGACCCTATCTACGATGACAGCTGGATGTGGCATGAGGCTGGACACTTGGGACTGAGAGGATTGGTGAGATTGGGTGAGCAAATGCAGACCCTTTAAAGCAATAATGCATGGCAACCATTCCATGGGTCCCACCTCTCCAGGTTGAAGGGAATATTACTACAGCTATAACATGTACGGGAAACCTAGAGAATGGACACACTGTGAATACGAAAGGTTTCTAAAACTCAACGAAGAGTCCCTCTCCTGGTGCTCCGGTTTGACTTTCCAACAGCTTTACTATCAATCTCCCAACTTGGAGAGACAGCCCCTTTAAGCTCCTGGTTCACACAGGTTGCCCATTTGGCAGAGGAGGAAAGGGAAGAGGGAGAACCAATGAGAGAGTAGCTGTTAGGCATTTGGATGGGCACATGTCACTCTAATTTCCCGGCAGGAAGAAGAATTCACCAAAGTCTCAGCCACCCACCGGGAACCAGTATAGGTCCTGAACCAAATGTTTGGACTTGCGTTCAGCTCACAAAAAACGAGTTGAAAAATGGAGCTCAGGGGCACAGCAATTCACAAACTGGCAGAGTAATCAAGGCCAACTATCGTCCAAAAATCTGTTGAGGGAAGGCAACGAGGCGGACTTGAATGCGAGGCAGAATAGCAGGAAACAGATTTCAAGAGGTACGTTAGAATCGCCTGTAAAGCACAGGAAGAGGGGCACAACTTCGACAATGATGCACTTGGCCAAAAAGGGCGTATGCGTTTTCTCCTGAATATATTTAGGAGAACACGCATACGCCCTTTTTGGCCAAGCAAGCAAGCGGGCAATGCAAATCTGCACTACAAAGAAGTATCACTTCCCACGGGTCAAAAGGGACATCCACAAAATGTGTATAAACCAGAAAGGCAAGACAGGCCGTGGCGAAATGGGAGCCTTGTTATGCTGATGGGCAGGATGTAAGTTGCCAAATGCCTCACTGGAGGAGTGCATTGTGCTCCCTAAAACAAGTAAACAACAGAGCTACAGAGCCAAGGGCACTTCCAGTCTAGGGAATATACCTTGGGAAAACTGAAAATCAATAAGACAGAGCCACCCCCAAATTGAGGGCTGCACTGCTTACAAGAACCTCAACCTGGGTACACCGGAAATATCCCAGGAAATATAAAAATGGTTCAAAAAATTGTGGAAATTACATACGATGGAATATCCCTCAGCCATGAAATCAATGTCATAAGACCAGGAGCAGCAAAATGAGTGGATTCAGGTACGATGATTCTAAGTGAAAGAAGTCACACAGAAAAAGAAACTTATCATAAGATATCACTTAGGAAGATCCTGTAAACATGGCTACACATGAACTGAGTTAGGAAAGAGAACAGAGTCTCACATTTAGAAAACACTCTTATGCCTGCTTAAGGGGGAAGGAGAGGTGGGGTGATGCATCAAACCAGAGTTTGATATAAGCACAGGTACTGTTCCAAAAACCAACTATGGAATAGACAAGACCTACACCTTCCTCAGTGAAAGGGACTCAAAACCCCATATTTCCCACAGAGGAATAGATCTGACTAGTAAGAATCTTAAAACCTATGTATTGATATGTCTCCGTAAGGGAATCAAGTGTGTCTAGACTGGCATAAACATGGCAGCGAGAATCAGCTCAAACCCACTCTAAAAAGGAATTTCAAAAACAGAACAAAGAAACAGGGAAATTCTTTACAATTCCTTCAGGGTCTCTGATGCAACCTGGAATGACCCTATCTACGATGACAGCTGGATGTGGCATGAGGCTGGACACTTGGGACTGAGAGGATTGGTGAGATTGGGTGAGCAAATGCAGACCCTTTAAAGCAATAATGCATGGCAACCATTCCATGGGTCCCACCTCTCCAGGTTGAAGGGAATATTACTACAGCTATAACATGTACGGGAAACCTAGAGAATGGACACACTGTGAATACGAAAGGTTTCTAAAACTCAACGAAGAGTCCCTCTCCTGGTGCTCCGGTTTGACTTTCCAAAAGCTTTACTATCAATCTCCCAACTTGGAGAGACAGCCCCTTTAAGCTCCTGGTTCACACAGGTTGCCCATTTGGCAGAGGAGGAAAGGGAAGAGGGAGAACCAATGAGAGAGTAGCTGTTAGGCATTTGGATGGGCACATGTCACTCTAATTTCCCGGCAGGAAGAAGAATTCACCAAAATCTCAGCCACCCACCGGGAACCAGTATAGATCCTGAACCAAATGTTTGGACTTGCGTTCAGCTCACAAAAAACGAGTTGAAAAATGGAGCTCAGGGGCACAGCAATTCACAAACTGGCAGAGTAATCAAGGCCAACTATCGTCCAAAAATCTGTTGAGGGAAGGCAACGAGGCGGACTTGAATGCGAGGCAGAATAGCAGGAAACAGATTTCAAGAGGTACGTTAGAATCGCCTGTAAAGCACAGGAAGAGGGGCACAACTTCGACAATGATGCACTTGGCCAAAAAGGGCGTATGCGTTTTCTCCTGAATATATTCAGGAGAAAACGCATACGCCCTTTTTGGCCAAGCAAGCAAGCGGGCAATGCAAATCTGCACTACAAAGAAGTATCACTTCCCAACGGTCAAAAGGGACATCCACAAAATGTGTAAAAACCAGAAAGGCAAGACAGGCCCTGGAGAACAGGGAGCCTTGTTATGCTGATGGGCGGGATGTAAGTTGCCAACTGCCTCACTGGAGGAGTGCATTGTGTTCCCTAAAACAAGTAAACAACAGAGCTACAGAGCCAAGGGCACTTCCAGTCTAGGGAATATACCTTGGGAAAACTGAAAATCCATAAGACAGAGCCACCCCCAAATTGAGGGCTGCACTGCTTACAAGAACCTCAACCTGGGTACACCTGAAATATCCCAGGAAATATAAAAATGGTTCCAAACATTGTGGAACTTACGTACGATGGAATATCCCTCAGCCATGAAATCAATGTCATAAGACCAGTAGCAGCAAAATGAGTGGATTCAGGTACGATGATTCTAAGTGAAAGAAGTCACACAGAAAAAGAAACTTATCATAAGATATCACTTAGGAAGATCCTGTAAACATGGCTACACATGAACTGAGTTAGGAAAGAGAACAGAGTCTCACATTTAGAAAACACTCTTATGCCTGCTTAAGGGGGAAGGAGAGGTGGGGTGATGCATCAAACCAGAGTTTGATATAAGCACAGGTACTGTTCCAAAAACCAACTATGGAATAGACAAGACCTACACCTTCCTCAGTGAAAGGGACTCAAAACCCCATATTTCCCGCAGAGGAATAGATCTGACTAGTAAGAATCTTAAAACCTATGTATTGATATGTCTCCGTAAGGGAATCAAGTGTGTCTAGACTGGCATAAACATGGCAGCGAGAATCAGCTCAAACCCACTCTAAAAAGGAATTTCAAAAACAGAACAAAGAAACAGGGAAATTCTTTACAATTCCTTCAGGGTCTCTGATGCAACCTGGAATGACCCTATCTACGATGACAGCTGGATGTGGCATGAGGCTGGACACTTGGGACTGAGAGGATTGGTGAGATTGGGTGAGCAAATGCAGACCCTTTAAAGCAATAATGCATGGCAACCATTCCATGGGTCCCAACTCTCCAGGTTGAAGGGAATATTACTACAGCTATAACATGTACGGGAAACCTAGAGAATGGACACACTGTGAATATGAAAGGTTTCTAAAACTCAACGAAGAGTCCCTCTCCTGGTGCTCCGGTTTGACTTTCCAACAGCTTAACTATCAATCTCCCAACTTGGAGAGACAGCCCCTTTAAGCTCCTGGTTCACACAGGTTGCCCATTTGGCAGAGGAGGAAAGGGAAGAGGGAGAACCAATGAGAGAGTAGCTGTTAGGCATTTGGATGGGCACATGTCACTCTAATTTCCCGGCAGGAAGAAGAATTCACCAAAGTCTCAGCCACCCACCGGGAACCAGTATAGGTCCTGAACCAAATGTTTGGACTTGCGTTCAGCTCACAAAAAACGAGTTGAAAAATGGAGCTCAGGGGCACAGCAATTCACAAACTGGCAGAGTAATCAAGGCCAACTATCGTCCAAAAATCTGTTGAGGGAAGGCAACGAGGCGGACTTGAATGCGAGGCAGAATAGCAGGAAACAGATTTCAAGAGGTACGTTAGAATCGCCTGTAAAGCACAGGAAGAGGGGCACAACTTCGACAATGATGCACTTGGCCAAAAAGGGCGTATGCGTTTTCTCCTGAATATATTCAGGAGAAAACGCATACGCCCTTTTTGGCCAAGCAAGCAAGCGGGCAATGCAAATCTGCACTACAAAGAAGTATCACTTCCCAACGGTCAAAAGGGACATCCACAAAATGTGTAAAAACCAGAAAGGCAAGACAGGCCCTGGAGAACAGGGAGCCTTGTTATGCTGATGGGCGGGATGTAAGTTGCCAACTGCCTCACTGGAGGAGTGCATTGTGTTCCCTAAAACAAGTAAACAACAGAGCTACAGAGCCAAGGGCACTTCCAGTCTAGGGAATATACCTTGGGAAAACTGAAAATCCATAAGACAGAGCCACCCCCAAATTGAGGGCTGCACTGCTTACAAGAACCTCAACCTGGGTACACCTGAAATATCCCAGGAAATATAAAAATGGTTCCAAACATTGTGGAACTTACGTACGATGGAATATCCCTCAGCCATGAAATCAATGTCATAAGACCAGTAGCAGCAAAATGAGTGGATTCAGGTACGATGATTCTAAGTGAAAGAAGTCACACAGAAAAAGAAACTTATCATAAGATATCACTTAGGAAGATCCTGTAAACATGGCTACACATGAACTGAGTTAGGAAAGAGAACAGAGTCTCACATTTAGAAAACACTCTTATGCCTGCTTAAGGGGGAAGGAGAGGTGGGGTGATGCATCAAACCAGAGTTTGATATAAGCACAGGTACTGTTCCAAAAACCAACTATGGAATAGACAAGACCTACACCTTCCTCAGTGAAAGGGACTCAAAACCCCATATTTCCCGCAGAGGAATAGATCTGACTAGTAAGAATCTTAAAACCTATGTATTGATATGTCTCCGTAAGGGAATCAAGTGTGTCTAGACTGGCATAAACATGGCAGCGAGAATCAGCTCAAACCCACTCTAAAAAGGAATTTCAAAAACAGAACAAAGAAACAGGGAAATTCTTTACAATTCCTTCAGGGTCTCTGATGCAACCTGGAATGACCCTATCTACGATGACAGCTGGATGTGGCATGAGGCTGGACACTTGGGACTGAGAGGATTGGTGAGATTGGGTGAGCAAATGCAGACCCTTTAAAGCAATAATGCATGGCAACCATTCCATGGGTCCCAACTCTCCAGGTTGAAGGGAATATTACTACAGCTATAACATGTACGGGAAACCTAGAGAATGGACACACTGTGAATATGAAAGGTTTCTAAAACTCAACGAAGAGTCCCTCTCCTGGTGCTCCGGTTTGACTTTCCAACAGCTTAACTATCAATCTCCCAACTTGGAGAGACAGCCCCTTTAAGCTCCTGGTTCACACAGGTTGCCCATTTGGCAGAGGAGGAAAGGGAAGAGGGAGAACCAATGAGAGAGTAGCTGTTAGGCATTTGGATGGGCACATGTCACTCTAATTTCCCGGCAGGAAGAAGAATTCACCAAAGTCTCAGCCACCCACCGGGAACCAGTATAGGTCCTGAACCAAATGTTTGGACTTGCGTTCAGCTCACAAAAAACGAGTTGAAAAATGGAGCTCAGGGGCACAGCAATTCACAAACTGGCAGAGTAATCAAGGCCAACTATCGTCCAAAAATCTGTTGAGGGAAGGCAACGAGGCGGACTTGAATGCGAGGCAGAATAGCAGGAAACAGATTTCAAGAGGTACGTTAGAATCGCCTGTAAAGCACAGGAAGAGGGGCACAACTTCGACAATGATGCACTTGGCCCAAAAGGGCGTATGCGTTTTCTCCTGAATATATTCAGGAGAAAACGCATACGCCCTTTTTGGCCAAGCAAGCAAGCGGGCAATGCAAATCTGCACTACAAAGAAGTATCACTTCCCAACGGTCAAAAGGGACATCCACAAAATGTGTAAAAACCAGAAAGGCAAGACAGGCCCTGGAGAACAGGGAGCCTTGTTATGCTGATGGGCGGGATGTAAGTTGCCAACTGCCTCACTGGAGGAGGGCATTGTGCTCCCTAAAACAAGTAAACAACAGAGCTACAGAGCCAAGGGCACTTCCAGTCTAGGGAATATACCTTGGGAAAACTGAAAATCCATAAGACAGAGCCACCCCCAAATTGAGGGCTGCACTGCTTACAAGAACCTCAACCTGGGTACACCTGAAATATCCCAGGAAATATAAAAATGGTTCCAAACATTGTGGAACTTACGTACGATGGAATATCCCTCAGCCACGAAATCAATGTCATAAGACCAGTAGCAGCAAAATGAGTGGATTCAGGTACGATGATTCTAAGGGAAAGAAGTCACACAGGAAAAGAAACTTATCATAAGATATCACTTAGGAAGATCCTGTAAACATGGCTACACATGAACTGAGTTAGGAAAGAGAACAGAGTCTCACATTTAGAAAACACTCTTATGCCTGCTTAAGGGGGAAGGAGAGGTGGGGTGATGCATCAAACCAGAGTTTGCTATAAGCACAGGTACTGTTCCAAAAACCAACTATGGAATAGACAAGACCTACACCTTCCTCAGTGAAAGGGACTCAAAACCCCATATTTCCCGCAGAGGAATAGATCTGACTAGTAAGAATCTTAAAACCTATGTATTGATATGTCTCCGTAAGGGAATCAAGTGTGTCTAGACTGGCATAAACATGGCAGCGAGAATCAGCTCAAACCCACTCTAAAAAGGAATTTCAAAAACAGAACAAAGAAACAGGGAAATTCTTTACAATTCCTTCAGGGTCTCTGATGCAACCTGGAATGACCCTATCTACGATGACAGCTGGATGTGGCATGAGGCTGGACACTTGGGACTGAGAGGATTGGTGAGATTGGGTGAGCAAATGCAGACCCTTTAAAGCAATAATGCATGGCAACCATTCCATGGGTCCCACCTCTCCAGGTTGAAGGGAATATTACTACAGCTATAACATGTACGGGAAACCTAGAGAATGGACACACTGTGAATACGAAAGGTTTCTAAAACTCAACGAAGAGTCCCTCTCCTGGTGCTCCGGTTTGACTTTCCAACAGCTTTACTATCAATCTCCCAACTTGGAGAGACAGCCCCTTTAAGCTCCTGGTTCACACAGGTTGCCCATTTGGCAGAGGAGGAAAGGGAAGAGGGAGAACCAATGAGAGAGTAGCTGTTAGGCATTTGGATGGGCACATGTCACTCTAATTTCCCGGCAGGAAGAAGAATTCACCAAAGTCTCAGCCACCCACCGGGAACCAGTATAGGTCCTGAACCAAATGTTTGGACTTGCGTTCAGCTCACAAAAAACGAGTTGAAAAATGGAGCTCAGGGGCACAGCAATTCACAAACTGGCAGAGTAATCAAGGCCAACTACCGTCCAAAAATCTGTTGAGGGAAGGCAACGAGGCGGACTTGAATGCGAGGCAGAATAGCAGGAAACAGATTTCAAGAGGTACGTTAGAATCGCCTGTAAAGCACAGGAAGAGGGGCACAACTTCGACAATGATGCACTTGGCCCAAAAGGGCGTATGCGTTTTCTCCTGAATATATTCAGGAGAAAACGCATACGCCCTTTTTGGCCAAGCAAGCAAGCGGGCAATGCAAATCTGCACTACAAAGAAGTATCACTTCCCAACGGTCAAAAGGGACATCCACAAAATGTGTAAAAACCAGAAAGGCAAGACAGGCCCTGGAGAACAGGGAGCCTTGTTATGCTGATGGGCGGGATGTAAGTTGCCAACTGCCTCACTGGAGGAGGGCATTGTGCTCCCTAAAACAAGTAAACAACAGAGCTACAGAGCCAAGGGCACTTCCAGTCTAGGGAATATACCTTGGGAAAACTGAAAATCCATAAGACAGAGCCACCCCCAAATTGAGGGCTGCACTGCTTACAAGAACCTCAACCTGGGTACACCTGAAATATCCCAGGAAATATAAAAATGGTTCCAAACATTGTGGAACTTACGTACGATGGAATATCCCTCAGCCACGAAATCAATGTCATAAGACCAGTAGCAGCAAAATGAGTGGATTCAGGTACGATGATTCTAAGGGAAAGAAGTCACACAGGAAAAGAAACTTATCATAAGATATCACTTAGGAAGATCCTGTAAACATGGCTACACATGAACTGAGTTAGGAAAGAGAACAGAGTCTCACATTTAGAAAACACTCTTATGCCTGCTTAAGGGGGAAGGAGAGGTGGGGTGATGCATCAAACCAGAGTTTGATATAAGCACAGGTACTGTTCCAAAAACCAACTATGGAATAGACAAGACCTACACCTTCCTCAGTGAAAGGGACTCAAAACCCCATATTTCCCGCAGAGGAATAGATCTGACTAGTAAGAATCTTAAAACCTATGTATTGATATGTCTCCGTAAGGGAATCAAGTGTGTCTAGACTGGCATAAACATGGCAGCGAGAATCAGCTCAAACCCACTCTAAAAAGGAATTTCAAAAACAGAACAAAGAAACAGGGAAATTCTTTACAATTCCTTCAGGGTCTCTGATGCAACCTGGAATGACCCTATCTACGATGACAGCTGGATGTGGCATGAGGCTGGACACTTGGGACTGAGAGGATTGGTGAGATTGGGTGAGCAAATGCAGACCCTTTAAAGCAATAATGCATGGCAACCATTCCATGGGTCCCACCTCTCCAGGTTGAAGGGAATATTACTACAGCTATAACATGTACGGGAAACCTAGAGAATGGACACACTGTGAATACGAAAGGTTTCTAAAACTCAACGAAGAGTCCCTCTCCTGGTGCTCCGGTTTGACTTTCCAACAGCTTTACTATCAATCTCCCAACTTGGAGAGACAGCCCCTTTAAGCTCCTGGTTCACACAGGTTGCCCATTTGGCAGAGGAGGAAAGGGAAGAGGGAGAACCAATGAGAGAGTAGCTGTTAGGCATTTGGATGGGCACATGTCACTCTAATTTCCCGGCAGGAAGAAGAATTCACCAAAGTCTCAGCCACCCACCGGGAACCAGTATAGGTCCTGAACCAAATGTTTGGACTTGCGTTCAGCTCACAAAAAACGAGTTGAAAAATGGAGCTCAGGGGCACAGCAATTCACAAACTGGCAGAGTAATCAAGGCCAACTATCGTCCAAAAATCTGTTGAGGGAAGGCAACGAGGCGGACTTGAATGCGAGGCAGAATAGCAGGAAACAGATTTCAAGAGGTACGTTAGAATCGCCTGTAAAGCACAGGAAGAGGGGCACAACTTCGACAATGATGCACTTGGCCAAAAAGGGCGTATGCGTTTTCTCCTGAATATATTCAGGAGAAAACGCATACGCCCTTTTTGGCCAAGCAAGCAAGCGGGCAATGCAAATCTGCACTACAAAGAAGTATCACTTCCCAACGGTCAAAAGGGACATCCACAAAATGTGTAAAAACCAGAAAGGCAAGACAGGCCCTGGAGAACAGGGAGCCTTGTTATGCTGATGGGCGGGATGTAAGTTGCCAACTGCCTCACTGGAGGAGGGCATTGTGCTCCCTAAAACAAGTAAACAACAGAGCTACAGAGCCAAGGGCACTTCCAGTCTAGGGAATATACCTTGGGAAAACTGAAAATCCATAAGACAGAGCCACCCCCAAATTGAGGGCTGCACTGCTTACAAGAACCTCAACCTGGGTACACCTGAAATATCCCAGGAAATATAAAAATGGTTCCAAACATTGTGGAACTTACGTACGATGGAATATCCCTCAGCCACGAAATCAATGTCATAAGACCAGTAGCAGCAAAATGAGTGGATTCAGGTACGATGATTCTAAGGGAAAGAAGTCACACAGGAAAAGAAACTTATCATAAGATATCACTTAGGAAGATCCTGTAAACATGGCTACACATGAACTGAGTTAGGAAAGAGAACAGAGTCTCACATTTAGAAAACACTCTTATGCCTGCTTAAGGGGGAAGGAGAGGTGGGGTGATGCATCAAACCAGAGTTTGATATAAGCACAGGTACTGTTCCAAAAACCAACTATGGAATAGACAAGACCTACACCTTCCTCAGTGAAAGGGACTCAAAACCCCATATTTCCCGCAGAGGAATAGATCTGACTAGTAAGAATCTTAAAACCTATGTATTGATATGTCTCCGTAAGGGAATCAAGTGTGTCTAGACTGGCATAAACATGGCAGCGAGAATCAGCTCAAACCCACTCTAAAAAGGAATTTCAAAAACAGAACAAAGAAACAGGGAAATTCTTTACAATTCCTTCAGGGTCTCTGATGCAACCTGGAATGACCCTATCTACGATGACAGCTGGATGTGGCATGAGGCTGGACACTTGGGACTGAGAGGATTGGTGAGATTGGGTGAGCAAATGCAGACCCTTTAAAGCAATAATGCATGGCAACCATTCCATGGGTCCCACCTCTCCAGGTTGAAGGGAATATTACTACAGCTATAACATGTACGGGAAACCTAGAGAATGGACACACTGTGAATACGAAAGGTTTCTAAAACTCAACGAAGAGTCCCTCTCCTGGTGCTCCGGTTTGACTTTCCAACAGCTTTACTATCAATCTCCCAACTTGGAGAGACAGCCCCTTTAAGCTCCTGGTTCACACAGGTTGCCCATTTGGCAGAGGAGGAAAGGGAAGAGGGAGAACCAATGAGAGAGTAGCTGTTAGGCATTTGGATGGGCACATGTCACTCTAATTTCCCGGCAGGAAGAAGAATTCACCAAAGTCTCAGCCACCCACCGGGAACCAGTATAGGTCCTGAACCAAATGTTTGGACTTGCGTTCAGCTCACAAAAAACGAGTTGAAAAATGGAGCTCAGGGGCACAGCAATTCACAAACTGGCAGAGTAATCAAGGCCAACTATCGTCCAAAAATCTGTTGAGGGAAGGCAACGAGGCGGACTTGAATGCGAGGCAGAATAGCAGGAAACAGATTTCAAGAGGTACGTTAGAATCGCCTGTAAAGCACAGGAAGAGGGGCACAACTTCGACAATGATGCACTTGGCCAAAAAGGGCGTATGCGTTTTCTCCTGAGGAGAAAACGCATACGCCCTTTTTGGCCAAGCAAGCAAGCGGGCAATGCAAATCTGCACTACAAAGAAGTATCACTTCCCACCGGTCAAAAGGGACATCCACAAAATGTGTAAAAACCAGAAAGGCAAGACAGGCCCTGGAGAACAGGGAGCCTTGTTATGCTGATGGGCAGGATGTAAGTTGCCAACTGCCTCACTGGAGGAGTGCACTGTGTTCCCTAAAACAAGTAAACAACAGAGCTACAGAGCCAAGGGCACTTCCAGTCTAGGGAATATACCTTGGGAAAACTGAAAATCCATAAGACAGAGCCACCCCCAAATTGAGGGCTGCACTGCTTACAAGAACCTCAACCTGGGTACACCTGAAATATCCCAGGAAATATAAAAATGGTTCCAAACATTGTGGAACTTACGTACGATGGAATATCCCTCAGCCACGAAATCAATGTCATAAGACCAGTAGCAGCAAAATGAGTGGATTCAGGTACGATGATTCTAAGGGAAAGAAGTCACACAGGAAAAGAAACTTATCATAAGATATCACTTAGGAAGATCCTGTAAACATGGCAACACATGAACTGAGTTAGGAAAGAGAACAGAGTCTCACATTTAGAAAACACTCTTATGCCTGCTTAAGGGGGAAGGAGAGGTGGGGTGATGCATCAAACCAGAGTTTGCTATAAGCACAGGTACTGTTCCAAAAACCAACTATGGAATAGACAAGACCTACACCTTCCTCAGTGAAAGGGACTCAAAACCCCATATTTCCCGCAGAGGAATAGATCTGACTAGTAAGAATCTTAAAACCTATGTATTGATATGTCTCCGTAAGGGAATCAAGTGTGTCTAGACTGGCATAAACATGGCAGCGAGAATCAGCTCAAACCCACTCTAAAAAGGAATTTCAAAAACAGAACAAAGAAACAGGGAAATTCTTTACAATTCCTTCAGGGTCTCTGATGCAACCTGGAATGACCCTATCTACGATGACAGCTGGATGTGGCATGAGGCTGGACACTTGGGACTGAGAGGATTGGTGAGATTGGGTGAGCAAATGCAGACCCTTTAAAGCAATAATGCATGGCAACCATTCCATGGGTCCCACCTCTCCAGGTTGAAGGGAATATTACTACAGCTATAACATGTACGGGAAACCTAGAGAATGGACACACTGTGAATACGAAAGGTTTCTAAAACTCAACGAAGAGTCCCTCTCCTGGTGCTCCGGTTTGACTTTCCAACAGCTTTACTATCAATCTCCCAACTTGGAGAGACAGCCCCTTTAAGCTCCTGGTTCACACAGGTTGCCCATTTGGCAGAGGAGGAAAGGGAAGAGGGAGAACCAATGAGAGAGTAGCTGTTAGGCATTTGGATGGGCACATGTCACTCTAATTTCCCGGCAGGAAGAAGAATTCACCAAAGTCTCAGCCACCCACCGGGAACCAGTATAGGTCCTGAACCAAATGTTTGGACTTGCGTTCAGCTCACAAAAAACGAGTTGAAAAATGGAGCTCAGGGGCACAGCAATTCACAAACTGGCAGAGTAATCAAGGCCAACTATCGTCCAAAAATCTGTTGAGGGAAGGCAACGAGGCGGACTTGAATGCGAGGCAGAATAGCAGGAAACAGATTTCAAGAGGTACGTTAGAATCGCCTGTAAAGCACAGGAAGAGGGGCACAACTTCGACAATGATGCACTTGGCCAAAAAGGGCGTATGCGTTTTCTCCTGAATATATTCAGGAGAAAACGCATACGCCCTTTTTGGCCAAGCAAGCAAGCGGGCAATGCAAATCTGCACTACAAAGAAGTATCACTTCCCACCGGTCAAAAGGGACATCCACAAAATGTGTAAAAACCAGAAAGGCAAGACAGGCCCTGGAGAACAGGGAGCCTTGTTATGCTGATGGGCGGGATGTAAGTTGCCAACTGCCTCACTGGAGGAGGGCATTGTGCTCCCTAAAACAAGTAAACAACAGAGCTACAGAGCCAAGGGCACTTCCAGTCTAGGGAATATACCTTGGGAAAACTGAAAATCCATAAGACAGAGCCACCCCCAAATTGAGGGCTGCACTGCTTACAAGAACCTCAACCTGGGTACACCTGAAATATCCCAGGAAATATAAAAATGGTTCCAAACATTGTGGAACTTACGTACGATGGAATATCCCTCAGCCACGAAATCAATGTCATAAGACCAGTAGCAGCAAAATGAGTGGATTCAGGTACGATGATTCTAAGGGAAAGAAGTCACACAGGAAAAGAAACTTATCATAAGATATCACTTAGGAAGATCCTGTAAACATGGCTACACATGAACTGAGTTAGGAAAGAGAACAGAGTCTCACATTTAGAAAACACTCTTATGCCTGCTTAAGGGGGAAGGAGAGGTGGGGTGATGCATCAAACCAGAGTTTGATATAAGCACAGGTACTGTTCCAAAAACCAACTATGGAATAGACAAGACCTACACCTTCCTCAGTGAAAGGGACTCAAAACCCCATATTTCCCGCAGAGGAATAGATCTGACTAGTAAGAATCTTAAAACCTATGTATTGATATGTCTCCGTAAGGGAATCAAGTGTGTCTAGACTGGCATAAACATGGCAGCGAGAATCAGCTCAAACCCACTCTAAAAAGGAATTTCAAAAACAGAACAAAGAAACAGGGAAATTCTTTACAATTCCTTCAGGGTCTCTGATGCAACCTGGAATGACCCTATCTACGATGACAGCTGGATGTGGCATGAGGCTGGACACTTGGGACTGAGAGGATTGGTGAGATTGGGTGAGCAAATGCAGACCCTTTAAAGCAATAATGCATGGCAACCATTCCATGGGTCCCACCTCTCCAGGTTGAAGGGAATATTACTACAGCTATAACATGTACGGGAAACCTAGAGAATGGACACACTGTGAATACGAAAGGTTTCTAAAACTCAACGAAGAGTCCCTCTCCTGGTGCTCCGGTTTGACTTTCCAACAGCTTTACTATCAATCTCCCAACTTGGAGAGACAGCCCCTTTAAGCTCCTGGTTCACACAGGTTGCCCATTTGGCAGAGGAGGAAAGGGAAGAGGGAGAACCAATGAGAGAGTAGCTGTTAGGCATTTGGATGGGCACATGTCACTCTAATTTCCCGGCAGGAAGAAGAATTCACCAAAGTCTCAGCCACCCACCGGGAACCAGTATAGGTCCTGAACCAAATGTTTGGACTTGCGTTCAGCTCACAAAAAACGAGTTGAAAAATGGAGCTCAGGGGCACAGCAATTCACAAACTGGCAGAGTAATCAAGGCCAACTATCGTCCAAAAATCTGTTGAGGGAAGGCAACGAGGCGGACTTGAATGCGAGGCAGAATAGCAGGAAACAGATTTCAAGAGGTACGTTAGAATCGCCTGTAAAGCACAGGAAGAGGGGCACAACTTCGACAATGATGCACTTGGCCAAAAAGGGCGTATGCGTTTTCTCCTGAGGAGAAAACGCATACGCCCTTTTTGGCCAAGCAAGCAAGCGGGCAATGCAAATCTGCACTACAAAGAAGTATCACTTCCCACCGGTCAAAAGGGACATCCACAAAATGTGTAAAAACCAGAAAGGCAAGACAGGCCCTGGAGAACAGGGAGCCTTGTTATGCTGATGGGCGGGATGTAAGTTGCCAACTGCCTCACTGGAGGAGTGCACTGTGTTCCCTAAAACAAGTAAACAACAGAGCTACAGAGCCAAGGGCACTTCCAGTCTAGGGAATATACCTTGGGAAAACTGAAAATCCATAAGACAGAGCCACCCCCAAATTGAGGGCTGCACTGCTTACAAGAACCTCAACCTGGGTACACCTGAAATATCCCAGGAAATATAAAAATGGTTCCAAACATTGTGGAACTTACGTACGATGGAATATCCCTCAGCCATGAAATCAATGTCATAAGACCAGTAGCAGCAAAATGAGTGGATTCAGGTACGATGATTCTAAGGGAAAGAAGTCACACAGGAAAAGAAACTTATCATAAGATATCACTTAGGAAGATCCTGTAAACATGGCTACACATGAACTGAGTTAGGAAAGAGAACAGAGTCTCACATTTAGAAAACACTCTTATGCCTGCTTAAGGGGGAAGGAGAGGTGGGGTGATGCATCAAACCAGAGTTTGCTATAAGCACAGGTACTGTTCCAAAAACCAACTATGGAATAGACAAGACCTACACCTTCCTCAGTGAAAGGGACTCAAAACCCCATATTTCCCGCAGAGGAATAGATCTGACTAGTAAGAATCTTAAAACCTATGTATTGATATGTCTCCGTAAGGGAATCAAGTGTGTCTAGACTGGCATAAACATGGCAGCGAGAATCAGCTCAAACCCACTCTAAAAAGGAATTTCAAAAACAGAACAAAGAAACAGGGAAATTCTTTACAATTCCTTCAGGGTCTCTGATGCAACCTGGAATGACCCTATCTACGATGACAGCTGGATGTGGCATGAGGCTGGACACTTGGGACTGAGAGGATTGGTGAGATTGGGTGAGCAAATGCAGACCCTTTAAAGCAATAATGCATGGCAACCATTCCATGGGTCCCACCTCTCCAGGTTGAAGGGAATATTACTACAGCTATAACATGTACGGGAAACCTAGAGAATGGACACACTGTGAATACGAAAGGTTTCTAAAACTCAACGAAGAGTCCCTCTCCTGGTGCTCCGGTTTGACTTTCCAACAGCTTTACTATCAATCTCCCAACTTGGAGAGACAGCCCCTTTAAGCTCCTGGTTCACACAGGTTGCCCATTTGGCAGAGGAGGAAAGGGAAGAGGGAGAACCAATGAGAGAGTAGCTGTTAGGCATTTGGATGGGCACATGTCACTCTAATTTCCCGGCAGGAAGAAGAATTCACCAAAGTCTCAGCCACCCACCGGGAACCAGTATAGGTCCTGAACCAAATGTTTGGACTTGCGTTCAGCTCACAAAAAACGAGTTGAAAAATGGAGCTCAGGGGCACAGCAATTCACAAACTGGCAGAGTAATCAAGGCCAACTATCGTCCAAAAATCTGTTGAGGGAAGGCAACGAGGCGGACTTGAATGCGAGGCAGAATAGCAGGAAACAGATTTCAAGAGGTACGTTAGAATCGCCTGTAAAGCACAGGAAGAGGGGCACAACTTCGACAATGATGCACTTGGCCAAAAAGGGCGTATGCGTTTTCTCCTGAGGAGAAAACGCATACGCCCTTTTTGGCCAAGCAAGCAAGCGGGCAATGCAAATCTGCACTACAAAGAAGTATCACTTCCCACCGGTCAAAAGGGACATCCACAAAATGTGTAAAAACCAGAAAGGCAAGACAGGCCCTGGAGAACAGGGAGCCTTGTTATGCTGATGGGCGGGATGTAAGTTGCCAACTGCCTCACTGGAGGAGTGCACTGTGTTCCCTAAAACAAGTAAACAACAGAGCTACAGAGCCAAGGGCACTTCCAGTCTAGGGAATATACCTTGGGAAAACTGAAAATCCATAAGACAGAGCCACCCCCAAATTGAGGGCTGCACTGCTTACAAGAACCTCAACCTGGGTACACCTGAAATATCCCAGGAAATATAAAAATGGTTCCAAACATTGTGGAACTTACGTACGATGGAATATCCCTCAGCCACGAAATCAATGTCATAAGACCAGTAGCAGCAAAATGAGTGGATTCAGGTACGATGATTCTAAGGGAAAGAAGTCACACAGGAAAAGAAACTTATCATAAGATATCACTTAGGAAGATCCTGTAAACATGGCTACACATGAACTGAGTTAGGAAAGAGAACAGAGTCTCACATTTAGAAAACACTCTTATGCCTGCTTAAGGGGGAAGGAGAGGTGGGGTGATGCATCAAACCAGAGTTTGCTATAAGCACAGGTACTGTTCCAAAAACCAACTATGGAATAGACAAGACCTACACCTTCCTCAGTGAAAGGGACTCAAAACCCCATATTTCCCGCAGAGGAATAGATCTGACTAGTAAGAATCTTAAAACCTATGTATTGATATGTCTCCGTAAGGGAATCAAGTGTGTCTAGACTGGCATAAACATGGCAGCGAGAATCAGCTCAAACCCACTCTAAAAAGGAATTTCAAAAACAGAACAAAGAAACAGGGAAATTCTTTACAATTCCTTCAGGGTCTCTGATGCAACCTGGAATGACCCTATCTACGATGACAGCTGGATGTGGCATGAGGCTGGACACTTGGGACTGAGAGGATTGGTGAGATTGGGTGAGCAAATGCAGACCCTTTAAAGCAATAATGCATGGCAACCATTCCATGGGTCCCACCTCTCCAGGTTGAAGGGAATATTACTACAGCTATAACATGTACGGGAAACCTAGAGAATGGACACACTGTGAATACGAAAGGTTTCTAAAACTCAACGAAGAGTCCCTCTCCTGGTGCTCCGGTTTGACTTTCCAACAGCTTTACTATCAATCTCCCAACTTGGAGAGACAGCCCCTTTAAGCTCCTGGTTCACACAGGTTGCCCATTTGGCAGAGGAGGAAAGGGAAGAGGGAGAACCAATGAGAGAGTAGCTGTTAGGCATTTGGATGGGCACATGTCACTCTAATTTCCCGGCAGGAAGAAGAATTCACCAAAGTCTCAGCCACCCACCGGGAACCAGTATAGGTCCTGAACCAAATGTTTGGACTTGCGTTCAGCTCACAAAAAACGAGTTGAAAAATGGAGCTCAGGGGCACAGCAATTCACAAACTGGCAGAGTAATCAAGGCCAACTATCGTCCAAAAATCTGTTGAGGGAAGGCAACGAGGCGGACTTGAATGCGAGGCAGAATAGCAGGAAACAGATTTCAAGAGGTACGTTAGAATCGCCTGTAAAGCACAGGAAGAGGGGCACAACTTCGACAATGATGCACTTGGCCAAAAAGGGCGTATGCGTTTTCTCCTGAGGAGAAAACGCATACGCCCTTTTTGGCCAAGCAAGCAAGCGGGCAATGCAAATCTGCACTACAAAGAAGTATCACTTCCCACCGGTCAAAAGGGACATCCACAAAATGTGTAAAAACCAGAAAGGCAAGACAGGCCCTGGAGAACAGGGAGCCTTGTTATGCTGATGGGCGGGATGTAAGTTGCCAACTGCCTCACTGGAGGAGTGCACTGTGTTCCCTAAAACAAGTAAACAACAGAGCTACAGAGCCAAGGGCACTTCCAGTCTAGGGAATATACCTTGGGAAAACTGAAAATCCATAAGACAGAGCCACCCCCAAATTGAGGGCTGCACTGCTTACAAGAACCTCAACCTGGGTACACCTGAAATATCCCAGGAAATATAAAAATGGTTCCAAACATTGTGGAACTTACGTACGATGGAATATCCCTCAGCCACGAAATCAATGTCATAAGACCAGTAGCAGCAAAATGAGTGGATTCAGGTACGATGATTCTAAGGGAAAGAAGTCACACAGGAAAAGAAACTTATCATAAGATATCACTTAGGAAGATCCTGTAAACATGGCTACACATGAACTGAGTTAGGAAAGAGAACAGAGTCTCACATTTAGAAAACACTCTTATGCCTGCTTAAGGGGGAAGGAGAGGTGGGGTGATGCATCAAACCAGAGTTTGATATAAGCACAGGTACTGTTCCAAAAACCAACTATGGAATAGACAAGACCTACACCTTCCTCAGTGAAAGGGACTCAAAACCCCATATTTCCCGCAGAGGAATAGATCTGACTAGTAAGAATCTTAAAACCTATGTATTGATATGTCTCCGTAAGGGAATCAAGTGTGTCTAGACTGGCATAAACATGGCAGCGAGAATCAGCTCAAACCCACTCTAAAAAGGAATTTCAAAAACAGAACAAAGAAACAGGGAAATTCTTTACAATTCCTTCAGGGTCTCTGATGCAACCTGGAATGACCCTATCTACGATGACAGCTGGATGTGGCATGAGGCTGGACACTTGGGACTGAGAGGATTGGTGAGATTGGGTGAGCAAATGCAGACCCTTTAAAGCAATAATGCATGGCAACCATTCCATGGGTCCCACCTCTCCAGGTTGAAGGGAATATTACTACAGCTATAACATGTACGGGAAACCTAGAGAATGGACACACTGTGAATACGAAAGGTTTCTAAAACTCAACGAAGAGTCCCTCTCCTGGTGCTCCGGTTTGACTTTCCAACAGCTTTACTATCAATCTCCCAACTTGGAGAGACAGCCCCTTTAAGCTCCTGGTTCACACAGGTTGCCCATTTGGCAGAGGAGGAAAGGGAAGAGGGAGAACCAATGAGAGAGTAGCTGTTAGGCATTTGGATGGGCACATGTCACTCTAATTTCCCGGCAGGAAGAAGAATTCACCAAAGTCTCAGCCACCCACCGGGAACCAGTATAGGTCCTGAACCAAATGTTTGGACTTGCGTTCAGCTCACAAAAAACGAGTTGAAAAATGGAGCTCAGGGGCACAGCAATTCACAAACTGGCAGAGTAATCAAGGCCAACTATCGTCCAAAAATCTGTTGAGGGAAGGCAACGAGGCGGACTTGAATGCGAGGCAGAATAGCAGGAAACAGATTTCAAGAGGTACGTTAGAATCGCCTGTAAAGCACAGGAAGAGGGGCACAACTTCGACAATGATGCACTTGGCCCAAAAGGGCGTATGCGTTTTCTCCTGAATATATTCAGGAGAAAACGCATACGCCCTTTTTGGCCAAGCAAGCAAGCGGGCAATGCAAATCTGCACTACAAAGAAGTATCACTTCCCACCGGTCAAAAGGGACATCCACAAAATGTGTAAAAACCAGAAAGGCAAGACAGGCCCTGGAGAACAGGGAGCCTTGTTATGCTGATGGGCGGGATGTAAGTTGCCAACTGCCTCACTGGAGGAGGGCATTGTGCTCCCTAAAACAAGTAAACAACAGAGCTACAGAGCCAAGGGCACTTCCAGTCTAGGGAATATACCTTGGGAAAACTGAAAATCCATAAGACAGAGCCACCCCCAAATTGAGGGCTGCACTGCTTACAAGAACCTCAACCTGGGTACACCTGAAATATCCCAGGAAATATAAAAATGGTTCCAAACATTGCGGAACTTACGTACGATGGAATATCCCTCAGCCACGAAATCAATGTCATAAGACCAGTAGCAGCAAAATGAGTGGATTCAGGTACGATGATTCTAAGGGAAAGAAGTCACACAGGAAAAGAAACTTATCATAAGATATCACTTAGGAAGATCCTGTAAACATGGCTACACATGAACTGAGTTAGGAAAGAGAACAGAGTCTCACATTTAGAAAACACTCTTATGCCTGCTTAAGGGGGAAGGAGAGGTGGGGTGATGCATCAAACCAGAGTTTGATATAAGCACAGGTACTGTTCCAAAAACCAACTATGGAATAGACAAGACCTACACCTTCCTCAGTGAAAGGGACTCAAAACCCCATATTTCCCACAGAGGAATAGATCTGACTAGTAAGAATCTTAAAACCTATGTATTGATATGTCTCCGTAAGGGAATCAAGTGTGTCTAGACTGGCATAAACATGGCAGCGAGAATCAGCTCAAACCCACTCTAAAAAGGAATTTCAAAAACAGAACAAAGAAACAGGGAAATTCTTTACAATTCCTTCAGGGTCTCTGATGCAACCTGGAATGACCCTATCTACGATGACAGCTGGATGTGGCATGAGGCTGGACACTTGGGACTGAGAGGATTGGTGAGATTGGGTGAGCAAATGCAGACCCTTTAAAGCAATAATGCATGGCAACCATTCCATGGGTCCCACCTCTCCAGGTTGAAGGGAATATTACTACAGCTATAACATGTACGGGAAACCTAGAGAATGGACACACTGTGAATACGAAAGGTTTCTAAAACTCAACGAAGAGTCCCTCTCCTGGTGCTCCGGTTTGACTTTCCAACAGCTTTACTATCAATCTCCCAACTTGGAGAGACAGCCCCTTTAAGCTCCTGGTTCACACAGGTTGCCCATTTGGCAGAGGAGGAAAGGGAAGAGGGAGAACCAATGAGAGAGTAGCTGTTAGGCATTTGGATGGGCACATGTCACTCTAATTTCCCGGCAGGAAGAAGAATTCACCAAAGTCTCAGCCACCCACCGGGAACCAGTATAGGTCCTGAACCAAATGTTTGGACTTGCGTTCAGCTCACAAAAAACGAGTTGAAAAATGGAGCTCAGGGGCACAGCAATTCACAAACTGGCAGAGTAATCAAGGCCAACTATCGTCCAAAAATCTGTTGAGGGAAGGCAACGAGGCGGACTTGAATGCGAGGCAGAATAGCAGGAAACAGATTTCAAGAGGTACGTTAGAATCGCCTGTAAAGCACAGGAAGAGGGGCACAACTTCGACAATGATGCACTTGGCCCAAAAGGGCGTATGCGTTTTCTCCTGAATATATTCAGGAGAAAACGCATACGCCCTTTTTGGCCAAGCAAGCAAGCGGGCAATGCAAATCTGCACTACAAAGAAGTATCACTTCCCACCGGTCAAAAGGGACATCCACAAAATGTGTAAAAACCAGAAAGGCAAGACAGGCCCTGGAGAACAGGGAGCCTTGTTATGCTGATGGGCGGGATGTAAGTTGCCAACTGCCTCACTGGAGGAGGGCATTGTGCTCCCTAAAACAAGTAAACAACAGAGCTACAGAGCCAAGGGCACTTCCAGTCTAGGGAATATACCTTGGGAAAACTGAAAATCCATAAGACAGAGCCACCCCCAAATTGAGGGCTGCACTGCTTACAAGAACCTCAACCTGGGTACACCTGAAATATCCCAGGAAATATAAAAATGGTTCCAAACATTGCGGAACTTACGTACGATGGAATATCCCTCAGCCATGAAATCAATGTCATAAGACCAGTAGCAGCAAAATGAGTGGATTCAGGTACGATGATTCTAAGGGAAAGAAGTCACACAGGAAAAGAAACTTATCATAAGATATCACTTAGGAAGATCCTGTAAACATGGCTACACATGAACTGAGTTAGGAAAGAGAACAGAGTCTCACATTTAGAAAACACTCTTATGCCTGCTTAAGGGGGAAGGAGAGGTGGGGTGATGCATCAAACCAGAGTTTGATATAAGCACAGGTACTGTTCCAAAAACCAACTATGGAATAGACAAGACCTACACCTTCCTCAGTGAAAGGGACTCAAAACCCCATATTTCCCACAGAGGAATAGATCTGACTAGTAAGAATCTTAAAACCTATGTATTGATATGTCTCCGTAAGGGAATCAAGTGTGTCTAGACTGGCATAAACATGGCAGCGAGAATCAGCTCAAACCCACTCTAAAAAGGAATTTCAAAAACAGAACAAAGAAACAGGGAAATTCTTTACAATTCCTTCAGGGTCTCTGATGCAACCTGGAATGACCCTATCTACGATGACAGCTGGATGTGGCATGAGGCTGGACACTTGGGACTGAGAGGATTGGTGAGATTGGGTGAGCAAATGCAGACCCTTTAAAGCAATAATGCATGGCAACCATTCCATGGGTCCCACCTCTCCAGGTTGAAGGGAATATTACTACAGCTATAACATGTACGGGAAACCTAGAGAATGGACACACTGTGAATACGAAAGGTTTCTAAAACTCAACGAAGAGTCCCTCTCCTGGTGCTCCGGTTTGACTTTCCAACAGCTTTACTATCAATCTCCCAACTTGGAGAGACAGCCCCTTTAAGCTCCTGGTTCACACAGGTTGCCCATTTGGCAGAGGAGGAAAGGGAAGAGGGAGAACCAATGAGAGAGTAGCTGTTAGGCATTTGGATGGGCACATGTCACTCTAATTTCCCGGCAGGAAGAAGAATTCACCAAAGTCTCAGCCACCCACCGGGAACCAGTATAGGTCCTGAACCAAATGTTTGGACTTGCGTTCAGCTCACAAAAAACGAGTTGAAAAATGGAGCTCAGGGGCACAGCAATTCACAAACTGGCAGAGTAATCAAGGCCAACTATCGTCCAAAAATCTGTTGAGGGAAGGCAACGAGGCGGACTTGAATGCGAGGCAGAATAGCAGGAAACAGATTTCAAGAGGTACGTTAGAATCGCCTGTAAAGCACAGGAAGAGGGGCACAACTTCGACAATGATGCACTTGGCCCAAAAGGGCGTATGCGTTTTCTCCTGAATATATTCAGGAGAAAACGCATACGCCCTTTTTGGCCAAGCAAGCAAGCGGGCAATGCAAATCTGCACTACAAAGAAGTATCACTTCCCACCGGTCAAAAGGGACATCCACAAAATGTGTAAAAACCAGAAAGGCAAGACAGGCCCTGGAGAACAGGGAGCCTTGTTATGCTGATGGGCGGGATGTAAGTTGCCAACTGCCTCACTGGAGGAGGGCATTGTGTTCCCTAAAACAAGTAAACAACAGAGCTACAGAGCCAAGGGCACTTCCAGTCTAGGGAATATACCTTGGGAAAACTGAAAATCCATAAGACAGAGCCACCCCCAAATTGAGGGCTGCACTGCTTACAAGAACCTCAACCTGGGTACACCTGAAATATCCCAGGAAATATAAAAATGGTTCCAAACATTGTGGAACTTACGTACGATGGAATATCCCTCAGCCACGAAATCAATGTCATAAGACCAGTAGCAGCAAAATGAGTGGATTCAGGTACGATGATTCTAAGGGAAAGAAGTCACACAGGAAAAGAAACTTATCATAAGATATCACTTAGGAAGATCCTGTAAACATGGCTACACATGAACTGAGTTAGGAAAGAGAACAGAGTCTCACATTTAGAAAACACTCTTATGCCTGCTTAAGGGGGAAGGAGAGGTGGGGTGATGCATCAAACCAGAGTTTGATATAAGCACAGGTACTGTTCCAAAAACCAACTATGGAATAGACAAGACCTACACCTTCCTCAGTGAAAGGGACTCAAAACCCCATATTTCCCGCAGAGGAATAGATCTGACTAGTAAGAATCTTAAAACCTATGTATTGATATGTCTCCGTAAGGGAATCAAGTGTGTCTAGACTGGCATAAACATGGCAGCGAGAATCAGCTCAAACCCACTCTAAAAAGGAATTTCAAAAACAGAACAAAGAAACAGGGAAATTCTTTACAATTCCTTCAGGGTCTCTGATGCAACCTGGAATGACCCTATCTACGATGACAGCTGGATGTGGCATGAGGCTGGACACTTGGGACTGAGAGGATTGGTGAGATTGGGTGAGCAAATGCAGACCCTTTAAAGCAATAATGCATGGCAACCATTCCATGGGTCCCACCTCTCCAGGTTGAAGGGAATATTACTACAGCTATAACATGTACGGGAAACCTAGAGAATGGACACACTGTGAATACGAAAGGTTTCTAAAACTCAACGAAGAGTCCCTCTCCTGGTGCTCCGGTTTGACTTTCCAACAGCTTTACTATCAATCTCCCAACTTGGAGAGACAGCCCCTTTAAGCTCCTGGTTCACACAGGTTGCCCATTTGGCAGAGGAGGAAAGGGAAGAGGGAGAACCAATGAGAGAGTAGCTGTTAGGCATTTGGATGGGCACATGTCACTCTAATTTCCCGGCAGGAAGAAGAATTCACCAAAGTCTCAGCCACCCACCGGGAACCAGTATAGGTCCTGAACCAAATGTTTGGACTTGCGTTCAGCTCACAAAAAACGAGTTGAAAAATGGAGCTCAGGGGCACAGCAATTCACAAACTGGCAGAGTAATCAAGGCCAACTATCGTCCAAAAATCTGTTGAGGGAAGGCAACGAGGCGGACTTGAATGCGAGGCAGAATAGCAGGAAACAGATTTCAAGAGGTACGTTAGAATCGCCTGTAAAGCACAGGAAGAGGGGCACAACTTCGACAATGATGCACTTGGCCCAAAAGGGCGTATGCGTTTTCTCCTGAATATATTCAGGAGAAAACGCATACGCCCTTTTTGGCCAAGCAAGCAAGCGGGCAATGCAAATCTGCACTACAAAGAAGTATCACTTCCCACCGGTCAAAAGGGACATCCACAAAATGTGTAAAAACCAGAAAGGCAAGACAGGCCCTGGAGAACAGGGAGCCTTGTTATGCTGATGGGCGGGATGTAAGTTGCCAACTGCCTCACTGGAGGAGGGCATTGTGCTCCCTAAAACAAGTAAACAACAGAGCTACAGAGCCAAGGGCACTTCCAGTCTAGGGAATATACCTTGGGAAAACTGAAAATCCATAAGACAGAGCCACCCCCAAATTGAGGGCTGCACTGCTTACAAGAACCTCAACCTGGGTACACCTGAAATATCCCAGGAAATATAAAAATGGTTCCAAACATTGCGGAACTTACGTACGATGGAATATCCCTCAGCCATGAAATCAATGTCATAAGACCAGTAGCAGCAAAATGAGTGGATTCAGGTACGATGATTCTAAGGGAAAGAAGTCACACAGGAAAAGAAACTTATCATAAGATATCACTTAGGAAGATCCTGTAAACATGGCTACACATGAACTGAGTTAGGAAAGAGAACAGAGTCTCACATTTAGAAAACACTCTTATGCCTGCTTAAGGGGGAAGGAGAGGTGGGGTGATGCATCAAACCAGAGTTTGATATAAGCACAGGTACTGTTCCAAAAACCAACTATGGAATAGACAAGACCTACACCTTCCTCAGTGAAAGGGACTCAAAACCCCATATTTCCCACAGAGGAATAGATCTGACTAGTAAGAATCTTAAAACCTATGTATTGATATGTCTCCGTAAGGGAATCAAGTGTGTCTAGACTGGCATAAACATGGCAGCGAGAATCAGCTCAAACCCACTCTAAAAAGGAATTTCAAAAACAGAACAAAGAAACAGGGAAATTCTTTACAATTCCTTCAGGGTCTCTGATGCAACCTGGAATGACCCTATCTACGATGACAGCTGGATGTGGCATGAGGCTGGACACTTGGGACTGAGAGGATTGGTGAGATTGGGTGAGCAAATGCAGACCCTTTAAAGCAATAATGCATGGCAACCATTCCATGGGTCCCACCTCTCCAGGTTGAAGGGAATATTACTACAGCTATAACATGTACGGGAAACCTAGAGAATGGACACACTGTGAATACGAAAGGTTTCTAAAACTCAACGAAGAGTCCCTCTCCTGGTGCTCCGGTTTGACTTTCCAACAGCTTTACTATCAATCTCCCAACTTGGAGAGACAGCCCCTTTAAGCTCCTGGTTCACACAGGTTGCCCATTTGGCAGAGGAGGAAAGGGAAGAGGGAGAACCAATGAGAGAGTAGCTGTTAGGCATTTGGATGGGCACATGTCACTCTAATTTCCCGGCAGGAAGAAGAATTCACCAAAGTCTCAGCCACCCACCGGGAACCAGTATAGGTCCTGAACCAAATGTTTGGACTTGCGTTCAGCTCACAAAAAACGAGTTGAAAAATGGAGCTCAGGGGCACAGCAATTCACAAACTGGCAGAGTAATCAAGGCCAACTATCGTCCAAAAATCTGTTGAGGGAAGGCAACGAGGCGGACTTGAATGCGAGGCAGAATAGCAGGAAACAGATTTCAAGAGGTACGTTAGAATCGCCTGTAAAGCACAGGAAGAGGGGCACAACTTCGACAATGATGCACTTGGCCCAAAAGGGCGTATGCGTTTTCTCCTGAATATATTCAGGAGAAAACGCATACGCCCTTTTTGGCCAAGCAAGCAAGCGGGCAATGCAAATCTGCACTACAAAGAAGTATCACTTCCCACCGGTCAAAAGGGACATCCACAAAATGTGTAAAAACCAGAAAGGCAAGACAGGCCCTGGAGAACAGGGAGCCTTGTTATGCTGATGGGCGGGATGTAAGTTGCCAACTGCCTCACAGGAGGAGGGCATTGTGCTCCCTAAAACAAGTAAACAACAGAGCTACAGAGCCAAGGGCACTTCCAGTCTAGGGAATATACCTTGGGAAAACTGAAAATCCATAAGACAGAGCCACCCCCAAATTGAGGGCTGCACTGCTTACAAGAACCTCAACCTGGGTACACCTGAAATATCCCAGGAAATATAAAAATGGTTCCAAACATTGTGGAACTTACGTACGATGGAATATCCCTCAGCCACGAAATCAATGTCATAAGACCAGTAGCAGCAAAATGAGTGGATTCAGGTACGATGATTCTAAGGGAAAGAAGTCACACAGGAAAAGAAACTTATCATAAGATATCACTTAGGAAGATCCTGTAAACATGGCTACACATGAACTGAGTTAGGAAAGAGAACAGAGTCTCACATTTAGAAAACACTCTTATGCCTGCTTAAGGGGGAAGGAGAGGTGGGGTGATGCATCAAACCAGAGTTTGATATAAGCACAGGTACTGTTCCAAAAACCAACTATGGAATAGACAAGACCTACACCTTCCTCAGTGAAAGGGACTCAAAACCCCATATTTCCCGCAGAGGAATAGATCTGACTAGTAAGAATCTTAAAACCTATGTATTGATATGTCTCCGTAAGGGAATCAAGTGTGTCTAGACTGGCATAAACATGGCAGCGAGAATCAGCTCAAACCCACTCTAAAAAGGAATTTCAAAAACAGAACAAAGAAACAGGGAAATTCTTTACAATTCCTTCAGGGTCTCTGATGCAACCTGGAATGACCCTATCTACGATGACAGCTGGATGTGGCATGAGGCTGGACACTTGGGACTGAGAGGATTGGTGAGATTGGGTGAGCAAATGCAGACCCTTTAAAGCAATAATGCATGGCAACCATTCCATGGGTCCCACCTCTCCAGGTTGAAGGGAATATTACTACAGCTATAACATGTACGGGAAACCTAGAGAATGGACACACTGTGAATACGAAAGGTTTCTAAAACTCAACGAAGAGTCCCTCTCCTGGTGCTCCGGTTTGACTTTCCAACAGCTTTACTATCAATCTCCCAACTTGGAGAGACAGCCCCTTTAAGCTCCTGGTTCACACAGGTTGCCCATTTGGCAGAGGAGGAAAGGGAAGAGGGAGAACCAATGAGAGAGTAGCTGTTAGGCATTTGGATGGGCACATGTCACTCTAATTTCCCGGCAGGAAGAAGAATTCACCAAAGTCTCAGCCACCCACCGGGAACCAGTATAGGTCCTGAACCAAATGTTTGGACTTGCGTTCAGCTCACAAAAAACGAGTTGAAAAATGGAGCTCAGGGGCACAGCAATTCACAAACTGGCAGAGTAATCAAGGCCAACTATCGTCCAAAAATCTGTTGAGGGAAGGCAACGAGGCGGACTTGAATGCGAGGCAGAATAGCAGGAAACAGATTTCAAGAGGTACGTTAGAATCGCCTGTAAAGCACAGGAAGAGGGGCACAACTTCGACAATGATGCACTTGGCCAAAAAGGGCGTATGCGTTTTCTCCTGAATATATTCAGGAGAAAACGCATACGCCCTTTTTGGCCAAGCAAGCAAGCGGGCAATGCAAATCTGCACTACAAAGAAGTATCACTTCCCACCGGTCAAAAGGGACATCCACAAAATGTGTAAAAACCAGAAAGGCAAGACAGGCCCTGGAGAACAGGGAGCCTTGTTATGCTGATGGGCGGGATGTAAGTTGCCAACTGCCTCACTGGAGGAGGGCATTGTGTTCCCTAAAACAAGTAAACAACAGAGCTACAGAGCCAAGGGCACTTCCAGTCTAGGGAATATACCTTGGGAAAACTGAAAATCCATAAGACAGAGCCACCCCCAAATTGAGGGCTGCACTGCTTACAAGAACCTCAACCTGGGTACACCTGAAATATCCCAGGAAATATAAAAATGGTTCCAAACATTGTGGAACTTACGTACGATGGAATATCCCTCAGCCACGAAATCAATGTCATAAGACCAGTAGCAGCAAAATGAGTGGATTCAGGTACGATGATTCTAAGGGAAAGAAGTCACACAGGAAAAGAAACTTATCATAAGATATCACTTAGGAAGATCCTGTAAACATGGCTACACATGAACTGAGTTAGGAAAGAGAACAGAGTCTCACATTTAGAAAACACTCTTATGCCTGCTTAAGGGGGAAGGAGAGGTGGGGTGATGCATCAAACCAGAGTTTGATATAAGCACAGGTACTGTTCCAAAAACCAACTATGGAATAGACAAGACCTACACCTTCCTCAGTGAAAGGGACTCAAAACCCCATATTTCCCGCAGAGGAATAGATCTGACTAGTAAGAATCTTAAAACCTATGTATTGATATGTCTCCGTAAGGGAATCAAGTGTGTCTAGACTGGCATAAACATGGCAGCGAGAATCAGCTCAAACCCACTCTAAAAAGGAATTTCAAAAACAGAACAAAGAAACAGGGAAATTCTTTACAATTCCTTCAGGGTCTCTGATGCAACCTGGAATGACCCTATCTACGATGACAGCTGGATGTGGCATGAGGCTGGACACTTGGGACTGAGAGGATTGGTGAGATTGGGTGAGCAAATGCAGACCCTTTAAAGCAATAATGCATGGCAACCATTCCATGGGTCCCACCTCTCCAGGTTGAAGGGAATATTACTACAGCTATAACATGTACGGGAAACCTAGAGAATGGACACACTGTGAATACGAAAGGTTTCTAAAACTCAACGAAGAGTCCCTCTCCTGGTGCTCCGGTTTGACTTTCCAACAGCTTTACTATCAATCTCCCAACTTGGAGAGACAGCCCCTTTAAGCTCCTGGTTCACACAGGTTGCCCATTTGGCAGAGGAGGAAAGGGAAGAGGGAGAACCAATGAGAGAGTAGCTGTTAGGCATTTGGATGGGCACATGTCACTCTAATTTCCCGGCAGGAAGAAGAATTCACCAAAGTCTCAGCCACCCACCGGGAACCAGTATAGGTCCTGAACCAAATGTTTGGACTTGCGTTCAGCTCACAAAAAACGAGTTGAAAAATGGAGCTCAGGGGCACAGCAATTCACAAACTGGCAGAGTAATCAAGGCCAACTATCGTCCAAAAATCTGTTGAGGGAAGGCAACGAGGCGGACTTGAATGCGAGGCAGAATAGCAGGAAACAGATTTCAAGAGGTACGTTAGAATCGCCTGTAAAGCACAGGAAGAGGGGCACAACTTCGACAATGATGCACTTGGCCAAAAAGGGCGTATGCGTTTTCTCCTGAATATATTCAGGAGAAAACGCATACGCCCTTTTTGGCCAAGCAAGCAAGCGGGCAATGCAAATCTGCACTACAAAGAAGTATCACTTCCCACCGGTCAAAAGGGACATCCACAAAATGTGTAAAAACCAGAAAGGCAAGACAGGCCCTGGAGAACAGGGAGCCTTGTTATGCTGATGGGCGGGATGTAAGTTGCCAACTGCCTCACTGGAGGAGGGCATTGTGTTCCCTAAAACAAGTAAACAACAGAGCTACAGAGCCAAGGGCACTTCCAGTCTAGGGAATATACCTTGGGAAAACTGAAAATCCATAAGACAGAGCCACCCCCAAATTGAGGGCTGCACTGCTTACAAGAACCTCAACCTGGGTACACCTGAAATATCCCAGGAAATATAAAAATGGTTCCAAACATTGTGGAACTTACGTACGATGGAATATCCCTCAGCCACGAAATCAATGTCATAAGACCAGTAGCAGCAAAATGAGTGGATTCAGGTACGATGATTCTAAGGGAAAGAAGTCACACAGGAAAAGAAACTTATCATAAGATATCACTTAGGAAGATCCTGTAAACATGGCTACACATGAACTGAGTTAGGAAAGAGAACAGAGTCTCACATTTAGAAAACACTCTTATGCCTGCTTAAGGGGGAAGGAGAGGTGGGGTGATGCATCAAACCAGAGTTTGATATAAGCACAGGTACTGTTCCAAAAACCAACTATGGAATAGACAAGACCTACACCTTCCTCAGTGAAAGGGACTCAAAACCCCATATTTCCCGCAGAGGAATAGATCTGACTAGTAAGAATCTTAAAACCTATGTATTGATATGTCTCCGTAAGGGAATCAAGTGTGTCTAGACTGGCATAAACATGGCAGCGAGAATCAGCTCAAACCCACTCTAAAAAGGAATTTCAAAAACAGAACAAAGAAACAGGGAAATTCTTTACAATTCCTTCAGGGTCTCTGATGCAACCTGGAATGACCCTATCTACGATGACAGCTGGATGTGGCATGAGGCTGGACACTTGGGACTGAGAGGATTGGTGAGATTGGGTGAGCAAATGCAGACCCTTTAAAGCAATAATGCATGGCAACCATTCCATGGGTCCCACCTCTCCAGGTTGAAGGGAATATTACTACAGCTATAACATGTACGGGAAACCTAGAGAATGGACACACTGTGAATACGAAAGGTTTCTAAAACTCAACGAAGAGTCCCTCTCCTGGTGCTCCGGTTTGACTTTCCAACAGCTTTACTATCAATCTCCCAACTTGGAGAGACAGCCCCTTTAAGCTCCTGGTTCACACAGGTTGCCCATTTGGCAGAGGAGGAAAGGGAAGAGGGAGAACCAATGAGAGAGTAGCTGTTAGGCATTTGGATGGGCACATGTCACTCTAATTTCCCGGCAGGAAGAAGAATTCACCAAAGTCTCAGCCACCCACCGGGAACCAGTATAGGTCCTGAACCAAATGTTTGGACTTGCGTTCAGCTCACAAAAAACGAGTTGAAAAATGGAGCTCAGGGGCACAGCAATTCACAAACTGGCAGAGTAATCAAGGCCAACTATCGTCCAAAAATCTGTTGAGGGAAGGCAACGAGGCAGACTTGAATGCGAGGCAGAATAGCAGGAAACAGATTTCAAGAGGTACGTTAGAATCGCCTGTAAAGCACAGGAAGAGGGGCACAACTTCGACAATGATGCACTTGGCCAAAAAGGGCGTATGCGTTTTCTCCTGAATATATTCAGGAGAAAACGCATACGCCCTTTTTGGCCAAGCAAGCAAGCGGGCAATGCAAATCTGCACTACAAAGAAGTATCACTTCCCACCGGTCAAAAGGGACATCCACAAAATGTGTAAAAACCAGAAAGGCAAGACAGGCCCTGGAGAACAGGGAGCCTTGTTATGCTGATGGGCGGGATGTAAGTTGCCAACTGCCTCACTGGAGGAGGGCATTGTGCTCCCTAAAACAAGTAAACAACAGAGCTACAGAGCCAAGGGCACTTCCAGTCTAGGGAATATACCTTGGGAAAACTGAAAATCCATAAGACAGAGCCACCCCCAAATTGAGGGCTGCACTGCTTACAAGAACCTCAACCTGGGTACACCTGAAATATCCCAGGAAATATAAAAATGGTTCCAAACATTGTGGAACTTACGTACGATGGAATATCCCTCAGCCACGAAATCAATGTCATAAGACCAGTAGCAGCAAAATGAGTGGATTCAGGTACGATGATTCTAAGGGAAAGAAGTCACACAGGAAAAGAAACTTATCATAAGATATCACTTAGGAAGATCCTGTAAACATGGCTACACATGAACTGAGTTAGGAAAGAGAACAGAGTCTCACATTTAGAAAACACTCTTATGCCTGCTTAAGGGGGAAGGAGAGGTGGGGTGATGCATCAAACCAGAGTTTGATATAAGCACAGGTACTGTTCCAAAAACCAACTATGGAATAGACAAGACCTACACCTTCCTCAGTGAAAGGGACTCAAAACCCCATATTTCCCGCAGAGGAATAGATCTGACTAGTAAGAATCTTAAAACCTATGTATTGATATGTCTCCGTAAGGGAATCAAGTGTGTCTAGACTGGCATAAACATGGCAGCGAGAATCAGCTCAAACCCACTCTAAAAAGGAATTCCAAAAACAGAACAAAGAAACAGGGAAATTCTTTACAATTCCTTCAGGGTCTCTGATGCAACCTGGAATGACCCTATCTACGATGACAGCTGGATGTGGCATGAGGCTGGACACTTGGGACTGAGAGGATTGGTGAGATTGGGTGAGCAAATGCAGACCCTTTAAAGCAATAATGCATGGCAACCATTCCATGGGTCCCACCTCTCCAGGTTGAAGGGAATATTACTACAGCTATAACATGTACGGGAAACCTAGAGAATGGACACACTGTGAATACAAAAGGTTTCTAAAACTCAACGAAGAGTCCCTCTCCTGGTGCTCCGGTTTGACTTTCCAACAGCTTTACTATCAATCTCCCAACTTGGAGAGACAGCCCCTTTAAGCTCCTGGTTCACACAGGTTGCCCATTTGGCAGAGGAGGAAAGGGAAGAGGGAGAACCAATGAGAGAGTAGCTGTTAGGCATTTGGATGGGCACATGTCACTCTAATTTCCCGGCAGGAAGAAGAATCCACCAAAGTCTCAGCCACCCACCGGGAACCAGTATAGGTCCTGAACCAAATGTTTGGACTTGCGTTCAGCTCACAAAAAACGAGTTGAAAAATGGAGCTCAGGGGCACAGCAATTCACAAACTGGCAGAGTAATCAAGGCCAACTATCGTCCAAAAATCTGTTGAGGGAAGGCAACGAGGCGGACTTGAATGCGAGGCAGAATAGCAGGAAACAGATTTCAAGAGGTACGTTAGAATCGCCTGTAAAGCACAGGAAGAGGGGCACAACTTCGACAATGATGCACTTGGCCAAAAAGGGCGTATGCGTTTTCTCCTGAATATATTCAGGAGAAAACGCATACGCCCTTTTTGGCCAAGCAAGCAAGCGGGCAATGCAAATCTGCACTACAAAGAAGTATCACTTCCCACCGGTCAAAAGGGACATCCACAAAATGTGTAAAAACCAGAAAGGCAAGACAGGCCCTGGAGAACAGGGAGCCTTGTTATGCTGATGGGCGGGATGTAAGTTGCCAACTGCCTCACTGGAGGAGGGCATTGTGCTCCCTAAAACAAGTAAACAACAGAGCTACAGAGCCAAGGGCACTTCCAGTCTAGGGAATATACCTTGGGAAAACTGAAAATCCATAAGACAGAGCCACCCCCAAATTGAGGGCTGCACTGCTTACAAGAACCTCAACCTGGGTACACCTGAAATATCCCAGGAAATATAAAAATGGTTCCAAACATTGTGGAACTTACGTACGATGGAATATCCCTCAGCCACGAAATCAATGTCATAAGACCAGTAGCAGCAAAATGAGTGGATTCAGGTACGATGATTCTAAGGGAAAGAAGTCACACAGGAAAAGAAACTTATCATAAGATATCACTTAGGAAGATCCTGTAAACATGGCTACACATGAACTGAGTTAGGAAAGAGAACAGAGTCTCACATTTAGAAAACACTCTTATGCCTGCTTAAGGGGGAAGGAGAGGTGGGGTGATGCATCAAACCAGAGTTTGATATAAGCACAGGTACTGTTCCAAAAACCAACTATGGAATAGACAAGACCTACACCTTCCTCAGTGAAAGGGACTCAAAACCCCATATTTCCCGCAGAGGAATAGATCTGACTAGTAAGAATCTTAAAACCTATGTATTGATATGTCTCCGTAAGGGAATCAAGTGTGTCTAGACTGGCATAAACATGGCAGCGAGAATCAGCTCAAACCCACTCTAAAAAGGAATTTCAAAAACAGAACAAAGAAACAGGGAAATTCTTTACAATTCCTTCAGGGTCTCTGATGCAACCTGGAATGACCCTATCTACGATGACAGCTGGATGTGGCATGAGGCTGGACACTTGGGACTGAGAGGATTGGTGAGATTGGGTGAGCAAATGCAGACCCTTTAAAGCAATAATGCATGGCAACCACTCCATGGGTCCCACCTCTCCAGGTTGAAGGGAATATTACTACAGCTATAACATGTACGGGAAACCTAGAGAATGGACACACTGTGAATACGAAAGGTTTCTAAAACTCAACGAAGAGTCCCTCTCCTGGTGCTCCGGTTTGACTTTCCAACAGCTTTACTATCAATCTCCCAACTTGGAGAGACAGCCCCTTTAAGCTCCTGGTTCACACAGGTTGCCCATTTGGCAGAGGAGGAAAGGGAAGAGGGAGAACCAATGAGAGAGTAGCTGTTAGGCATTTGGATGGGCACATGTCACTCTAATTTCCCGGCAGGAAGAAGAATTCACCAAAGTCTCAGCCACCCACCGGGAACCAGTATAGGTCCTGAACCAAATGTTTGGACTTGCGTTCAGCTCACAAAAAACGAGTTGAAAAATGGAGCTCAGGGGCACAGCAATTCACAAACTGGCAGAGTAATCAAGGCCAACTATCGTCCAAAAATCTGTTGAGGGAAGGCAACGAGGCGGACTTGAATGCGAGGCAGAATAGCAGGAAACAGATTTCAAGAGGTACGTTAGAATCGCCTGTAAAGCACAGGAAGAGGGGCACAACTTCGACAATGATGCACTTGGCCAAAAAGGGCGTATGCGTTTTCTCCTGAATATATTCAGGAGAAAACGCATACGCCCTTTTTGGCCAAGCAAGCAAGCGGGCAATGCAAATCTGCACTACAAAGAAGTATCACTTCCCACCGGTCAAAAGGGACATCCACAAAATGTGTAAAAACCAGAAAGGCAAGACAGGCCCTGGAGAACAGGGAGCCTTGTTATGCTGATGGGCGGGATGTAAGTTGCCAACTGCCTCACTGGAGGAGGGCATTGTGTTCCCTAAAACAAGTAAACAACAGAGCTACAGAGCCAAGGGCACTTCCAGTCTAGGGAATATACCTTGGGAAAACTGAAAATCCATAAGACAGAGCCACCCCCAAATTGAGGGCTGCACTGCTTACAAGAACCTCAACCTGGGTACACCTGAAATATCCCAGGAAATATAAAAATGGTTCCAAACATTGTGGAACTTACGTACGATGGAATATCCCTCAGCCACGAAATCAATGTCATAAGACCAGTAGCAGCAAAATGAGTGGATTCAGGTACGATGATTCTAAGGGAAAGAAGTCACACAGGAAAAGAAACTTATCATAAGATATCACTTAGGAAGATCCTGTAAACATGGCTACACATGAACTGAGTTAGGAAAGAGAACAGAGTCTCACATTTAGAAAACACTCTTATGCCTGCTTAAGGGGGAAGGAGAGGTGGGGTGATGCATCAAACCAGAGTTTGATATAAGCACAGGTACTGTTCCAAAAACCAACTATGGAATAGACAAGACCTACACCTTCCTCAGTGAAAGGGACTCAAAACCCCATATTTCCCGCAGAGGAATAGATCTGACTAGTAAGAATCTTAAAACCTATGTATTGATATGTCTCCGTAAGGGAATCAAGTGTGTCTAGACTGGCATAAACATGGCAGCGAGAATCAGCTCAAACCCACTCTAAAAAGGAATTTCAAAAACAGAACAAAGAAACAGGGAAATTCTTTACAATTCCTTCAGGGTCTCTGATGCAACCTGGAATGACCCTATCTACGATGACAGCTGGATGTGGCATGAGGCTGGACACTTGGGACTGAGAGGATTGGTGAGATTGGGTGAGCAAATGCAGACCCTTTAAAGCAATAATGCATGGCAACCATTCCATGGGTCCCACCTCTCCAGGTTGAAGGGAATATTACTACAGCTATAACATGTACGGGAAACCTAGAGAATGGACACACTGTGAATACGAAAGGTTTCTAAAACTCAACGAAGAGTCCCTCTCCTGGTGCTCCGGTTTGACTTTCCAACAGCTTTACTATCAATCTCCCAACTTGGAGAGACAGCCCCTTTAAGCTCCTGGTTCACACAGGTTGCCCATTTGGCAGAGGAGGAAAGGGAAGAGGGAGAACCAATGAGAGAGTAGCTGTTAGGCATTTGGATGGGCACATGTCACTCTAATTTCCCGGCAGGAAGAAGAATTCACCAAAGTCTCAGCCACCCACCGGGAACCAGTATAGGTCCTGAACCAAATGTTTGGACTTGCGTTCAGCTCACAAAAAACGAGTTGAAAAATGGAGCTCAGGGGCACAGCAATTCACAAACTGGCAGAGTAATCAAGGCCAACTATCGTCCAAAAATCTGTTGAGGGAAGGCAACGAGGCGGACTTGAATGCGAGGCAGAATAGCAGGAAACAGATTTCAAGAGGTACGTTAGAATCGCCTGTAAAGCACAGGAAGAGGGGCACAACTTCGACAATGATGCACTTGGCCAAAAAGGGCGTATGCGTTTTCTCCTGAATATATTCAGGAGAAAACGCATACGCCCTTTTTGGCCAAGCAAGCAAGCGGGCAATGCAAATCTGCACTACAAAGAAGTATCACTTCCCACCGGTCAAAAGGGACATCCACAAAATGTGTAAAAACCAGAAAGGCAAGACAGGCCCTGGAGAACAGGGAGCCTTGTTATGCTGATGGGCGGGATGTAAGTTGCCAACTGCCTCACTGGAGGAGGGCATTGTGTTCCCTAAAACAAGTAAACAACAGAGCTACAGAGCCAAGGGCACTTCCAGTCTAGGGAATATACCTTGGGAAAACTGAAAATCCATAAGACAGAGCCACCCCCAAATTGAGGGCTGCACTGCTTACAAGAACCTCAACCTGGGTACACCTGAAATATCCCAGGAAATATAAAAATGGTTCCAAACATTGTGGAACTTACGTACGATGGAATATCCCTCAGCCACGAAATCAATGTCATAAGACCAGTAGCAGCAAAATGAGTGGATTCAGGTACGATGATTCTAAGGGAAAGAAGTCACACAGGAAAAGAAACTTATCATAAGATATCACTTAGGAAGATCCTGTAAACATGGCTACACATGAACTGAGTTAGGAAAGAGAACAGAGTCTCACATTTAGAAAACACTCTTATGCCTGCTTAAGGGGGAAGGAGAGGTGGGGTGATGCATCAAACCAGAGTTTGATATAAGCACAGGTACTGTTCCAAAAACCAACTATGGAATAGACAAGACCTACACCTTCCTCAGTGAAAGGGACTCAAAACCCCATATTTCCCGCAGAGGAATAGATCTGACTAGTAAGAATCTTAAAACCTATGTATTGATATGTCTCCGTAAGGGAATCAAGTGTGTCTAGACTGGCATAAACATGGCAGCGAGAATCAGCTCAAACCCACTCTAAAAAGGAATTTCAAAAACAGAACAAAGAAACAGGGAAATTCTTTACAATTCCTTCAGGGTCTCTGATGCAACCTGGAATGACCCTATCTACGATGACAGCTGGATGTGGCATGAGGCTGGACACTTGGGACTGAGAGGATTGGTGAGATTGGGTGAGCAAATGCAGACCCTTTAAAGCAATAATGCATGGCAACCATTCCATGGGTCCCACCTCTCCAGGTTGAAGGGAATATTACTACAGCTATAACATGTACGGGAAACCTAGAGAATGGACACACTGTGAATACGAAAGGTTTCTAAAACTCAACGAAGAGTCCCTCTCCTGGTGCTCCGGTTTGACTTTCCAACAGCTTTACTATCAATCTCCCAACTTGGAGAGACAGCCCCTTTAAGCTCCTGGTTCACACAGGTTGCCCATTTGGCAGAGGAGGAAAGGGAAGAGGGAGAACCAATGAGAGAGTAGCTGTTAGGCATTTGGATGGGCACATGTCACTCTAATTTCCCGGCAGGAAGAAGAATCCACCAAAGTCTCAGCCACCCACCGGGAACCAGTATAGGTCCTGAACCAAATGTTTGGACTTGCGTTCAGCTCACAAAAAACGAGTTGAAAAATGGAGCTCAGGGGCACAGCAATTCACAAACTGGCAGAGTAATCAAGGCCAACTATCGTCCAAAAATCTGTTGAGGGAAGGCAACGAGGCGGACTTGAATGCGAGGCAGAATAGCAGGAAACAGATTTCAAGAGGTACGTTAGAATCGCCTGTAAAGCACAGGAAGAGGGGCACAACTTCGACAATGATGCACTTGGCCAAAAAGGGCGTATGCGTTTTCTCCTGAATATATTCAGGAGAAAACGCATACGCCCTTTTTGGCCAAGCAAGCAAGCGGGCAATGCAAATCTGCACTACAAAGAAGTATCACTTCCCACCGGTCAAAAGGGACATCCACAAAATGTGTAAAAACCAGAAAGGCAAGACAGGCCCTGGAGAACAGGGAGCCTTGTTATGCTGATGGGCGGGATGTAAGTTGCCAACTGCCTCACTGGAGGAGGGCATTGTGCTCCCTAAAACAAGTAAACAACAGAGCTACAGAGCCAAGGGCACTTCCAGTCTAGGGAATATACCTTGGGAAAACTGAAAATCCATAAGACAGAGCCACCCCCAAATTGAGGGCTGCACTGCTTACAAGAACCTCAACCTGGGTACACCTGAAATATCCCAGGAAATATAAAAATGGTTCCAAACATTGTGGAACTTACGTACGATGGAATATCCCTCAGCCACGAAATCAATGTCATAAGACCAGTAGCAGCAAAATGAGTGGATTCAGGTACGATGATTCTAAGGGAAAGAAGTCACACAGGAAAAGAAACTTATCATAAGATATCACTTAGGAAGATCCTGTAAACATGGCTACACATGAACTGAGTTAGGAAAGAGAACAGAGTCTCACATTTAGAAAACACTCTTATGCCTGCTTAAGGGGGAAGGAGAGGTGGGGTGATGCATCAAACCAGAGTTTGATATAAGCACAGGTACTGTTCCAAAAACCAACTATGGAATAGACAAGACCTACACCTTCCTCAGTGAAAGGGACTCAAAACCCCATATTTCCCGCAGAGGAATAGATCTGACTAGTAAGAATCTTAAAACCTATGTATTGATATGTCTCCGTAAGGGAATCAAGTGTGTCTAGACTGGCATAAACATGGCAGCGAGAATCAGCTCAAACCCACTCTAAAAAGGAATTCCAAAAACAGAACAAAGAAACAGGGAAATTCTTTACAATTCCTTCAGGGTCTCTGATGCAACCTGGAATGACCCTATCTACGATGACAGCTGGATGTGGCATGAGGCTGGACACTTGGGACTGAGAGGATTGGTGAGATTGGGTGAGCAAATGCAGACCCTTTAAAGCAATAATGCATGGCAACCATTCCATGGGTCCCACCTCTCCAGGTTGAAGGGAATATTACTACAGCTATAACATGTACGGGAAACCTAGAGAATGGACACACTGTGAATACGAAAGGTTTCTAAAACTCAACGAAGAGTCCCTCTCCTGGTGCTCCGGTTTGACTTTCCAACAGCTTTACTATCAATCTCCCAACTTGGAGAGACAGCCCCTTTAAGCTCCTGGTTCACACAGGTTGCCCATTTGGCAGAGGAGGAAAGGGAAGAGGGAGAACCAATGAGAGAGTAGCTGTTAGGCATTTGGATGGGCACATGTCACTCTAATTTCCCGGCAGGAAGAAGAATTCACCAAAGTCTCAGCCACCCACCGGGAACCAGTATAGGTCCTGAACCAAATGTTTGGACTTGCGTTCAGCTCACAAAAAACGAGTTGAAAAATGGAGCTCAGGGGCACAGCAATTCACAAACTGGCAGAGTAATCAAGGCCAACTATCGTCCAAAAATCTGTTGAGGGAAGGCAACGAGGCGGACTTGAATGCGAGGCAGAATAGCAGGAAACAGATTTCAAGAGGTACGTTAGAATCGTCTGTAAAGCACAGGAAGAGGGGCACAACTTCGACAATGATGCACTTGGCCCAAAAGGGCGTATGCGTTTTCTCCTGAATATATTCAGGAGAAAACGCATACGCCCTTTTTGGCCAAGCAAGCAAGCGGGCAATGCAAATCTGCACTACAAAGAAGTATCACTTCCCACCGGTCAAAAGGGACATCCACAAAATGTGTAAAAACCAGAAAGGCAAGACAGGCCCTGGAGAACAGGGAGCCTTGTTATGCTGATGGGCGGGATGTAAGTTGCCAACTGCCTCACAGGAGGAGGGCATTGTGCTCCCTAAAACAAGTAAACAACAGAGCTACAGAGCCAAGGGCACTTCCAGTCTAGGGAATATACCTTGGGAAAACTGAAAATCCATAAGACAGAGCCACCCCCAAATTGAGGGCTGCACTGCTTACAAGAACCTCAACCTGGGTACACCTGAAATATCCCAGGAAATATAAAAATGGTTCCAAACATTGTGGAACTTACGTACGATGGAATATCCCTCAGCCACGAAATCAATGTCATAAGACCAGTAGCAGCAAAATGAGTGGATTCAGGTACGATGATTCTAAGGGAAAGAAGTCACACAGGAAAAGAAACTTATCATAAGATATCACTTAGGAAGATCCTGTAAACATGGCTACACATGAACTGAGTTAGGAAAGAGAACAGAGTCTCACATTTAGAAAACACTCTTATGCCTGCTTAAGGGGGAAGGAGAGGTGGGGTGATGCATCAAACCAGAGTTTGATATAAGCACAGGTACTGTTCCAAAAACCAACTATGGAATAGACAAGACCTACACCTTCCTCAGTGAAAGGGACTCAAAACCCCATATTTCCCGCAGAGGAATAGATCTGACTAGTAAGAATCTTAAAACCTATGTATTGATATGTCTCCGTAAGGGAATCAAGTGTGTCTAGACTGGCATAAACATGGCAGCGAGAATCAGCTCAAACCCACTCTAAAAAGGAATTTCAAAAACAGAACAAAGAAACAGGGAAATTCTTTACAATTCCTTCAGGGTCTCTGATGCAACCTGGAATGACCCTATCTACGATGACAGCTGGATGTGGCATGAGGCTGGACACTTGGGACTGAGAGGATTGGTGAGATTGGGTGAGCAAATGCAGACCCTTTAAAGCAATAATGCATGGCAACCATTCCATGGGTCCCACCTCTCCAGGTTGAAGGGAATATTACTACAGCTATAACATGTACGGGAAACCTAGAGAATGGACACACTGTGAATACGAAAGGTTTCTAAAACTCAACGAAGAGTCCCTCTCCTGGTGCTCCGGTTTGACTTTCCAACAGCTTTACTATCAATCTCCCAACTTGGAGAGACAGCCCCTTTAAGCTCCTGGTTCACACAGGTTGCCCATTTGGCAGAGGAGGAAAGGGAAGAGGGAGAACCAATGAGAGAGTAGCTGTTAGGCATTTGGATGGGCACATGTCACTCTAATTTCCCGGCAGGAAGAAGAATTCACCAAAGTCTCAGCCACCCACCGGGAACCAGTATAGGTCCTGAACCAAATGTTTGGACTTGCGTTCAGCTCACAAAAAACGAGTTGAAAAATGGAGCTCAGGGGCACAGCAATTCACAAACTGGCAGAGTAATCAAGGCCAACTATCGTCCAAAAATCTGTTGAGGGAAGGCAACGAGGCGGACTTGAATGCGAGGCAGAATAGCAGGAAACAGATTTCAAGAGGTACGTTAGAATCGCCTGTAAAGCACAGGAAGAGGGGCACAACTTCGACAATGATGCACTTGGCCAAAAAGGGCGTATGCGTTTTCTCCTGAATATATTCAGGAGAAAACGCATACGCCCTTTTTGGCCAAGCAAGCAAGCGGGCAATGCAAATCTGCACTACAAAGAAGTATCACTTCCCACCGGTCAAAAGGGACATCCACAAAATGTGTAAAAACCAGAAAGGCAAGACAGGCCCTGGAGAACAGGGAGCCTTGTTATGCTGATGGGCGGGATGTAAGTTGCCAACTGCCTCACTGGAGGAGGGCATTGTGTTCCCTAAAACAAGTAAACAACAGAGCTACAGAGCCAAGGGCACTTCCAGTCTAGGGAATATACCTTGGGAAAACTGAAAATCCATAAGACAGAGCCACCCCCAAATTGAGGGCTGCACTGCTTACAAGAACCTCAACCTGGGTACACCTGAAATATCCCAGGAAATATAAAAATGGTTCCAAACATTGTGGAACTTACGTACGATGGAATATCCCTCAGCCACGAAATCAATGTCATAAGACCAGTAGCAGCAAAATGAGTGGATTCAGGTACGATGATTCTAAGGGAAAGAAGTCACACAGGAAAAGAAACTTATCATAAGATATCACTTAGGAAGATCCTGTAAACATGGCTACACATGAACTGAGTTAGGAAAGAGAACAGAGTCTCACATTTAGAAAACACTCTTATGCCTGCTTAAGGGGGAAGGAGAGGTGGGGTGATGCATCAAACCAGAGTTTGATATAAGCACAGGTACTGTTCCAAAAACCAACTATGGAATAGACAAGACCTACACCTTCCTCAGTGAAAGGGACTCAAAACCCCATATTTCCCGCAGAGGAATAGATCTGACTAGTAAGAATCTTAAAACCTATGTATTGATATGTCTCCGTAAGGGAATCAAGTGTGTCTAGACTGGCATAAACATGGCAGCGAGAATCAGCTCAAACCCACTCTAAAAAGGAATTTCAAAAACAGAACAAAGAAACAGGGAAATTCTTTACAATTCCTTCAGGGTCTCTGATGCAACCTGGAATGACCCTATCTACGATGACAGCTGGATGTGGCATGAGGCTGGACACTTGGGACTGAGAGGATTGGTGAGATTGGGTGAGCAAATGCAGACCCTTTAAAGCAATAATGCATGGCAACCATTCCATGGGTCCCACCTCTCCAGGTTGAAGGGAATATTACTACAGCTATAACATGTACGGGAAACCTAGAGAATGGACACACTGTGAATACGAAAGGTTTCTAAAACTCAACGAAGAGTCCCTCTCCTGGTGCTCCGGTTTGACTTTCCAACAGCTTTACTATCAATCTCCCAACTTGGAGAGACAGCCCCTTTAAGCTCCTGGTTCACACAGGTTGCCCATTTGGCAGAGGAGGAAAGGGAAGAGGGAGAACCAATGAGAGAGTAGCTGTTAGGCATTTGGATGGGCACATGTCACTCTAATTTCCCGGCAGGAAGAAGAATTCACCAAAGTCTCAGCCACCCACCGGGAACCAGTATAGGTCCTGAACCAAATGTTTGGACTTGCGTTCAGCTCACAAAAAACGAGTTGAAAAATGGAGCTCAGGGGCACAGCAATTCACAAACTGGCAGAGTAATCAAGGCCAACTATCGTCCAAAAATCTGTTGAGGGAAGGCAACGAGGCGGACTTGAATGCGAGGCAGAATAGCAGGAAACAGATTTCAAGAGGTACGTTAGAATCGCCTGTAAAGCACAGGAAGAGGGGCACAACTTCGACAATGATGCACTTGGCCAAAAAGGGCGTATGCGTTTTCTCCTGAGGAGAAAACGCATACGCCCTTTTTGGCCAAGCAAGCAAGCGGGCAATGCAAATCTGCACTACAAAGAAGTATCACTTCCCACCGGTCAAAAGGGACATCCACAAAATGTGTAAAAACCAGAAAGGCAAGACAGGCCCTGGAGAACAGGGAGCCTTGTTATGCTGATGGGCGGGATGTAAGTTGCCAACTGCCTCACTGGAGGAGGGCATTGTGTTCCCTAAAACAAGTAAACAACAGAGCTACAGAGCCAAGGGCACTTCCAGTCTAGGGAATATACCTTGGGAAAACTGAAAATCCATAAGACAGAGCCACCCCCAAATTGAGGGCTGCACTGCTTACAAGAACCTCAACCTGGGTACACCTGAAATATCCCAGGAAATATAAAAATGGTTCCAAACATTGTGGAACTTACGTACAATGGAATATCCCTCAGCCACGAAATCAATGTCATAAGACCAGTAGCAGCAAAATGAGTGGATTCAGGTACGATGATTCTAAGGGAAAGAAGTCACACAGGAAAAGAAACTTATCATAAGATATCACTTAGGAAGATCCTGTAAACATGGCTACACATGAACTGAGTTAGGAAAGAGAACAGAGTCTCACATTTAGAAAACACTCTTATGCCTGCTTAAGGGGGAAGGAGAGGTGGGGTGATGCATCAAACCAGAGTTTGATATAAGCACAGGTACTGTTCCAAAAACCAACTATGGAATAGACAAGACCTACACCTTCCTCAGTGAAAGGGACTCAAAACCCCATATTTCCCGCAGAGGAATAGATCTGACTAGTAAGAATCTTAAAACCTATGTATTGATATGTCTCCGTAAGGGAATCAAGTGTGTCTAGACTGGCATAAACATGGCAGCGAGAATCAGCTCAAACCCACTCTAAAAAGGAATTTCAAAAACAGAACAAAGAAACAGGGAAATTCTTTACAATTCCTTCAGGGTCTCTGATGCAACCTGGAATGACCCTATCTACGATGACAGCTGGATGTGGCATGAGGCTGGACACTTGGGACTGAGAGGATTGGTGAGATTGGGTGAGCAAATGCAGACCCTTTAAAGCAATAATGCATGGCAACCATTCCATGGGTCCCACCTCTCCAGGTTGAAGGGAATATTACTACAGCTATAACATGTACGGGAAACCTAGAGAATGGACACACTGTGAATACGAAAGGTTTCTAAAACTCAACGAAGAGTCCCTCTCCTGGTGCTCCGGTTTGACTTTCCAACAGCTTTACTATCAATCTCCCAACTTGGAGAGACAGCCCCTTTAAGCTCCTGGTTCACACAGGTTGCCCATTTGGCAGAGGAGGAAAGGGAAGAGGGAGAACCAATGAGAGAGTAGCTGTTAGGCATTTGGATGGGCACATGTCACTCTAATTTCCCGGCAGGAAGAAGAATTCACCAAAGTCTCAGCCACCCACCGGGAACCAGTATAGGTCCTGAACCAAATGTTTGGACTTGCGTTCAGCTCACAAAAAACGAGTTGAAAAATGGAGCTCAGGGGCACAGCAATTCACAAACTGGCAGAGTAATCAAGGCCAACTATCGTCCAAAAATCTGTTGAGGGAAGGCAACGAGGCGGACTTGAATGCGAGGCAGAATAGCAGGAAACAGATTTCAAGAGGTACGTTAGAATCGCCTGTAAAGCACAGGAAGAGGGGCACAACTTCGACAATGATGCACTTGGCCAAAAAGGGCGTATGCGTTTTCTCCTGAATATATTCAGGAGAAAACGCATACGCCCTTTTTGGCCAAGCAAGCAAGCGGGCAATGCAAATCTGCACTACAAAGAAGTATCACTTCCCACCGGTCAAAAGGGACATCCACAAAATGTGTAAAAACCAGAAAGGCAAGACAGGCCCTGGAGAACAGGGAGCCTTGTTATGCTGATGGGCGGGATGTAAGTTGCCAACTGCCTCACTGGAGGAGGGCATTGTGTTCCCTAAAACAAGTAAACAACAGAGCTACAGAGCCAAGGGCACTTCCAGTCTAGGGAATATACCTTGGGAAAACTGAAAATCCATAAGACAGAGCCACCCCCAAATTGAGGGCTGCACTGCTTACAAGAACCTCAACCTGGGTACACCTGAAATATCCCAGGAAATATAAAAATGGTTCCAAACATTGTGGAACTTACGTACGATGGAATATCCCTCAGCCACGAAATCAATGTCATAAGACCAGTAGCAGCAAAATGAGTGGATTCAGGTACGATGATTCTAAGGGAAAGAAGTCACACAGGAAAAGAAACTTATCATAAGATATCACTTAGGAAGATCCTGTAAACATGGCTACACATGAACTGAGTTAGGAAAGAGAACAGAGTCTCACATTTAGAAAACACTCTTATGCCTGCTTAAGGGGGAAGGAGAGGTGGGGTGATGCATCAAACCAGAGTTTGATATAAGCACAGGTACTGTTCCAAAAACCAACTATGGAATAGACAAGACCTACACCTTCCTCAGTGAAAGGGACTCAAAACCCCATATTTCCCGCAGAGGAATAGATCTGACTAGTAAGAATCTTAAAACCTATGTATTGATATGTCTCCGTAAGGGAATCAAGTGTGTCTAGACTGGCATAAACATGGCAGCGAGAATCAGCTCAAACCCACTCTAAAAAGGAATTTCAAAAACAGAACAAAGAAACAGGGAAATTCTTTACAATTCCTTCAGGGTCTCTGATGCAACCTGGAATGACCCTATCTACGATGACAGCTGGATGTGGCATGAGGCTGGACACTTGGGACTGAGAGGATTGGTGAGATTGGGTGAGCAAATGCAGACCCTTTAAAGCAATAATGCATGGCAACCACTCCATGGGTCCCACCTCTCCAGGTTGAAGGGAATATTACTACAGCTATAACATGTACGGGAAACCTAGAGAATGGACACACTGTGAATACAAAAGGTTTCTAAAACTCAACGAAGAGTCCCTCTCCTGGTGCTCCGGTTTGACTTTCCAACAGCTTTACTATCAATCTCCCAACTTGGAGAGACAGCCCCTTTAAGCTCCTGGTTCACACAGGTTGCCCATTTGGCAGAGGAGGAAAGGGAAGAGGGAGAACCAATGAGAGAGTAGCTGTTAGGCATTTGGATGGGCACATGTCACTCTAATTTCCCGGCAGGAAGAAGAATTCACCAAAGTCTCAGCCACCCACCGGGAACCAGTATAGGTCCTGAACCAAATGTTTGGACTTGCGTTCAGCTCACAAAAAACGAGTTGAAAAATGGAGCTCAGGGGCACAGCAATTCACAAACTGGCAGAGTAATCAAGGCCAACTATCGTCCAAAAATCTGTTGAGGGAAGGCAACGAGGCGGACTTGAATGCGAGGCAGAATAGCAGGAAACAGATTTCAAGAGGTACGTTAGAATCGCCTGTAAAGCACAGGAAGAGGGGCACAACTTCGACAATGATGCACTTGGCCAAAAAGGGCGTATGTGTTTTCTCCTGAATATATTCAGGAGAAAACGCATACGCCCTTTTTGGCCAAGCAAGCAAGCGGGCAATGCAAATCTGCACTACAAAGAAGTATCACTTCCCACCGGTCAAAAGGGACATCCACAAAATGTGTAAAAACCAGAAAGGCAAGACAGGCCCTGGAGAACAGGGAGCCTTGTTATGCTGATGGGCGGGATGTAAGTTGCCAACTGCCTCACTGGAGGAGGGCATTGTGTTCCCTAAAACAAGTAAACAACAGAGCTACAGAGCCAAGGGCACTTCCAGTCTAGGGAATATACCTTGGGAAAACTGAAAATCCATAAGACAGAGCCACCCCCAAATTGAGGGCTGCACTGCTTACAAGAACCTCAACCTGGGTACACCTGAAATATCCCAGGAAATATAAAAATGGTTCCAAACATTGTGGAACTTACGTACGATGGAATATCCCTCAGCCACGAAATCAATGTCATAAGACCAGTAGCAGCAAAATGAGTGGATTCAGGTACGATGATTCTAAGGGAAAGAAGTCACACAGGAAAAGAAACTTATCATAAGATATCACTTAGGAAGATCCTGTAAACATGGCTACACATGAACTGAGTTAGGAAAGAGAACAGAGTCTCACATTTAGAAAACACTCTTATGCCTGCTTAAGGGGGAAGGAGAGGTGGGGTGATGCATCAAACCAGAGTTTGATATAAGCACAGGTACTGTTCCAAAAACCAACTATGGAATAGACAAGACCTACACCTTCCTCAGTGAAAGGGACTCAAAACCCCATATTTCCCGCAGAGGAATAGATCTGACTAGTAAGAATCTTAAAACCTATGTATTGATATGTCTCCGTAAGGGAATCAAGTGTGTCTAGACTGGCATAAACATGGCAGCGAGAATCAGCTCAAACCCACTCTAAAAAGGAATTTCAAAAACAGAACAAAGAAACAGGGAAATTCTTTACAATTCCTTCAGGGTCTCTGATGCAACCTGGAATGACCCTATCTACGATGACAGCTGGATGTGGCATGAGGCTGGACACTTGGGACTGAGAGGATTGGTGAGATTGGGTGAGCAAATGCAGACCCTTTAAAGCAATAATGCATGGCAACCATTCCATGGGTCCCACCTCTCCAGGTTGAAGGGAATATTACTACAGCTATAACATGTACGGGAAACCTAGAGAATGGACACACTGTGAATACGAAAGGTTTCTAAAACTCAACGAAGAGTCCCTCTCCTGGTGCTCCGGTTTGACTTTCCAACAGCTTTACTATCAATCTCCCAACTTGGAGAGACAGCCCCTTTAAGCTCCTGGTTCACACAGGTTGCCCATTTGGCAGAGGAGGAAAGGGAAGAGGGAGAACCAATGAGAGAGTAGCTGTTAGGCATTTGGATGGGCACATGTCACTCTAATTTCCCGGCAGGAAGAAGAATTCACCAAAGTCTCAGCCACCCACCGGGAACCAGTATAGGTCCTGAACCAAATGTTTGGACTTGCGTTCAGCTCACAAAAAACGAGTTGAAAAATGGAGCTCAGGGGCACAGCAATTCACAAACTGGCAGAGTAATCAAGGCCAACTATCGTCCAAAAATCTGTTGAGGGAAGGCAACGAGGCGGACTTGAATGCGAGGCAGAATAGCAGGAAACAGATTTCAAGAGGTACGTTAGAATCGCCTGTAAAGCACAGGAAGAGGGGCACAACTTCGACAATGATGCACTTGGCCAAAAAGGGCGTATGCGTTTTCTCCTGAATATATTCAGGAGAAAACGCATACGCCCTTTTTGGCCAAGCAAGCAAGCGGGCAATGCAAATCTGCACTACAAAGAAGTATCACTTCCCACCGGTCAAAAGGGACATCCACAAAATGTGTAAAAACCAGAAAGGCAAGACAGGCCCTGGAGAACAGGGAGCCTTGTTATGCTGATGGGCGGGATGTAAGTTGCCAACTGCCTCACTGGAGGAGGGCATTGTGTTCCCTAAAACAAGTAAACAACAGAGCTACAGAGCCAAGGGCACTTCCAGTCTAGGGAATATACCTTGGGAAAACTGAAAATCCATAAGACAGAGCCACCCCCAAATTGAGGGCTGCACTGCTTACAAGAACCTCAACCTGGGTACACCTGAAATATCCCAGGAAATATAAAAATGGTTCCAAACATTGTGGAACTTACGTACGATGGAATATCCCTCAGCCACGAAATCAATGTCATAAGACCAGTAGCAGCAAAATGAGTGGATTCAGGTACGATGATTCTAAGGGAAAGAAGTCACACAGGAAAAGAAACTTATCATAAGATATCACTTAGGAAGATCCTGTAAACATGGCTACACATGAACTGAGTTAGGAAAGAGAACAGAGTCTCACATTTAGAAAACACTCTTATGCCTGCTTAAGGGGGAAGGAGAGGTGGGGTGATGCATCAAACCAGAGTTTGATATAAGCACAGGTACTGTTCCAAAAACCAACTATGGAATAGACAAGACCTACACCTTCCTCAGTGAAAGGGACTCAAAACCCCATATTTCCCGCAGAGGAATAGATCTGACTAGTAAGAATCTTAAAACCTATGTATTGATATGTCTCCGTAAGGGAATCAAGTGTGTCTAGACTGGCATAAACATGGCAGCGAGAATCAGCTCAAACCCACTCTAAAAAGGAATTTCAAAAACAGAACAAAGAAACAGGGAAATTCTTTACAATTCCTTCAGGGTCTCTGATGCAACCTGGAATGACCCTATCTACGATGACAGCTGGATGTGGCATGAGGCTGGACACTTGGGACTGAGAGGATTGGTGAGATTGGGTGAGCAAATGCAGACCCTTTAAAGCAATAATGCATGGCAACCATTCCATGGGTCCCACCTCTCCAGGTTGAAGGGAATATTACTACAGCTATAACATGTACGGGAAACCTAGAGAATGGACACACTGTGAATACGAAAGGTTTCTAAAACTCAACGAAGAGTCCCTCTCCTGGTGCTCCGGTTTGACTTTCCAACAGCTTTACTATCAATCTCCCAACTTGGAGAGACAGCCCCTTTAAGCTCCTGGTTCACACAGGTTGCCCATTTGGCAGAGGAGGAAAGGGAAGAGGGAGAACCAATGAGAGAGTAGCTGTTAGGCATTTGGATGGGCACATGTCACTCTAATTTCCCGGCAGGAAGAAGAATTCACCAAAGTCTCAGCCACCCACCGGGAACCAGTATAGGTCCTGAACCAAATGTTTGGACTTGCGTTCAGCTCACAAAAAACGAGTTGAAAAATGGAGCTCAGGGGCACAGCAATTCACAAACTGGCAGAGTAATCAAGGCCAACTATCGTCCAAAAATCTGTTGAGGGAAGGCAACGAGGCGGACTTGAATGCGAGGCAGAATAGCAGGAAACAGATTTCAAGAGGTACGTTAGAATCGCCTGTAAAGCACAGGAAGAGGGGCACAACTTCGACAATGATGCACTTGGCCAAAAAGGGCGTATGCGTTTTCTCCTGAATATATTCAGGAGAAAACGCATACGCCCTTTTTGGCCAAGCAAGCAAGCGGGCAATGCAAATCTGCACTACAAAGAAGTATCACTTCCCACCGGTCAAAAGGGACATCCACAAAATGTGTAAAAACCAGAAAGGCAAGACAGGCCCTGGAGAACAGGGAGCCTTGTTATGCTGATGGGCGGGATGTAAGTTGCCAACTGCCTCACTGGATGAGGGCATTGTGTTCCCTAAAACAAGTAAACAACAGAGCTACAGAGCCAAGGGCACTTCCAGTCTAGGGAATATACCTTGGGAAAACTGAAAATCCATAAGACAGAGCCACCCCCAAATTGAGGGCTGCACTGCTTACAAGAACCTCAACCTGGGTACACCTGAAATATCCCAGGAAATATAAAAATGGTTCCAAACATTGTGGAACTTACGTACGATGGAATATCCCTCAGCCACGAAATCAATGTCATAAGACCAGTAGCAGCAAAATGAGTGGATTCAGGTACGATGATTCTAAGGGAAAGAAGTCACACAGGAAAAGAAACTTATCATAAGATATCACTTAGGAAGATCCTGTAAACATGGCTACACATGAACTGAGTTAGGAAAGAGAACAGAGTCTCACATTTAGAAAACACTCTTATGCCTGCTTAAGGGGGAAGGAGAGGTGGGGTGATGCACCAAACCAGAGTTTGATATAAGCACAGGTACTGTTCCAAAAACCAACTATGGAATAGACAAGACCTACACCTTCCTCAGTGAAAGGGACTCAAAACCCCATATTTCCCGCAGAGGAATAGATCTGACTAGAAAGAATCTTAAAACCTATGTATTGATATGTCTCCGTAAGGGAATCAAGTGTGTCTAGACTGGCATAAACATGGCAGCGAGAATCAGCTCAAACCCACTCTAAAAAGGAATTCCAAAAACAGAACAAAGAAACAGGGAAATTCTTTACAATTCCTTCAGGGTCTCTGATGCAACCTGGAATGACCCTATCTACGATGACAGCTGGATGTGGCATGAGGCTGGACACTTGGGACTGAGAGGATTGGTGAGATTGGGTGAGCAAATGCAGACCCTTTAAAGCAATAATGCATGGCAACCATTCCATGGGTCCCACCTCTCCAGGTTGAAGGGAATATTACTACAGCTATAACATGTACGGGAAACCTAGAGAATGGACACACTGTGAATACGAAAGGTTTCTAAAACTCAACGAAGAGTCCCTCTCCTGGTGCTCCGGTTTGACTTTCCAACAGCTTTACTATCAATCTCCCAACTTGGAGAGACAGCCCCTTTAAGCTCCTGGTTCACACAGGTTGCCCATTTGGCAGAGGAGGAAAGGGAAGAGGGAGAACCAATGAGAGAGTAGCTGTTAGGCATTTGGATGGGCACATGTCACTCTAATTTCCCGGCAGGAAGAAGAATCCACCAAAGTCTCAGCCACCCACCGGGAACCAGTATAGGTCCTGAACCAAATGTTTGGACTTGCGTTCAGCTCACAAAAAACGAGTTGAAAAATGGAGCTCAGGGGCACAGCAATTCACAAACTGGCAGAGTAATCAAGGCCAACTATCGTCCAAAAATCTGTTGAGGGAAGGCAACGAGGCGGACTTGAATGCGAGGCAGAATAGCAGGAAACAGATTTCAAGAGGTACGTTAGAATCGCCTGTAAAGCACAGGAAGAGGGGCACAACTTCGACAATGATGCACTTGGCCAAAAAGGGCGTATGCGTTTTCTCCTGAATATATTCAGGAGAAAACGCATACGCCCTTTTTGGCCAAGCAAGCAAGCGGGCAATGCAAATCTGCACTACAAAGAAGTATCACTTCCCACCGGTCAAAAGGGACATCCACAAAATGTGTAAAAACCAGAAAGGCAAGACAGGCCCTGGAGAACAGGGAGCCTTGTTATGCTGATGGGCGGGATGTAAGTTGCCAACTGCCTCACTGGAGGAGGGCATTGTGTTCCCTAAAACAAGTAAACAACAGAGCTACAGAGCCAAGGGCACTTCCAGTCTAGGGAATATACCTTGGGAAAACAGAAAATCCATAAGACAGAGCCACCCCCAAATTGAGGGCTGCACTGCTTACAAGAACCTCAACCTGGGTACACCTGAAATATCCCAGGAAATATAAAAATGGTTCCAAACATTGTGGAACTTACGTACGATGGAATATCCCTCAGCCACGAAATCAATGTCATAAGACCAGTAGCAGCAAAATGAGTGGATTCAGGTACGATGATTCTAAGGGAAAGAAGTCACACAGGAAAAGAAACTTATCATAAGATATCACTTAGGAAGATCCTGTAAACATGGCTACACATGAACTGAGTTAGGAAAGAGAACAGAGTCTCACATTTAGAAAACACTCTTATGCCTGCTTAAGGGGGAAGGAGAGGTGGGGTGATGCATCAAACCAGAGTTTGATATAAGCACAGGTACTGTTCCAAAAACCAACTATGGAATAGACAAGACCTACACCTTCCTCAGTGAAAGGGACTCAAAACCCCATATTTCCCGCAGAGGAATAGATCTGACTAGTAAGAATCTTAAAACCTATGTATTGATATGTCTCCGTAAGGGAATCAAGTGTGTCTAGACTGGCATAAACATGGCAGCGAGAATCAGCTCAAACCCACTCTAAAAAGGAATTTCAAAAACAGAACAAAGAAACAGGGAAATTCTTTACAATTCCTTCAGGGTCTCTGATGCAACCTGGAATGACCCTATCTACGATGACAGCTGGATGTGGCATGAGGCTGGACACTTGGGACTGAGAGGATTGGTGAGATTGGGTGAGCAAATGCAGACCCTTTAAAGCAATAATGCATGGCAACCATTCCATGGGTCCCACCTCTCCAGGTTGAAGGGAATATTACTACAGCTATAACATGTACGGGAAACCTAGAGAATGGACACACTGTGAATACGAAAGGTTTCTAAAACTCAACGAAGAGTCCCTCTCCTGGTGCTCCGGTTTGACTTTCCAACAGCTTTACTATCAATCTCCCAACTTGGAGAGACAGCCCCTTTAAGCTCCTGGTTCACACAGGTTGCCCATTTGGCAGAGGAGGAAAGGGAAGAGGGAGAACCAATGAGAGAGTAGCTGTTAGGCATTTGGATGGGCACATGTCACTCTAATTTCCCGGCAGGAAGAAGAATTCACCAAAGTCTCAGCCACCCACCGGGAACCAGTATAGGTCCTGAACCAAATGTTTGGACTTGCGTTCAGCTCACAAAAAACGAGTTGAAAAATGGAGCTCAGGGGCACAGCAATTCACAAACTGGCAGAGTAATCAAGGCCAACTATCGTCCAAAAATCTGTTGAGGGAAGGCAACGAGGCGGACTTGAATGCGAGGCAGAATAGCAGGAAACAGATTTCAAGAGGTACGTTAGAATCGCCTGTAAAGCACAGGAAGAGGGGCACAACTTCGACAATGATGCACTTGGCCAAAAAGGGCGTATGCGTTTTCTCCTGAATATATTCAGGAGAAAACGCATACGCCCTTTTTGGCCAAGCAAGCAAGCGGGCAATGCAAATCTGCACTACAAAGAAGTATCACTTCCCACCGGTCAAAAGGGACATCCACAAAATGTGTAAAAACCAGAAAGGCAAGACAGGCCCTGGAGAACAGGGAGCCTTGTTATGCTGATGGGCGGGATGTAAGTTGCCAACTGCCTCACTGGAGGAGGGCATTGTGTTCCCTAAAACAAGTAAACAACAGAGCTACAGAGCCAAGGGCACTTCCAGTCTAGGGAATATACCTTGGGAAAACTGAAAATCCATAAGACAGAGCCACCCCCAAATTGAGGGCTGCACTGCTTACAAGAACCTCAACCTGGGTACACCTGAAATATCCCAGGAAATATAAAAATGGTTCCAAACATTGTGGAACTTACGTACGATGGAATATCCCTCAGCCACGAAATCAATGTCATAAGACCAGTAGCAGCAAAATGAGTGGATTCAGGTACGATGATTCTAAGGGAAAGAAGTCACACAGGAAAAGAAACTTATCATAAGATATCACTTAGGAAGATCCTGTAAACATGGCTACACATGAACTGAGTTAGGAAAGAGAACAGAGTCTCACATTTAGAAAACACTCTTATGCCTGCTTAAGGGGGAAGGAGAGGTGGGGTGATGCATCAAACCAGAGTTTGATATAAGCACAGGTACTGTTCCAAAAACCAACTATGGAATAGACAAGACCTACACCTTCCTCAGTGAAAGGGACTCAAAACCCCATATTTCCCGCAGAGGAATAGATCTGACTAGTAAGAATCTTAAAACCTATGTATTGATATGTCTCCGTAAGGGAATCAAGTGTGTCTAGACTGGCATAAACATGGCAGCGAGAATCAGCTCAAACCCACTCTAAAAAGGAATTTCAAAAACAGAACAAAGAAACAGGGAAATTCTTTACAATTCCTTCAGGGTCTCTGATGCAACCTGGAATGACCCTATCTACGATGACAGCTGGATGTGGCATGAGGCTGGACACTTGGGACTGAGAGGATTGGTGAGATTGGGTGAGCAAATGCAGACCCTTTAAAGCAATAATGCATGGCAACCATTCCATGGGTCCCACCTCTCCAGGTTGAAGGGAATATTACTACAGCTATAACATGTACGGGAAACCTAGAGAATGGACACACTGTGAATACGAAAGGTTTCTAAAACTCAACGAAGAGTCCCTCTCCTGGTGCTCCGGTTTGACTTTCCAACAGCTTTACTATCAATCTCCCAACTTGGAGAGACAGCCCCTTTAAGCTCCTGGTTCACACAGGTTGCCCATTTGGCAGAGGAGGAAAGGGAAGAGGGAGAACCAATGAGAGAGTAGCTGTTAGGCATTTGGATGGGCACATGTCACTCTAATTTCCCGGCAGGAAGAAGAATTCACCAAAGTCTCAGCCACCCACCGGGAACCAGTATAGGTCCTGAACCAAATGTTTGGACTTGCGTTCAGCTCACAAAAAACGAGTTGAAAAATGGAGCTCAGGGGCACAGCAATTCACAAACTGGCAGAGTAATCAAGGCCAACTATCGTCCAAAAATCTGTTGAGGGAAGGCAACGAGGCGGACTTGAATGCGAGGCAGAATAGCAGGAAACAGATTTCAAGAGGTACGTTAGAATCGCCTGTAAAGCACAGGAAGAGGGGCACAACTTCGACAATGATGCACTTGGCCAAAAAGGGCGTATGCGTTTTCTCCTGAATATATTCAGGAGAAAACGCATACGCCCTTTTTGGCCAAGCAAGCAAGCGGGCAATGCAAATCTGCACTACAAAGAAGTATCACTTCCCACCGGTCAAAAGGGACATCCACAAAATGTGTAAAAACCAGAAAGGCAAGACAGGCCCTGGAGAAGAGGGAGCCTTGTAATGCTGATGGGCGGGATGTAAGTTGCCAACTGCCTCCCTGGAGGAGTGCATTGTGTTCCCTAAAACAAGTAAACAACAGAGCTACAGAGCCAATGGCACGTCCAGTGTAGGGAATATACATTGGGAAAACTGAAAATCCATAAGACAGAGCCACCCCCAAATTGAGGGCTGCACTGCTTACAGGAACCTCAACGTGGGTACACCTGAAATATCCCAGGAAATATAAAAATGGTTCCAAACATCGTGGAACTTACGCAAGATGGAATATCCCTCAGCCATGAAATCAATGTCATAAGACCAGTAGCAGCAAAATGAGTGGATTCAGGTACGATGATTCTAAGTGAAAGAAGTCACACAGGAAAAGAAACTTATCATAAGATATCACTTAGGAAGATCCTGTAAACATGGCTACACATGAACTGAGTTAGGCAAGAGAACAGAGTCTCACATTTAGAAAACACTCTTATGCCTGCTTAAGGGGGAAGGAGAGGTGGGGTGATGCATCAAACCAGAGTTTGATATAAGCACAGGTACTGTTCCAAAAACCAACTATGGAATAGACAAGACCTACACCTTCCTCAGTGAAAGGGACTCAAAACCCCATATTTCCCGCAGAGGAATAGATCTGACTAGTAAGAATCTTAAAACCTATGTATTGATATGTCTCCGTAAGGGAATCAAGTGTGTCTAGACTGGCATAAACATGGCAGCGAGAATCAGCTCAAACCCACTCTAAAAAGAATTTCAAAAACAGAACAAAGAAATAGGGAAATTCTTTACAATTCCTTCAGGGTCTCTGATGCAACCTGGAATGACCGAATCTACAATGACAGCTGGATGTGGCATAAGGCTGGACACTTGGGACTGAGAGGATTGGTGAGATTGGGTGAGCAAATGCAGACCCTTTAAAGCAATAATGCATGGCAACCATTCCATGGGTCCCACCTCTCCAGGTTGAAGGGAATATTACTACAGCTATAACATGTACGGGAAACCTAGAGAATGGACACACTGTGAATACGAAAGGTTTCTAAAACTCAACGAAGAGTCCCTCTCCTGGTGCTCCGGTTTGACTTTCCAACAGCTTTACTATCAATCTCCCAACTTGGAGAGACAGCCCCTTTAAGCTCCTGGTTCACACAGGTTGCCCATTTGGCAGAGGAGGAAAGGGAAGAGGGAGAACCAATGAGAGAGTAGCTGTTAGGCATTTGGATGGGCACATGTCAATCTAATTTCCCGGCAGGAAGAAGAATTAACCAAAGTCTCAGCCACGCACCGGGAACCAGTATAGGTCCTGAACCAAAAGTTTGGACTTGCGTTCAGCTCACAAGAAACGAGTTGAAAAATGGAGCTCAGGGGCACAGCAATTCACAAACTGGCAGAGTAATCTAGGCCAACTATCGTCCAAAAATCTGTTGAGGGAAGGCAACGAGGCGGACTTGAAAGCGAGGCAGAATAGCAGGAAACAGATTTCAAGAGGTACGTTGGAATCGCCTGTAAAGCACAGGAAGAGGGGCACAACTTCGACAATGATGCACTTGGCCAAAAAGCGCGTATGCGTTTTCTCCTAAATATATTCAGGAGAAAACTACAATGAGGTATCACCTCAAACCTGTTAGAATCGGCATCATCAGAAAATCTACAAACAACCAATTCTGGCGAGGCTGTGGACAAAAGGAGCCCTCTTCCACTATTGGTGGGAATGTAAATTGATAGAGTCTCTATGGAGAACAGTATGGAGTTTCCTTAAAAAAACTAGAAATAGAATTACCATCTGATCCAGCAATCCCACTTCTGGGCATATACCCAGAGAAAACCGTATTTCAAAAAGGCACATTCACCACAATGTTCGTTGCAGCACTATTTACAATAGCTAGGTAATGGAAGCAACCTAAATGCCCACAGACAGATGAATGGATAAAGATGTGGTACATATATGAAGTGGAATATTATTCGGCCATAAAAAGGAATGAAACTGGGTCATTTGTAGAGACATCGATGGATCGAGAGACTGTCATACAGAATGAAGTATGTCAGAAAGAGGAAAACAAATATTGTATATTAATGCATATATGTGGAAACTAAAAAAATGGTACGGATGAACTGGTTTGCAGGGAAGAAATAGAGACACAGAGGTAGAGAACAAACAATTGGACAACAATTGTGGGAAGACATGGGGTGCTGGTGGTGGTATATGTTGGGAGATTGGGATTGACCTGTATAAATGTATATGCATAAAATACATAACTAATAATAACCTGCTGTATAAAAACATAAATAAAATAAAATTTCAAAATTTTAAAAAATAAAATTTAAAAATAAAACAGAAAAAATTCTTCCCGTCACACAGATGTATTTATAGGAATGAATTATTTCCATGCTTATATTTATAAATACATAAAAGAGGAATAAAATCTAACTTGAACCATAAAAGAAAAAAAAAAGTAAACCCACTAGTTATACAGAGGAAAACCCTATCAGGGCCCTTGCTCCAGCGGTAAACAATTCTGAAATTGGTCAGAGGTGGGGAACCATCTCCCATATAGCCAGCAACCCACCCCCCACGCAAGGAGCGTCCTCATTGCAAAGCTGGGGGACAGTGCCGAGGCATCTGTGAGTAAACGTGAGCTGAGCCCCAGGCCAGCTGCTGCTGAACTGTTCCCACCCTTTCCAGGTAAAACACCTGAATATGTACAAGGGCTTGAAAGCCTAGAGGAAGGACCGTGGAGCCACACCAGCGACAGCACGCAGGCCAACTTGGTGCCTGCAGGCCAGCCAGGGTGGTCCTGGACCCCGGCGCTCTTCCAGAAGCTTCCCATTGCCCTGCCTGAGATACCCCTCCTGTCCCGGCCCCCAATGCTTTTTTCCTTCCTCACCTCTGTCCAGAGAGAAATTCCAGCGGAAGGTATGGGTGACACATCCTCTTCTTTACAGGCGGCAGCCTGGCAACTCCTGCAGAAAGGCCAGCAGAACCCCACTCACACCGGGCCACCCACAAAGCTGTGGCCCCTCACTCCCTCCCACCAGCACAGCACCGAGACTGCTGACGGGGCAGAGAATATGGAGTCAGGCACAGCTTCAGGGGCTATTGCTGCCTGGAGCTCTGTTTATATTGACCTCAACGAGGCACACCTGGGGAGGGCGGGCCGGCAGGGTAAGGCTGCCCAGGTCAGCTAATCCACAACCCTGAGGGAATCACATTGCTGAAAATGGACCCCTCTAAGGCAGAAGAGAAGCCAAGGGAAAAAAGGACACAATGCCATTTGCAGCACCGTAGATGAGTCTAGAAGTAATCACGTGACTTGTAGTAAGTCAGAAAGTGAAAGACACATATCATATCATATCACTTATAGGTGTTACCTAAAAATGGATACCAGGGCAGATATTTCCACGGAGAAGGGCAATCACAGATTCATTAAACAAACTAATGGTTCACCAATGGAAAGGTGTGAGGATAGGTTTCATTACGATATCGGGGTTAACAGACATATACAAACACAGGTGACATATATAATCACCAAAGACCTACAGAATACCAAGAGAGGACTACTCAACATTCTGTCATAACGTACATGGGAAAAGGATCCCAAGAAGAACAGTCATCTGTATATGTGTAAAAGAACCACATCTTCCACACCTACAACAAGCCAAACATTGTAATCAAACTTGCTGTAATAAAAAATAAAAAATTAAATTAAAAACACGAACAAGAAGTAGTGAGACAAACGTGAGGGGCTTTCTCCTGGCACATTCCATTCTAAACTCCAATCTAGAACACCACTTCCACTGAGGCTCTCTTGCCCTAGTAACCAGATTTGGTAAGGGAGAACTGCTGCCACCTTGTGGCCGTTTCACACAACAGCAGCTTTAATCCCAGCGCTAATGGTCAGTTGATATTCAAAATCATTGCAGGCCTGTAAATGACACCTGCCCTGAAAACAAATCCTGGGGTCACATATCGACCAAAAATTTCAAAGGACGTCCATATTTCAAAACCACCGTTTCAAAAGGCATATTTTACGCACATTAGTGTTCTGCTTCTTTTCCTTTCTTTCCTTTTTTGTTAAAAAACACGGGAATGGAAAAAGGCATCCCTCAGAATGGGCGAAAATCGCAGCAGACGAATCAATGGACAGAGGTTTAATCTCCAATATATAAAAACAGCTCATGCAGCTTAATATTAAAAAAACAAACAACCCAAAAAAAATGGGCAGAAGATCTAAAGAGACGTTTCTTCAAAGGAGACACAGAGATGGCCAAGACGCACATGAAAAGCTGCTCAACAGCACTAATTATTAGAGAAATGCAAATCAAAACTACAATGAGGTATCACCTCACACCTGTTAGAATCGGCATCATCAGAAAATCTACAAACAACCAATTCTGGGGAGGGTGTGGACAAAAGGAGCCCTCTTCCACTATTGGTGGGAATGTAAATTGATACAGTCACTATGGAGAACAGTATGGAGTTTCCTTAAAAAACTAGAAATAGAATTACCATCTGATCCAGCAATCCCACTTCTGGGCATATACCCAGAGAAAACCGTATTTCAAAAAGGCACATTCACCACAATGTTCGTTGCAGCACTATTTACAATAGCCAGGTAATGGAAGCAACCTAAATGCCCACAGACAGATGAATGGATAAAGATGTGGTACATATATAAAATGGAATATTACTCGGCCATAAAAAGGAATGAAACTGGGTCATCTGTAGAGACATCGATGGATCGAGAGACTGTCATACAGAATGAAGTAAGTCAGAAAGAGGAAATCAAATATTGTATATTAATGCATATATGTGGAGCCAAAAATGGTACAGATGAACTGGTTTGCAGGGAAGAAATAGAGACACAGAGGTAGAAAACAAACGTATGGACACCAAGTGTGGGAAGCCATGGGGTGGTGGTGGTGGGATGAGTTGGGAGTTTGGGATTGACCTGTATACATGTATATGCATAAAATACATAACTAATAATAACGTGCTGTATAAAAAAATAAATTAATTAAGTTCAAAATTCTAAACAATAAAATTTAAAAATAAAAGAGAAAAAAGTTGTTCCCGTCTCACAGATGTATTTATAGGAATGAATTATTTCCATGCTTATATCTATAAATACATAAAAGAGGTATAAAATCTAACTTGAAACATAAAAGAAAAAAAAACCCTGAACCCACCATTTATACAGAGGAAAACCCTATCTGGACACTTGCTCCAGCGGTAAACAATTCTGAAATTGGTCAGAGGTGTGGAACCATCTCCCATACAGTCAGCACCCCACACCCCACACAAGGAGCGTCCTCATTGCATAGCTGGGGGAATGTGCCGAGGCATCTGTGCGTAAACGTGAGCTGAGCCCCAGGCCAGCTGCTGCTGAACTGTTCCCACCCTTCCCAGGTAAAACACCTGAATATGTACAAGGGCTTGAAAGACTAGAGGAAGGGCCGTCGAGCCACACCAGCGACAGCACGCAGGCCAACTTGGTGCCTGCAGGCCAGCCAGGGTGGTCCTGGCCCCGGGCGCTCTTCCGGAAGCTTTCCATTGCCCTGCCTGAGATACCCCTCCTGTCCTGGCCCCCACTGCTTTTTTCCTTCCTCACCTCTGTCCGGAGAGAAATTCCAGCGGAAGGTATGGGTGACACATCCTCTTCTTTACAGGTGTCAGCCTGGGAACTCCTGCAGAAAGGCCAGCAGAGCCCCACTCACACCGGGCCACCCACAAAGCTGTGGCCCCTCACTCCCACCCACCAGCACAGCCCCGAGACTGCTGACAGGGCAGAGAATATGGAGTCAGGCACAGCTTCAGGGGCTATTGCTGCCTGGAGCGCTGTTTATATTGACCTCAACGAGGCACACCTGGGGAGGGCGGGCCGGCAGGGTAAGGCTGCCCAGGTCAGCTAATCCACAACCCTCAGGGAATCACATTGTTGAAAAGGGACCCCGCTAAGGCAGAAGAGAAGCCAAGGGAAAAAAGGACACAATGCCATTTGCAGCACCGTAGATGAGTCTAGAAGTAATCACGTGACTTGTAGTAAGTCAGAAAGTGAAAGACACATACCATATCATATCACTTATAGGTGTTACCTAAAAATGGATACCAGGGCAGATATTTCCACGGAGAAGGGCAATCACAGATTCATTAAACAAACTTATGGTTCACCAATGGAAAGGTGTGAGGATTGGTTTCTTTACGATATAGGGGTTAACAGACATATACAAACACAGGTGACATATATAATCATCAAAGACCTACAGAATACCAAGAGAGGACTACTCAACATTCTGTCATAACGTACATGGGAAAAGGATCCCAGGAAGAACAGACATCTGTATATGTGTAAAAGAACCACATCTTCCACACCTACAACAAGCCAAACATTGTAATCAAACTTGCTGTAATAAAAAATAAAAAAAATAAATTGAAAACACGAACAAGAATTAGTGAGACAAACTTGAGGGGCTTTCTCCTGGCACATTCCATTCTAAATTCCAATCTAGAACACCACTTCCACTGAGGCTCTCTTGCCCTAGTAACCAGATTTGGTAAGGGTGAACTGCTGCCACCTTGTGGCCGTTTCACACAACAGCAGCTTTAATCCCAGCGCTAATGGTCAGTTGATATTCAAAATCATTGCAGGCCTGTAAATGACACCTGCCCTGAACACAAATCCTGGGGTCACATATCGACCAAAAAATTCAAAGGATGTCCATATTTCAAAACGACCGTTTCAAAAGGCATATTTTACGCACATTAGTGTTCTGCTTCTTTTCCTTTCTTTCCTTTTTTGTTAAAAAAAACGGGAATGGAAAAAGGCATCCCTCAGAATGGGCAAAAATCGTTGCAAACGAATCAATGGACAGAGGTTTAAACTCCAATATATATAAACAGCTCATGCAGCTTAATATTAAAAAAACAAACAACCCAATACAAAAATGGGCAGAAGATCTAAAGAGGCGTTTCTTCAAAGAAGACACAGAGATGGCCAATACGCCCATGAAAAGCTGCTCAACAGCACTAATTATTAGAGAAATGCAAATCAAAACTACAATGAGGTATCACCTCACACCAGTTAGAATCGGCATCATCAGAAAATCTACAAACAACCAATTCTGGGGAGGGTGTGGACAAAAGGAGCCCTCTTCCACTATTGGTGGGAATGTAAATTGATACAGTCCCTATGGAGAACAGTATGGAGTTTCCTTAAAAAAACTAGAAATAGAATTACCATCTGATCCAGCAATCCCACTTCTGGGCATATACCCAGAGAAAACCGTAAATCAAAAAGGCACATTCACCACAAAGTTCGTTGCAGCACAATTTACAGCAGCCAGGTAATAGAAGCCACCTAAATGCCCACAGACACATAAATGGATAAAGATGTGGTACATATATAAAATGAAATATTACTCGGCCATAAAAAGGAATGAAACTGGGTCATTTGTAGAGACATCGATGGATCAAGGGACTGTCATACAGAATGAAGTCAGAAAGAGGAAACCAAATACTGTATATTAAGGCATATATGTGGAACCTAAAAAATGGTACACATGAACTGGTTTGCAGGGAAGAAATAGAGACACAGAGGTAGAGAACAAACGTATGGACACCAAGGGTGGGAAGCCATGGGGTGGTGGTGGTGGGATGAGTAGGGAGATTGGGATTGAACTGTATACATGTATATTCATAAAATACATAACTAATAATAAACTGCTGTATAAAAAAATAAATTAATTAATTTCAAAATTCTAAAAAATAAAATTTAAAAATAAAAGAGAAAAAAGTTCTTCCCGTCACACAGATGTATTTATAGGAATGAATTATTTCCATGCTTATATCTATAAATACATAAAAGAGGAATAAAATCTAACTTGAAACATAAAAGAGAAAAAAACCCTGAACCCACCATTTATACAGAGGAAAACCCTATCTGGACACTTGCTCCAGCGGTAAACAATTCTGAAATTGGTCAGAGGTGGGGAACCATCTCCCATACAGCCAGCAACCCAACCCCCACGCAAGGAGCGTCCTCATTGCAAAGCTGGGGGATTGTGCCGAGACATCTGTGCGTAAACGTGAGCTGAGCCCCAGGCCAGCTGCTGCTGAACTGTTCCCACCCTTCCCAGGTAAAACACCTGAATATGTACAAGGGCTTGAAAGCCTAGAGGAAGGGCCGTCGAGCCACACCAGCGACAGCACGCAGGCCAAGTTGGTGCCTGCAGGCCAGCCAGGGTGGTCCTGGCCCCGGGCACCCTTCAGGAAGCTTTCCATTGCCCTGCCTGAGATACCCCTCCTGTCCTGGCCCCCACTGCTTTTTTCCTTCCTCACCTCTGTCCGGAGAGAAATTCCAGCGGAAGGTATGGGTGACACATCCTCTTCTTTACAGGTGTCAGCCTGGCAACTCCTGCAGAAAGGCCAGCAGAGCCCCACTCACACCGGGCCACCCACAAAGCTGTGGCCCCTCACTCCCACCCACCAGCACAGCCCCGAGACTGCTGACGGGGCAGAGAATATGGAGTCAGGCACAGCTTCAGGGGCTATTGCTGCCTGGAGCGCTGTTTATATTGACCTCAGCGAGGCACACCTGGGGAGGGCGGGCCGGCAGGGTAAGGCTGCCCAGGTCAGCTAATCCACAACCCTCAGGGAATCACATTGTTGAAAATGGACCTCGCTAAGGCAGAAGAGAAGCCAAGAAAAAAAGGACACAATGCCATTTGCAGCACCGTAAATGAGTCTAGAAGTAATCACGTGACTTGTAGTAAGTCAGAAAGTGAAAGACACATACCATATCATATCACTTATAGGTGTTACCTAAAAATGGATACCAGGGCAGATATTTCCACGGAGAAGGGCAATCACAGATTCATTAAACAAACTTATGGTTCACGAATGGAAAGGTGTGAGGATTGGTTTCATTACGATATAGGGGTTAACAGACATATACAAACACAGGTGACATATATAATCACCAAAGACCTACAGAATACCAAGAGAGGACTACTCAACATTCTGTCATAACGTACATGGGAAAAGGATCCCAGGAAGAACAGACATCTGTATATGTATAAAAGAACCACATCTTCCACACCTACAACAAGCCAAATATTGTAATCAAACTTGCTGTAATAAAAAATAAAAAAAAATAAATTAAAAACACGAACAAGAAGTAGTGAGACAAACTTGAGGGGCTTTCTCCTGGCACATTCCATTCTAAACTCCAATCTAGAACACCACATCCACTGAGGCTCTCTTGCCCTAGTAACCAGATTTGGTAAGGGTGAACTGCTGCCACCTTGTGGCCGTTTCACACAACAGCAGCTTTAATCCCAGCGCTAATGGTCAGTTGATATTCAAAATCATTGCAGGCCTGTGAATGACACCTGCCCTGAACACAATTCCTGGGGTCACATATCGACCAAAAAATTCAAAGGACGTCCATATTTCAAAACGACCGTTTCAAAAGGCATATTTTACGCACATTAGTATTCTGCTTCTTTTCCTTTCTTTCCTTTTTTGTTAAAAAAAAACGGGAATGGAAAAAGGCATCCCTCAGAATGGGCAAAAATCGTTGCAAACGAATCAATGGACAGAGGTTTAATCTCCAATATATATAAACAGCTCATGCAGCTTAATATTAAAAAAACAAACAACCCAATACAAGAATGGGCAGAAGATCTAAAGAGGCGTTTCTTCAAAGAAGACACAGAGATGGCCAAGACGCCCATGAAAAGCTGCTCAACAGCACTAATTATTAGAGAAATGCAAATCAAAACTACAATGAGGTATCACCTCACACCTGTTAGAATCGGCATCATCAGAAAATCTACAAACAACCAATTCTGGGGAGGGTGTGGACAAAAGGAGCCCTCTTCCACTATTGGTGGGAATGTAAATTGATACAGTCCCTATGGAGAACAGTATGGAGTTTCCTTAAAAAAACTAGAAATAGAATTACCATCTGATCCAGCAATCCCACTTCTGGGCATATACCCAGAGAAAACCGTAAATCAAAAAGGCACATTCACCACAAATTTCGTTGCAGCACAATTTACAATAGCCAGGTAATAGAAGCCACCTAAATGCCCACAGACAGATAAATGGATAAAGATGTGGTACATATATAAAATGAAATATTACTCGGCCATAAAAAGGAATGAAACTGGGTCATTTGTAGAGACATCGATGGATCAAGGGACTGTCATACAGAATGAAGTCAGAAAGAGGAAACCAAATACTGTATATTAAGGCATATATGTGGAACCTAAAAATGGTACAGATGAACTGGTTTGCAGCGAAGAAATAGAGACACAGAGGTAGAGAACAAACGTATGGACACCAAGTGTGGGAAGCCATGGGGTGGTGGTGGTGGGATGAGTTGGGAGATTGGGATTGACCTGTATACATGTATATGCATAAAATACATAACTAATAATAAACTGCTGTATAAAAAAATAAATTAATTAATTTCAAAATTCTAAAAAATAAAATTTAAAAATAAAAGAGAAAATAGTTCTTCCCATCACACAGATGTATTTATAGGAATGAATTATTTCCATGCTTATATCTATAAATACATAAAAGAGGAATAAAATCTAACTTGAAACATAAAAGAAAAAAAAAACCTGAACCCACCATTTATACAGAGGAAAACCCTATCTGGACACTTGCTCCAGCGGTAAACAATTCTGAAATTGGTCAGAGGTGGGGAACCATCTCCCATACAGCCAGCACCCCACCCCCCACGCAAGGAGCGTCCTCATTGCAAAGCTGGGGGATTGTGCCAAGGCATCTGTGCGTAAACGTGAGCTGAGCCCCAGGCCAGCTGCTGCTGAACTGTTCCCACCCTTCCCAGGTAAAACACCTGAATATGTACAAGGGCTTGAAAGCCTAGAGGAAGGGCCGTCGAGCCACACCAGCGACAGCACGCAGGCCAACTTGGTGCCTGCAGTCCACCCAGGGTGGTCCTGGCCCCGGGCGCTCTTCCGGAAGCTTTCCATTGCCCTGCCTGAGATACGCCTCCTGTCCTGGCCCCCACTGCTTTTTTCCTTCCTTACCTCTGTCCGGAGAGAAATTCCAGCGGAAGGTATGGGTGACACATCCTCTTCTTTACAGGTGTCAGCCTGGCAACTCCTGCAGAAAGGCCAGCAGAGCCCCACTCACACCGGGCCACCCACAAAGCTGTGGCCCCTCACTCCCACCCACCAGCACAGCCCAGAGACTGCTGACGGGGCAGAGAATATGGAGTCAGGCACAGCTTCAGGGGCTATTGCTGCCTGGAGCGCTGTTTATATTGACCTCAACGAGGCACACCTGGGGAGGTCGGGCCGGCAGGGTAAGGCTGCCCAGGTCAGCTAATCCACAACCCTCAGGGAATCACATTGTTGAAAATGGACCTCGCTAAGGCAGAAGAGAAGCCAAGGAAAAAAAGGACACAATGCCATTTGCAGCACCGTAAATGAGTCTAGAAGTAATCACGTGACTTGTAGTAAGTCAGAAAGTGAAAGACACATACCATATCATATCACTTATAGGTGTTACCTAAAAATGGATACCAGGGCAGATATTTCCACGGAGAAGGGCAATCACAGATTCATTAAACAAACATATGGTTCACGAATGGAAAGGTGTGAGGTTTGGTTTCTTTACGATATCGGGGTTAACAATCATATACAAACACAGATGACATATATAATCACCAAAGACCTACAGAATACCAAGAGAGGACTACTCAACATTCTGTCATAACGTACATGGGAAAAGGATCCTATGAAGAACAGACATCTGTATATGTGTAAAAGAACCACATCTTCCACACCTACAACAAGCCAAACATTGTAATCAAACTTGCTGTAATAAAAAATAAAAAAATTAAATTAAAAACACGAACAAGAAGTAGTGAGACAAACTTGAGGGGCTTTCTCCTGGCACATTCCATTCTAAATTCCAATGTAGAACACCACTTCCACTGAGGCTCTCTTGCCCTAGTAACCAGATTTGGTAAGGGTGAACTGCTGCCACCTTGTGGCCGTTTCACACAACAGCAGCTTTAATCCCAGCGCTAATGGTCAGTTGATATTCAAAATCATTGCAGGCCTGTAAATGACACCTGCCCTGAACACAATTCCTGGGGTCACATATCGACCAAAAAATTCAAAGGACGTCCATATTTCAAAACGACCGTTTCAAAAGGCATATTTTACGCACATTAGTGTTCTGCTTCTTTTCCTTTCTTTCCTTTTTTATTAAAAAAAAACGGGAATGGAAAAAGGCGTCCCTCAGAATGGGCAAAAATCGTTGCAAACGAATCAATGGACAGAGGTTTAATCTCCAATATTTATAAACAGCTCATGCAGCTTAATATTAAAAAATCAAACAACCCAATACAAGAATGGGCAGAAGATCTAAAGAGGCGTTTCTTCAAAGAAGACACAGAGATGGCCAAGACGCCCATGAAAAGCTGCTCAACAGCACTAATTATTAGAGAAATGCAAATCAAAACTACAATGAGGTATCACCTCACACCTGTTAGAATCGGCATCATCAGAAAATCTACAAACAACCAATTCTGGGGAGGGTGTGGACAAAAGGAGCCCTCTTCCACTATTGGTGGGAATGTAAATTGATACAGTCCCTATGGAGAACAGTATGGAGTTTCCTTAAAAAAACTAGAAATAGAATTACCATCTGATCCAGCAATCCCACTTCTGGGCATATACCCAGAGAAAACCGTAAATCAAAAAGGCACATTCACCACAATATTCATTGCAGCACTATTTACAATAGCCAGGTAATGGAAGCAACCTAAATGCCCACAGAAAGATGAATGGATAAAGATGTGGTACATATATAAAATGAAATATTACTCGGCCATAAAAAGGAATGAAACTGGGTCATTTGTAGAGACATCGATGGATCGAGAGACTGTCATACAGAATGAAGTAAGTCAGAAAGAGGAAAACAAATATTGTATATTAATGCATATATGTGGAGCCTAAAAATGGTACAGATGAACTGGTTTGCAGGGAAGAAATAGAGACACAGAGGTAGAGAACAAACGTATGGACACCAAGTGTGGGAAGCCATGGGGTGGTGGTGGTGGGATGAGTTGGGAGTTTGGGATTGACCTGTATACATGTATATGCATAAAATACATAACTAATAATAACGTGCTGTATAAAAAAATAAATAAAATTTCAAAATTTTAAAAAATAAAATTTAAAAATAAAACAGAAAAAAGTTCTTCCCGTCACACAGATGTATTTATAGGAATGAATTATTTCCATGCTTATATCTATAAATACATAAAAGATGAATAACATCTAACTTGAAACATAAAAGAAAAAAAAAGTGAACCCACGAGTTATACAGAGGAAAACCCTATCACGGCACTTGCTCCAGTGGTAAACAATTCTGAAATTGGTCAGAGGTGGGGAACCATCTCCCATACACCCAGCAACCCAACCCCCACGCAAGGAGCGTCCTCATTGCAAAGCTGGGGGATTGTGCCGAGACATCTGTGCGTAAACGTGAGCTGAGCCCCAGGCCAGCTGCTGCTGAACTGTTCCCACACTTCCCAGGTAAAACACCTGAATATGTACAAGGGCTTGAAAGCCTAGAGGAAGGGCCGTCGAGCCACACCAGCGACAGCACGCAGGCCAAGTTGGTGCCTGCAGGCCAGCCAGGGTGGTCCTGGCCCCGGGCGCTCTTCCGGAAGCTTTCCATTGCCCTGCCTGAGATACCCCTTCTGTCCTGGCCCCCACTTCTTTTTTCCTTCGTCACCTCTGTCCGGAGAGAAATTCCAGCGGAAGGTATGGGTGACACATCCTCTTCTTTACAGGTGTCAGCCTGGCAACTCCTGCAGAAAGGCCAGCAGAGCCCCACTCACACCGGGCCACCCACAAAGCTGTGGCCCCTCACTCCCACCCACCAGCACAGCCCCGAGACTGCTGACGGGGCAGACAATATGGAGTCAGGCACAGCTTCAGGGGCTATTGCTGCCTGGAGCGCTGTTTATATTGACCTCAATGAGGCACACCTGGGGAGGGCGGGCCGGCAGGGTAAGGCTGCCCAGGTCAGCTAATCCACAACCCTCAGGGAATCACATTGTTGAAAATGGACCTCGCTAAGGCAGAAGAGAAGCCAAGAAAAAAAGGACACAATGCCATTTGCAGCACCGTAAATGAGGCTAGAAGTAATCACGTGACTTGTAGTAAGTCAGAAAGTGAAAGACACATACCATATCATATCACTTATAGGTGTTACCTAAAAATGGATACCAGGGCAGATATTTCCACGGAGAAGGGCAATCACAGATTCATTAAACAAACTTATGGTTCACGAATGGAAAGGTGTGAAGATTGGTTTCATTACGATATAGGGGTTAACAGACATATACAAACACAGGTGACATATATAATCACCAAAGACCTACAGAATACCAAGAGAGGACTACTCAACATTCTGTCATAACGTACATGGGAAAAGGATCCCAGGAAGAACAGACATCTGTATATGTGTAAAGAACCACATCTTCCACACCTACAACAAGCCAAACATTGTAATCAAACTTGCTGTAATAAAAAATAAAAAAAATAAAATAAAAACACGAACAAGAAGTAGTGAGACAAACGTGAGGGGCTTTCGCCTGGCACATTCCATTCTAAACTCCAATCTAGAACACCACTTCCACTGAGGCTCTCTTGCCCTAGTAACCAGATTTGGTAAGGGTGAACTGCTGCCACCTTGTGGCCGTTTCACACAACAGCAGCTTTAATCCCAGCGCTAATGGTCAGTTGATATTCAAAATCATTGCAGGCCTGTAAATGACACCTGCCCTGAACACAATTCCTGGGGTCACATATCGACAAAAAATTCAAAGGACGTCCATATTTCAAAACGACCGTTTCAAAAGGCATATTTTACGCACATTAGTGTTCTGCTTCTTTTCCTTTCTTTCCTTTTTTGTTAAAAAAAAACGGGAATGGAAAAAGGCATCCCTCAGAATGGGCAAAAATCGTTGCAAACGAATCAATGGACAGAGGTTTAATCTCCAATATATATAAACAGCTCATGCAGCTTAATATTAAAAAAACAAACAACCCAATACAAAAATGGGCAGAAGATCTAAAGAGGCGTTTCTTCAAAGAAGACACAGAGATGGCCAAGACGCCCATGAAAAGCTGCTCAACAGCACTAATTATTAGAGAAATGCAAATCAAAACTACAATGAGGTATCACCTCACACCTGTTAGAATCGGCATCATCAGAAAATCTACAAACAACCAATTCTGGGGAGGGTGTGGACAAAAGGAGCCCTCTTCCACTATTGGTGGGAATGTAAATTGATACAGTCCCTATGAAGAACAGTATGGAGTGTCCTTAAAAAAACTAGAAATAGAATTACCATCTGATCCAGCAATCCCACTTCTGGGCATATACCCAGAGAAAACCGTAAATCAAAAAGGCACATTCACCACAAATTTCGTTGCAGCACAATTTACAATAGCCAGGTAATAGAAGCCACCTAAATGCCCACAGACAGATAAATGGATAAAGATGTGGTACATATATAAAATGAAATATTACTCGGCCATAAAAAGGAATGAAACTGGGTCATTTGTAGAGACATCGATGGATCAAGGGACTGTCATACAGAATGAAGTCAGAAAGAGGAAACCAAATACTGTATATTAAGGCATATATGTGGAACCTAAAAAATGGTACAGATGAACTGGTTTGCAGCGAAGAAATAGAGACACAGAGGTAGAGAACAAACGTATGGACACCCAGTGTGGGAAGCCATGGGGTGGTGGTGGTGGGATGAGTTGGGAGATTGGGATTGACCTGTATACATGTATATGCATAAAATACATAACTAATAATAAACTGCTGTATAAAAAAATAAATTAATTAATTTCAAAATTCTAAAAAATAAAATTTAAAAATAAGAGACAAAAAAGTTCTTCCCGTCACACAGATGTATTTATAGGAATGAATTATTTCCATGCTTATATCTATAAATACATAAAAGAGGAATAAAATCTAACTTGAAACATAAAAGAAAAAAAAAACCTGAACCCACCAATTATACAGAGGAAAACCCTATCTGGACACTTGCTCCAGCAGTAAACAATTCTGAAATTGGTCAGAGGTGGGGAACCATCTCCCATACAGCCAGCACCCCACCCCCCACGCAAGGAGCGGCCTCACTGCAAAGCTGGGGTATTGTGCCGAGGCATCTGTGCGTAAACGTGAGCTGAGCCCCAGGCCAGCTGCTGCTGAACTGTTCCCACCCTTCCCAGGTAAAACACCTGAATATGTACAAGGGCTTGAAAGCCTAGAGGAAGGGCCGTCGAGCCACACCAGCGACAGCACGCAGGCCAACTTGGTGCCTGCAGGCCAGCCAGGGTGGTCCTGGCCCCGGGCGCTCTTCCGGAAGCTTTCCATTGCCCTGCCTGAGATACGCCTCCTGTCCTGGCCCCCACTGCTTTTTTCCTTCCTCACCTCTGTCCGGAGAGAAATTCCAGCGGAAGGTATGGGTGACACATCCTCTTCTTTACAGGTGTCAGCCTGGCAACTCCTGCAGAAAGGCCAGCAGAGCCCCACTCACACCGGGCCACCCACAAAGCTGTGGCCCCTCACTCCCACCCACCAGCACAGCCCCGAGACTGCTGACGGGGCAGAGAATATGGAGGCAGGCACAGCTTCAGGGGCTATTGCTGCCTGGAGCGCTGTTTATATTGACCTCAACAAGGCACACCTGGGGAGGGCGGGCCGGCAGGGTAAGGCTGCCCAGGTCAGCTAATCCACAACCCTCAGGGAATCACATTGTTGAAAATGGACCTCGCTAAGGCAGAAGAGAAGCCAAGGAAAAAAAGGACACAATGCCATTTGCAGCACCGTAAATGAGTCTAGAAGTAATCACGTGACTTGTAGTAAGTCAGAAAGTGAAAGACACATACCATATCATATCACTTATAGGTGTTACCTAAAAATGGATACCAGGGCAGATATTTCCACGGAGAAGGGCAATCACAGATTCATTAAACAAACTTATGGTTCACGAAAGGAAAGGTGTGAGGTTTGGTTTCATTACGATATCGGGGTTAACAATCATATACAAACACAGATGACATATATAATCACCAAAGACCTACAGAATACCAAGAGAGGACTACTCAACATTCTGTCATAACGTACATGGGAAAAGGATCCCAGGAAGAACAGACATCTGTATATGTGTAAAAGAACCACATCTTCCACACCTACAACAAGCCAAACATTGTAATCAAACTTGCTGTAATAAAAAATAAAAAAATTAAATTAAAAACACGAACAAGAAGTAGTGAGACAAACTTGAGGGGCTTTCTCCTGGCACATTCCATTCTAAATTCCAATGTAGAACACCACTTCCACTGAGGCTCTCTTGCCCTAGTAACCAGATTTGGTAAGGGTGAACTGCTGCCACCTTGTGGCCGTTTCACACAACAGCAGCTTTAATCCCAGCGCTAATGGTCAGTTGATATTCAAAATCATTGCAGGCCTGTAAATGACACCTGCCCTGAACACAATTCCTGGGGTCACATATCGACCAAAAAATTCAAAGGACGTCCATATTTCAAAACGACCGTTTCAAAAGGCATATTTTACGCACATTAGTGTTCTGCTTCTTTTCCTTTCTTTCCTTTTTTGTTAAAAAAAAAACGGGAATGGAAAAAGGCATCCCTCAGAATGGGCAAAAATCGTTGCAAACGAATCAATGGACAGAGGTTTAATCTCCAATATATATAAACAGCTCATGCAGCTTAATATTAAAAAAACAAACAACCCAATACAAAAATGGGCAGAAGATCTAAAGAGGCGTTTCTTCAAAGAAGACACAGAGATGGCCAAGACGCCCATGAAAAGCTGCTCAACAGCACTAATTATTAGAGAAATGCAAATCAAAACTACAATGAGGTATCACCTCACACCTGTTAGAATCGGCATCATCAGAAAATCTACAAACAACCAATTCTGGGGAGGGTGTGGACAAAAGGAGCCCTCTTCCACTATTGGTGGGAATGTAAATTGATACAGTCCCTATGGAGAACAGTATGGAGTTTCCTTAAAAAAACTAGAAATAGAATTACCATCTGATCCAGCAATCCCACTTCTGGGCATATACCCAGAGAAAACCGTAAATCAAAAAGGCACATTCACCACAAAGTTCGTTGCAGCACAATTTACAATAGCCAGGTAATAGAAGCCACCTAAATGCCCACAGACAGATAAATGGATAAAGATGTGGTACATATATAAAATGAAATATTACTCGGCCATAAAAAGGAATGAAACTGGGTCATTTGTAGAGACATCGATGGATCAAGGGACTGTCATACAGAATGAAGCCAGAAAGAGGAAACCAAATACTGTATATTAAGGCATATATGTGGAACCTAAAAAATGGTACAGATGAACTGGTTTGCAGCGAAGAAATAGAGACACAGAGGTAGAGAACAAACGTATGGACACCAAGTGTGGGAAGCCATGGGGTGGTGGTGGTGGGATGAGTTGGGAGATTGGGATTGACCTGTATACATGTATATGCATAAAATACATAACTAATAATAAACTGCTGTATAAAAAATAAATTAATTAATTTCAAAATTCTAAAAAATAAAATTTAAAAATAAGAGAGAAAAAAGTTCTTCCCATCACACAGATGTATTTATAGGAATGAATTATTTCCATGCTTATATCTATAAATACATAAAAGAGGAATAAAATCTAACTTGAAACATAAAAGAAAAAAAAAACCTGAACCCACCATTTATACAGAGGAAAACCCTATCTGGACACTTGTTCCAGCGGTAAACAATTCTGAAATTGGTCAGAGGTGGGGAACCATCTCCCATACAGCCAGAACCCCACCCCCCACGCAAGGAGCGGCCTCATTGCAAAGCTGGGGGATTGTGCCGAGGCATCCGTGCGTAAACGTGAGCTGAGCCCCAGGCCAGCTGCTGCTGAACTGTTCCCACCCTTCCCAGGTAAAACACCTGAATATGTACAAGGGCTTGAAAGCCTAGAGGAAGGGCCGTCGAGCCACACCAGCGACAGCACGCAGGCCAAGTTGGTGCCTGCAGGCCAGCCAGGGTGGTCCTGGCCCCGGGCACTCTTCCGGAAGCTTTCCATTGCCCTGCCTGAGATACACCTCCTGTCCTGGCCCCCACTGCTTTTTTCCTTCCTCACCTCTGTCCGGAGAGAAATTCCAGCGGAAGGTATGGGTGACACATCCTCTTCTTTACAGGTGTCAGCCTGGCAACTCCTGCAGAAAGGCCAGCAGAGCCCCACTCACACCGGGCCACCCACAAAGCTGTGGCCCCTCACTCCCACCCACCAGCACAGCCCCGAGACTGCTGACGGGGCAGAGAATATGGAGTCAGGCACAGCTTCAGGGGCTATTGCTGCCTGGAGCGCTGTTTATATTGACCTCAACGAGGCACACCTGGGGAGGGCGGGCCGGCAGGGTAAGGCTGCCCAGGTCAGCTAATCCACAACCCTCAGGGAATCACATTGTTGAAAATGGACCTCGCTAAGGCAGAAGAGAAGCCAAGAAAAAAAGGACACAATGCCATTTGCAGCACCGTAAATGAGTCTAGAAGTAATCACGTGACTTGTAGTAAGTCAGAAAGTGAAAGACACATACCATATCATATCACTTATAGGTGTTACCTAAAAATGGATACCAGGGCAGATATTTCCACGGAGAAGGGCAATCACAGATTCATTAAACAAACTTATGGTTCACGAATGGAAAGGTATGAGGATTGGTTTCATTACGATATAGGGGTTAACAGACATATACAAACACAGGTGACATATATAATCACCAAAGACCTACAGAATACCAAGAGAGGACTACTCAACATTCTGTCATAACGTACATGGGAAAAGGATCCCAGGAAGAACAGACATCTGTATATGTGTAAAAGAACCACATCTTCCACACCTACAACAAGCCAAACATTGTAATCAAACTTGCTGTAATAAAAAATAAAAAAAATAAATTAAAAACACGAACAAGAAGTAGTGAGACAAACGTGAGGGGCTTTCGCCTGGCACATTCCATTCTAAACTCCAATCTAGAACACCACTTCCACTGAGGCTCTCTTGCCCTAGTAACCAGATTTGGTAAGGGTGAACTGCTGCCACCTTGTGGCCGTTTCACACAACAGCAGCTTTAATCCCAGCGCTAATGGTCAGTTGATATTCAAAATCATTGCAGGCCTGTAAATGACACCTGCCCTGAACACAATTCCTGGGGTCACATATCGACCAAAAAATTCAAAGGACGTCCATATTTCAAAACGACCGTTTCAAAAGGCATATTTTACGCACATTAGTGTTCTGCTTCTTTTCCTTTCTTTCCTTTTTTGTTAAAAAAAAACGGGAATGGAAAAAGGCATCCCTCAGAATGGGCAAAAATCGTTGCAAACGAATCAATGGACAGAGGTTTAATCTCCAATATATATAAACAGCTCATGCAGCTTAATATTAAAAAAACAAACAACCCAATACAAAAATGGGCAGAAGATCTAAAGAGGAGTTTCTTCAAAGAAGACACAGAGATGGCCAAGACGCCCATGAAAAGCTGCTCAACAGCACTAATTATTAGAGAAATGCAAATCAAAACTACAATGAGGTATCACCTCACACCTGTTAGAATCGGCATCATCAGAAAATCTACAAACAACCAATTCTGGGGAGGGTGTGGACAAAAGGAGCCCTCTTCCACTATTGGTGGGAATGGAAATTGATACAGTCACTATGGAGAACAGTATGGAGTTTCCTTAAAAAAACTAGAAATAGAATTACCATCTGATCCAGCAATCCCACTTCTGGGCATATACCCAGAGAAAACCGTAAATCAAAAAGGCACATTCACCACAATATTCATTGCAGCACTATTTACAATAGCCAGGTAATGGAAGCCACCTAAATGCCCACAGACAGATGAATGGATAAAGATGTGGTACATATATAAAATGAAATATTACTCGGCCATAAAAAGGAATGAAACTGGGTCATTTGTAGAGACATCGATGGATCAAGAGACTGTCATACAGAATGAAGTCAGAAAGAGGAAACCAAATACTGTATATTAAGGCATATATGTGGAACCTAAAAAATGGTACAGATGAACTGGTTTGCAGCGAAGAAATAGAGACACAGAGGTAGAGAACAAACGTATGGACACCAAGTGTGGGAAGCCATGGGGTGGTGGTGGTGGGATGAGTTGGGAGATTGGGATTGACCTGTATACATGTATATGCATAAAATACATAACTAATAATAACCTGCTGTATAAAAAAATAAATTAATTAATTTCAAAATTCTAAAAAATAAAATTTAAAAATAAAAGAGAACAAAGTTCTTCCCATCACACAGATGTATTTATAGGAATGAATTATTTCCATGCTTATATCTATAAATACATAAAAGAGGAATAAAATCTAACTTGAAACATAAAAGAAAAAAAAACCCTGAACCCACCATTTATACAGAGGAAAACCCTATCTGGACACTTGCTCCAGCGGTAAACAATTCTGAAATTGGTCAGAGGTGGGGAACCATCTCCCATACAGCCAGCACCCCAACCCCCACGCAAGGAGCGTCCTCATTGCAAAGCTGGGGGATTGTGCCGAGACATCTGTGCGTAAACGTGAGCTGAGCCCCAGGCCAGCTGCTGCTGAACTGTTCCCACCCTTCCCAGGTAAAACACCTGAATATGTACAAGGGCTTGAAAGCCTAGAGGAAGGGCCGTCGAGCCACACCAGCGACAGCACGCAGGCCAAGTTGGTGCCTGCAGGCCAGCCAGGGTCGTCCTGGCCCCGGGCACTCTTCTGGAAGCTTTCCATTGCCCTGCCTGAGATACCCCTCCTGTCCTGGCCCCCACTGCTTTTTTCCTTCCTCACCTCTGTCCGGAGAGAAATTCCAGCGGAAGGTATGGGTGACACATCCTCTTCTTTACAGGTGTCAGCCTGGCAACTCCTGCAGAAAGGCCAGCAGAGCCCCACTCACACCGGGCCACCCACAAAGCTGTGGCCCCTCACACCCACCCACCAGCACAGCCCCGAGACTGCTGACGGGGCAGAGAATATGGAGTCAGGCACAGCTTCAGGGGCTATTGCTGCCTGGAGCGCTGTTTATATTGACCTCAACGAGGCACACCTTGGGAGGGCGGGCCGGCAGGGTAAGACTGCCCAGGTCAGCTAATCCACAACCCTCAGGGAATCACATTGTTGAAAATGGACCTCGCTAAGGCAGAAGAGAAGCCAAGAAAAAAAGGACACAATGCCATTTGCAGCACCGTAAATGAGTCTAGAAGTAATCACGTGACTTGTAGTAAGTCAGAAAGTGAAAGACACATACCATATCATATCACTTATAGGTGTTACCTAAAAATGGATACCAGGGCAGATATTTCCACGGAGAAGGGCAATCACAGATTCATTAAACAAACTTATGGTTCACGAATGGAAAGGTGTGAGGATTGGTTTCATTACGATATAGGGGTTAACAGACATATACAAACACAGGTGACATATATAATCACCAAAGACCTACAGAATACCAAGAGAGGACTACTCAACATTCTGTCATAACGTACATGGGAAAAGGATCCCAGGAAGAACAGACATCTGTATATGTGTAAAAGAACCACATCTTCCACACCTACAACAAGCCAAACATTGTAATCAAACTTGCTGTAATAAAAAATAAAAAAAATAAATTAAAAACACGAACAAGAAGTAGTGAGACAAACTTGAGGGGCTTTCGCCTGGCACATTCCATTCTAAACTCCAATCTAGAACACCACTTCCACTGAGGCTCTCTTGCCCTAGTAACCAGATTTGGTAAGGGTGAACTGCTGCCACCTTGTGGCCGTTTCACACAACAGCAGCTTTAATCCCAGCGCTAATGGTCAGTTGATATTCAAAATCATTGCAGGCCTGTAAATGACACCTGCCCTGAACACAATTCCTGGGGTCACATATCAACAAAAAATTCAAAGGACGTCCATATTTCAAAACGACCGTTTCAAAAGGCATATTTTACGCACATTAGTGTTCTGCTTCTTTTCCTTTCTTTCCTTTTTTGTTAAAAAAAAACGGGAATGGAAAAAGGCATCCCTCAGAATGGGCAAAAATCGTTGCAAACGAATCAATGGACAGAGGTTTAATCTCCAATATATATAAACAGCTCATGCAGCTTAATATTAAAAAAACAAACAACCCAATACAAAAATGGGCAGAAGATCTAAAGAGGCGTTTCTTCAAAGAAGACACAGAGATGGCCAAGACGCCCATGAAAAGCTGCTCAACAGCACTAATTATTAGAGAAATGCAAATCAAAACTACAATGAGGTATCACCTCACACCTGTTAGAATCGGCATCATCAGAAAATCTACAAACAACCAATTCTGGGGAGGGTGTGGACAAAAGGAGCCCTCTTCCACTATTGGTGGGAATGTAAATTGATACAGTCCCTATGGAGAACAGTATGGAGTTTCCTTAAAAAATCTAGAAATAGAAATACCATCTGATCCAGCAATCCCACTTCTGGGCATATACCCAGAGAAAACCGTAAATCAAAAAGGCACATTCACCACAAAGTTCGTTGCAGCACAATTTACAATAGCCAGGTAATAGAAGCCACCTAAATGCCCACAGACAGATAAATGGATAAAGATGTGGTACATATATAAAATGAAATATTACTCGGCCATAAAAAGGAATGAAACTGGGTCATTTGTAGAGACATCGATGGATCAAGGGACTGTCATACAGAATGAAGTCAGAAAGAGGAAACCAAATACTGTATATTAAGGCATATATGTGGAACCTAAAAAATGGTACAGATGAACTGGTTTGCAGCGAAGAAATAGAGACACAGAGGTAGAGAACAAACGTATGGACACCAAGTGTGGGAAGCCATGGGGTGGTGGTGGTGGGATGAATTGGGAGTTTGGGATTGACCTGTATACATGTATATGCATAAAATACATAACTAATAATAAACTGCTGTATAAAAAAATTAATTAATTAATTTCAAAATTCTAAAAAATAAAATTTAAAAATAAGAGAGAAAAAAGTTCTTCCCATCACACAGATGTATTTATAGGAATGGATTATTTCCATGCTTATATCTATAAATACATAAAAGAGGAATAAAATCTAACTTGAAACATAAAAGAAAAAAAAAACCTGAACCCTCCATTTATACAGATGAAAACCCTATCTGGACACTTGCTCCAGCGGTAAACAATTCTGAAATTGGTCAGAGGTGGGGAACCATCTCCCATACAGCCAGCACCCCACCCCCCACGCAAGGAGCGGCCTCATTGCAAAGCTGGGGGATTGTGCCGAGGCATCTGTGCGTAAACGTGAGCTGAGCCCCAGGCCAGCTGCTGCTGAACTGTTCCCACCCTTCCCAGGTAAAACACCTGAATATGTACAAGGGCTTGAAAGCCTAGAGGAAGGGCCGTCGAGCCACACCAGCGACAGCACGCAGGCCAACTTGGTGCCTGCAGGCCAGCCAGGGTGGTCCTGGCCCCGGGCGCTCTTCCGGAAGCTTTCCATTGCCCTGCCTGAGATACGCCTCCTGTCCTGGCCCCCACTGCTTTTTTCCTTCCTCACCTCTGTCCGGAGAGAAATTCCAGCGGAAGGTATGGGTGACACATCCTCTTCTTTACAGGTGTCAGCCTGGCAACTCCTGCAGAAAGGCCAGCAGAGCCCCACTCACACCGGGCCACCCACAAAGCTGTGGCCCCTCACTCCCACCCACCAGCACAGCCCCGAGACTGCTGACGGGGCAGAGAATATGGAGTCAGGCACAGCTTCAGGGGCTATTGCTGCCTGGAGCGCTGTTTATATTGACCTCAACGAGGCACACCTGGGGAGGGCGGGCCGGCAGGGTAAGGCTGCCCAGGTCAGCTAATCCACAACCCTCAGGGAATCACATTGTTGAAAATGGACCTCGCTAAGGCAGAAGAGAAGCCAAGGAAAAAAAGTACACAATGCCATTTGCAGCACCGTAAATGAGTCTAGAAGTAATCACGTGACTTGTAGTAAGTCAGAAAGTGAAAGACACATACCATATCATATCACTTATAGGTGTTACCTAAAAATGGATACCAGGGCAGATATTTCCACGGAGAAGGGCAATCACAGATTCATTAAACAAACTTATGGTTCACGAAAGGAAAGGTGTGAGGTTTGGTTTCATTACGATATCGGGGTTAACAATCATATACAAACACAGATGACATATATAATCACCAAAGACCTACAGAATACCAAGAGAGGACTACTCAACATTCTGTCATAACGTACATGGGAAAAGGATCCCAGGAAGAACAGACATCTGTATATGTGTAAAAGAACCACATCTTCCACACCTACAACAAGCCAAACATTGTAATCAAACTTGCTGTAATAAAAAATAAAAAAATTAAATTAAAAACACGAACAAGAAGTAGTGAGACAAACTTGAGGGGCTTTCTCCTGGCACATTCCATTCTAAATTCCAATCTAGAACACCACTTCCACTGAGGCTCTCTTGCCCTAGTAACCAGATTTGGTAAGGGTGAACTGCTGCCACCTTGTGGCCGTTTCACACAACAGCAGCTTTAATCCCAGTGCTAATGGTCAGTTGATATTCAAAATCATTGCAGGCCTGTAAATGACACCTGCCCTGAACACAATTCCTGGGGTCACATATCGACCAAAAAATTCAAAGGACGTCCATATTTCAAAACGACCGTTTCAAAAGGCATATTTTACGCACATTAGTGTTCTGCTTCTTTTCCTTTCTTTCCTTTTTTGTTAAAAAAAAACGGGAATGGAAAAAGGCATCCCTCAGAATGGGCAAAAATCGTTGCAAACGAATCAATGGACAGAGGTTTAATCTCCAATATATATAAACAGCTCATGCAGCTTAATATTAAAAAAACAAACAACCCAATACAAAAATGGGCAGAAGATCTAAAGAGGCGTTTCTTCAAAGAAGACACAGAGATGGCCAAGACGCCCATGAAAAGCTGCTCAACAGCACTAATTATTAGAGAAATGCAAATCAAAACTACAATGAGGTATCACCTCACACCTGTTAGAATCGGCATCATCAGAAAATCTACAAACAACCAATTCTGGGGAGGGTGTGGACAAAAGGAGCCCTCTTCCACTATTGGTGGGAATGTAAATTGATACAGTCACTATGGAGAACAGTATGGAGTTTCCTTAAAAAAACTAGAAATAGAATTACCATCTGATCCAGCAATCCCACTTCTGGGCATATACCCAGAGAAAACCGTAAATCAAAAAGGCACATTCACCACAATATTCATTGCAGCACTATTTACAATAGCCAGGTAATGGAAGCAACCTAAATGCCCACAGACAGATGAATGGATAAAGATGTGGTACATATATAAAATGAAATATTACTCGGCCATAAAAAGGAATGAAACTGGGTCATTTGTAGAGACATCGATGGATCAAGAGACTGTCATACAGAATGAAGTCAGAAAGAGGAAACCAAATACTGTATATTAAGGCATATATGTGGAACCTAAAAAATGGTACAGATGAACTGGTTTGCAGCAAAGAAATAGAGACACAGAGGTAGAGAACAAACGTATGGACACCAAGTGTGGGAAGCCATGGGGTGGTGGTGTTGGGATGAGTTGGGAGATTGGGATTGACCTGTATACATGTATATGCATAAAATACATAACTAATAATAACCTGCTGTATAAAAAACATAAATTAATTAATTTCAAAATTCTAAAAAATAAAATTTAAAAATAAAAGAGAAAAAAGTTCTTCCCGTCACACAGATGTATTTATAGGAATGAATTATTTCCATGCTTATATCTATAAATACATAAAAGAGGAATAAAATCTAACTTGAAACATAAAAGAAAAAAAAACCCTGAACCCACCATTTATACAGAGGAAAACCCTATCTGGACACTTGCTACAGCGGTAAACAATTCTGAATTTGGTCAGAGGTGGGGAACCATCTCCCATACAGCCAGCACCCCAACCCCCACGCAAGGAGCGTCCTCATTGCAAAGCTGGGGGATTGTGCCGAGACATCTGTGCGTAAACGTGAGCTGAGCCCCAGGCCAGCTGCTGCTGAACTGTTCCCACCCTTCCCAGGTAAAACACCTGAATATGTACAAGGTCTTGAAAGCCTAGAGGAAGGGCCGTCGAGCCACACCAGTGACAGCACGCATGACAAGTTGGTGCCTGCAGGCCAGCCAGGGTGGTCCTGGCCCCTGGCACTCTTCCGGAAGCTTTCCATTGCCCTGCCTGAGATACCCCTCCTGTCCTGGCCCCCACTGCTTTTTTCCTTCCTCACCTCTGTCCGGAGAGAAATTCCAGCGGAAGGTATGGGTGACACATCCTCTTCTTTACAGGTGTCAGCCTGGCAACTCCTGCAGAAAGGCCAGCAGAGCCCCACTCACACCGGGCCACCCACAAAGCTGTGGCCCCTCACTCCCACCCACCAGCACAGCCCCGAGACTGCTGACGGGGCAGAGAATATGGAGTCAGGCACAGCTTCAGGGGCTATTGCTGCCTGGAGCGCTGTTTATATTGACCTCAACGAGGCACACCTGGGGAGGGCGGGCCGGCAGGGTAAGACTGCCCAGGTCAGCTAATCCACAACCCTCAGGGAATCACATTGTTGAAAATGGACCTCGCTAAGGCAGAAGAGAAACCAAGAAAAAAAGGACACAATGCCATTTGCAGAACCGTAAATGAGTCTAGAAGTAATCACGTGACTTGTAGTAAGTCAGAAAGTGAAAGACACATACCATATCATATCACTTATAGGTGTTACCTAAAAATGGATACCAGGGCAGATATTTCCACGGAGAAGGGCAATCACAGATTCATTAAACAAACTTATGGTTCACGAAAGGAAAGGTGTGAGGTTTGGTTTCATTACGATATCGGGGTTAACAATCATATACAAACACAGATGACATATATAATCACCAAAGACCTACAGAATACCAAGAGAGGACTACTCAACATTCTGTCATAACGTACATGGGAAAAGGATCCCAGGAAGAACAGACATCTGTATATGTGTAAAAGAACCACATCTTCCACACCTACAACAAGCCAAACATTGTAATCAAACTTGCTGTAATAAAAAATAAAAAAAATTAAATTAAAAACACGAACAAGAAGTAGTGAGACAAACTTGAGGGGCTTTCTCCTGGCACATTCCATTCTAAATTCCAATCTAGAACACCACTTCCACTGAGGCTCTCTTGCCCTAGTAACCAGATTTGGTAAGGGTGAACTGCTGCCACCTTGTGGCCGTTTCACACAACAGCAGCTTTAATCCCAGCGCTAATGGTCAGTTGATATTCAAAATCATTGCAGGCCTGTAAATGACACCTGCCCTGAGCACAATTCCTGGGGTCACATATCGACCAAAAAATTAAAAGGACGTCCATATTTCAAAACGACCGTTTCAAAAGGCATATTTTACGCACATTAGTGTTCTGCTTCTTTTCCTTTCTTTCCTTTTTTGTTAAAAAAAAACGGGAATGGAAAAAGGCATCCCTCAGAATGGGCAAAAATCGTTGCAAACGAATCAATGGACAGAGGTTTAATCTCCAATATATATAAACAGCTCATGCAGCTTAATATTAAAAAAACAAACAACCCAATACAAAAATGGGCAGAAGATCTAAAGAGGCGTTTCTTCAAAGAAGACACAGAGATGGCCAAGACGCCCATGAAAAGCTGCTCAACAGCACTAATTATTAGAGAAATGCAAATCAAAACTACAATGAGGTATCACCTCACACCTGTTAGAATCGGCATCATCAGAAAATCTACAAACAACCAATTCTGGGGAGGGTGTGGACAAAAGGAGCCCTCTTCCACTATTGGTGGGAATGTAAATTGATACAGTCCCTATGGAGAACAGTATGGAGTTTCCTTAAAAAAACTAGAAATAGAATTACCATCTGATCCAGCAATCCCACTTCTGGGCATATACCCAGAGAAAACCGTAAATCAAAAAGGCACATTCACCACAAAGTTCGTTGCAGCACAATTTACAATAGCCAGGTAATAGAAGCCACCTAAATGCCCACAGACAGATAAATGGATAAAGATGTGGTACATATATAAAATGAAATATTACTCGGCCATAAAAAGGAATGAAACTGGGTCATTTGTAGAGACATCGATGGATCAAGGGACTGTCATACAGAATGAAGTCAGAAAGAGAAAACCAAATACTGTATATTAAGGCATATATGTGGAACCTAAAAAATGGTACAGATGAACTGGTTTGCAGCGAAGAAATAGAGACACAGAGGTAGAGAACAAACGTATGGACACCAAGTGTGGGAAGCCATGGGGTGGTGGTGGTGGGATGAGTTGGGAGATTGGGATTGACCTGTATACATGTATATGCATAAAATACATAACTAATAATAAACTGCTGTATAAAAAAATAAATTAATTAATTTCAAAATTCTAAAAAATAAAATTTAAAAATAAGAGAGAAAAAAGTTCTTCCCATCACACAGATGTATTTATAGGAATGAATTATTTCCATGCTTATATCTATAAATACATAAAAGAGGAATAAAATCTAACTTGAAACATAAAAGAAAAAAAAACCCTGAACCCACCATTTATACAGAGGAAAACCCTATCTGGACACTTGCTCCAGCGGTAAACAATTCTGAAATTGGTCAGAGGTGGGGAACCATCTCCCATACAGCCAGCACCCCACCCCCCACGCAAGGAGCGGCCTCATTGCAAAGCTGGGGGATTGTGCCGAGGCATCTGTGCGTAAACGTGAGCTGAGCCCCAGGCCAGCTGCTGCTGAACTGTTCCCACCCTTCCCAGGTAAAACACCTGAATATGTACAAGGGCTTGAAAGCCTAGAGGAAGGGCCGTCGAGCCACACCAGCGACAGCACGCAGGCCAACTTGGTGCCTGCAGGCCAGCCAGGGTGGTCCTGGCCCCGGGCGCTCTTCCGGAAGCTTTCCATTGCCCTGCCTGAGATACGCCTCCTGTCCTGGCCCCCACTGCTTTTTTCCTTCCTCACCTCTGTCCGGAGAGAAATTCCAGCGGAAGGTATGGGTGACACATCCTCTTCTTTACAGGTGTCAGCCTGGCAACTCCTGCAGAAAGGCCAGCAGAGCCCCACTCACACCGGGCCACCCACAAAGCTGTGGCCCCTCACTCCCACCCACCAGCAGAGCCCCGAGACTGCTGACGGGGCAGAGAATATGGAGTCAGGCACAGCTTCAGGGGCTATTGCTGCCTGGAGCGCTGTTTATATTGACCTCAACGAGGCACACCTGGGGAGCGCGGGCCGGCAGGGTAAGGCTGCCCAGGTCAGCTAATCCACAACCCTCAGGGAATCACATTGTTGAAAATGGACCTCGCTAAGGCAGAAGAGAAGCCAAGGAAAAAAAGGACACAATGCCATTTGCAGCACCGTAAATGAGTCTAGAAGTAATCACGTGACTTGTAGTAAGTCAGAAAGTGAAAGACACATACCATATCATATCACTTATAGGTGTTACCTAAAAATGGATACCAGGGCAGATATTTCCACGGAGAAGGGCAATCACAGATTCATTAAACAAACTTATGGTTCACGAATGGAAAGGTGTGAGGTTTGGTTTCATTACGATATCGGGGTTAACAATCATATACAAACACAGATGACATATATAATCACCAAAGACCTACAGAATACCAAGAGAGGACTACTCAACATTCTGTCATAACGTACATGGGAAAAGGATCCCAGGAAGAACAGACATCTGTATATGTGTAAAAGAACCACATCTTCCACACCTACAACAAGCCAAACATTGTAATCAAACTTGCTGTAATAAAAAATAAAAAAATTAAATTAAAAACACGAACAAGAAGTAGTGAGACAAACTTGAGGGGCTTTCTCCTGGCACATTCCATTCTAAATTCCAATCTAGAACACCACTTCCACTGAGGCTCTCTTGCCCTAGTAACCAGATTTGGTAAGGGTGAACTGCTGCCACCTTGTGGCCGTTTCACACAACAGCAGCTTTAATCCCAGCGCTAATGGTCAGTTGATATTCAAAATCATTGCAGGCCTGTAAATGACACCTGCCCTGAACACAATTCCTGGGGTCACATATCGACCAAAAAATTCAAAGGACGTCCATATTTCAAAACGACCGTTTCAAAAGGCATATTTTACGCACATTAGTGTTCTGCTTCTTTTCCTTTCTTTCCTTTTTTGTTAAAAAAAAACGGGAATGGAAAAAGGCATCCCTCAGAATGGGCAAAAATCGTTGCAAACGAATCAATGGACAGAGGTTTAATCTCCAATATATATAAACAGCTCATGCAGCTTAATATTAAAAAAACAAACAACCCAATACAAAAATGGGCAGAAGATCTAAAGAGGCGTTTCTTCAAAGAAGACACAGAGATGGCCAAGACGCCCATGAAAAGCTGCTCAACAGCACTAATTATTAGAGAAATGCAAATCAAAACTACAATGAGGTATCACCTCACACCTGTTAGAATCGGCATCATCAGAAAATCTACAAACAACCAATTCTGGGGAGGGTGTGGACAAAAGGAGCCCTCTTCCACTATTGGTGGGAATGTAAATTGATACAGTCCCTATGGAGAACAGTATGGAGTTTCCTTAAAAAAACTAGAAATAGAATTACCATCTGATCCAGCAATCCCACTTCTGGGCATATACCCAGAGAAAACCGTAAATCAAAAAGGCACATTCACCACAAAGTTCGTTGCAGCACAATTTACAATAGCCAGGTAATAGAAGCCACCTAAATGCCCACAGACAGATAAATGGATAAAGATGTGGTACATATATAAAATGAAATATTACTCGGCCATAAAAAGGAATGAAACTGGGTCATTTGTAGAGACATCGATGGATCAAGGGACTGTCATACAGAATGAAGTCAGAAAGAGGAAACCAAATACTGTATATTAAGGCATATATGTGGAACCTAAAAAATGGTACAGATGAACTGGTTTGCAGCGAAGAAATAGAGACACAGAGGTAGAGAACAAACGTATGGACACCAAGTGTGGGAAGCCATGGGGTGGTGGTGGTGGGATGAGTTGGGAGATTGGGATTGACCTGTATACATGTATATGCATAAAATACATAACTAATAATAAACTGCTGTATAAAAAAATAAATTAATTAATTTCAAAATTCTAAAAAATAAAATTTAAAAATAAGAGAGAAAAAAGTTCTTCCCATCACACAGATGTATTTATAGGAATGAATTATTTCCATGCTTATATCTATAAATACATAAAAGAGGAATAAAATCTAACTTGAAACATAAAAGAAAAAAAAACCCTGAACCCACCATTTATACAGAGGAAAACCCTATCTGGACACTTGCTCCAGCGGTAAACAATTCTGAAATTGGTCAGAGGTGGGGAACCATCTCCCATACAGCCAGCACCCCACCCCCCACGCAAGGAGCGGCCTCATTGCAAAGCTGGGGGATTGTGCCGAGGCATCTGTGCGTAAACGTGAGCTGAGCCCCAGGCCAGCTGCTGCTGAACTGTTCCCACCCTTCCCAGGTAAAACACCTGAATATGTACAAGGGCTTGAAAGCCTAGAGGAAGGGCCGTCGAGCCACACCAGCGACAGCACGCAGGCCAACTTGGTGCCTGCAGGCCAGCCAGGGTGGTCCTGGCCCCGGGCGCTCTTCCGGAAGCTTTCCATTGCCCTGCCTGAGATACGCCTCCTGTCCTGGCCCCCACTGCTTTTTTCCTTCCTCACCTCTGTCCGGAGAGAAATTCCAGCGGAAGGTATGGGTGACACATCCTCTTCTTTACAGGTGTCAGCCTGGCAACTCCTGCAGAAAGGCCAGCAGAGCCCCACTCACACCGGGCCACCCACAAAGCTGTGGCCCCTCACTCCCACCCACCAGCACAGCCCCGAGACTGCTGACGGGGCAGAGAATATGGAGTCAGGCACAGCTTCAGGGGCTATTGCTGCCTGGAGCGCTGTTTATATTGACCTCAACGAGGCACACCTGGGGAGGGCGGGCCGGCAGGGTAAGGCTGCCCAGGTCAGCTAATCCACAACCCTCAGGGAATCACATTGTTGAAAATGGACCTCGCTAAGGCAGAAGAGAAGCCAAGGAAAAAAAGTACACAATGCCATTTGCAGCACCGTAAATGAGTCTAGAAGTAATCACGTGACTTGTAGTAAGTCAGAAAGTGAAAGACACATACCATATCATATCACTTATAGGTGTTACCTAAAAATGGATACCAGGGCAGATATTTCCACGGAGAAGGGCAATCACAGATTCATTAAACAAACTTATGGTTCACGAAAGGAAAGGTGTGAGGTTTGGTTTCATTACGATATCGGGGTTAACAATCATATACAAACACAGATGACATATATAATCACCAAAGCCCTACAGAATACCAAGAGAGGACTACTCAACATTCTGTCATAACGTACATGGGAAAAGGATCCCAGGAAGAACAGACATCTGTATATGTGTAAAAGAACCACATCTTCCACACCTACAACAAGCCAAACATTGTAATCAAACTTGCTGTAATAAAAAATAAAAAAATTAAATTAAAAACACGAACAAGAAGTAGTGAGACAAACTTGAGGGGCTTTCTCCTGGCACATTCCATTCTAAATTCCAATCTAGAACACCACTTCCACTGAGGCTCTCTTGCCCTAGTAACCAGATTTGGTAAGGGTGAACTGCTGCCACCTTGTGGCCGTTTCACACAACAGCAGCTTTAATCCCAGCGCTAATGGTCAGTTGATATTCAAAATCATTGCAGGCCTGTAAATGACACCTGACCTGAACACAATTCCTGGGGTCACATATCGACCAAAAAATTAAAAGGACGTCCATATTTCAAAACGACCGTTTCAAAAGGCATATTTTACGCACATTAGTGTTCTGCTTCTTTTCCTTTCTTTCCTTTTTTGTTAAAAAAAAACGGGAATGGAAAAAGGCATCCCTCAGAATGGGCAAAAATCGTTGCAAACGAATCAATGGACAGAGGTTTAATCTCCAATATATATAAACAGCTCATGCAGCTTAACATTAAAAAAACAAACAACCCAATACAAAAATGGGCAGAAGATCTAAAGAGGCATTTCTTCAAAGAAGACACAGAGATGGCCAAGACGCCCATGAAAAGCTGCTCAACAGCACTAATTATTAGAGAAATGCAAATCAAAACTACAATGAGGTATCACCTCACACCTGTTAGAATCGGCATCATCAGAATATCTACAAACAACCAATTCTGGGGAGGGTGTGGACAAAAGGAGCCCTCTTCCACTATTGGTGGGAATGTAAATTGATACAGTCACTATGGAGAACAGTATGGAGTTTCCTTAAAAAAACTAGAAATAGAATTACCATCTGATCCAGCAATCCCACTTCTGGGCATATACCCAGAGAAAACCGTAAATCAAAAAGGCACATTCACCACAATATTCATTGCAGCACTATTTACAATAGCCAGGTAATGGAAGCAACCTAAATGCCCACAGACAGATGAATGGATAAAGATGTGGTACATATATAAAATGAAATATTACTCGGCCATAAAAAGGAATGAAACTGGGTCATTTGTAGAGACATCGATGGATCAAGAGACTGTCATACAGAATGAAGTCAGAAAGAGGAAACCAAATACTGTATATTAAGGCATATATGTGGAACCTAAAAAATGGTACAGATGAACTGGTTTGCAGCGAAGAAATAGAGACACAGAGGTAGAGAACAAACGTATGGACACCAAGTGTGGGAAGCCATGGGGTGGTGGTGGTGGGATGAGTTGGGAGATTGGGATTGACCTGTATACATGTATATGCATAAAATACATAACTAATAATAACCTGCTGTATAAAAAACATAAATTAATTAATTTCAAAATTCTAAAAAATAAAATTTAAAAATAAAAGAGAAAAAAGTTCTTCCCGTCACACAGATGTATTTATAGGAATGAATTATTTCCATGCTTATATCTATAAATACATAAAAGAGGAATAAAATCTAACTTGAAACATAAAAGAAAAAAAAACCCTGAACCCACCATTTATACAGAGGAAAACCCTATCTGGACACTTGCTCCAGCGGTAAACAATTCTGAAATTGGTCAGAGGTGGGGAACCATCTCCCATACAGCCAGCACCCCAACCCCCACGCAAGGAGCGTCCTCATTGCAAAGCTGGGGGATTGTGCCGAGACATCTGTGCGTAAACGTGAGCTGAGCCCCAGGCCAGCTGCTGCTGAACTGTTCCCACCCTTCCCAGGTAAAACACCTGAATATGTACAAGGGCTTGAAAGCCTAGAGGAAGGGCCGTCGAGCCACACCAGCGACAGCACGCAGGCCAACTTGGTGCCTGCAGGCCAGCCAGGGTGGTCCTGGCCCCGGGCGCTCTTCCGGAAGCTTTCCATTGCCCTGCCTGAGATACGCCTCCTGTCCTGGCCCCCACTGCTTTTTTCCTTCCTCACCTCTGTCCGGAGAGAAATTCCAGCGGAAGGTATGGGTGACACATCCTCTTCTTTACAGGTGTCAGCCTGGCAACTCCTGCAGAAAGGCCAGCAGAGCCCCACTCACACCGGGCCACCCACAAAGCTGTGGCCCCTCACTCCCACCCACCAGCACAGCCCCGAGACTGCTGACGGGGCAGAGAATATGGAGTCAGGCACAGCTTCAGGGGCTATTGCTGCCTGGAGCGCTGTTTATATTGACCTCAACGAGGCACACCTGGGGAGGGCGGGCCGGCAGGGTAAGGCTGCCCAGGTCAGCTAATCCACAACCCTCAGGGAATCACATTGTTGAAAATGGACCTCGCTAAGGCAGAAGAGAAGCCAAGGAAAAAAAGGACACAATGCCATTTGCAGCACCGTAAATGAGTCTAGAAGTAATCACGTGACTTGTAGTAAGTCAGAAAGTGAAAGACACATACCATATCATATCACTTATAGGTGTTACCTAAAAATGGATACCAGGGCAGATATTTCCACGGAGAAGGGCAATCACAGATTCATTAAACAAACTTATGGTTCACGAAAGGAAAGGTGTGAGGTTTGGTTTCATTACGATATCGGGGTTAACAATCATATACAAACACAGATGACATATATAATCACCAAAGACCTACAGAATACCAAGAGAGGACTACTCAACATTCTGTCATAACGTACATGGGAAAAGGATCCCAGGAAGAACAGACATCTGTATATGTGTAAAAGAACCACATCTTCCACACCTACAACAAGCCAAACATTGTAATCAAACTTGCTGTAATAAAAAATAAAAAAATTAAATTAAAAACACGAACAAGAAGTAGTGAGACAAACTTGAGGGGCTTTCTCCTGGCACATTCCATTCTAAATTCCAATCTAGAACACCACTTCCACTGAGGCTCTCTTGCCCTAGTAACCAGATTTGGTAAGGGTGAACTGCTGCCACCTTGTGGCCGTTTCACACAACAGCAGCTTTAATCCCAGCGCTAATGGTCAGTTGATATTCAAAATCATTGCAGGCCTGTAAATGACACCTGCCCTGAACACAATTCCTGGGGTCACATATCGACAAAAAATTCAAAGGACGTCCATATTTCAAAACGACCGTTTCAAAAGGCATATTTTACGCACATTAGTGTTCTGCTTCTTTTCCTTTCTTTCCTTTTTTGTTAAAAAAAAACGGGAATGGAAAAAGGCATCCCTCAGAATGGGCAAAAATCATTGCAAACGAATCAATGGACAGAGGTTTAATCTCCAATATATATAAACAGCTCATGCAGCTTAATATTAAAAAAACAAACAACCCAATACAAAAATGGGCAGAAGATCTAAAGAGGCGTTTCTTCAAAGAAGACACAGAGATGGCCAAGATGCCCATGAAAAGCTGCTCAACAGCACTAATTATTAGAGAAATGCAAATCAAAACTACAATGAGGTATCACCTCACACCTGTTAGAATCGGCATCATCAGAAAATCTACAAACAACCAATTCTGGGGAGGGTGTGGACAAAAGGAGCCCTCTTCCACTATTGGTGGGAATGTAAATTGATACAGTCACTATGGAGAACAGTATGGAGTTTCCTTAAAAAAACTAGAAATAGAATTACCATCTGATCCAGCAATCCCACTTCTGGGCATATACCCAGAGAAAACCGTAAATCAAAAAGGCACATTCACCACAAAGTTCGTTGCAGCACAATTTACAATAGCCAGGTAATAGAAGCCACCTAAATGCCCACAGACAGATAAATGGATAAAGATGTGGTACATATATAAAATGAAATATTACTCGGCCATAAAAAGGAATGAAACTGGGTCATTTGTAGAGACATCGATGGATCAAGGGACTGTCATACAGAATGAAGCCAGAAAGAGGAAACCAAATACTGTATATTAAGGCATATATGTGGAACCTAAAAAATGGTACAGATGAACTGGTTTGCAGCGAAGAAATAGAGACACAGAGGTAGAGAACAAACGTATGGACACCAAGTGTGGGAAGCTATGGGGTGGTGGTGGTGGGATGAGTTGGGAGATTGGGATTGACCTGTATACATGTATATGCATAAAATACATAACTAATAATAACCTGCTGTATAAAAAACATAAATTAATTAATTTCAAAATTCTAAAAAATAAAATTTAAAAATAAGAGAGAAAAAAGTTCTTCCCATCACACAGATGTATTTATAGGAATGAATTATTTCCATGCTTATATCTATAAATACATAAAAGAGGAATAAAATCTAACTTGAAACATAAAAGAAAAAAAAAACCTGAACCCACCATTTATACAGAGGAAAACCCTATCTGGACACTTGCTCCAGCGGTAAACAATTCTGAAATTGGTCAGAGGTGGGGAACCATCTCCCATACAGCCAGCACCCCACCCCCCACGCAAGGAGCGGCCTCATTGCAAAGCTGGGGGATTGTGCCGAGGCATCTGTGCGTAAACGTGAGCTGAGCCCCAGGCCAGCTGCTGCTGAACTGTTCCCACCCTTCCCAGGTAAAACACCTGAATATGTACAAGGGCTTGAAAGCCTAGAGGAAGGGCCGTCGAGCCACACCAGCGACAGCACGCAGGCCAACTTGGTGCCTGCAGGCCAGCCAGGGTGGTCCTGGCCCCGGGCGCTCTTCCGGAAGCTTTCCATTGCCCTGCCTGAGATACGCCTCCTGTCCTGGCCCCCACTGCTTTTTTCCTTCCTCACCTCTGTCCGGAGAGAAATTCCAGCGGAAGGTATGGGTGACACATCCTCTTCTTTACAGGTGTCAGCCTGGCAACTCCTGCAGAAAGGCCAGCAGAGCCCCACTCACACCGGGCCACCCACAAAGCTGTGGCCCCTCACTCCCACCCACCAGCACAGCCCCGAGACTGCTGACGGGGCAGAGAATATGGAGTCAGGCACAGCTTCAGGGGCTATTGCTGCCTGGAGCGCTGTTTATATTGACCTCAACGAGGCACACCTGGGGAGGGCGGGCCGGCAGGGTAAGGCTGCCCAGGTCAGCTAATCCACAACCCTCAGGGAATCACATTGTTGGAAATGGACCTCGCTAAGGCAGAAGAGAAGCCAAGGAAAAAAAGGACACAATGCCATTTGCAGCACCGTAAATGAGTCTAGAAGTAATCAGGTGACATGTAGTGAGTCAGAAAGTGAAAGACACATACCATATCATATCACTTATAGGTGTTACCTAAAAATGGATACCAGGGCAGATATTTCCACGGAGAAGGGCAATCACAGATTCATTAAACAAACTTATGGTTCACGAAAGGAAAGGTGTGAGGTTTGGTTTCATTACGATATCGGGGTTAACAATCATATACAAACACAGATGACATATATAATCACCAAAGACCTATAGAATACCAAGAGAGGACTACTCAACATTCTGTCATAACGTACATGGGAAAAGGATCCCAGGAAGAACAGACATCTGTATATGTGTAAAAGAACCACATCTTCCACACCTACAACAAGCCAAACATTGTAATCAAACTTGCTGTAATAAAAAATAAAAAAATTAAATTAAAAACACGAACAAGAAGTAGTGAGACAAACTTGAGGGGCTTTCTCCTGGCACATTCCATTCTAAATTCCAATCTAGAACACCACTTCCACTGAGGCTCTCTTGCCCTAGTAACCAGATTTGGTAAGGGTGAACTGCTGCCACCTTGTGGCCGTTTCACACAACAGCAGCTTTAATCCCAGCGCTAATGGTCAGCTGATATTCAAAATCATTGCAGGCCTGTAAATGACACCTGCCCTGAACACAATTCCTGGGGTCACATATCGACCAAAAAATTCAAAGGACGTCCATATTTCAAAACGACCGTTTCAAAAGGCATATTTTACGCACATTAGTGTTCTGCTTCTTTTCCTTTCTTTCCTTTTTTGTTAAAAAAAAAACGGGAATGGAAAAAGGCATCCCTCAGAATGGGCAAAAATCATTGCAAACGAATCAATGGACAGAGGTTTAATCTCCAATATATATAAACAGCTCATGCAGCTTAATATTAAAAAAACAAACAACCCAATACAAAAATGGGCAGAAGATCTAAAGAGACGTTTCTTCAAAGAAGACACAGAGATGGCCAAGACGCCCATGAAAAGCTGCTCAACAGCACTAATTATTAGAGAAATGCAAATCAAAACTACAATGAGGTATCACCTCACACCTGTTAGAATCGGCATCATCAGAAAATCTACAAACAACCAATTCTGGGGAGGGTGTGGACAAAAGGAGCCCTCTTCCACTATTGGTGGGAATGTAAATTGATACAGTCACTATGGAGAACAGTATGGAGTTTCCTTAAAAAAACTAGAAATAGAATTACCATCTGATCCAGCAATCCCACTTCTGGGCATATACCCAGAGAAAACCGTAAATCAAAAAGGCACATTCACCACAATATTCATTGCAGCACTATTTACAATAGCCAGGTAATGGAAGCAACCTAAATGCCCACAGACAGATGAATGGATAAAGATGTGGTACATATATAAAATGAAATATTACTCGGCCATAAAAAGGAATGAAACTGGGTCATTTGTAGAGACATCGATGGATCAAGAGACTGTCATACAGAATGAAGTCAGAAAGAGGAAACCAAATACTGTATATTAAGGCATATATGTGGAACCTAAAAAATGGTACAGATGAACTGGTTTGCAGCGAAGAAATAGAGACACAGAGGTAGAGAACAAACGTATGGACACCAAGTGTGGGAAGCCATGGGGTGGTGGTGGTGGGATGAGTTGGGAGATTGGGATTGACCTGTATACATGTATATGCATAAAATACATAACTAATAATAACCTGCTGTATAAAAAACATAAATTAATTAATTTCAAAATTCTAAAAAATAAAATTTAAAAATAAAAGAGAAAAAAGTTCTTCCCGTCACACAGATGTATTTATAGGAATGAATTATTTCCATGCTTATATCTATAAATACATAAAAGAGGAATAAAATCTAACTTGAAACATAAAAGAAAAAAAAACCCTGAACCCACCATTTATACAGAGGAAAACCCTATCTGGACACTTGCTCCAGCAGTAAACAATTCTGAAATTGGTCAGAGGTGGGGAACCATCTCCCATACAGCCAGCACCCCAACCCCCACGCAAGGAGCGTCCTCATTGCAAAGCTGGGGGATTGTGCCGAGACATCTGTGCGTAAACGTGAGCTGAGCCCCAGGCCAGCTGCTGCTGAACTGTTCCCACCCTTCCCAGGTAAAACACCTGAATATGTACAAGGGCTTGAAAGCCTAGAGGAAGGGCCGTCGAGCCACACCAGCGACAGCACGCAGGCCAAGTTGGTGCCTGCAGGCCAGCCAGGGTGGTCCTGGCCCTGGGCGCTCTTCCGGAAGCTTTCCATTGCCCTGCCTGAGATACGCCTCCTGTCCTGGCCCCCACTGCTTTTTTCCTTCCTCACCTCTGTCCGGAGAGAAATTCCAGCGGAAGGTATGGGTGACACATCCTCTTCTTTACAGGTGTCAGCCTGGCAACTCCTGCAGAAAGGCCAGCAGAGCCCCACTCACACCGGGCCACCCACAAAGCTGTGGCCCCTCACTCCCACCCACCAGCACAGCCCCGAGACTGCTGACGGGGCAGAGAATATGGAGTCAGGCACAGCTTCAGGGGCTATTGCTGCCTGGAGCGCTGTTTATATTGACCTCAACGAGGCACACCTGGGGAGGGCGGGCCGGCAGGGTAAGGCTGCCCAGGTCAGCTAATCCACAACCCTCAGGGAATCACATTGTTGAAAATGGACCTCGCTAAGGCAGAAGAGAAGCCAAGGAAAAAAAGGACACAATGCCATTTGCAGCACCGTAAATGAGTCTAGAAGTAATCACGTGACTTGTAGTAAGTCAGAAAGTGAAAGACACATACCATATCATATCACTTATAGGTGTTACCTAAAAATGGATACCAGGGCAGATATTTCCACGGAGAAGGGCAATCACAGATTCATTAAACAAACTTATGGTTCACGAAAGGAAAGGTGTGAGGTTTGGTTTCATTACGATATCGGGGTTAACAATCATATACAAACACAGATGACATATATAATCACCAAAGACCTACAGAATACCAAGAGAGGACTACTCAACATTCTGTCATAACGTACATGGGAAAAGGATCCCAGGAAGAACAGACATCTGTATATGTGTAAAAGAACCACATCTTCCACACCTACAACAAGCCAAACATTGTAATCAAACTTGCTGTAATAAAAAATAAAAAAATTAAATTAAAAACACGAACAAGAAGTAGTGAGACAAACTTGAGGGGCTTTCTCCTGGCACATTCCATTCTAAATTCCAATCTAGAACACCACTTCCACTGAGGCTCTCTTGCCCTAGTAACCAGATTTGGTAAGGGTGAACTGCTGCCAGCTTGTGGCCGTTTCACACAACAGCAGCTTTAATCCCAGCGCTAATGGTCAGTTGATATTCAAAATCATTGCAGGCCTGTAAATGACACCTGCCCTGAACACAATTCCTGGGGTCACATATCGACCAAAAAATTCAAAGGACGTCCATATTTCAAAACGACCGTTTCAAAAGGCATATTTTACGCACATTAGTGTTCTGCTTCTTTTCCTTTCTTTCCTTTTTTGTTAAAAAAAAACGGGAATGGAAAAAGGCATCCCTCAGAATGGGCAAAAATCATTGCAAACGAATCAATGGACAGAGGTTTAATCTCCAATATATATAAACAGCTCATGCAGCTTAATATTAAAAAAACAAACAACCCAATACAAAAATGGGCAGAAGATCTAAAGAGGCGTTTCTTCAAAGAAGACACAGAGATGGCCAAGATGCCCATGAAAAGCTGCTCAACAGCACTAATTATTAGAGAAATGCAAATCAAAACTACAATGAGGTATCACCTCACACCTGTTAGAATCGGCATCATCAGAAAATCTACAAACAACCAATTCTGGGGAGGGTGTGGACAAAAGGAGCCCTCTTCCACTATTGGTGGGAATGTAAATTGATACAGTCACTATGGAGAACAGTATGGAGTTTCCTTAAAAAAACTAGAAATAGAATTACCATCTGATCCAGCAATCCCACTTCTGGGCATATACCCAGAGAAAACCGTAAATCAAAAAGGCACATTCACCACAAAGTTCGTTGCAGCACAATTTACAATAGCCAGGTAATAGAAGCCACCTAAATGCCCACAGACAGATAAATGGATAAAGATGTGGTACATATATAAAATGAAATATTACTCGGCCATAAAAAGGAATGAAACTTGGTCATTTGTAGAGACATCGATGGATCAAGGGACTGTCATACAGAATGAAGCCAGAAAGAGAAAACCAAATACTGTATATTAAGGCATATATGTGGAACCTAAAAAATGGTACAGATGAACTGGTTTGCAGCGAAGAAATAGAGACACAGAGGTAGAGAACAAACTTATGGACACCAAGTGTGGGAAGCCATGGGGTGGTGGTGGTGGGATGAGTTGGGAGATTGGGATTGACCTGTATACATGTATATGCATAAAATACATAACTAATAATAAACTGCTGTATAAAAAAATAAATTAATTAATTTCAAAATTCTAAAAAATAAAATTTAAAAATAAGAGAGAAAAAAGTTCTTCCCATCACACAGATGTATTTATAGGAATGAATTATTTCCATGCTTATATCTATAAATACATAAAAGAGGAATAAAATCTAACTTGAAACATAAAAGAAAAAAAAAACCTGAACCCACCATTTATACAGAGGAAAACCCTATCTGGACACTTGCTCCAGCGGTAAACAATTCTGAAATTGGTCAGAGGTGGGGAACCATCTCCCATACAGCCAGCACCCCACCCCCCACGCAAGGAGCGGCCTCATTGCAAAGCTGGGGGATTGTGCCGAGGCATCTGTGCGTAAACGTGAGCTGAGCCCCAGGCCAGCTGCTGCTGAACTGTTCCCACCCTTCCCAGGTAAAACACCTGAATATGTACAAGGGCTTGAAAGCCTAGAGGAAGGGCCGTCGAGCCACACCAGCGACAGCACGCAGGCCAACTTGGTGCCTGCAGGCCAGCCAGGGTGGTCCTGGCCCCGGGCGCTCTTCCGGAAGCTTTCCATTGCCCTGCCTGAGATACGCCTCCTGTCCTGGCCCCCACTGCTTTTTTCCTTCCTCACCTCTGTCCGGAGAGAAATTCCAGCGGAAGGTATGGGTGACACATCCTCTTCTTTACAGGTGTCAGCCTGGCAACTCCTGCAGAAAGGCCAGCAGAGCCCCACTCACACCGGGCCACCCACAAAGCTGTGGCCCCTCACTCCCACCCACCAGCACAGCCCCGAGACTGCTGACGGGGCAGAGAATATGGAGTCAGGCACAGCTTCAGGAGCTCTTGCTGCCTGGAGCGCTGTTTATATTGACCTCAACGAGGCACACCTGGGGAGGGCGGGCCGGCAGGGTAAGGCTGCCCAGGTCAGCTAATCCACACCCTCAGGGAATCACATTGTTGAAAATGGACCTCGCTAAGGCAGAAGAGAAGCCAAGGAAAAAAAGGACACAATGCCATTTGCAGCACCGTAAATGAGTCTAGAAGTAATCACGTGACTTGTAGTAAGTCAGAAAGTGAAAGACACATACCATATCATATCACTTATAGGTGTTACCTAAAAATGGATACCAGGGCAGATATTTCCACGGAGAAGGGCAATCACAGATTCATTAAACAAACTTATGGTTCACGAAAGGAAAGGTGTGAGGTTTGGTTTCATTACGATATCGGGGTTAACAATCATATACAAACACAGATGACATATATAATCACCAAAGACCTACAGAATACCAAGAGAGGACTACTCAACATTCTGTCATAACGTACATGGGAAAAGGATCCCAGGAAGAACAGACATCTGTATATGTGTAAAAGAACCACATCTTCCACACCTACAACAAGCCAAACATTGTAATCAAACTTGCTGTAATAAAAAATAAAAAAATTAAATTAAAAACACGAACAAGAAGTAGTGAGACAAACTTGAGGGGCTTTCTCCTGGCACATTCCATTCTAAATTCCAATCTAGAACACCACTTCCACTGAGGCTCTCTTGCCCTAGTAACCAGATTTGGTAAGGGTGAACTGCTGCCACCTTGTGGCCGTTTCACACAACAGCAGCTTTAATCCCAGCGCTAATGGTCAGTTGATATTCAAAATCATTGCAGGCCTGTAAATGACACCTGCCCTGAACACAATTCCTGGGGTCACATATCGACCAAAAAATTCAAAGGACGTCCATATTTCAAAACGACCGTTTCAAAAGGCATATTTTACGCACATTAGTGTTCTGCTTCTTTTCCTTTCTTTCCTTTTTTGTTAAAAAAAAACGGGAATGGAAAAAGGCATCCCTCAGAATGGGCAAAAATCGTTGCAAACGAATCAATGGACAGAGGTTTAATCTCCAATATATATAAACAGCTCATGCAGCTTAATATTAAAAAAACAAACAACCCAATACAAAAATGGGCAGAAGATCTAAAGAGGCGTTTCTTCAAAGAAGACACAGAGATGGCCAAGACGCCCATGAAAAGCTGCTCAACAGCACTAATTATTAGAGAAATGCAAATCAAAACTACAATGAGGTATCACCTCACACCTGTTAGAATCGGCATCATCAGAAAATCTACAAACAACCAATTCTGGGGAGGGTGTGGACAAAAGGAGCCCTCTTCCACTATTGGTGGGAATGTAAATTGATACAGTCACTATGGAGAACAGTATGGAGTTTCCTTAAAAAAACTAGAAATAGAATTACCATCTGATCCAGCAATCCCACTTCTGGGCATATACCCAGAGAAAACCGTAAATCAAAAAGGCACATTCACCACAAAGTTCGTTGCAGCACAATTTACAATAGCCAGGTAATAGAAGCCACCTAAATGCCCACAGACAGATGAATGGATAAAGATGTGGTACATATATAAAATGAAATATTACTCGGCCATAAAAAGGAATGAAACTGGGTCATTTGTAGAGACATCGATGGATCAAGGGACTGTCATACAGAATGAAGCCAGAAAGAGGAAACCAAATACTGTATATTAAGGCATATATGTGGAACCTAAAAAATGGTACAGATGAACTGGTTTGCAGCGAAGAAATAGAGACACAGAGGTAGAGAACAAACGTATGGACACCAAGTGTGGGAAGCCATGGGGTGGTGGTGGTGGGATGAGTTGGGAGATTGGGATTGACCTGTATACATGTATATGCATAAAATACATAACTAATAATAAACTGCTGTATAAAAAATAAATTAATTAATTTCAAAATTCTAAAAAATAAAATTTAAAAATAAGAGAGAAAAAAGTTCTTCCCATCACACAGATGTATTTATAGGAATGAATTATTTCCATGCTTATATCTATAAATACATAAAAGAGGAATAAAATCTAACTTGAAACATAAAAGAAAAAAAAAAACCTGAACCCACCATTTATACAAAGGAAAACCCTATCTGGACACTTGCTCCAGCGGTAAACAATTCTGAAATTGGTCAGAGGTGGGGAACCATCTCCCATACAGCCAGCACCCCACCCCCCACGCAAGGAGCGGCCTCATTGCAAAGCTGGGGGATTGTGCCGAGGCATCTGTGCGTAAACGTGAGCTGAGCCCCAGGCCAGCTGCTGCTGAACTGTTCCCACCCGTCCCAGGTAAAACACCTGAATATGTACAAGGGCTTGAAAGCCTAGAGGAAGGGCCGTCGAGCCACACCAGCGACAGCACGCAGGCCAACTTGGTGCCTGCAGGCCAGCCAGGGTGGTCCTGGCCCCGGGCGCTCTTCCGGAAGCTTTCCATTGCCCTGCCTGAGATACGCCTCCTGTCCTGGCCCCCACTGCTTTTTTCCTTCCTCACCTCTGTCCGGAGAGAAATTCCAGCGGAAGGTATGGGTGACACATCCTCTTCTTTACAGGTGTCAGCCTGGCAACTCCTGCAGAAAGGCCAGCAGAGCCCCACTCACACCGGGCCACCCACAAAGCTGTGGCCCCTCACTCCCACCCACCAGCACAGCCCCGAGACTGCTGACGGGGCAGAGAATATGGAGTCAGGCACAGCTTCAGGGGCTATTGCTGCCTGGAGCGCTGTTTATATTGACCTCAACGAGGCACACCTGGGGAGGGCGGGCCGGCAGGGTAAGGCTGCCCAGGTCAGCTAATCCACAACCCTCAGGGAATCACATTGTTGAAAATGGACCTCGCTAAGGCAGAAGAGAAGCCAAGGAAAAAAAGGACACAATGCCATTTGCAGCACCGTAAATGAGTCTAGAAGTAATCACGTGACTTGTAGTAAGTCAGAAAGTGAAAGACACATACCATATCATATCACTTATAGGTGTTACCTAAAAATGGATACCAGGGCAGATATTTCCACGGAGAAGGGCAATCACAGATTCATTAAACAAACTTATGGTTCACGAAAGGAAAGGTGTGAGGTTTGGTTTCATTACGATATCGGGGTTAACAATCATATACAAACACAGATGACATATATAATCACCAAAGACCTACAGAATACCAAGAGAGGACTACTCAACATTCTGTCATAACGTACATGGGAAAAGGATCCCAGGAAGAACAGACATCTGTATATGTGTAAAAGAACCACATCTTCCACACCTACAACAAGCCAAACATTGTAATCAAACTTGCTGTAATAAAAAATAAAAAAATTAAATTAAAAACACGAACAAGAAGTAGTGAGACAAACTTGAGGGGCTTTCTCCTGGCACATTCCATTCTAAATTCCAATCTAGAACACCACTTCCACTGAGGCTCTCTTGCCCTAGTAACCAGATTTGGTAAGGGTGAACTGCTGCCACCTTGTGGCCGTTTCACACAACAGCAGCTTTAATCCCAGCGCTAATGGTCAGTTGATATTCAAAATCATTGCAGGCCTGTAAATGACACCTGCCCTGAACACAATTCCTGGGGTCACATATCGACCAAAAAATTCAAAGGACGTCCATATTTCAAAACGACCGTTTCAAAAGGCATATTTTACGCACATTAGTGTTCTGCTTCTTTTCCTTTCTTTCCTTTTTTGTTAAAAAAAAACGGGAATGGAAAAAGGCATCCCTCAGAATGGGCAAAAATCGTTGCAAACGAATCAATGGACAGAGGTTTAATCTCAAATATATATAAACAGCTCATGCAGCTTATTATTAAAAAAACAAACAACCCAATACAAAAATGGGCAGAAGATCTAAAGAGGCGTTTCTTCAAAGAAGACACAGAGATGGCCAAGACGCCCATGAAAAGCTGCTCAACAGCACTAATTATTAGAGAAATGCAAATCAAAACTACAATGAGGTATCACCTCACACCTGTTAGAATCGGCATCATCAGAAAATCTACAAACAACCAATTCTGGGGAGGGTGTGGACAAAAGGAGCCCTCTTCCACTATTGGTGGGAATGTAAATTGATACAGTCACTATGGAGAACAGTATGGAGTTTCCTTAAAAAAACTAGAAATAGAATTACCATCTGATCCAGCAATCCCACTTCTGGGCATATACCCAGAGAAAACCGTAAATCAAAAAGGCACATTCACCACAAAGTTCGTTGCAGCACAATTTACAATAGCCAGGTAATAGAAGCCACCTAAATGCCCACAGACAGATAAATGGATAAAGATGTGGTACATATATAAAATGAAATATTACTCGGCCATAAAAAGGAATGAAACTGGGTCATTTGTAGAGACATCGATGGATCAAGGGACTGTCATACAGAATGAAGTCAGAAAGAGGAAACCAAATACTGTATATTAAGGCATATATGTGGAACCTAAAAAATGGTACAGATGAACTGGTTTGCAGCGAAGAAATAGAGACACAGAGGTAGAGAACAAACGTATGGACACCAAGTGTGGGAAGCCATGGGGTGGTGGTGGTGGGATGAGTTGGGAGATTGGGATTGACCTGTATACATGTATATGCATAAAATACATAACTAATAATAAACTGCTGTATAAAAAAATAAATTAATTAATTTCAAAATTCTAAAAAATAAAATTTAAAAATAAAACAGAAAAAATTTCTTCCCGTCACACAGATGTATTTATAGGAATGAATTATTTCCATGCTTATATCTATAAATACATAAAAGAGGAATAACATCTAACTTGAAACATAAAAGAAAAAAAAAGTGAACCCACGAGTTATACAGAGGAAAACCCTATCACGGCACTTGCTCCAGTGGTAAACAATTCTGAAATTGGTCAGAGGTGGGGAACCATCTCCCATACAGCCAGCAACCCAACCCCCACGCAAGGAGCGTCCTCATTGCAAAGCTGGGGGACCGTGCCGAGGCATCTGTGAGTAAACGTGAGCTGAGCCCCAGGCCAGCTGCTGCTGAACTGTTCCCACCCTTTCCAGGTAAAACACCTGAATATGTACAAGGGCTTGAAAGCCTAGAGGAAGGACCGTGGAGCCACACCAGCGACAGCACGCAGGCCAACTTGGTGCCTGCAGGCCAGCCAGCGTGGTCCTGGCCCCGGGCGCTCTTCCAGAAGCTTTCCATTGCCCTGCCTGAGATACCCCTCCTGTCCCGGCCCCCACTGCTTTTTTCCTTCCTCACCTCTGTCCGGAGAGAAATTCCAGCGGAAGGTATGGGTGACACATCCTCTTCTTTACAGGCGGCAGCCTGGCAACTCCTGCAGAAAGGCCAGCAGAACCCCACTCACACCGGGCCACCCACAAAGCTGTGGCCCCTCACTCCCTCCCACCAGCACAGCCCCGAGACTGCTGACGGGGCAGAGAATATGGAGTCAGGCACAGCTTCAGGGGCTATTGCTGCCTGGAGCTCTGTTTATATTGACCTCAACGAGGCACACCTGGGGAGGGCGGGCCGGCAGGGTAAGGCTGCCCAGGTCAGCTAATCCACAACCCTCAGGGAATCACATTGTTGAAAATGGACCCCGCTAAGGCAGAAGAGAAGCCAAGGGAAAAAAGGACACAATGCCATTTGCAGCACCGTAGATGAGTCTAGAAGTAATCACGTGACTTGTAGTAAGTCAGAAAGTGAAAGACACATATCATATCATATCACTTATAGGTGTTACCTAAAAATGGATACCAGGGCAGATATTTCCACGGAGAAGGGCAATCACAGATTCATTAAACAAACTTATGGTTCACCAATGGAAAGGTGTGAGGATTGGTTTCATTACGATATCGGGGTTAACAGACATATACAAACACAGGTGACATATATAATCACCAAAGACCTACAGAATACCAAGAGAGGACTACTCAACATTCTGTCATAACGTACATGGGAAAAGGATCCCAAGAAGAACAGTCATCTGTATATGTGTAAAAGAACCACATCTTCCACACCTACAACAAGCCAAACATTGTAATCAAACTTGCTGTAATAAAAAATAAAAAAATTAAATTAAAAACACGAACAAGAAGTAGTGAGACAAACGTGAGGGGCTTTCTCCTGGCACATTCCATTCTAAACTCCAATCTAGAACACCACTTCCACTGAGGCTCTCTTGCCCTAGTAACCAGATTTGGTAAGGGTGAACTGCTGCCACCTTGTGGCCGTTTCACACAACAGCAGCTTTAATCCCAACGCTAATGGTCAGCTGATATTCAAAATCATTGCAGGCCTGTAAATGACACCTGCCCTGAAAACAAATCCTGGGGTCACATATCGACCAAAAATTTCAAAGGACGTCCATATTTCAAAACCACCGTTTCAAAAGGCATATTTTACGCACATTCGTGTTCTGCTTCTTTTCCTTTCTTTCCTTTTTTGTTAAAAAACACGGGAATGGAAAAAGGCATCCCTCAGAATGGGCGAAAATCGTTGCAGACGAATCAATGGACAGAGGTGTAATCTCCAATATATATAAACAGCTCATGCAGCTTAATATTAAAAAAACAAACAACCCAAAAAAATGGGCAGAAGATCTAAAGAGACGTTTCTTCAAAGGAGACACAGAGATGGCCAAGACGCACATGAAAAGCTGCTCAACAGCACTAATTATTAGAGAAATGCAAATCAAAACTACAATGAGGTATCACCTCACACCTGTTAGAATCGGCATCATCAGAAAATCTACAAACAACCAATTCTGGGGAGGGTGTGGACAAAAGGAGCCCTCTTCCACTATTGGTGGGAATGTAAATTGATACAATCCCTATGGAGAACAGTATGGAGTTTCCTTAAAAAAACTAGAAATAGAATTACCATCTGATCCAGCAATCCCACTTCTGGGCATATACCCAGAGAAAACCGTATTTCAAAAAGGCACATTCACCACAATGTTCGTTGCAGCACTATTTACAATAGCCAGGGAATGGAAGCAACCTAAATGCCCACAGACAGATGAATGGATAAAGATGTGGTACATATATAAAATGGAATATGACTCGGCCATAAAAAGGAATGAAACTGGGTCATCTGTAGAGACATCGATGGATCGAGAGACTGTCCTACAGAATGAAGTAAGTCAGAAAGAGGAAAACAAATATTGTATATTAATGCATATATGTGGAGCCTAAAAATGGTACAGATGAACTGGTTTGCAGGGAAGAAATAGAGACACAGAGGTAGAGAACAAACGTATGGACACCAAGTGTGGGAAGCCATGGGGTGGTGGTGGTGGGATGAGTTGGGAGTTTGGGATTGACCTGTATACATGTATATGCATAAAATACATAACTAATAATAACGTGCTGTATAAAAAAATAAATAAAATTTCAAAATTTTAAAAAATAAAATTTAAAAATAAAACAGAAAAAAGTTCTTCCCGTCACACAGATGTATTTATAGGAATGAATTATTTCCATGCTTATATCTATAAATACATAAAAGAGGAATAACATCTAACTTGAAACATAAAAGAAAAAAAATGTGAACCCACGAGTTATACAGAGGAAAACCCTATCACGGCACTTGCTCCAGTGGTAAACAATTCTGAAATTGGTCAGAGGTGGGGAACCATCTCCCATACAGCCAGCAACCCAACCCCCACGCAAGGAGCGTCCTCATTGCAAAGCTGGGGGACCGTGCCGAGGCATCTGTGAGTAAACGTGAGCTGAGCCCCAGGCCAGCTGCTGCTGAACTGTTCCCACCCTTTCCAGGTAAAACACCTGAATATGTACAAGGGCTTGAAAGCCTAGAGGAAGGACCGTGGAGCCACACCAGCGACAGCACGCAGGCCAACTTGGTGCCTGCAGGCCAGCCAGCGTGGTCCTGGCCCCGGGCGCTCTTCCAGAAGCTTTCCATTGCCCTGCCTGAGATACCCCTCCTGTCCCGGCCCCCACTGCTTTTTTCCTTCCTCACCTCTGTCCGGAGAGAAATTCCAGCGGAAGGTATGGGTGACACATCCTCTTCTTTACAGGCGGCAGCCTGGCAACTCCTGCAGAAAGGCCAGCAGAACCCCACTCACACCGGGCCACCCACAAAGCTGTGGCCCCTCACTCCCTCCCACCAGCACAGCCCCGAGACTGCTGACGGGGCAGAGAATATGGAGTCAGGCACAGCTTCAGGGGCTATTGCTGCCTGGAGCTCTGTTTATATTGACCTCAACGAGGCACACCTGGGGAGGGCGGGCCGGCAGGGTAAGGCTGCCCAGGTCAGCTAATCCACAACCCTCAGGGAATCACATTGTTGAAAATGGACCCCGCTAAGGCAGAAGAGAAGCCAAGGGAAAAAAGGACACAATGCCATTTGCAGCACCGTAGATGAGTCTAGAAGTAATCACGTGACTTGTAGTAAGTCAGAAAGTGAAAGACACATATCATATCATATCACTTATAGGTGTTACCTAAAAATGGATACCAGGGCAGATATTTCCACGGAGAAGGGCAATCACAGATTCATTAAACAAACTTATGGTTCACCAATGGAAAGGTGTGAGGATTGGTTTCATTACGATATCGGGGTTAACAGACATATACAAACACAGGTGACATATATAATCACCAAAGACCTACAGAATACCAAGAGAGGACTACTCAACATTCTGTCATAACGTACATGGGAAAAGGATCCCAAGAAGAACAGTCATCTGTATATGTGTAAAAGAACCACATCTTCCACACCTACAACAAGCCAAACATTGTAATCAAACTTGCTGTAATAAAAAATAAAAAAATTAAATTAAAAACACGAACAAGAAGTAGTGAGACAAACGTGAGGGGCTTTCTCCTGGCACATTCCATTCTAAACTCCAATCTAGAACACCACTTCCACTGAGGCTCTCTTGCCCTAGTAACCAGATTTGGTAAGGGTGAACTGCTGCCACCTTGTGGCCTTTTCACACAACAGCAGCTTTAATCCCAACGCTAATGGTCAGCTGATATTCAAAATCATTGCAGGCCTGTAAATGACACCTGCCCTGAAAACAAATCCTGGGGTCACATATCGACCAAAAATTTCAAAGGACGTCCATATTTCAAAACCACCGTTTCAAAAGGCATATTTTACGCACATTCGTGTTCTGCTTCTTTTCCTTTCTTTCCTTTTTTGTTAAAAAACACGGGAATGGAAAAAGGCATCCCTCAGAATGGGCGAAAATCGTTGCAGACGAATCAATGGACAGAGGTGTAATCTCCAATATATATAAACAGCTCATGCAGCTTAATATTAAAAAAACAAACAACCCAAAAAAATGGGCAGAAGATCTAAAGAGACGTTTCTTCAAAGGAGACACAGAGATGGCCAAGACGCACATGAAAAGCTGCTCAACAGCACTAATTATTAGAGAAATGCAAATCAAAACTACAATGAGGTATCACCTCACACCTGTTAGAATCGGCATCATCAGAAAATCTACAAACAACCAATTCTGGGGAGGGTGTGGACAAAAGGAGCCCTCTTCCACTATTGGTGGGAATGTAAATTGATACAGTCCCTATGGAGAACAGTATGGAGTTTCCTTAAAAAAACTAGAAATAGAATTACCATCTGATCCAGCAATCCCACTTCTGGGCATATACCCAGAGAAAACCGTATTTCAAAAAGGCACATTCACCACAATGTTCGTTGCAGCACTATTTACAATAGCCAGGTAATGGAAGCAACCTAAATGCCCACAGACAGATGAATGGATAAAGATGTGGTACATATATAAAATGGAATATGACTCGGCCATAAAAAGGAATGAAACTGGGTCATCTGTAGAGACATCGATGGATCGAGAGACTGTCCTACAGAATGAAGTAAGTCAGAAAGAGGAAAACAAATATTGTATATTAATGCATATATGTGGAGCCTAAAAATGGTACAGATGAACTGGTTTGCAGGGAAGAAATAGAGACACAGAGGTAGAGAACAAACGTATGGACACCAAGTGTGGGAAGCCATGGGGTGGTGGTGGTGGGATGAGTTGGGAGTTTGGGATTGACCTGTATACATGTATATGCATAAAATACATAACTAATAATAACGTGCTGTATAAAAAAATAAATAAAATTTCAAAATTTTAAAAAATAAAATTTAAAAATAAAACAGAAAAAAGTTCTTCCCGTCACACAGATGTATTTATAGGAATGAATTATTTCCATGCTTATATCTATAAATACATAAAAGAGGAATAACATCTAACTTGAAACATAAAAGAAAAAAAATGTGAACCCACGAGTTATACAGAGGAAAACCCTATCACGGCACTTGCTCCAGTGGTAAACAATTCTGAAATTGGTCAGAGGTGGGGAACCATCTCCCATACAGCCAGCAACCCAACCCCCACGCAAGGAGCGTCCTCATTGCAAAGCTGGGGGACCGTGCCGAGGCATCTGTGAGTAAACGTGAGCTGAGCCCCAGGCCAGCTGCTGCTGAACTGTTCCCACCCTTTCCAGGTAAAACACCTGAATATGTACAAGGGCTTGAAAGCCTAGAGGAAGGACCGTGGAGCCACACCAGCGACAGCACGCAGGCCAACTTGGTGCCTGCAGGCCAGCCAGCGTGGTCCTGGCCCCGGGCGCTCTTCCAGAAGCTTTCCATTGCCCTGCCTGAGATACCCCTCCTGTCCCGGCCCCCACTGCTTTTTTCCTTCCTCACCTCTGTCCGGAGAGAAATTCCAGCGGAAGGTATGGGTGACACATCCTCTTCTTTACAGGCGGCAGCCTGGCAACTCCTGCAGAAAGGCCAGCAGAACCCCACTCACACCGGGCCACCCACAAAGCTGTGGCCCCTCACTCCCTCCCACCAGCACAGCCCCGAGACTGCTGACGGGGCAGAGAATATGGAGTCAGGCACAGCTTCAGGGGCTATTGCTGCCTGGAGCTCTGTTTATATTGACCTCAACGAGGCACACCTGGGGAGGGCGGGCCGGCAGGGTAAGGCTGCCCAGGTCAGCTAATCCACAACCCTCAGGGAATCACATTGTTGAAAATGGACCCCGCTAAGGCAGAAGAGAAGCCAAGGGAAAAAAGGACACAATGCCATTTGCAGCACCGTAGATGAGTCTAGAAGTAATCACGTGACTTGTAGTAAGTCAGAAAGTGAAAGACACATATCATATCATATCACTTATAGGTGTTACCTAAAAATGGATACCAGGGCAGATATTTCCACGGAGAAGGGCAATCACAGATTCATTAAACAAACTTATGGTTCACCAATGGAAAGGTGTGAGGATTGGTTTCATTACGATATCGGGGTTAACAGACATATACAAACACAGGTGACATATATAATCACCAAAGACCTACAGAATACCAAGAGAGGACTACTCAACATTCTGTCATAACGTACATGGGAAAAGGATCCCAAGAAGAACAGTCATCTGTATATGTGTAAAAGAACCACATCTTCCACACCTACAACAAGCCAAACATTGTAATCAAACTTGCTGTAATAAAAAATAAAAAAATTAAATTAAAAACACGAACAAGAAGTAGTGAGACAAACGTGAGGGGCTTTCTCCTGGCACATTCCATTCTAAACTCCAATCTAGAACACCACTTCCACTGAGGCTCTCTTGCCCTAGTAACCAGATTTGGTAAGGGTGAACTGCTGCCACCTTGTGGCCGTTTCACACAACAGCAGCTTTAATCCCAACGCTAATGGTCAGCTGATATTCAAAATCATTGCAGGCCTGTAAATGACACCTACCCTGAAAACAAATCCTGGGGTCACATATCGACCAAAAATTTCAAAGGACGTCCATATTTCAAAACCACCGTTTCAAAAGGCATATTTTACGCACATTCGTGTTCTGCTTCTTTTCCTTTCTTTCCTTTTTTGTTAAAAAACACGGGAATGGAAAAAGGCATCCCTCAGAATGGGCGAAAATCGTTGCAGACGAATCAATGGACAGAGGTGTAATCTCCAATATATATAAACAGCTCATGCAGCTTAATATTAAAAAAACAAACAACCCAAAAAAATGGGCAGAAGATCTAAAGAGACGTTTCTTCAAAGGAGACACAGAGATGGCCAAGACGCACATGAAAAGCTGCTCAACAGCACTAATTATTAGAGAAATGCAAATCAAAACTACAATGAGGTATCACCTCACACCTGTTAGAATCGGCATCATCAGAAAATCTACAAACAACCAATTCTGGGGAGGGTGTGGACAAAAGGAGCCCTCTTCCACTATTGGTGGGAATGTAAATTGATACAGTCCCTATGGAGAACAGTATGGAGTTTCCTTAAAAAAACTAGAAATAGAATTACCATCTGATCCAGCAATCCCACTTCTGGGCATATACCCAGAGAAAACCGTATTTCAAAAAGGCACATTCACCACAATGTTCGTTGCAGCACTATTTACAATAGCCAGGGAATGGAAGCAACCTAAATGCCCACAGACAGATGAATGGATAAAGATGTGGTACATATATAAAATGGAATATGACTCGGCCATAAAAAGGAATGAAACTGGGTCATCTGTAGAGACATCGATGGATCGAGAGACTGTCATACAGAATGAAGTAAGTCAGAAAGAGGAAAACAAATATTGTATATTAATGCATATATGTGGAGCCTAAAAATGGTACAGATGAACTGGTTTGCAGGGAAGAAATAGAGACACAGAGGTAGAGAACAAACGTATGGACACCAAGTGTGGGAAGCCATGGGGTGGTGGTGGTGGGATGAGTTGGGAGTTTGGGATTGACCTGTATACATGTATATGCATAAAATACATAACTAATAATAACGTGCTGTATAAAAAAATAAATAAAATTTCAAAATTTTAAAAAATAAAATTTAAAAATAAAACAGAAAAAAGTTCTTCCCGTCACACAGATGTATTTATAGGAATGAATTATTTCCATGCTTATATCTATAAATACATAAAAGAGGAATAACATCTAACTTGAAACATAAAAGAAAAAAAAAGTGAACCCACGAGTTATACAGAGGAAAACCCTATCACGGCACTTGCTCCAGTGGTAAACAATTCTGAAATTGGTCAGAGGTGGGGAACCATCTCCCATACAGCCAGCAACCCAACCCCCACGCAAGGAGCGTCCTCATTGCAAAGCTGGGGGACCGTGCCGAGGCATCTGTGAGTAAACGTGAGCTGAGCCCCAGGCCAGCTGCTGCTGAACTGTTCCCACCCTTTCCAGGTAAAACACCTGAATATGTACAAGGGCTTGAAAGCCTAGAGGAAGGACCGTGGAGCCACACCAGCGACAGCACGCAGGCCAACTTGGTGCCTGCAGGCCAGCCAGCGTGGTCCTGGCCCCGGGCGCTCTTCCAGAAGCTTTCCATTGCCCTGCCTGAGATACCCCTCCTGTCCCGGCCCCCACTGCTTTTTTCCTTCCTCACCTCTGTCCGGAGAGAAATTCCAGCGGAAGGTATGGGTGACACATCCTCTTCTTTACAGGCGGCAGCCTGGCAACTCCTGCAGAAAGGCCAGCAGAACCCCACTCACACCGGGCCACCCACAAAGCTGTGGCCCCTCACTCCCTCCCACCAGCACAGCCCCGAGACTGCTGACGGGGCAGAGAATATGGAGTCAGGCACAGCTTCAGGGGCTATTGCTGCCTGGAGCTCTGTTTATATTGACCTCAACGAGGCACACCTGGGGAGGGCGGGCCGGCAGGGTAAGGCTGCCCAGGTCAGCTAATCCACAACCCTCAGGGAATCACATTGTTGAAAATGGACCCCGCTAAGGCAGAAGAGAAGCCAAGGGAAAAAAGGACACAATGCCATTTGCAGCACCGTAGATGAGTCTAGAAGTAATCACGTGACTTGTAGTAAGTCAGAAAGTGAAAGACACATATCATATCATATCACTTATAGGTGTTACCTAAAAATGGATACCAGGGCAGATATTTCCACGGAGAAGGGCAATCACAGATTCATTAAACAAACTTATGGTTCACCAATGGAAAGGTGTGAGGATTGGTTTCATTACGATATCGGGGTTAACAGACATATACAAACACAGGTGACATATATAATCACCAAAGACCTACAGAATACCAAGAGAGGACTACTCAACATTCTGTCATAACGTACATGGGAAAAGGATCCCAAGAAGAACAGTCATCTGTATATGTGTAAAAGAACCACATCTTCCACACCTACAACAAGCCAAACATTGTAATCAAACTTGCTGTAATAAAAAATAAAAAAATTAAATTAAAAACACGAACAAGAAGTAGTGAGACAAACGTGAGGGGCTTTCTCCTGGCACATTCCATTCTAAACTCCAATCTAGAACACCACTTCCACTGAGGCTCTCTTGCCCTAGTAACCAGATTTGGTAAGGGTGAACTGCTGCCACCTTGTGGCCGTTTCACACAACAGCAGCTTTAATCCCAACGCTAATGGTCAGCTGATATTCAAAATCATTGCAGGCCTGTAAATGACACCTGCCCTGAAAACAAATCCTGGGGTCACATATCGACCAAAAATTTCAAAGGACGTCCATATTTCAAAACCACCGTTTCAAAAGGCATATTTTACGCACATTCGTGTTCTGCTTCTTTTCCTTTCTTTCCTTTTTTGTTAAAAAACACGGGAATGGAAAAAGGCATCCCTCAGAATGGGCGAAAATCGTTGCAGACGAATCAATGGACAGAGGTGTAATCTCCAATATATATAAACAGCTCATGCAGCTTAATATTAAAAAAACAAACAACCCAAAAAAATGGGCAGAAGATCTAAAGAGACGTTTCTTCAAAGGAGACACAGAGATGGCCAAGACGCACATGAAAAGCTGCTCAACAGCACTAATTATTAGAGAAATGCAAATCAAAACTACAATGAGGTATCACCTCACACCTGTTAGAATCGGCATCATCAGAAAATCTACAAACAACCAATTCTGGGGAGGGTGTGGACAAAAGGAGCCCTCTTCCACTATTGGTGGGAATGTAAATTGATACAGTCCCTATGGAGAACAGTATGGAGTTTCCTTAAAAAAACTAGAAATAGAATTACCATCTGATCCAGCAATCCCACTTCTGGGCATATACCCAGAGAAAACCGTATTTCAAAAAGGCACATTCACCACAATGTTCGTTGCAGCACTACTTACAATAGCCAGGTAATGGAAGCAACCTAAATGCCCACAGACAGATGAATGGATAAAGATGTGGTACATATATAAAATGGAATATGACTCGGCCATAAAAAGGAATGAAACTGGGTCATCTGTAGAGACATCGATGGATCGAGAGACTGTCCTACAGAATGAAGTAAGTCAGAAAGAGGAAAACAAATATTGTATATTAATGCATATATGTGGAGCCTAAAAATGGTACAGATGAACTGGTTTGCAGGGAAGAAATAGAGACACAGAGGTAGAGAACAAACGTATGGACACCAAGTGTGGGAAGCCATGGGGTGGTGGTGGTGGGATGAGTTGGGAGTTTGGGATTGACCTGTATACATGTATATGCATAAAATACATAACTAATAATAACGTGCTGTATAAAAAAATAAATAAAATTTCAAAATTTTAAAAAATAAAATTTAAAAATAAAACAGAAAAAAGTTCTTCCCGTCACACAGATGTATTTATAGGAATGAATTATTTCCATGCTTATATCTATAAATACATAAAAGAGGAATAACATCTAACTTGAAACATAAAAGAAAAAAAAAGTGAACCCACGAGTTATACAGAGGAAAACCCTATCACGGCACTTGCTCCAGTGGTAAACAATTCTGAAATTGGTCAGAGGTGGGGAACCATCTCCCATACAGCCAGCAACCCAACCCCCACGCAAGGAGCGTCCTCATTGCAAAGCTGGGGGACCGTGCCGAGGCATCTGTGAGTAAACGTGAGCTGAGCCCCAGGCCAGCTGCTGCTGAACTGTTCCCACCCTTTCCAGGTAAAACACCTGAATATGTACAAGGGCTTGAAAGCCTAGAGGAAGGACCGTGGAGCCACACCAGCGACAGCACGCAGGCCAACTTGGTGCCTGCAGGCCAGCCAGCGTGGTCCTGGCCCCGGGCGCTCTTCCAGAAGCTTTCCATTGCCCTGCCTGAGATACCCCTCCTGTCCCGGCCCCCACTGCTTTTTTCCTTCCTCACCTCTGTCCGGAGAGAAATTCCAGCGGAAGGTATGGGTGACACATCCTCTTCTTTACAGGCGGCAGCCTGGCAACTCCTGCAGAAAGGCCAGCAGAACCCCACTCACACCGGGCCAACCACAAAGCTGTGGCCCCTCACTCCCTCCCACCAGCACAGCCCCGAGACTGCTGACGGGGCAGAGAATATGGAGTCAGGCACAGCTTCAGGGGCTATTGCTGCCTGGAGCTCTGTTTATATTGACCTCAACGAGGCACACCTGGGGAGGGCGGGCCGGCAGGGTAAGGCTGCCCAGGTCAGCTAATCCACAACCCTCAGGGAATCACATTGTTGAAAATGGACCCCGCTAAGGCAGAAGAGAAGCCAAGGGAAAAAAGGACACAATGCCATTTGCAGCACCGTAGATGAGTCTAGAAGTAATCACGTGACTTGTAGTAAGTCAGAAAGTGAAAGACACATATCATATCATATCACTTATAGGTGTTACCTAAAAATGGATACCAGGGCAGATATTTCCACGGAGAAGGGCAATCACAGATTCATTAAACAAACTTATGGTTCACCAATGGAAAGGTGTGAGGATTGGTTTCATTACGATATCGGGGTTAACAGACATATACAAACACAGGTGACATATATAATCACCAAAGACCTACAGAATACCAAGAGAGGACTACTCAACATTCTGTCATAACGTACATGGGAAAAGGATCCCAAGAAGAACAGTCATCTGTATATGTGTAAAAGAACCACATCTTCCACACCTACAACAAGCCAAACATTGTAATCAAACTTGCTGTAATAAAAAATAAAAAAATTAAATTAAAAACACGAACAAGAAGTAGTGAGACAAACGTGAGGGGCTTTCTCCTGGCACATTCCATTCTAAACTCCAATCTAGAACACCACTTCCACTGAGGCTCTCTTGCCCTAGTAACCAGATTTGGTAAGGGTGAACTGCTGCCACCTTGTGGCCGTTTCACACAACAGCAGCTTTAATCCCAACGCTAATGGTCAGCTGATATTCAAAATCATTGCAGGCCTGTAAATGACACCTGCCCTGAAAACAAATCCTGGGGTCACATATCGACCAAAAATTTCAAAGGACGTCCATATTTCAAAACCACCGTTTCAAAAGGCATATTTTACGCACATTCGTGTTCTGCTTCTTTTCCTTTCTTTCCTTTTTTGTTAAAAAACACGGGAATGGAAAAAGGCATCCCTCAGAATGGGCGAAAATCATTGCAGACGAATCAATGGACAGAGGTGTAATCTCCAATATATATAAACAGCTCATGCAGCTTAATATTAAAAAAACAAACAACCCAAAAAAATGGGCAGAAGATCTAAAGAGACGTTTCTTCAAAGGAGACACAGAGATGGCCAAGACGCACATGAAAAGCTGCTCAACAGCACTAATTATTAGAGAAATGCAAATCAAAACTACAATGAGGTATCACCTCACACCTGTTAGAATCGGCATCATCAGAAAATCTACAAACAACCAATTCTGGGGAGGGTGTGGACAAAAGGAGCCCTCTTCCACTATTGGTGGGAATGTAAATTGATACAGTCCCTATGGAGAACAGTATGGAGTTTCCTTAAAAAAACTAGAAATAGAATTACCATCTGATCCAGCAATCCCACTTCTGGGCATATACCCAGAGAAAACCGTATTTCAAAAAGGCACATTCACCACAATGTTCGTTGCAGCACTATTTACAATAGCCAGGTAATGGAAGCAACCTAAATGCCCACAGACAGATGAATGGATAAAGATGTGGTACATATATAAAATGGAATATGACTCGGCCATAAAAAGGAATGAAACTGGGTCATCTGTAGAGACATCGATGGATCGAGAGACTGTCCTACAGAATGAAGTAAGTCAGAAAGAGGAAAACAAATATTGTATATTAATGCATATATGTGGAGCCTAAAAATGGTACAGATGAACTGGTTTGCAGGGAAGAAATAGAGACACAGAGGTAGAGAACAAACGTATGGACACCAAGTGTGGGAAGCCATGGGGTGGTGGTGGTGGGATGAGTTGGGAGTTTGGGATTGACCTGTATACATGTATATGCATAAAATACATAACTAATAATAACGTGCTGTATAAAAAAATAAATAAAATTTCAAAATTTTAAAAAATAAAATTTAAAAATAAAACAGAAAAAAGTTCTTCCCGTCACACAGATGTATTTATAGGAATGAATTATTTCCATGCTTATATCTATAAATACATAAAAGAGGAATAACATCTAACTTGAAACATAAAAGAAAAAAAAAGTGAACCCACGAGTTATACAGAGGAAAACCCTATCACGGCACTTGCTCCAGTGGTAAACAATTCTGAAATTGGTCAGAGGTGGGGAACCATCTCCCATACAGCCAGCAACCCAACCCCCACGCAAGGAGCGTCCTCATTGCAAAGCTGGGGGACCGTGCCGAGGCATCTGTGAGTAAACGTGAGCTGAGCCCCAGGCCAGCTGCTGCTGAACTGTTCCCACCCTTTCCAGGTAAAACACCTGAATATGTACAAGGGCTTGAAAGCCTAGAGGAAGGACCGTGGAGCCACACCAGCGACAGCACGCAGGCCAACTTGGTGCCTGCAGGCCAGCCAGCGTGGTCCTGGCCCCGGGCGCTCTTCCAGAAGCTTTCCATTGCCCTGCCTGAGATACCCCTCCTGTCCCGGCCCCCACTGCTTTTTTCCTTCCTCACCTCTGTCCGGAGAGAAATTCCAGCGGAAGGTATGGGTGACACATCCTCTTCTTTACAGGCGGCAGCCTGGCAACTCCTGCAGAAAGGCCAGCAGAACCCCACTCACACCGGGCCACCCACAAAGCTGTGGCCCCTCACTCCCTCCCACCAGCACAGCCCCGAGACTGCTGACGGGGCAGAGAATATGGAGTCAGGCACAGCTTCAGGGGCTATTGCTGCCTGGAGCTCTGTTTATATTGACCTCAACGAGGCACACCTGGGGAGGGCGGGCCGGCAGGGTAAGGCTGCCCAGGTCAGCTAATCCACAACCCTCAGGGAATCACATTGTTGAAAATGGACCCCGCTAAGGCAGAAGAGAAGCCAAGGGAAAAAAGGACACAATGCCATTTGCAGCACCGTAGATGAGTCTAGAAGTAATCACGTGACTTGTAGTAAGTCAGAAAGTGAAAGACACATATCATATCATATCACTTATAGGTGTTACCTAAAAATGGATACCAGGGCAGATATTTCCACGGAGAAGGGCAATCACAGATTCATTAAACAAACTTATGGTTCACCAATGGAAAGGTGTGAGGATTGGTTTCATTACGATATCGGGGTTAACAGACATATACAAACACAGGTGACATATATAATCACCAAAGACCTACAGAATACCAAGAGAGGACTACTCAACATTCTGTCATAACGTACATGGGAAAAGGATCCCAAGAAGAACAGTCATCTGTATATGTGTAAAAGAACCACATCTTCCACACCTACAACAAGCCAAACATTGTAATCAAACTTGCTGTAATAAAAAATAAAAAAATTAAATTAAAAACACGAACAAGAAGTAGTGAGACAAACGTGAGGGGCTTTCTCCTGGCACATTCCATTCTAAACTCCAATCTAGAACACCACTTCCACTGAGGCTCTCTTGCCCTAGTAACCAGATTTGGTAAGGGTGAACTGCTGCCACCTTGTGGCCGTTTCACACAACAGCAGCTTTAATCCCAACGCTAATGGTCAGCTGATATTCAAAATCATTGCAGGCCTGTAAATGACACCTGCCCTGAAAACAAATCCTGGGGTCACATATCGACCAAAAATTTCAAAGGACGTCCATATTTCAAAACCACCGTTTCAAAAGGCATATTTTACGCACATTCGTGTTCTGCTTCTTTTCCTTTCTTTCCTTTTTTGTTAAAAAACACGGGAATGGAAAAAGGCATCCCTCAGAATGGGCGAAAATCATTGCAGACGAATCAATGGACAGAGGTGTAATCTCCAATATATATAAACAGCTCATGCAGCTTAATATTAAAAAAACAAACAACCCAAAAAAATGGGCAGAAGATCTAAAGAGACGTTTCTTCAAAGGAGACACAGAGATGGCCAAGACGCACATGAAAAGCTGCTCAACAGCACTAATTATTAGAGAAATGCAAATCAAAACTACAATGAGGTATCACCTCACACCTGTTAGAATCGGCATCATCAGAAAATCTACAAACAACCAATTCTGGGGAGGGTGTGGACAAAAGGAGCCCTCTTCCACTATTGGTGGGAATGTAAATTGATACAGTCCCTATGGAGAACAGTATGGAGTTTCCTTAAAAAAACTAGAAATAGAATTACCATCTGATCCAGCAATCCCACTTCTGGGCATATACCCAGAGAAAACCGTATTTCAAAAAGGCACATTCACCACAATGTTCGTTGCAGCACTATTTACAATAGCCAGGTAATGGAAGCAACCTAAATGCCCACAGACAGATGAATGGATAAAGATGTGGTACATATATAAAATGGAATATGACTCGGCCATAAAAAGGAATGAAACTGGGTCATCTGTAGAGACATCGATGGATCGAGAGACTGTCCTACAGAATGAAGTAAGTCAGAAAGAGGAAAACAAATATTGTATATTAATGCATATATGTGGAGCCTAAAAATGGTACAGATGAACTGGTTTGCAGGGAAGAAATAGAGACACAGAGGTAGAGAACAAACGTATGGACACCAAGTGTGGGAAGCCATGGGGTGGTGGTGGTGGGATGAGTTGGGAGTTTGGGATTGACCTGTATACATGTATATGCATAAAATACATAACTAATAATAACGTGCTGTATAAAAAAATAAATAAAATTTCAAAATTTTAAAAAATAAAATTTAAAAATAAAACAGAAAAAAGTTCTTCCCGTCACACAGATGTATTTATAGGAATGAATTATTTCCATGCTTATATCTATAAATACATAAAAGAGGAATAACATCTAACTTGAAACATAAAAGAAAAAAAAAGTGAACCCACGAGTTATACAGAGGAAAACCCTATCACGGCACTTGCTCCAGTGGTAAACAATTCTGAAATTGGTCAGAGGTGGGGAACCATCTCCCATACAGCCAGCAACCCAACCCCCACGCAAGGAGCGTCCTCATTGCAAAGCTGGGGGACCGTGCCGAGGCATCTGTGAGTAAACGTGAGCTGAGCCCCAGGCCAGCTGCTGCTGAACTGTTCCCACCCTTTCCAGGTAAAACACCTGAATATGTACAAGGGCTTGAAAGCCTAGAGGAAGGACCGTGGAGCCACACCAGCGACAGCACGCAGGCCAACTTGGTGCCTGCAGGCCAGCCAGCGTGGTCCTGGCCCCGGGCGCTCTTCCAGAAGCTTTCCATTGCCCTGCCTGAGATACCCCTCCTGTCCCGGCCCCCACTGCTTTTTTCCTTCCTCACCTCTGTCCGGAGAGAAATTCCAGCGGAAGGTATGGGTGACACATCCTCTTCTTTACAGGCGGCAGCCTGGCAACTCCTGCAGAAAGGCCAGCAGAACCCCACTCACACCGGGCCACCCACAAAGCTGTGGCCCCTCACTCCCTCCCACCAGCACAGCCCCGAGACTGCTGACGGGGCAGAGAATATGGAGTCAGGCACAGCTTCAGGGGCTATTGCTGCCTGGAGCTCTGTTTATATTGACCTCAACGAGGCACACCTGGGGAGGGCGGGCCGGCAGGGTAAGGCTGCCCAGGTCAGCTAATCCACAACCCTCAGGGAATCACATTGTTGAAAATGGACCCCGCTAAGGCAGAAGAGAAGCCAAGGGAAAAAAGGACACAATGCCATTTGCAGCACCGTAGATGAGTCTAGAAGTAATCACGTGACTTGTAGTAAGTCAGAAAGTGAAAGACACATATCATATCATATCACTTATAGGTGTTACCTAAAAATGGATACCAGGGCAGATATTTCCACGGAGAAGGGCAATCACAGATTCATTAAACAAACTTATGGTTCACCAATGGAAAGGTGTGAGGATTGGTTTCATTACGATATCGGGGTTAACAGACATATACAAACACAGGTGACATATATAATCACCAAAGACCTACAGAATACCAAGAGAGGACTACTCAACATTCTGTCATAACGTACATGGGAAAAGGATCCCAAGAAGAACAGTCATCTGTATATGTGTAAAAGAACCACATCTTCCACACCTACAACAAGCCAAACATTGTAATCAAACTTGCTGTAATAAAAAATAAAAAAATTAAATTAAAAACACGAACAAGAAGTAGTGAGACAAACGTGAGGGGCTTTCTCCTGGCACATTCCATTCTAAACTCCAATCTAGAACACCACTTCCACTGAGGCTCTCTTGCCCTAGTAACCAGATTTGGTAAGGGTGAACTGCTGCCACCTTGTGGCCGTTTCACACAACAGCAGCTTTAATCCCAACGCTAATGGTCAGCTGATATTCAAAATCATTGCAGGCCTGTAAATGACACCTGCCCTGAAAACAAATCCTGGGGTCACATATCGACCAAAAATTTCAAAGGACGTCCATATTTCAAAACCACCGTTTCAAAAGGCATATTTTACGCACATTCGTGTTCTGCTTCTTTTCCTTTCTTTCCTTTTTTGTTAAAAAACACGGGAATGGAAAAAGGCATCCCTCAGAATGGGCGAAAATCGTTGCAGACGAATCAATGGACAGAGGTTTAATCTCCAATATATATAAACAGCTCATGCAGCTTAATATTAAAAAAACAAACAACCCCAAAAAAATGGGCAGAAGATCTAAAGAGACGTTTCTTCAAAGGAGACACAGAGATGGCCAAGACGCACATGAAAAGCTGCTCAACAGCACTAATTATTAGAGAAATGCAAATCAAAACTACAATGAGGTATCACCTCACACCTGTTAGAATCGGCATCATCAGAAAATCTACAAACAACCAATTCTGGGGAAGGTGTGGACAAAAGGAACCCTCTTCCACTATTGGTGGGAATGTAAATTGATACAGTCCCTATGGAGAACAGTATGGAGTTTCCTTAAAAAAATTAGAAATAGTATTACCATCTGATCCAGCAATCCCACTTCTGGGCATATACCCAGAGAAAACCGTATTTCAAAAAGGCACATTCACCACAATGTTCGTTGCAGCACTATTTACAATAGCCAGGTAATGGAAGCAACCTAAATGCCCACAGACAGATGAATGGATAAAGATGTGGTACATATATAAAATGGAATATGACTCGGCCATAAAAAGGAATGAAACTGGGTCATCTGTAGAGACATCGATGGATCGAGAGACTGTCATACAGAATGAAGTAAGTCAGAAAGAGGAAAACAAATATTGTATATTAATGCATATATGTGGAGCCTAAAAATGGTACAGATGAACTGGTTTGCAGGGAAGAAATAGAGACACAGAGGTAGAGAACAAACGTATGGACACCAAGTGTGGGAAGCCATGGGGTGGTGGTGGTGGGATGAGTTGGGAGTTTGGGATTGACCTGTATACATGTATATGCATAAAATACATAACTAATAATAACGTGCTGTATAAAAAAATAAATAAAATTTCAAAATTTTAAAAAATAAAATTTAAAAATAAAACAGAAAAAAGTTCTTCCCGTCACACAGATGTATTTATAGGAATGAATTATTTCCATGCTTATATCTATAAATACATAAAAGAGGAATAACATCTAACTTGAAACATAAAAGAAAAAAAAAGTGAACCCACGAGTTATACAGAGGAAAACCCTATCACGGCACTTGCTCCAGTGGTAAACAATTCTGAAATTGGTCAGAGGTGGGGAACCATCTCCCATACAGCCAGCAACCCAACCCCCACGCAAGGAGCGTCCTCATTGCAAAGCTGGGGGACCGTGCCGAGGCATCTGTGAGTAAACGTGAGCTGAGCCCCAGGCCAGCTGCTGCTGAACTGTTCCCACCCTTTCCAGGTAAAACACCTGAATATGTACAAGGGCTTGAAAGCCTAGAGGAAGGACCGTGGAGCCACACCAGCGACAGCACGCAGGCCAACTTGGTGCCTGCAGGCCAGCCAGCGTGGTCCTGGCCCCGGGCGCTCTTCCAGAAGCTTTCCATTGCCCTGCCTGAGATACCCCTCCTGTCCCGGCCCCCACTGCTTTTTTCCTTCCTCACCTCTGTCCGGAGAGAAATTCCAGCGGAAGGTATGGGTGACACATCCTCTTCTTTACAGGCGGCAGCCTGGCAACTCCTGCAGAAAGGCCAGCAGAACCCCACTCACACCGGGCCACCCACAAAGCTGTGGCCCCTCACTCCCTCCCACCAGCACAGCCCCGAGACTGCTGACGGGGCAGAGAATATGGAGTCAGGCACAGCTTCAGGGGCTATTGCTGCCTGGAGCTCTGTTTATATTGACCTCAACGAGGCACACCTGGGGAGGGCGGGCCGGCAGGGTAAGGCTGCCCAGGTCAGCTAATCCACAACCCTCAGGGAATCACATTGTTGAAAATGGACCCCGCTAAGGCAGAAGAGAAGCCAAGGGAAAAAAGGACACAATGCCATTTGCAGCACCGTAGATGAGTCTAGAAGTAATCACGTGACTTGTAGTAAGTCAGAAAGTGAAAGACACATATCATATCATATCACTTATAGGTGTTACCTAAAAATGGATACCAGGGCAGATATTTCCACGGAGAAGGGCAATCACAGATTCATTAAACAAACTTATGGTTCACCAATGGAAAGGTGTGAGGATTGGTTTCATTACGATATCGGGGTTAACAGACATATACAAACACAGGTGACATATATAATCACCAAAGACCTACAGAATACCAAGAGAGGACTACTCAACATTCTGTCATAACGTACATGGGAAAAGGATCCCAAGAAGAACAGTCATCTGTATATGTGTAAAAGAACCACATCTTCCACACCTACAACAAGCCAAACATTGTAATCAAACTTGCTGTAATAAAAAATAAAAAAATTAAATTAAAAACACGAACAAGAAGTAGTGAGACAAACGTGAGGGGCTTTCTCCTGGCACATTCCATTCTAAACTCCAATCTAGAACACCACTTCCACTGAGGCTCTCTTGCCCTAGTAACCAGATTTGGTAAGGGTGAACTGCTGCCACCTTGTGGCCGTTTCACACAACAGCAGCTTTAATCCCAACGCTAATGGTCAGCTGATATTCAAAATCATTGCAGGCCTGTAAATGACACCTGCCCTGAAAACAAATCCTGGGGTCACATATCGACCAAAAATTTCAAAGGACGTCCATATTTCAAAACCACCGTTTCAAAAGGCATATTTTACGCACATTCGTGTTCTGCTTCTTTTCCTTTCTTTCCTTTTTTGTTAAAAAACACGGGAATGGAAAAAGGCATCCCTCAGAATGGGCGAAAATCGTTGCAGACGAATCAATGGACAGAGGTGTAATCTCCAATATATATAAACAGCTCATGCAGCTTAATATTAAAAAAACAAACAACCCAAAAAAATGGGCAGAAGATCTAAAGAGACGTTTCTTCAAAGGAGACACAGAGATGGCCAAGACGCACATGAAAAGCTGCTCAACAGCACTAATTATTAGAGAAATGCAAATCAAAACTACAATGAGGTATCACCTCACACCTGTTAGAATCGGCATCATCAGAAAATCTACAAACAACCAATTCTGGGGAGGGTGTGGACAAAAGGAGCCCTCTTCCACTATTGGTGGGAATGTAAATTGATACAGTCCCTATGGAGAACAGTATGGAGTTTCCTTAAAAAAACTAGAAATAGAATTACCATCTGATCCAGCAATCCCACTTCTGGGCATATACCCAGAGAAAACCGTATTTCAAAAAGGCACATTCACCACAATGTTCGTTGCAGCACTACTTACAATAGCCAGGTAATGGAAGCAACCTAAATGCCCACAGACAGATGAATGGATAAAGATGTGGTACATATATAAAATGGAATATGACTCGGCCATAAAAAGGAATGAAACTGGGTCATCTGTAGAGACATCGATGGATCGAGAGACTGTCATACAGAATGAAGTAAGTCAGAAAGAGGAAAACAAATATTGTATATTAATGCATATATGTGGAGCCTAAAAATGGTACAGATGAACTGGTTTGCAGGGAAGAAATAGAGACACAGAGGTAGAGAACAAACGTATGGACACCAAGTGTGGGAAGCCATGGGGTGGTGGTGGTGGGATGAGTTGGGAGTTTGGGATTGACCTGTATACATGTATATGCATAAAATACATAACTAATAATAACGTGCTGTATAAAAAAATAAATAAAATTTCAAAATTTTAAAAAATAAAATTTAAAAATAAAACAGAAAAAAGTTCTTCCCGTCACACAGATGTATTTATAGGAATGAATTATTTCCATGCTTATATCTATAAATACATAAAAGAGGAATAACATCTAACTTGAAACATAAAAGAAAAAAAAAGTGAACCCACGAGTTATACAGAGGAAAACCCTATCACGGCACTTGCTCCAGTGGTAAACAATTCTGAAATTGGTCAGAGGTGGGGAACCATCTCCCATACAGCCAGCAACCCAACCCCCACGCAAGGAGCGTCCTCATTGCAAAGCTGGGGGACCGTGCCGAGGCATCTGTGAGTAAACGTGAGCTGAGCCCCAGGCCAGCTGCTGCTGAACTGTTCCCACCCTTTCCAGGTAAAACACCTGAATATGTACAAGGGCTTGAAAGCCTAGAGGAAGGACCGTGGAGCCACACCAGCGACAGCACGCAGGCCAACTTGGTGCCTGCAGGCCAGCCAGCGTGGTCCTGGCCCCGGGCGCTCTTCCAGAAGCTTTCCATTGCCCTGCCTGAGATACCCCTCCTGTCCCGGCCCCCACTGCTTTTTTCCTTCCTCACCTCTGTCCGGAGAGAAATTCCAGCGGAAGGTATGGGTGACACATCCTCTTCTTTACAGGCGGCAGCCTGGCAACTCCTGCAGAAAGGCCAGCAGAACCCCACTCACACCGGGCCACCCACAAAGCTGTGGCCCCTCACTCCCTCCCACCAGCACAGCCCCGAGACTGCTGACGGGGCAGAGAATATGGAGTCAGGCACAGCTTCAGGGGCTATTGCTGCCTGGAGCTCTGTTTATATTGACCTCAACGAGGCACACCTGGGGAGGGCGGGCCGGCAGGGTAAGGCTGCCCAGGTCAGCTAATCCACAACCCTCAGGGAATCACATTGTTGAAAATGGACCCCGCTAAGGCAGAAGAGAAGCCAAGGGAAAAAAGGACACAATGCCATTTGCAGCACCGTAGATGAGTCTAGAAGTAATCACGTGACTTGTAGTAAGTCAGAAAGTGAAAGACACATATCATATCATATCACTTATAGGTGTTACCTAAAAATGGATACCAGGGCAGATATTTCCACGGAGAAGGGCAATCACAGATTCATTAAACAAACTTATGGTTCACCAATGGAAAGGTGTGAGGATTGGTTTCATTACGATATCGGGGTTAACAGACATATACAAACACAGGTGACATATATAATCACCAAAGACCTACAGAATACCAAGAGAGGACTACTCAACATTCTGTCATAACGTACATGGGAAAAGGATCCCAAGAAGAACAGTCATCTGTATATGTGTAAAAGAACCACATCTTCCACACCTACAACAAGCCAAACATTGTAATCAAACTTGCTGTAATAAAAAATAAAAAAATTAAATTAAAAACACGAACAAGAAGTAGTGAGACAAACGTGAGGGGCTTTCTCCTGGCACATTCCATTCTAAACTCCAATCTAGAACACCACTTCCACTGAGGCTCTCTTGCCCTAGTAACCAGATTTGGTAAGGGTGAACTGCTGCCACCTTGTGGCCGTTTCACACAACAGCAGCTTTAATCCCAACGCTAATGGTCAGCTGATATTCAAAATCATTGCAGGCCTGTAAATGACACCTGCCCTGAAAACAAATCCTGGGGTCACATATCGACCAAAAATTTCAAAGGACGTCCATATTTCAAAACCACCGTTTCAAAAGGCATATTTTACGCACATTCGTGTTCTGCTTCTTTTCCTTTCTTTCCTTTTTTGTTAAAAAACACGGGAATGGAAAAAGGCATCCCTCAGAATGGGCGAAAATCGTTGCAGACGAATCAATGGACAGAGGTTTAATCTCCAATATATATAAACAGCTCATGCAGCTTAATATTAAAAAAACAAACAACCCCAAAAAAATGGGCAGAAGATCTAAAGAGACGTTTCTTCAAAGGAGACACAGAGATGGCCAAGACGCACATGAAAAGCTGCTCAACAGCACTAATTATTAGAGAAATGCAAATCAAAACTACAATGAGGTATCACCTCACACCTGTTAGAATCGGCATCATCAGAAAATCTACAAACAACCAATTCTGGGGAAGGTGTGGACAAAAGGAACCCTCTTCCACTATTGGTGGGAATGTAAATTGATACAGTCCCTATGGAGAACAGTATGGAGTTTCCTTAAAAAAATTAGAAATAGTATTACCATCTGATCCAGCAATCCCACTTCTGGGCATATACCCAGAGAAAACCGTATTTCAAAAAGGCACATTCACCACAATGTTCGTTGCAGCACTATTTACAATAGCCAGGTAATGGAAGCAACCTAAATGCCCACAGACAGATGAATGGATAAAGATGTGGTACATATATAAAATGGAATATGACTCGGCCATAAAAAGGAATGAAACTGGGTCATCTGTAGAGACATCGATGGATCGAGAGACTGTCATACAGAATGAAGTAAGTCAGAAAGAGGAAAACAAATATTGTATATTAATGCATATATGTGGAGCCTAAAAATGGTACAGATGAACTGGTTTGCAGGGAAGAAATAGAGACACAGAGGTAGAGAACAAACGTATGGACACCAAGTGTGGGAAGCCATGGGGTGGTGGTGGTGGGATGAGTTGGGAGTTTGGGATTGACCTGTATACATGTATATGCATAAAATACATAACTAATAATAACGTGCTGTATAAAAAAATAAATAAAATTTCAAAATTTTAAAAAATAAAATTTAAAAATAAAACAGAAAAAAGTTCTTCCCGTCACACAGATGTATTTATAGGAATGAATTATTTCCATGCTTATATCTATAAATACATAAAAGAGGAATAACATCTAACTTGAAACATAAAAGAAAAAAAATGTGAACCCACGAGTTATACAGAGGAAAACCCTATCACGGCACTTGCTCCAGTGGTAAACAATTCTGAAATTGGTCAGAGGTGGGGAACCATCTCCCATACAGCCAGCAACCCAACCCCCACGCAAGGAGCGTCCTCATTGCAAAGCTGGGGGACCGTGCCGAGGCATCTGTGAGTAAACGTGAGCTGAGCCCCAGGCCAGCTGCTGCTGAACTGTTCCCACCCTTTCCAGGTAAAACACCTGAATATGTACAAGGGCTTGAAAGCCTAGAGGAAGGACCGTGGAGCCACACCAGCGACAGCACGCAGGCCAACTTGGTGCCTGCAGGCCAGCCAGCGTGGTCCTGGCCCCGGGCGCTCTTCCAGAAGCTTTCCATTGCCCTGCCTGAGATACCCCTCCTGTCCCGGCCCCCACTGCTTTTTTCCTTCCTCACCTCTGTCCGGAGAGAAATTCCAGCGGAAGGTATGGGTGACACATCCTCTTCTTTACAGGCGGCAGCCTGGCAACTCCTGCAGAAAGGCCAGCAGAACCCCACTCACACCGGGCCACCCACAAAGCTGTGGCCCCTCACTCCCTCCCACCAGCACAGCCCCGAGACTGCTGACGGGGCAGAGAATATGGAGTCAGGCACAGCTTCAGGGGCTATTGCTGCCTGGAGCTCTGTTTATATTGACCTCAACGAGGCACACCTGGGGAGGGCGGGCCGGCAGGGTAAGGCTGCCCAGGTCAGCTAATCCACAACCCTCAGGGAATCACATTGTTGAAAATGGACCCCGCTAAGGCAGAAGAGAAGCCAAGGGAAAAAAGGACACAATGCCATTTGCAGCACCGTAGATGAGTCTAGAAGTAATCACGTGACTTGTAGTAAGTCAGAAAGTGAAAGACACATATCATATCATATCACTTATAGGTGTTACCTAAAAATGGATACCAGGGCAGATATTTCCACGGAGAAGGGCAATCACAGATTCATTAAACAAACTTATGGTTCACCAATGGAAAGGTGTGAGGATTGGTTTCATTACGATATCGGGGTTAACAGACATATACAAACACAGGTGACATATATAATCACCAAAGACCTACAGAATACCAAGAGAGGACTACTCAACATTCTGTCATAACGTACATGGGAAAAGGATCCCAAGAAGAACAGTCATCTGTATATGTGTAAAAGAACCACATCTTCCACACCTACAACAAGCCAAACATTGTAATCAAACTTGCTGTAATAAAAAATAAAAAAATTAAATTAAAAACACGAACAAGAAGTAGTGAGACAAACGTGAGGGGCTTTCTCCTGGCACATTCCATTCTAAACTCCAATCTAGAACACCACTTCCACTGAGGCTCTCTTGCCCTAGTAACCAGATTTGGTAAGGGTGAACTGCTGCCACCTTGTGGCCGTTTCACACAACAGCAGCTTTAATCCCAACGCTAATGGTCAGCTGATATTCAAAATCATTGCAGGCCTGTAAATGACACCTGCCCTGAAAACAAATCCTGGGGTCACATATCGACCAAAAATTTCAAAGGACGTCCATATTTCAAAACCACCGTTTCAAAAGGCATATTTTACGCACATTCGTGTTCTGCTTCTTTTCCTTTCTTTCCTTTTTTGTTAAAAAACACGGGAATGGAAAAAGGCATCCCTCAGAATGGGCGAAAATCGTTGCAGACGAATCAATGGACAGAGGTGTAATCTCCAATATATATAAACAGCTCATGCAGCTTAATATTAAAAAAACAAACAACCCAAAAAAATGGGCAGAAGATCTAAAGAGACGTTTCTTCAAAGGAGACACAGAGATGGCCAAGACGCACATGAAAAGCTGCTCAACAGCACTAATTATTAGAGAAATGCAAATCAAAACTACAATGAGGTATCACCTCACACCTGTTAGAATCGGCATCATCAGAAAATCTACAAACAACCAATTCTGGGGAGGGTGTGGACAAAAGGAGCCCTCTTCCACTATTGGTGGGAATGTAAATTGATACAGTCCCTATGGAGAACAGTATGGAGTTTCCTTAAAAAAACTAGAAATAGAATTACCATCTGATCCAGCAATCCCACTTCTGGGCATATACCCAGAGAAAACCGTATTTCAAAAAGGCACATTCACCACAATGTTCGTTGCAGCACTACTTACAATAGCCAGGTAATGGAAGCAACCTAAATGCCCACAGACAGATGAATGGATAAAGATGTGGTACATATATAAAATGGAATATGACTCGGCCATAAAAAGGAATGAAACTGGGTCATCTGTAGAGACATCGATGGATCGAGAGACTGTCATACAGAATGAAGTAAGTCAGAAAGAGGAAAACAAATATTGTATATTAATGCATATATGTGGAGCCTAAAAATGGTACAGATGAACTGGTTTGCAGGGAAGAAATAGAGACACAGAGGTAGAGAACAAACGTATGGACACCAAGTGTGGGAAGCCATGGGGTGGTGGTGGTGGGATGAGTTGGGAGTTTGGGATTGACCTGTATACATGTATATGCATAAAATACATAACTAATAATAACGTGCTGTATAAAAAAATAAATAAAATTTCAAAATTTTAAAAAATAAAATTTAAAAATAAAACAGAAAAAAGTTCTTCCCGTCACACAGATGTATTTATAGGAATGAATTATTTCCATGCTTATATCTATAAATACATAAAAGAGGAATAACATCTAACTTGAAACATAAAAGAAAAAAAAAGTGAACCCACGAGTTATACAGAGGAAAACCCTATCACGGCACTTGCTCCAGTGGTAAACAATTCTGAAATTGGTCAGAGGTGGGGAACCATCTCCCATACAGCCAGCAACCCAACCCCCACGCAAGGAGCGTCCTCATTGCAAAGCTGGGGGACCGTGCCGAGGCATCTGTGAGTAAACGTGAGCTGAGCCCCAGGCCAGCTGCTGCTGAACTGTTCCCACCCTTTCCAGGTAAAACACCTGAATATGTACAAGGGCTTGAAAGCCTAGAGGAAGGACCGTGGAGCCACACCAGCGACAGCACGCAGGCCAACTTGGTGCCTGCAGGCCAGCCAGCGTGGTCCTGGACCCGGGCGCTCTTCCAGAAGCTTTCCATTGCCCTGCCTGAGATACCCCACCTCTCCCGGCCCCCACTGCTTTTTTCCTTCCTCACCTCTGTCCGGAGAGAAATTCCAGCGGAAGGTATGGGTGACACATCCTCTTCTTTACAGGCGGCAGCCTGGCAACTCCTGCAGAAAGGCCAGCAGAACCCCACTCACACCGGGCCACCCACAAAGCTGTGGCCCCTCACTCCCTCCCACCAGCACAGCCCCGAGACTGCTGACGGGGCAGAGAATATGGAGTCAGGCACAGCTTCAGGGGCTATTGCTGCCTGGAGCTCTGTTTATATTGACCTCAACGAGGCACACCTGGGGAGGGCGGGCCGGCAGGGTAAGGCTGCCCAGGTCAGCTAATCCACAACCCTCAGGGAATCACATTGTTGAAAATGGACCCCGCTAAGGCAGAAGAGAAGCCAAGGGAAAAAAGGACACAATGCCATTTGCAGCACCGTAGATGAGTCTAGAAGTAATCACGTGACTTGTAGTAAGTCAGAAAGTGAAAGACACATATCATATCATATCACTTATAGGTGTTACCTAAAAATGGATACCAGGGCAGATATTTCCACGGAGAAGGGCAATCACAGATTCATTAAACAAACTTATGGTTCACCAATGGAAAGGTGTGAGGATTGGTTTCATTATGATATCGGGGTTAACAGACATATACAAACACAGGTGACATATATAATCACCAAAGACCTACAGAATACCAAGAGAGGACTACTCAACATTCTGTCATAACGTACATGGGAAAAGGATCCCAAGAAGAACAGTCATCTGTATATGTGTAAAAGAACCACATCTTCCACACCTACAACAAGCCAAACATTGTAATCAAACTTGCTGTAATAAAAAATAAAAAAATTAAATTAAAAACACGAACAAGAAGTAGTGAGACAAACGTGAGGGGCTTTCTCCTGGCACATTCCATTCTAAACTCCAATCTAGAACACCACTTCCACTGAGGCTCTCTTGCCCTAGTAACCAGATTTGGTAAGGGTGAACTGCTGCCACCTTGTGGCCGTTTCACACAACAGCAGCTTTAATCCCAACGCTAATGGTCAGCTGATATTCAAAATCATTGCAGGCCTGTAAATGACACCTGCCCTGAAAACAAATCCTGGGGTCACATATCGACCAAAAATTTCAAAGGACGTCCATATTTCAAAACCACCGTTTCAAAAGGCATATTTTACGCACATTCGTGTTCTGCTTCTTTTCCTTTCTTTCCTTTTTTGTTAAAAAACACGGGAATGGAAAAAGGCATCCCTCAGAATGGGCGAAAATCGTTGCAGACGAATCAATGGACAGAGGTGTAATCTCCAATATATATAAACAGCTCATGCAGCTTAATATTAAAAAAACAAACAACCCAAAAAAATGGGCAGAAGATCTAAAGAGACGTTTCTTCAAAGGAGACACAGAGATGGCCAAGACGCACATGAAAAGCTGCTCAACAGCACTAATTATTAGAGAAATGCAAATCAAAACTACAATGAGGTATCACCTCACACCTGTTAGAATCGGCATCATCAGAAAATCTACAAACAACCAATTCTGGGGAGGGTGTGGACAAAAGGAGCCCTCTTCCACTATTGGTGGGAATGTAAATTGATACAGTCCCTATGGAGAACAGTATGGAGTTTCCTTAAAAAAACTAGAAATAGAATTACCATCTGATCCAGCAATCCCACTTCTGGGCATATACCCAGAGAAAACCGTATTTCAAAAAGGCACATTCACCACAATGTTCGTTGCAGCACTATTTACAATAGCCAGGGAATGGAAGCAACCTAAATGCCCACAGACAGATGAATGGATAAAGATGTGGTACATATATAAAATGGAATATGACTCGGCCATAAAAAGGAATGAAACTGGGTCATCTGTAGAGACATCGATGGATCGAGAGACTGTCATACAGAATGAAGTAAGTCAGAAAGAGGAAAACAAATATTGTATATTAATGCATATATGTGGAGCCTAAAAATGGTACAGATGAACTGGTTTGCAGGGAAGAAATAGAGACACAGAGGTAGAGAACAAACGTATGGACACCAAGTGTGGGAAGCCATGGGGTGGTGGTGGTGGGATGAGTTGGGAGTTTGGGATTGACCTGTATACATGTATATGCATAAAATACATAACTAATAATAACGTGCTGTATAAAAAAATAAATAAAATTTCAAAATTTTAAAAAATAAAATTTAAAAATAAAACAGAAAAAAGTTCTTCCCGTCACACAGATGTATTTATAGGAATGAATTATTTCCATGCTTATATCTATAAATACATAAAAGAGGAATAACATCTAACTTGAAACATAAAAGAAAAAAAAAGTGAACCCAGGAGTTATACAGAGGAAAACCCTATCACGGCACTTGCTCCAGTGGTAAACAATTCTGAAATTGGTCAGAGGTGGGGAACCATCTCCCATACAGCCAGCAACCCACCCCCCACGCAAGGAGCGTCGTCATTGCAAAGCTGGGGGACCGTGCCGAGGCATCTGTGAGTAAACGTGATCTGAGCCCCAGGCCAGCTGCTGCTGAACTGTTCCCACCCTTTCCAGGTAAAACACCTGAATATGTACAAGGGCTTGAAAGCCTAGAGGAAGGACCGTGGAGCCACACCAGCGACAGCACGCAGGCCAACTTGGTGCCTGCAGGCCAGCCAGCGTGGTCCTGGCCCCGGGCGCTCTTCCAGAAGCTTTCCATTGCCCTGCCTGAGATACCCCTCCTGTCCCGGCCCCCACTGCTTTTTTCCTTCCTCACCTCTGTCCGGAGAGAAATTCCAGCGGAAGGTATGGGTGACACATCCTCTTCTTTACAGGCGGCAGCCTGGCAACTCCTGCAGAAAGGCCAGCAGAACCCCACTCACACCGGGCCACCCACAAAGCTGTGGCCCCTCACTCCCTCCCACCAGCACAGCCCCGAGACTGCTGACGGGGCAGAGAATATGGAGTCAGGCACAGCTTCAGGGGCTATTGCTGCCTGGAGCTCTGTTTATATTGACCTCAACGAGGCACACCTGGGGAGGGCGGGCCGGCAGGGTAAGGCTGCCCAGGTCAGCTAATCCACAACCCTCAGGGAATCACATTGTTGAAAATGGACCCCGCTAAGGCAGAAGAGAAGCCAAGGGAAAAAAGGACACAATGCCATTTGCAGCACCGTAGATGAGTCTAGAAGTAATCACGTGACTTGTAGTAAGTCAGAAAGTGAAAGACACATATCATATCATATCACTTATAGGTGTTACCTAAAAATGGATACCAGGGCAGATATTTCCACGGAGAAGGGCAATCACAGATTCATTAAACAAACTTATGGTTCACCAATGGAAAGGTGTGAGGATTGGTTTCATTATGATATCGGGGTTAACAGACATATACAAACACAGGTGACATATATAATCACCAAAGACCTACAGAATACCAAGAGAGGACTACTCAACATTCTGTCATAACGTACATGGGAAAAGGATCCCAAGAAGAACAGTCATCTGTATATGTGTAAAAGAACCACATCTTCCACACCTACAACAAGCCAAACATTGTAATCAAACTTGCTGTAATAAAAAATAAAAAAATTAAATTAAAAACACGAACAAGAAGTAGTGAGACAAACGTGAGGGGCTTTCTCCTGGCACATTCCATTCTAAACTCCAATCTAGAACACCACTTCCACTGAGGCTCTCTTGCCCTAGTAACCAGATTTGGTAAGGGTGAACTGCTGCCACCTTGTGGCCGTTTCACACAACAGCAGCTTTAATCCCAACGCTAATGGTCAGCTGATATTCAAAATCATTGCAGGCCTGTAAATGACACCTGCCCTGAAAACAAATCCTGGGGTCACATATCGACCAAAAATTTCAAAGGACGTCCATATTTCAAAACCACCGTTTCAAAAGGCATATTTTACGCACATTCGTGTTCTGCTTCTTTTCCTTTCTTTCCTTTTTTGTTAAAAAACACGGGAATGGAAAAAGGCATCCCTCAGAATGGGCGAAAATCGTTGCAGACGAATCAATGGACAGAGGTGTAATCTCCAATATATATAAACAGCTCATGCAGCTTAATATTAAAAAAACAAACAACCCAAAAAAATGGGCAGAAGATCTAAAGAGACGTTTCTTCAAAGGAGACACAGAGATGGCCAAGACGCACATGAAAAGCTGCTCAACAGCACTAATTATTAGAGAAATGCAAATCAAAACTACAATGAGGTATCACCTCACACCTGTTAGAATCGGCATCATCAGAAAATCTACAAACAACCAATTCTGGGGAGGGTGTGGACAAAAGGAGCCCTCTTCCACTATTGGTGGGAATGTAAATTGATACAGTCCCTATGGAGAACAGTATGGAGTTTCCTTAAAAAAACTAGAAATAGAATTACCATCTGATCCAGCAATCCCACTTCTGGGCATATACCCAGAGAAAACCGTATTTCAAAAAGGCACATTCACCACAATGTTCGTTGCAGCACTATTTACAATAGCCAGGGAATGGAAGCAACCTAAATGCCCACAGACAGATGAATGGATAAAGATGTGGTACATATATAAAATGGAATATGACTCGGCCATAAAAAGGAATGAAACTGGGTCATCTGTAGAGACATCGATGGATCGAGAGACTGTCATACAGAATGAAGTAAGTCAGAAAGAGGAAAACAAATATTGTATATTAATGCATATATGTGGAGCCTAAAAATGGTACAGATGAACTGGTTTGCAGGGAAGAAATAGAGACACAGAGGTAGAGAACAAACGTATGGACACCAAGTGTGGGAAGCCATGGGGTGGTGGTGGTGGGATGAGTTGGGAGTTTGGGATTGACCTGTATACATGTATATGCATAAAATACATAACTAATAATAACGTGCTGTATAAAAAAATAAATAAAATTTCAAAATTTTAAAAAATAAAATTTAAAAATAAAACAGAAAAAAGTTCTTCCCGTCACACAGATGTATTTATAGGAATGAATTATTTCCATGCTTATATCTATAAATACATAAAAGAGGAATAACATCTAACTTGAAACATAAAAGAAAAAAAAAGTGAACCCAGGAGTTATACAGAGGAAAACCCTATCACGGCACTTGCTCCAGTGGTAAACAATTCTGAAATTGGTCAGAGGTGGGGAACCATCTCCCATACAGCCAGCAACCCACCCCCCACGCAAGGAGCGTCGTCATTGCAAAGCTGGGGGACCGTGCCGAGGCATCTGTGAGTAAACGTGATCTGAGCCCCAGGCCAGCTGCTGCTGAACTGTTCCCACCCTTTCCAGGTAAAACACCTGAATATGTACAAGGGCTTGAAAGCCTAGAGGAAGGACCGTGGAGCCACACCAGCGACAGCACGCAGGCCAACTTGGTGCCTGCAGGCCAGCCAGCGTGGTCCTGGCCCCGGGCGCTCTTCCAGAAGCTTTCCATTGCCCTGCCTGAGATACCCCTCCTGTCCCGGCCCCCACTGCTTTTTTCCTTCCTCACCTCTGTCCGGAGAGAAATTCCAGCGGAAGGTATGGGTGACACATCCTCTTCTTTACAGGCGGCAGCCTGGCAACTCCTGCAGAAAGGCCAGCAGAACCCCACTCACACCGGGCCACCCACAAAGCTGTGGCCCCTCACTCCCTCCCACCAGCACAGCCCCGAGACTGCTGACGGGGCAGAGAATATGGAGTCAGGCACAGCTTCAGGGGCTATTGCTGCCTGGAGCTCTGTTTATATTGACCTCAACGAGGCACACCTGGGGAGGGCGGGCCGGCAGGGTAAGGCTGCCCAGGTCAGCTAATCCACAACCCTCAGGGAATCACATTGTTGAAAATGGACCCCGCTAAGGCAGAAGAGAAGCCAAGGGAAAAAAGGACACAATGCCATTTGCAGCACCGTAGATGAGTCTAGAAGTAATCACGTGACTTGTAGTAAGTCAGAAAGTGAAAGACACATATCATATCATATCACTTATAGGTGTTACCTAAAAATGGATACCAGGGCAGATATTTCCACGGAGAAGGGCAATCACAGATTCATTAAACAAACTTATGGTTCACCAATGGAAAGGTGTGAGGATTGGTTTCATTACGATATCGGGGTTAACAGACATATACAAACACAGGTGACATATATAATCACCAAAGACCTACAGAATACCAAGAGAGGACTACTCAACATTCTGTCATAACGTACATGGGAAAAGGATCCCAAGAAGAACAGTCATCTGTATATGTGTAAAAGAACCACATCTTCCACACCTACAACAAGCCAAACATTGTAATCAAACTTGCTGTAATAAAAAATAAAAAAATTAAATTAAAAACACGAACAAGAAGTAGTGAGACAAACGTGAGGGGCTTTCTCCTGGCACATTCCATTCTAAACTCCAATCTAGAACACCACTTCCACTGAGGCTCTCTTGCCCTAGTAACCAGATTTGGTAAGGGTGAACTGCTGCCACCTTGTGGCCGTTTCACACAACAGCAGCTTTAATCCCAACGCTAATGGTCAGCTGATATTCAAAATCATTGCAGGCCTGTAAATGACACCTGCCCTGAAAACAAATCCTGGGGTCACATATCGACCAAAAATTTCAAAGGACGTCCATATTTCAAAACCACCGTTTCAAAAGGCATATTTTACGCACATTCGTGTTCTGCTTCTTTTCCTTTCTTTCCTTTTTTGTTAAAAAACACGGGAATGGAAAAAGGCATCCCTCAGAATGGGCGAAAATCGTTGCAGACGAATCAATGGACAGAGGTGTAATCTCCAATATATATAAACAGCTCATGCAGCTTAATATTAAAAAAACAAACAACCCAAAAAAATGGGCAGAAGATCTAAAGAGACGTTTCTTCAAAGGAGACACAGAGATGGCCAAGACGCACATGAAAAGCTGCTCAACAGCACTAATTATTAGAGAAATGCAAATCAAAACTACAATGAGGTATCACCTCACACCTGTTAGAATCGGCATCATCAGAAAATCTACAAACAACCAATTCTGGGGAGGGTGTGGACAAAAGGAGCCCTCTTCCACTATTGGTGGGAATGTAAATTGATACAGTCCCTATGGAGAACAGTATGGAGTTTCCTTAAAAAAACTAGAAATAGAATTACCATCTGATCCAGCAATCCCACTTCTGGGCATATACCCAGAGAAAACCGTATTTCAAAAAGGCACATTCACCACAATGTTCGTTGCAGCACTATTTACAATAGCCAGGGAATGGAAGCAACCTAAATGCCCACAGACAGATGAATGGATAAAGATGTGGTACATATATAAAATGGAATATGACTCGGCCATAAAAAGGAATGAAACTGGGTCATCTGTAGAGACATCGATGGATCGAGAGACTGTCATACAGAATGAAGTAAGTCAGAAAGAGGAAAACAAATATTGTATATTAATGCATATATGTGGAGCCTAAAAATGGTACAGATGAACTGGTTTGCAGGGAAGAAATAGAGACACAGAGGTAGAGAACAAACGTATGGACACCAAGTGTGGGAAGCCATGGGGTGGTGGTGGTGGGATGAGTTGGGAGTTTGGGATTGACCTGTATACATGTATATGCATAAAATACATAACTAATAATAACGTGCTGTATAAAAAAATAAATAAAATTTCAAAATTTTAAAAAATAAAATTTAAAAATAAAACAGAAAAAAGTTCTTCCCGTCACACAGATGTATTTATAGGAATGAATTATTTCCATGCTTATATCTATAAATACATAAAAGAGGAATAACATCTAACTTGAAACATAAAAGAAAAAAAATGTGAACCCACGAGTTATACAGAGGAAAACCCTATCACGGCACTTGCTCCAGTGGTAAACAATTCTGAAATTGGTCAGAGGTGGGGAACCATCTCCCATACAGCCAGCAACCCACCCCCCACGCAAGGAGCGTCCTCATTGCAAAGCTGGGGGACCGTGCCGAGGCATCTGTGAGTAAACGTGATCTGAGCGCCAGGCCAGCTGCTCCTGAACTGTTCCCACCCTTTCCAGGTAAAACACCTGAATATGTACAAGGGCTTGAAAGCCTAGAGGAAGGACCGTGGAGCCACACCAGCGACAGCACGCAGGCCAACTTGGTGCCTGCAGGCCAGCCAGCGTGGTCCTGGCCCCGGGCACTCTTCCAGAAGCTTTCCATTGCCCTGCCTGAGATACCCCTCCTGTCCCGGCCCCCACTGCTTTTTTCCTTCCTCACCTCTGTCCGGAGAGAAATTCCAGCGGAAGGTATGGGTGACACATCCTCTTCTTTACAGGCGGCAGCCTGGCAACTCCTGCAGAAAGGCCAGCAGAACCCCACTCACACCGGGCCACCCACAAAGCTGTGGCCCCTCACTCCCTCCCACCAGCACAGCCCCGAGACTGCTGACGGGTCAGAGAATATGGAGTCAGGCACAGCTTCAGGGGCTATTGCTGCCTGGAGCTCTGTTTATATTGACCTCAACGAGGCACACCTGGGGAGGGCGGGCCGGCAGGGTAAGGCTGCCCAGGTCAGCTAATCCACAACCCTCAGGGAATCACATTGTTGAAAATGGACCCCGCTAAGGCAGAAGAGAAGCCAAGGGAAAAAAGGACACAATGCCATTTGCAGCACCGTAGATGAGTCTAGAAGTAATCACGTGACTTGTAGTAAGTCAGAAAGTGAAAGACACATATCATATCATATCACTTATAGGTGTTACCTAAAAATGGATACCAGGGCAGATATTTCCACGGAGAAGGGCAATCACAGATTCATTAAACAAACTTATGGTTCACCAATGGAAAGGTGTGAGGATTGGTTTCATTACGATATCGGGGTTAACAGACATATACAAACACAGGTGACATATATAATCACCAAAGACCTACAGAATACCAAGAGAGGACTACTCAACATTCTGTCATAACGTACATGGGAAAAGGATCCCAAGAAGAACAGTCATCTGTATATGTGTAAAAGAACCACATCTTCCACACCTACAACAAGCCAAACATTGTAATCAAACTTGCTGTAATAAAAAATAAAAACTTAAATTAAAAACACGAACAAGAAGTAGTGAGACAAACGTGAGGGGCTTTCTCCTGGTACATTCCATTCTAAACTCCAATCTAGAACACCACTTCCACTGAGGCTCTCTTGCCCTAGTAACCAGATTTGGTAAGGGTGAACTGCTGCCACCTTGTGGCCGTTTCACACAACAGCAGCTTTAATCCCAATGCTAATGGTCAGTTGATATTCAAAATCATTGCAGGCCTGTAAATGACACCTGCCCTGAAAACAAATCCTGGGGTCACATATCGACCAAAAATTTCAAAGGACGTCCATATTTCAAAACCACCGTTTCAAAAGGCATATTTTACGCACATTAGTGTTCTGCTTCTTTTCCTTTCTTTCCTTTTTTGTTAAAAAACACGGGAATGGAAAAAGGCATCCCTCAGAATGGGCGAAAATCGTTGCAGACGAATCAATGGACAGAGGTTTAATCTCCAATATATATAAACAGCTCATGCAGCTTAATATTAAAAAAACAAACAACCCAAAAAAATGGGCAGAAGATCTAAAGAGACGTTTCTTCAAAGGAGACACAGAGATGGCCAAGACGCACATGAAAAGCTGCTCAACAGCACTAATTATTAGAGAAATGCAAATCAAAACTACAATGAGGTATCACCTCACACCTGTTAGAATCGGCATCATCAGAAAATCTACAAACAACCAATTCTGGGGAGGGTGTGGACAAAAGGAGCCCTCTTCCACTATTGGTGGGAATGTAAATTGATACAGTCCCTATGGAGAACAGTATGGAGTTTCCTTAAAATAACTAGAAATAGAATTACCATCTGATCCAGCAATCCCACTTCTGGGCATATACCCAGAGAAAACCGTATTTCAAAAAGGCACATTCACCACAATGTTCGTTGCAGCACTATTTACAATAGCCAGGGAATGGAAGCAACCTAAATGCCCACAGACAGATGAATGGATAAAGATGTGGTACATATATAAAATGGAATATGACTCGGCCATAAAAAGGAATGAAACTGGGTCATTTGTAGAGACATCGATGGATCGAGAGACTGTCATACAGAATGAAGTAAGTCAGAAAGAGGAAAACAAATATTGTATATTAATGCATATATGTGGAGCCTAAAAATGGTACAGATGAACTGGTTTGCAGCGAAGAAATAGAGACACAGAGGTAGAGAACAAACGTATGGACACCAAGTGTGGGAAGCCATGGGGTGGTGGTGGTGGGATGAGTTGGGAGTTTGGGATTGACCTGTATACATGTATATGCATAAAATACATAACTAATAATAACGTGCTGTATAAAAAAATAAATAAAATTTCAAAATTTTAAAAAATAAAATTTAAAAATAAAACAGAAAAAAGTTCTCCCCGTCACACAGATGTATTTATAGGAATGAATTATTTCCATGCTTATATCTATAAATACATAAAAGAGGAATAACATCTAACTTGAAACATAAAAGAAAAAAAAAGTGAGCCCACGAGTTATACAGAGGAAAACCCTATCACGGCACTTGCTCCAGTGGTAAACAATTCTGAAATTGGTCAGAGGTGGGGAACCATCTCCCATACAGCCAGCAACCCAACCCCCACGCAAGGAGCGTCCTCATTGCAAAGCTGGGGGACCGTGCCGAGGCATCTGTGAGTAAACGTGAGCTGAGCCCCAGGCCAGCTGCTGCTGAACTGTTCCCACCCTTTCCAGGTAAAACACCTGAATATGTACAAGGGCTTGAAAGCCTAGAGGAAGGACCGTGGAGCCACACCAGCGACAGCACGCAGGCCAACTTGGTGCCTGCAGGCCAGCCAGCGTGGTCCTGGACCCTGGCGCTCTTCCAGAAGCTTTCCATTGCCCTGCCTGAGATACCCCTCCTGTCCCGGCCCCCACTGCTTTTTTCCTTCCTCACCTCTGTCCGGAGAGAAATTCCAGCGGAAGGTATGGGTGACACATCCTCTTCTTTACAGGCGGCAGCCTGGCAACTCCTGCAGAAAGGCCAGCAGAACCCCACTCACACCGGGCCACCCACAAAGCTGTGGCCCCTCACTCCCTCCCACCAGCACAGCCCCGAGACTGCTGACGGGGCAGAGAATATGGAGTCAGGCACAGCTTCAGGGGCTATTGCTGCCTGGAGCTCTGTTTATATTGACCTCAACGAGGCACACCTGGGGAGGGCGGGCCGGCAGGGTAAGGCTGCCCAGGTCAGCTAATCCACAACCCTCAGGGAATCACATTGTTGAAAATGGACCCCGCTAAGGCAGAAGAGAAGCCAAGGGAAAAAAGGACACAATGCCATTTGCAGCACCGTAGATGAGTCTAGAAGTAATCACGTGACTTGTAGTAAGTCAGAAAGTGAAAGACACATATCATATCATATCACTTATAGGTGTTACCTAAAAATGGATACCAGGGCAGATATTTCCACGGAGAAGGGCAATCACAGATTCATTAAACAAACTTATGGTTCACCAATGGAAAGGTGTGAGGATTGGTTTCATTACGATATCGGGGTTAACAGACATATACAAACACAGGTGACATATATAATCACCAAAGACCTACAGAATACCAAGAGAGGACTACTCAACATTCTGTCATAACGTACATGGGAAAAGGATCCCAAGAAGAACAGTCATCTGTATATGTGTAAAAGAACCACATCTTCCACACCTACAACAAGCCAAACATTGTAATCAAACTTGCTGTAATAAAAAATAAAAACTTAAATTAAAAACACGAACAAGAAGTAGTGAGACAAACGTGAGGGGCTTTCTCCTGGTACATTCCATTCTAAACTCCTATCTAGAACACCACTTCCACTGAGGCTCTCTTGCCCTAGTAACCAGATTTGGTAAGGGTGAACTGCTGCCACCTTGTGGCCGTTTCACACAACAGCAGCTTTAATCCCAACGCTAATGGTCAGTTGATATTCAAAATCATTGCAGGCCTGTAAATGACACCTGCCCTGAAAACAAATCCTGGGGTCACATATCGACCAAAAATTTCAAAGGACGTCCATATTTCAAAACGACCGTTTCAAAAGGCATATTTTACGCACATTAGTGTTCTGCTTCTTTTCCTTTCTTTCCTTTTTTGTTAAAAAACACGGGAATGGAAAAAGGCATCCCTCAGAATGGGCGAAAATCGTTGCAGACGAATCAATGGACAGAGGTTTAATCTCCAATATATATAAACAGCTCATGCAGCTTAATATTAAAAAAAACAAACAACCCAAAAAAATGGGCAGAAGATCTAAAAAGACGTTTCTTCAAAGGAGACACAGAGATGGCCAAGACGCACATGAAAAGCTGCTCAACAGCACTAATTATTAGAGAAATGCAAATCAAAACTACAATGAGGTATCACCTCGCACCTGTTAGAATCGGCATCATCAGAAAATCTACAAACAACCAATTCTGGGGAGGGTGTGGACAAAAGGAGCCCTCTTCCACTATTGGTGGGAATGTAAATTGATACAGTCCCTATGGAGAACAGTATGGAGTTTCCTTAAAAAAACTAGAAATAGAATTACCATCTGATCCAGCAATCCCACTTCTGGGCATATACCCAGAGAAAACCGTATTTCAAAAAGGCACATTCACCACAATGTTCGTTGCAGCACTATTTACAATAGCCAGGTAATGGAAGCAACCTAAATGCCCACAGACAGATGAATGGATAAAGATGTGGTACATATATAAAATGGAATATGACTCGGCCATAAAAAGGAATGAAACTGGGTCATTTGTAGAGACATCGATGGATCGAGAGACTGTCATACAGAATGAAGTAAGTCAGAAAGAGGAAAACAAATATTGTATATGAATGCATATATGTGGAGCCTAAAAATGGTACAGATGAACTGGTTTGCAGGGAAGAAATAGAGACACAGAGGTAGAGAACAAACGTATGGACACCAAGTGTGGGAAGCCATGGGGTGGTGGTGGTGGGATGAGTTGTGAGTTTGGGATTGACCTGTATACATGTATATGCATAAAATACATAACTAATAATAACGTGCTGTATAAAAAAATAAATAAAATTTCAAAATTTTAAAAAATAAAATTTAAAAATAAAACAGAAAAAAGTTCTTCCCGTCACACAGATGTATTTATAGGAATGAATTATTTCCATGCTTATATCTATAAATACATAAAAGAGGAATAACATCTAACTTGAAACATAAAAGAAAAAAAAAGTGAACCCACGATTTATACAGAGGAAAACGCTATCATGGCACTTGCTCCAGTGGTAAACAATTCTGAAATTGGTCAGAGGTGGGGAACCATCTCCCATACAGCCAGCAACCCAACCCCCACGCAAGGAGCGTCCTCATTGCAAAGCTGGGGGACCGTGCCGAGGCATCTGTGAGTAAACGTGAGCTGAGCCCCAGGCCAGCTGCTGCTGAACTGTTCCCACCCTTTCCAGGTAAAACACCTGAATATGTACAAGGGCTTGAAAGCCTAGAGGAAGGACCGTGGAGCCACACCAGCGACAGCACGCAGGCCAACTTGGTGCCTGCAGGCCAGCCAGCGTGGTCCTGGCCCCGGGCGCTCTTCCAGAAGCTTTCCATTGCCCTGCCTGAGATACCCCACCTCTCCCGGCCCCCACTGCTTTTTTCCTTCCTCACCTCTGTCCGGAGAGAAATTCCAGCGGAAGGTATGGGTGACACATCCTCTTCTTTACAGGCGGCAGCCTGGCAACTCCTGCAGAAAGGCCAGCAGAACCCCACTCACACCGGGCCACCCACAAAGCTGTGGCCCCTCACTCCCTCCCACCAGCACAGCCCCGAGACTGCTGACGGGGCAGAGAATATGGAGTCAGGCACAGCTTCAGGGGCTATTGCTGCCTGGAGCTCTGTTTATATTGACCTCAACGAGGCACACCTGGGGAGGGCGGGCCGGCAGGGTAAGGCTGCCCAGGTCAGCTAATCCACAACCCTCAGGGAATCACATTGTTGAAAATGGACCCCGCTAAGGCAGAAGAGAAGCCAAGGGAAAAAAGGACACAATGCCATTTGCAGCACCGTAGATGAGTCTAGAAGTAATCACGTGACTTGTAGTAAGTCAGAAAGTGAAAGACACATATCATATCATATCACTTATAGGTGTTACCTAAAAATGGATACCAGGGCAGATATTTCCACGGAGAAGGGCAATCACAGATTCATTAAACAAACTTATGGTTCACCAATGGAAAGGTGTGAGGATTGGTTTCATTACGATATCGGGGTTAACAGACATATACAAACACAGGTGACATATATAATCACCAAAGACCTACAGAATACCAAGAGAGGACTACTCAACATTCTGTCATAACGTACATGGGAAAAGGATCCCAAGAAGAACAGTCATCTGTATATGTGTAAAAGAACCACATCTTCCACACCTACAACAAGCCAAACATTGTAATCAAACTTGCTGTAATAAAAAATAAAAACTTAAATTAAAAACACGAACAAGAAGTAGTGAGACAAACGTGAGGGGCTTTCTCCTGGTACATTCCATTCTAAACTCCAATCTAGAACACCACTTCCACTGAGGCTCTCTTGCCCTAGTAACCAGATTTGGTAAGGGTGAACTGCTGCCACCTTGTGGCCGTTTCACACAACAGCAGCTTTAATCCCAACGCTAATGGTCAGTTGATATTCAAAATCATTGCAGGCCTGTAAATGACACCTGCCCTGAAAACAAATCCTGGGGTCACATATCGACCAAAAATTTCAAAGGACGTCCATATTTCAAAACCACCGTTTCAAAAGGCATATTTTACGCACATTAGTGTTCTGCTTCTTTTCCTTTCTTTCCTTTTCTGTTAAAAAACACGGGAATGGAAAAAGGCATCCCTCAGAATGGGCGAAAATCGTTGCAGACGAATCAATGGACAGAGGTTTAATCTCCAATATATATAAACAGCTCATGCAGCTTAATATTAAAAAAACAAACAACCCCAAAAAAATGGGCAGAAGATCTAAAGAGACGTTTCTTCAAAGGAGACACAGAGATGGCCAAGACGCACATGAAAAGCTGCTCAACAGCACTAATTATTAGAGAAATGCAAATCAAAACTACAATGAGGTATCACCTCACACCTGTTAGAATCGGCATCATCAGAAAATCTACAAACAACCAATTCTGGGGAGGGTGTGGACAAAAGGAGCCCTCTTCCACTATTGGTGGGAATGTAAATTGATACAGTCCCTATGGAGAACAGTATGGAGTTTCCTTAAAAAAACTAGAAATAGAATTACCATCTGATCCAGCAATCCCACTTCTGGGCATATACCCAGAGAAAACCGTATTTCAAAAAGGCACATTCACCACAATGTTCGTTGCAGCACTATTTACAATAGCCAGGGAATGGAAGCAACCTAAATGCCCACAGACAGATGAATGGATAAAGATGTGGTACATATATAAAATGGAATATGACTCGGCCATAAAAAGGAATGAAACTGGGTCATTTGTAGAGACATCGATGGATCGAGAGACTGTCATACAGAATGAAGTAAGTCAGAAAGAGGAAAACAAATATTGTATATGAATGCATATATGTGGAGCCTAAAAATGGTACAGATGAACTGGTTTGCAGCGAAGAAATAGAGACACAGAGGTAGAGAACAAACGTATGGACACCAAGTGTGGGAAGCCATGGGGTGGTGGTGGTGGGATGAGTTGGGAGTTTGGGATTGACCTGTATACATGTATATGCATAAAATACATAACTAATAATAACGTGCTGTATAAAAAAATAAATAAAATTTCAAAATTTTAAAAAATAAAATTTAAAAATAAAACAGAAAAAAGTTCTTCCCGTCACACAGATGTATTTATAGGAATGAATTATTTCCATGCTTATATCTATAAATACATAAAAGAGGAATAACATCTAACTTGAAACATAAAAGAAAAAAAAAGTGAGCCCACGAGTTATACAGAGGAAAACCCTATCACGGCACTTGCTCCAGTGGTAAACAATTCTGAAATTGGTCAGAGGTGGGGAACCATCTCCCATACAGCCAGCAACCCAACCCCCATGCAAGGAGCGTCCTCATTGCAAAGCTGGGGGACCGTGCCGAGGCATCTGTGAGTAAACGTGAGCTGAGCCCCAGGCCAGCTGCTGCTGAACTGTTCCCACCCTTTCCAGGTAAAACACCTGAATATGTACAAGGGCTTGAAAGCCTAGAGGAAGGACCGTGGAGCCACACCAGCGACAGCACGCAGGCCAACTTGGTGCCTGCAGGCCAGCCAGCGTGGTCCTGGACCCTGGCGCTCTTCCAGAAGCTTTCCATTGCCCTGCCTGAGATACCCCTCCTGTCCCGGCCCCCACTGCTTTTTTCCTTCCTCACCTCTGTCCGGAGAGAAATTCCAGCGGAAGGTATGGGTGACACATCCTCTTCTTTACAGGCGGCAGCCTGGCAACTCCTGCAGAAAGGCCAGCAGAACCCCACTCACACCGGGCCACCCACAAAGCTGTGGCCCCTCACTCCCTCCCACCAGCACAGCCCCGAGACTGCTGACGGGGCAGAGAATATGGAGTCAGGCACAGCTTCAGGGGCTATTGCTGCCTGGAGCTCTGTTTATATTGACCTCAACGAGGCACACCTGGGGAGGGCGGGCCGGCAGGGTAAGGCTGCCCAGGTCAGCTAATCCACAACCCTCAGGGAATCACATTGTTGAAAATGGACCCCGCTAAGGCAGAAGAGAAGCCAAGGGAAAAAAGGACACAATGCCATTTGCAGCACCGTAGATGAGTCTAGAAGTAATCACGTGACTTGTAGTAAGTCAGAAAGTGAAAGACACATATCATATCATATCACTTATAGGTGTTACCTAAAAATGGATACCAGGGCAGATATTTCCACGGAGAAGGGCAATCACAGATTCATTAAACAAACTTATGGTTCACCAATGGAAAGGTGTGAGGATTGGTTTCATTACGATATCGGGGTTAACAGACATATACAAACACAGGTGACATATATAATCACCAAAGACCTACAGAATACCAAGAGAGGACTACTCAACATTCTGTCATAACGTACATGGGAAAAGGATCCCAAGAAGAACAGTCATCTGTATATGTGTAAAAGAACCACATCTTCCACACCTACAACAAGCCAAACATTGTAATCAAACTTGCTGTAATAAAAAATAAAAACTTAAATTAAAAACACGAACAAGAAGTAGTGAGACAAACGTGAGGGGCTTTCTCCTGGTACATTCCATTCTAAACTCCAATCTAGAACACCACTTCCACTGAGGCTCTCTTGCCCTAGTAACCAGATTTGGTAAGGGTGAACTGCTGCCACCTTGTGGCCGTTTCACACAACAGCAGCTTTAATCCCAACGCTAATGGTCAGTTGATATTCAAAATCATTGCAGGCCTGTAAATGACACCTGCCCTGAAAACAAATCCTGGGGTCACATATCGACCAAAAATTTCAAAGGACGTCCATATTTCAAAACCACCGTTTCAAAAGGCATATTTTACGCACATTAGTGTTCTGCTTCTTTTCCTTTCTTTCCTTTTTTGTTAAAAAACACGGGAATGAAAAAAGGCATCCCTCAGAATGGGCGAAAATCATTGCAGACGTATCAATGGACAGAGGTTTAATCTCCAATATATATAAACAGCTCATGCAGCTTAATATTAAAAAAAACAAACAACCCAAAAAAATGGGCAGAAGATCTAAAGAGACGTTTCTTCAAAGGAGACACAGAGATGGCCAAGACGCACATGAAAAGCTGCTCAACAGCACTAATTATTAGAGAAATGCAAATCAAAACTACAATGAGGTATCACCTCGCACCTGTTAGAATCGGCATCATCAGAAAATCTACAAACAACCAATTCTGGGGAGGGTGTGGACAAAAGGAGCCCTCTTCCACTATTGGTGGGAATGTAAATTGATACAGTCCCTATGGAGAACAGTATGGAGTTTCCTTAAAAAAACTAGAAATAGAATTACCATCTGATCCAGCAATCCCACTTCTGGGCATATACCCAGAGAAAACCGTATTTCAAAAAGGCACATTCACCACAATGTTCGTTGCAGCACTATTTACAATAGCCAGGGAATGGAAGCAACCTAAATGCCCACAGACAGATGAATGGATAAAGATGTGGTACATATATAAAATGGAATATGACTCGGCCATATAAAGGAATGAAACTGGGTCATCTGTAGAGACATCGATGGATCGAGAGACTGTCATACAGAATGAAGTAAGTCAGAAAGAGGAAAACAAATATTGTATATTAATGCATATATGTGGAGCCTAAAAATGGTACAGATGAACTGGTTTGCAGCGAAGAAATAGAGACACAGAGGTAGAGAACAAACGTATGGACACCAAGTGTGGGAAGCCATGGGGTGGTGGTGGTGGGATGAGTTGGGAGTTTGGGATTGACCTGTATACATGTATATGCATAAAATACATAACTAATAATAACGTGCTGTATAAAAAAATAAATAAAATTTCAAAATTTTAAAAAATAAAATTTAAAAATAAAACAGAAAAAAGTTCTTCCCGTCACACAGATGTATTTATAGGAATGAATTATTTCCATGCTTATATCTATAAATACATAAAAGAGGAATAACATCTAACTTGAAACATAAAAGAAAAAAAAAGTGAGCCCACGAGTTATACAGAGGAAAACCCTATCACGGCACTTGCTCCAGTGGTAAACAATTCTGAAATTGGTCAGAGGTGGGGAACCATCTCCCATACAGCCAGCAACCCAACCCCCACGCAAGGAGCGTCCTCATTGCAAAGCTGGGGGACCGTGCCGAGGCATCTGTGAGTAAACGTGAGCTGAGCCCCAGGCCAGCTGCTGCTGAACTGTTCCCACCCTTTCCAGGTAAAACACCTGAATATGTACAAGGGCTTGAAAGCCTAGAGGAAGGACCGTGGAGCCACACCAGCGACAGCACGCAGGCCAACTTGGTGCCTGCAGGCCAGCCAGCGTGGTCCTGGACCCTGGCGCTCTTCCAGAAGCTTTCCATTGCCCTGCCTGAGATACCCCTCCTGTCCCGGCCCCCACTGCTTTTTTCCTTCCTCACCTCTGTCCGGAGAGAAATTCCAGCGGAAGGTATGGGTGACACATCCTCTTCTTTACAGGCGGCAGCCTGGCAACTCCTGCAGAAAGGCCAGCAGAACCCCACTCACACCGGGCCACCCACAAAGCTGTGGCCCCTCACTCCCTCCCACCAGCACAGCCCCGAGACTGCTGACGGTGCAGAGAATATGGAGTCAGGCACAGCTTCAGGGGCTATTGCTGCCTGGAGCTCTGTTTATATTGACCTCAACGAGGCACACCTGGGGAGGGCGGGCCGGCAGGGTAAGGCTGCCCGGCAGGGTAAGGCTGCCCAGGTCAGCTAATCCACAACCCTCAGGGAATCACATTGTTGAAAATGGACCCCGCTAAGGCAGAAGAGAAGCCAAGGGAAAAAAGGACACAATGCCATTTGCAGCACCGTAGATGAGTCTAGAAGTAATCACGTGACTTGTAGTAAGTCAGAAAGTGAAAGACACATATCATATCATATCACTTATAGGTGTTACCTAAAAATGGATACCAGGGCAGATATTTCCACGGAGAAGGGCAATCACAGATTCATTAAACAAACTTATGGTTCACCAATGGAAAGGTGTGAGGATTGGTTTCATTACGATATCGGGGTTAACAGACATATACAAACACAGGTGACATATATAATCACCAAAGACCTACAGAATACCAAGAGAGGACTACTCAACATTCTGTCATAACGTACATGGGAAAAGGATCCCAAGAAGAACAGTCATCTGTATATGTGTAAAAGAACCACATCTTCCACACCTACAACAAGCCAAACATTGTAATCAAACTTGCTGTAATAAAAAATAAAAACTTAAATTAAAAACACGAACAAGAAGTAGTGAGACAAACGTGAGGGGCTTTCTCCTGGTACATTCCATTCTAAACTCCAATCTAGAACACCACTTCCACTGAGGCTCTCTTGCCCTAGTAACCAGATTTGGTAAGGGTGAACTGCTGCCACCTTGTGGCCGTTTCACACAACAGCAGCTTTAATCCCAACGCTAATGGTCAGTTGATATTCAAAATCATTGCAGGCCTGTAAATGACACCTGCCCTGAAAACAAATCCTGGGGTCACATATCGACCAAAAATTTCAAAGGACGTCCATATTTCAAAACCACCGTTTCAAAAGGCATATTTTACGCACATTAGTGTTCTGCTTCTTTTCCTTTCTTTCCTTTTCTGTTAAAAAACACGGGAATGGAAAAAGGCATCCCTCAGAATGGGCGAAAATCGTTGCAGACGAATCAATGGACAGAGGTTTAATCTCCAATATATATAAACAGCTCATGCAGCTTAATATTAAAAAAACAAACAACCCCAAAAAAATGGGCAGAAGATCTAAAGAGACGTTTCTTCAAAGGAGACACAGAGATGGCCAAGACGCACATGAAAAGCTGCTCAACAGCACTAATTATTAGAGAAATGCAAATCAAAACTACAATGAGGTATCACCTCACACCTGTTAGAATCGGCATCATCAGAAAATCTACAAACAACCAATTCTGGGGAGGGTGTGGACAAAAGGAGCCCTCTTCCACTATTGGTGGGAATGTAAATTGATACAGTCCCTATGGAGAACAGTATGGAGTTTCCTTAAAAAAACTAGAAATAGAATTACCATCTGATCCAGCAATCCCACTTCTGGGCATATACCCAGAGAAAACCGTAAATCAAAAAGGCACATTCACCACAATGTTCGTTGCAGCACTATTTACAATAGCCAGGTAATGGAAGCAACCTAAATGCCCACAGACAGATGAATGGATAAAGATGTGGTACATATATAAAATGGAATATGACTCGGCCATAAAAAGGAATGAAACTGGGTCATTTGTAGAGACATCGATGGATCGAGAGACTGTCATACAGAATGAAGTAAGTCAGAAAGAGGAAAACAAATATTGTATATGAATGCATATATGTGGAGCCTAAAAATGGTACAGATGAACTGGTTTGCAGGGAAGAAATAGAGACACAGAGGTAGAGAACAAACGTATGGACACCAAGTGTGGGAAGCCATGGGGTGGTGGTGGTGGGATGAGTTGGGAGTTTGGGATTGACCTGTATACATGTATATGCATAAAATACATAACTAATAATAACGTGCTGTATAAAAAAATAAATAAAATTTCAAAATTTTAAAAAATAAAATTTAAAAATAAAACAGAAAAAAGTTCTTCCCGTCACACAGATGTATTTATAGGAATGAATTATTTCCATGCTTATATCTATAAATACATAAAAGAGGAATAACATCTAACTTGAAACATAAAAGAAAAAAAAAGTGAGCCCACGAGTTATACAGAGGAAAACCCTATCACGGCACTTGCTCCAGTGGTAAACAATTCTGAAATTGGTCAGAGGTGGGGAACCATCTCCCATACAGCCAGCAACCCAACCCCCACGCAAGGAGCGTCCTCATTGCAAAGCTGGGGGACCGTGCCGAGGCATCTGTGAGTAAACGTGAGCTGAGCCCCAGGCCAGCTGCTGCTGAACTGTTCCCACCCTTTCCAGGTAAAACACCTGAATATGTACAAGGGCTTGAAAGCCTAGAGGAAGGACCGTGGAGCCACACCAGCGACAGCACGCAGGCCAACTTGGTGCCTGCAGGCCAGCCAGCGTGGTCCTGGACCCGGGCGCTCTTCCAGAAGCTTTCCATTGCCCTGCCTGAGATACCCCACCTCTCCCGGCCCCCACTGCTTTTTTCCTTCCTCACCTCTGTCCGGAGAGAAATTCCAGCGGAAGGTATGGGTGACACATCCTCTTCTTTACAGGCGGCAGCCTGGCAACTCCTGCAGAAAGGCCAGCAGAACCCCACTCACACCGGGCCACCCACAAAGCTGTGGCCCCTCACTCCCTCCCACCAGCACAGCCCCGAGACTGCTGACGGGGCAGAGAATATGGAGTCAGGCACAGCTTCAGGGGCTATTGCTGCCTGGAGCTCTGTTTATATTGACCTCAACGAGGCACACCTGGGGAGGGCGGGCCGGCAGGGTAAGGCTGCCCAGGTCAGCTAATCCACAACCCTCAGGGAATCACATTGTTGAAAATGGACCCCGCTAAGGCAGAAGAGAAGCCAAGGGAAAAAAGGACACAATGCCATTTGCAGCACCGTAGATGAGTCTAGAAGTAATCACGTGACTTGTAGTAAGTCAGAAAGTGAAAGACACATATCATATCATATCACTTATAGGTGTTACCTAAAAATGGATACCAGGGCAGATATTTCCACGGAGAAGGGCAATCACAGATTCATTAAACAAACTTATGGTTCACCAATGGAAAGGTGTGAGGATTGGTTTCATTACGATATCGGGGTTAACAGACATATACAAACACAGGTGACATATATAATCACCAAAGACCTACAGAATACCAAGAGAGGACTACTCAACATTCTGTCATAACGTACATGGGAAAAGGATCCCAAGAAGAACAGTCATCTGTATATGTGTAAAAGAACCACATCTTCCACACCTACAACAAGCCAAACATTGTAATCAAACTTGCTGTAATAAAAAATAAAAACTTAAATTAAAAACACGAACAAGAAGTAGTGAGACAAACGTGAGGGGCTTTCTCCTGGTACATTCCATTCTAAACTCCAATCTAGAACACCACTTCCACTGAGGCTCTCTTGCCCTAGTAACCAGATTTGGTAAGGGTGAACTGCTGCCACCTTGTGGCCGTTTCACACAACAGCAGCTTTAATCCCAACGCTAATGGTCAGTTGATATTCAAAATCATTGCAGGCCTGTAAATGACACCTGCCCTGAAAACAAATCCTGGGGTCACATATCGACCAAAAATTTCAAAGGACGTCCATATTTCAAAACCACCGTTTCAAAAGGCATATTTTACGCACATTAGTGTTCTGCTTCTTTTCCTTTCTTTCCTTTTTTGTTAAAAAACACGGGAATGAAAAAAGGCATCCCTCAGAATGGGCGAAAATCATTGCAGACGTATCAATGGACAGAGGTTTAATCTCCAATATATATAAACAGCTCATGCAGCTTAATATTAAAAAAAACAAACAACCCAAAAAAATGGGCAGAAGATCTAAAGAGACGTTTCTTCAAAGGAGACACAGAGATGGCCAAGACGCACATGAAAAGCTGCTCAACAGCACTAATTATTAGAGAAATGCAAATCAAAACTACAATGAGGTATCACCTCGCACCTGTTAGAATCGGCATCATCAGAAAATCTACAAACAACCAATTCTGGGGAGGGTGTGGACAAAAGGAGCCCTCTTCCACTATTGGTGGGAATGTAAATTGATACAGTCCCTATGGAGAACAGTATGGAGTTTCCTTAAAAAAACTAGAAATAGAATTACCATCTGATCCAGCAATCCCACTTCTGGGCATATACCCAGAGAAAACCGTATTTCAAAAAGGCACATTCACCACAATGTTCGTTGCAGCACTATTTACAATAGCCAGGGAATGGAAGCAACCTAAATGCCCACAGACAGATGAATGGATAAAGATGTGGTACATATATAAAATGGAATATGACTCGGCCATATAAAGGAATGAAACTGGGTCATCTGTAGAGACATCGATGGATCGAGAGACTGTCATACAGAATGAAGTAAGTCAGAAAGAGGAAAACAAATATTGTATATTAATGCATATATGTGGAGCCTAAAAATGGTACAGATGAACTGGTTTGCAGCGAAGAAATAGAGACACAGAGGTAGAGAACAAACGTATGGACACCAAGTGTGGGAAGCCATGGGGTGGTGGTGGTGGGATGAGTTGGGAGTTTGGGATTGACCTGTATACATGTATATGCATAAAATACATAACTAATAATAACGTGCTGTATAAAAAAATAAATAAAATTTCAAAATTTTAAAAAATAAAATTTAAAAATAAAACAGAAAAAAGTTCTTCCCGTCACACAGATGTATTTATAGGAATGAATTATTTCCATGCTTATATCTATAAATACATAAAAGAGGAATAACATCTAACTTGAAACATAAAAGAAAAAAAAAGTGAGCCCACGAGTTATACAGAGGAAAACCCTATCACGGCACTTGCTCCAGTGGTAAACAATTCTGAAATTGGTCAGAGGTGGGGAACCATCTCCCATACAGCCAGCAACCCAACCCCCACGCAAGGAGCGTCCTCATTGCAAAGCTGGGGGACCGTGCCGAGGCATCTGTGAGTAAACGTGAGCTGAGCCCCAGGCCAGCTGCTGCTGAACTGTTCCCACCCTTTCCAGGTAAAACACCTGAATATGTACAAGGGCTTGAAAGCCTAGAGGAAGGACCGTGGAGCCACACCAGCGACAGCACGCAGGCCAACTTGGTGCCTGCAGGCCAGCCAGCGTGGTCCTGGACCCTGGCGCTCTTCCAGAAGCTTTCCATTGCCCTGCCTGAGATACCCCTCCTGTCCCGGCCCCCACTGCTTTTTTCCTTCCTCACCTCTGTCCGGAGAGAAATTCCAGCGGAAGGTATGGGTGACACATCCTCTTCTTTACAGGCGGCAGCCTGGCAACTCCTGCAGAAAGGCCAGCAGAACCCCACTCACACCGGGCCACCCACAAAGCTGTGGCCCCTCACTCCCTCCCACCAGCACAGCCCCGAGACTGCTGACGGTGCAGAGAATATGGAGTCAGGCACAGCTTCAGGGGCTATTGCTGCCTGGAGCTCTGTTTATATTGACCTCAACGAGGCACACCTGGGGAGGGCGGGCCGGCAGGGTAAGGCTGCCCGGCAGGGTAAGGCTGCCCAGGTCAGCTAATCCACAACCCTCAGGGAATCACATTGTTGAAAATGGACCCCGCTAAGGCAGAAGAGAAGCCAAGGGAAAAAAGGACACAATGCCATTTGCAGCACCGTAGATGAGTCTAGAAGTAATCACGTGACTTGTAGTAAGTCAGAAAGTGAAAGACACATATCATATCATATCACTTATAGGTGTTACCTAAAAATGGATACCAGGGCAGATATTTCCACGGAGAAGGGCAATCACAGATTCATTAAACAAACTTATGGTTCACCAATGGAAAGGTGTGAGGATTGGTTTCATTACGATATCGGGGTTAACAGACATATACAAACACAGGTGACATATATAATCACCAAAGACCTACAGAATACCAAGAGAGGACTACTCAACATTCTGTCATAACGTACATGGGAAAAGGATCCCAAGAAGAACAGTCATCTGTATATGTGTAAAAGAACCACATCTTCCACACCTACAACAAGCCAAACATTGTAATCAAACTTGCTGTAATAAAAAATAAAAACTTAAATTAAAAACACGAACAAGAAGTAGTGAGACAAACGTGAGGGGCTTTCTCCTGGTACATTCCATTCTAAACTCCAATCTAGAACACCACTTCCACTGAGGCTCTCTTGCCCTAGTAACCAGATTTGGTAAGGGTGAACTGCTGCCACCTTGTGGCCGTTTCACACAACAGCAGCTTTAATCCCAACGCTAATGGTCAGTTGATATTCAAAATCATTGCAGGCCTGTAAATGACACCTGCCCTGAAAACAAATCCTGGGGTCACATATCGACCAAAAATTTCAAAGGACGTCCATATTTCAAAACCACCGTTTCAAAAGGCATATTTTACGCACATTAGTGTTCTGCTTCTTTTCCTTTCTTTCCTTTTCTGTTAAAAAACACGGGAATGGAAAAAGGCATCCCTCAGAATGGGCGAAAATCGTTGCAGACGAATCAATGGACAGAGGTTTAATCTCCAATATATATAAACAGCTCATGCAGCTTAATATTAAAAAAACAAACAACCCCAAAAAAATGGGCAGAAGATCTAAAGAGACGTTTCTTCAAAGGAGACACAGAGATGGCCAAGACGCACATGAAAAGCTGCTCAACAGCACTAATTATTAGAGAAATGCAAATCAAAACTACAATGAGGTATCACCTCACACCTGTTAGAATCGGCATCATCAGAAAATCTACAAACAACCAATTCTGGGGAGGGTGTGGACAAAAGGAGCCCTCTTCCACTATTGGTGGGAATGTAAATTGATACAGTCCCTATGGAGAACAGTATGGAGTTTCCTTAAAAAAACTAGAAATAGAATTACCATCTGATCCAGCAATCCCACTTCTGGGCATATACCCAGAGAAAACCGTAAATCAAAAAGGCACATTCACCACAATGTTCGTTGCAGCACTATTTACAATAGCCAGGTAATGGAAGCAACCTAAATGCCCACAGACAGATGAATGGATAAAGATGTGGTACATATATAAAATGGAATATGACTCGGCCATAAAAAGGAATGAAACTGGGTCATTTGTAGAGACATCGATGGATCGAGAGACTGTCATACAGAATGAAGTAAGTCAGAAAGAGGAAAACAAATATTGTATATGAATGCATATATGTGGAGCCTAAAAATGGTACAGATGAACTGGTTTGCAGGGAAGAAATAGAGACACAGAGGTAGAGAACAAACGTATGGACACCAAGTGTGGGAAGCCATGGGGTGGTGGTGGTGGGATGAGTTGGGAGTTTGGGATTGACCTGTATACATGTATATGCATAAAATACATAACTAATAATAACGTGCTGTATAAAAAAATAAATAAAATTTCAAAATTTTAAAAAATAAAATTTAAAAATAAAACAGAAAAAAGTTCTTCCCGTCACACAGATGTATTTATAGGAATGAATTATTTCCATGCTTATATCTATAAATACATAAAAGAGGAATAACATCTAACTTGAAACATAAAAGAAAAAAAAAGTGAGCCCACGAGTTATACAGAGGAAAACCCTATCACGGCACTTGCTCCAGTGGTAAACAATTCTGAAATTGGTCAGAGGTGGGGAACCATCTCCCATACAGCCAGCAACCCAACCCCCACGCAAGGAGCGTCCTCATTGCAAAGCTGGGGGACCGTGCCGAGGCATCTGTGAGTAAACGTGAGCTGAGCCCCAGGCCAGCTGCTGCTGAACTGTTCCCACCCTTTCCAGGTAAAACACCTGAATATGTACAAGGGCTTGAAAGCCTAGAGGAAGGACCGTGGAGCCACACCAGCGACAGCACGCAGGCCAACTTGGTGCCTGCAGGCCAGCCAGCGTGGTCCTGGACCCGGGCGCTCTTCCAGAAGCTTTCCATTGCCCTGCCTGAGATACCCCACCTCTCCCGGCCCCCACTGCTTTTTTCCTTCCTCACCTCTGTCCGGAGAGAAATTCCAGCGGAAGGTATGGGTGACACATCCTCTTCTTTACAGGCGGCAGCCTGGCAACTCCTGCAGAAAGGCCAGCAGAACCCCACTCACACCGGGCCACCCACAAAGCTGTGGCCCCTCACTCCCTCCCACCAGCACAGCCCCGAGACTGCTGACGGGGCAGAGAATATGGAGTCAGGCACAGCTTCAGGGGCTATTGCTGCCTGGAGCTCTGTTTATATTGACCTCAACGAGGCACACCTGGGGAGGGCGGGCCGGCAGGGTAAGGCTGCCCAGGTCAGCTAATCCACAACCCTCAGGGAATCACATTGTTGAAAATGGACCCCGCTAAGGCAGAAGAGAAGCCAAGGGAAAAAAGGACACAATGCCATTTGCAGCACCGTAGATGAGTCTAGAAGTAATCACGTGACTTGTAGTAAGTCAGAAAGTGAAAGACACATATCATATCATATCACTTATAGGTGTTACCTAAAAATGGATACCAGGGCAGATATTTCCACGGAGAAGGGCAATCACAGATTCATTAAACAAACTTATGGTTCACCAATGGAAAGGTGTGAGGATTGGTTTCATTACGATATCGGGGTTAACAGACATATACAAACACAGGTGACATATATAATCACCAAAGACCTACAGAATACCAAGAGAGGACTACTCAACATTCTGTCATAACGTACATGGGAAAAGGATCCCAAGAAGAACAGTCATCTGTATATGTGTAAAAGAACCACATCTTCCACACCTACAACAAGCCAAACATTGTAATCAAACTTGCTGTAATAAAAAATAAAAACTTAAATTAAAAACACGAACAAGAAGTAGTGAGACAAACGTGAGGGGCTTTCTCCTGGTACATTCCATTCTAAACTCCAATCTAGAACACCACTTCCACTGAGGCTCTCTTGCCCTAGTAACCAGATTTGGTAAGGGTGAACTGCTGCCACCTTGTGGCCGTTTCACACAACAGCAGCTTTAATCCCAACGCTAATGGTCAGTTGATATTCAAAATCATTGCAGGCCTGTAAATGACACCTGCCCTGAAAACAAATCCTGGGGTCACATATCGACCAAAAATTTCAAAGGACGTCCATATTTCAAAACCACCGTTTCAAAAGGCATATTTTACGCACATTAGTGTTCTGCTTCTTTTCCTTTCTTTCCTTTTCTGTTAAAAAACACGGGAATGGAAAAAGGCATCCCTCAGAATGGGCGAAAATCGTTGCAGACGAATCAATGGACAGAGGTTTAATCTCCAATATATATAAACAGCTCATGCAGCTTAATATTAAAAAAACAAACAACCCCAAAAAAAATGGGCAGAAGATCTAAAGAGACGTTTCTTCAAAGGAGACACAGAGATGGCCAAGACGCACATGAAAAGCTGCTCAACAGCACTAATTATTAGAGAAATGCAAATCAAAACTACAATGAGGTATCACCTCACACCTGTTAGAATCGGCATCATCAGAAAATCTACAAACAACCAATTCTGGGGAGGGTGTGGACAAAAGGAGCCCTCTTCCACTATTGGTGGGAATGTAAATTGATACAGTCCCTATGGAGAACAGTATGGAGTTTCCTTAAAAAAACTAGAAATAGAATTACCATCTGATCCAGCAATCCCACTTCTGGGCATATACCCAGAGAAAACCGTATTTCAAAAAGGCACATTCACCACAATGTTCGTTGCAGCACTATTTACAATAGCCAGGGAATGGAAGCAACCTAAATGCCCACAGACAGATGAATGGATAAAGATGTGGTACATATATAAAATGGAATATGACTCGGCCATAAAAAGGAATGAAACTGGGTCATTTGTAGAGACATCGATGGATCGAGAGACTGTCATACAGAATGAAGTAAGTCAGAAAGAGGAAAACAAATATTGTATATGAATGCATATATGTGGAGCCTAAAAATGGTACAGATGAACTGGTTTGCAGCGAAGAAATAGAGACACAGAGGTAGAGAACAAACGTATGGACACCAAGTGTGGGAAGCCATGGGGTGGTGGTGGTGGGATGAGTTGGGAGTTTGGGATTGACCTGTATACATGTATATGCATAAAATACATAACTAATAATAACGTGCTGTATAAAAAAATAAATAAAATTTCAAAATTTTAAAAAATAAAATTTAAAAATAAAACAGAAAAAAGTTCTTCCCGTCACACAGATGTATTTATAGGAATGAATTATTTCCATGCTTATATCTATAAATACATAAAAGAGGAATAACATCTAACTTGAAACATAAAAGAAAAAAAAAGTGAGCCCACGAGTTATACAGAGGAAAACCCTATCACGGCACTTGCTCCAGTGGTAAACAATTCTGAAATTGGTCAGAGGTGGGGAACCATCTCCCATACAGCCAGCAACCCAACCCCCACGCAAGGAGCGTCCTCATTGCAAAGCTGGGGGACCGTGCCGAGGCATCTGTGAGTAAACGTGAGCTGAGCCCCAGGCCAGCTGCTGCTGAACTGTTCCCACCCTTTCCAGGTAAAACACCTGAATATGTACAAGGGCTTGAAAGCCTAGAGGAAGGACCGTGGAGCCACACCAGCGACAGCACGCAGGCCAACTTGGTGCCTGCAGGCCAGCCAGCGTGGTCCTGGACCCTGGCGCTCTTCCAGAAGCTTTCCATTGCCCTGCCTGAGATACCCCTCCTGTCCCGGCCCCCACTGCTTTTTTCCTTCCTCACCTCTGTCCGGAGAGAAATTCCAGCGGAAGGTATGGGTGACACATCCTCTTCTTTACAGGCGGCAGCCTGGCAACTCCTGCAGAAAGGCCAGCAGAACCCCACTCACACCGGGCCACCCACAAAGCTGTGGCCCCTCACTCCCTCCCACCAGCACAGCCCCGAGACTGCTGACGGGGCAGAGAATATGGAGTCAGGCACAGCTTCAGGGGCTATTGCTGCCTGGAGCTCTGTTTATATTGACCTCAACGAGGCACACCTGGGGAGGGCGGGCCGGCAGGGTAAGGCTGCCCAGGTCAGCTAATCCACAACCCTCAGGGAATCACATTGTTGAAAATGGACCCCACTAAGGCAGAAGAGAAGCCAAGGGAAAAAAGGACACAATGCCATTTGCAGCACCGTAGATGAGTCTAGAAGTAATCACGTGACTTGTAGTAAGTCAGAAAGTGAAAGACACATATCATATCATATCACTTATAGGTGTTACCTAAAAATGGATACCAGGGCAGATATTTCCACGGAGAAGGGCAATCACAGATTCATTAAACAAACTTATGGTTCACCAATGGAAAGGTGTGAGGATTGGTTTCATTACGATATCGGGGTTAACAGACATATACAAACACAGGTGACATATATAATCACCAAAGACCTACAGAATACCAAGAGAGGACTACTCAACATTCTGTCATAACGTACATGGGAAAAGGATCCCAAGAAGAACAGTCATCTGTATATGTGTAAAAGAACCACATCTTCCACACCTACAACAAGCCAAACATTGTAATCAAACTTGCTGTAATAAAAAATAAAAACTTAAATTAAAAACACGAACAAGAAGTAGTGAGACAAACGTGAGGGGCTTTCTCCTGGTACATTCCATTCTAAACTCCAATCTAGAACACCACTTCCACTGAGGCTCTCTTGCCCTAGTAACCAGATTTGGTAAGGGTGAACTGCTGCCACCTTGTGGCCGTTTCACACAACAGCAGCTTTAATCCCAACGCTAATGGTCAGTTGATATTCAAAATCATTGCAGGCCTGTAAATGACACCTGCCCTGAAAACAAATCCTGGGGTCACATATCGACCAAAAATTTCAAAGGACGTCCATATTTCAAAACCACCGTTTCAAAAGGCATATTTTACGCACATTAGTGTTCTGCTTCTTTTCCTTTCTTTCCTTTTTTGTTAAAAAACACGGGAATGAAAAAAGGCATCCCTCAGAATGGGCGAAAATCGTTGCAGACGTATCAATGGACAGAGGTTTAATCTCCAATATATATAAACAGCTCATGCAGCTTAATATTAAAAAAAACAAACAACCCAAAAAAATGGGCAGAAGATCTAAAGAGACGTTTCTTCAAAGGAGACACAGAGATGGCCAAGACGCACATGAAAAGCTGCTCAACAGCACTAATTATTAGAGAAATGCAAATCAAAACTACAATGAGGTATCACCTCACACCTGTTAGAATCGGCATCATCAGAAAATCTACAAACAACCAATTCTGGGGAGGGTGTGGACAAAAGGAGCCCTCTTCCACTATTGGTGGGAATGTAAATTGATACAGTCCCTATGGAGAACAGTATGGAGTTTCCTTAAAAAAACTAGAAATAGAATTACCATCTGATCCAGCAATCCCACTTCTGGGCATATACCCAGAGAAAACCGTATTTCAAAAAGGCACATTCACCACAATGTTCGTTGCAGCACTATTTACAATAGCCAGGGAATGGAAGCAACCTAAATGCCCACAGACAGATGAATGGATAAAGATGTGGTACATATATAAAATGGAATATGACTCGGCCATATAAAGGAATGAAACTGGGTCATCTGTAGAGACATCGATGGATCGAGAGACTGTCATACAGAATGAAGTAAGTCAGAAAGAGGAAAACAAATATTGTATATTAATGCATATATGTGGAGCCTAAAAATGGTACAGATGAACTGGTTTGCAGCGAAGAAATAGAGACACAGAGGTAGAGAACAAACGTATGGACACCAAGTGTGGGAAGCCATGGGGTGGTGGTGGTGGGATGAGTTGGGAGTTTGGGATTGACCTGTATACATGTATATGCATAAAATACATAACTAATAATAACGTGCTGTATAAAAAAATAAATAAAATTTCAAAATTTTAAAAAATAAAATTTAAAAATAAAACAGAAAAAAGTTCTTCCCGTCACACAGATGTATTTATAGGAATGAATTATTTCCATGCTTATATCTATAAATACATAAAAGAGGAATAACATCTAACTTGAAACATAAAAGAAAAAAAAAGTGAGCCCACGAGTTATACAGAGGAAAACCCTATCACGGCACTTGCTCCAGTGGTAAACAATTCTGAAATTGGTCAGAGGTGGGGAACCATCTCCCATACAGCCAGCAACCCAACCCCCACGCAAGGAGCGTCCTCATTGCAAAGCTGGGGGACCGTGCCGAGGCATCTGTGAGTAAACGTGAGCTGAGCCCCAGGCCAGCTGCTGCTGAACTGTTCCCACCCTTTCCAGGTAAAACACCTGAATATGTACAAGGGCTTGAAAGCCTAGAGGAAGGACCGTGGAGCCACACCAGCGACAGCACGCAGGCCAACTTGGTGCCTGCAGGCCAGCCAGCGTGGTCCTGGACCCTGGCGCTCTTCCAGAAGCTTTCCATTGCCCTGCCTGAGATACCCCTCCTGTCCCGGCCCCCACTGCTTTTTTCCTTCCTCACCTCTGTCCGGAGAGAAATTCCAGCGGAAGGTATGGGTGACACATCCTCTTCTTTACAGGCGGCAGCCTGGCAACTCCTGCAGAAAGGCCAGCAGAACCCCACTCACACCGGGCCACCCACAAAGCTGTGGCCCCTCACTCCCTCCCACCAGCACAGCCCCGAGACTGCTGACGGGGCAGAGAATATGGAGTCAGGCACAGCTTCAGGGGCTATTGCTGCCTGGAGCTCTGTTTATATTGACCTCAACGAGGCACACCTGGGGAGGGCGGGCCGGCAGGGTAAGGCTGCCCAGGTCAGCTAATCCACAACCCTCAGGGAATCACATTGTTGAAAATGGACCCCGCTAAGGCAGAAGAGAAGCCAAGGGAAAAAAGGACACAATGCCATTTGCAGCACCGTAGATGAGTCTAGAAGTAATCACGTGACTTGTAGTAAGTCAGAAAGTGAAAGACACATATCATATCATATCACTTATAGGTGTTACCTAAAAATGGATACCAGGGCAGATATTTCCACGGAGAAGGGCAATCACAGATTCATTAAACAAACTTATGGTTCACCAATGGAAAGGTGTGAGGATTGGTTTCATTACGATATCGGGGTTAACAGACATATACAAACACAGGTGACATATATAATCACCAAAGACCTACAGAATACCAAGAGAGGACTACTCAACATTCTGTCATAACGTACATGGGAAAAGGATCCCAAGAAGAACAGTCATCTGTATATGTGTAAAAGAACCACATCTTCCACACCTACAACAAGCCAAACATTGTAATCAAACTTGCTGTAATAAAAAATAAAAACTTAAATTAAAAACACGAACAAGAAGTAGTGAGACAAACGTGAGGGGCTTTCTCCTGGTACATTCCATTCTAAACTCCTATCTAGAACACCACTTCCACTGAGGCTCTCTTGCCCTAGTAACCAGATTTGGTAAGGGTGAACTGCTGCCACCTTGTGGCCGTTTCACACCACAGCAGCTTTAATCCCAACGCTAATGGTCAGTTGATATTCAAAATCATTGCAGGCCTGTAAATGACACCTGCCCTGAAAACAAATCCTGGGGTCACATATCGACCAAAAATTTCAAAGGACGTCCATATTTCAAAACCACCGTTTCAAAAGGCATATTTTACGCACATTAGTGTTCTGCTTCTTTTCCTTTCTTTCCTTTTTTGTTAAAAAACACGGGAATGAAAAAAGGCATCCCTCAGAATGGGCGAAAATCGTTGCAGACGTATCAATGGACAGAGGTTTAATCTCCAATATATATAAACAGCTCATGCAGCTTAATATTAAAAAAAACAAACAACCCAAAAAAATGGGCAGAAGATCTAAAGAGACGTTTCTTCAAAGGAGACACAGAGATGGCCAAGACGCACATGAAAAGCTGCTCAACAGCACTAATTATTAGAGAAATGCAAATCAAAACTACAATGAGGTATCACCTCACACCTGTTAGAATCGGCATCATCAGAAAATCTACAAACAACCAATTCTGGGGAGGGTGTGGACAAAAGGAGCCCTCTTCCACTATTGGTGGGAATGTAAATTGATACAGTCCCTATGGAGAACAGTATGGAGTTTCCTTAAAAAAACTAGAAATAGAATTACCATCTGATCCAGCAATCCCACTTCTGGGCATATACCCAGAGAAAACCGTATTTCAAAAAGGCACATTCACCACAATGTTCGTTGCAGCACTATTTACAATAGCCAGGGAATGGAAGCAACCTAAATGCCCACAGACAGATGAATGGATAAAGATGTGGTACATATATAAAATGGAATATGACTCGGCCATATAAAGGAATGAAACTGGGTCATCTGTAGAGACATCGATGGATCGAGAGACTGTCATACAGAATGAAGTAAGTCAGAAAGAGGAAAACAAATATTGTATATTAATGCATATATGTGGAGCCTAAAAATGGTACAGATGAACTGGTTTGCAGCGAAGAAATAGAGACACAGAGGTAGAGAACAAACGTATGGACACCAAGTGTGGGAAGCCATGGGGTGGTGGTGGTGGGATGAGTTGGGAGTTTGGGATTGACCTGTATACATGTATATGCATAAAATACATAACTAATAATAACGTGCTGTATAAAAAAATAAATAAAATTTCAAAATTTTAAAAAATAAAATTTAAAAATAAAACAGAAAAAAGTTCTTCCCGTCACACAGATGTATTTATAGGAATGAATTATTTCCATGCTTATATCTATAAATACATAAAAGAGGAATAACATCTAACTTGAAACATAAAAGAAAAAAAAAGTGAGCCCACGAGTTATACAGAGGAAAACCCTATCACGGCACTTGCTCCAGTGGTAAACAATTCTGAAATTGGTCAGAGGTGGGGAACCATCTCCCATACAGCCAGCAACCCAACCCCCACGCAAGGAGCGTCCTCATTGCAAAGCTGGGGGACCGTGCCGAGGCATCTGTGAGTAAACGTGAGCTGAGCCCCAGGCCAGCTGCTGCTGAACTGTTCCCACCCTTTCCAGGTAAAACACCTGAATATGTACAAGGGCTTGAAAGCCTAGAGGAAGGACCGTGGAGCCACACCAGCGACAGCACGCAGGCCAACTTGGTGCCTGCAGGCCAGCCAGCGTGGTCCTGGACCCTGGCGCTCTTCCAGAAGCTTTCCATTGCCCTGCCTGAGATACCCCTCCTGTCCCGGCCCCCACTGCTTTTTTCCTTCCTCACCTCTGTCCGGAGAGAAATTCCAGCGGAAGGTATGGGTGACACATCCTCTTCTTTACAGGCGGCAGCCTGGCAACTCCTGCAGAAAGGCCAGCAGAACCCCACTCACACCGGGCCACCCACAAAGCTGTGGCCCCTCACTCCCTCCCACCAGCACAGCCCCGAGACTGCTGACGGGGCAGAGAATATGGAGTCAGGCACAGCTTCAGGGGCTATTGCTGCCTGGAGCTCTGTTTATATTGACCTCAACGAGGCACACCTGGGGAGGGCGGGCCGGCAGGGTAAGGCTGCCCAGGTCAGCTAATCCACAACCCTCAGGGAATCACATTGTTGAAAATGGACCCCGCTAAGGCAGAAGAGAAGCCAAGGGAAAAAAGGACACAATGCCATTTGCAGCACCGTAGATGAGTCTAGAAGTAATCACGTGACTTGTAGTAAGTCAGAAAGTGAAAGACACATATCATATCATATCACTTATAGGTGTTACCTAAAAATGGATACCAGGGCAGATATTTCCACGGAGAAGGGCAATCACAGATTCATTAAACAAACTTATGGTTCACCAATGGAAAGGTGTGAGGATTGGTTTCATTACGATATCGGGGTTAACAGACATATACAAACACAGGTGACATATATAATCACCAAAGACCTACAGAATACCAAGAGAGGACTACTCAACATTCTGTCATAACGTACATGGGAAAAGGATCCCAAGAAGAACAGTCATCTGTATATGTGTAAAAGAACCACATCTTCCACACCTACAACAAGCCAAACATTGTAATCAAACTTGCTGTAATAAAAAATAAAAACTTAAATTAAAAACACGAACAAGAAGTAGTGAGACAAACGTGAGGGGCTTTCTCCTGGTACATTCCATTCTAAACTCCTATCTAGAACACCACTTCCACTGAGGCTCTCTTGCCCTAGTAACCAGATTTGGTAAGGGTGAACTGCTGCCACCTTGTGGCCGTTTCACACCACAGCAGCTTTAATCCCAACGCTAATGGTCAGTTGATATTCAAAATCATTGCAGGCCTGTAAATGACACCTGCCCTGAAAACAAATCCTGGGGTCACATATCGACCAAAAATTTCAAAGGACGTCCATATTTCAAAACCACCGTTTCAAAAGGCATATTTTACGCACATTAGTGTTCTGCTTCTTTTCCTTTCTTTCCTTTTTTGTTAAAAAACACGGGAATGAAAAAAGGCATCCCTCAGAATGGGCGAAAATCGTTGCAGACGTATCAATGGACAGAGGTTTAATCTCCAATATATATAAACAGCTCATGCAGCTTAATATTAAAAAAAACAAACAACCCAAAAAAATGGGCAGAAGATCTAAAGAGACGTTTCTTCAAAGGAGACACAGAGATGGCCAAGACGCACATGAAAAGCTGCTCAACAGCACTAATTATTAGAGAAATGCAAATCAAAACTACAATGAGGTATCACCTCACACCTGTTAGAATCGGCATCATCAGAAAATCTACAAACAACCAATTCTGGGGAGGGTGTGGACAAAAGGAGCCCTCTTCCACTATTGGTGGGAATGTAAATTGATACAGTCCCTATGGAGAACAGTATGGAGTTTCCTTAAAAAAACTAGAAATAGAATTACCATCTGATCCAGCAATCCCACTTCTGGGCATATACCCAGAGAAAACCGTATTTCAAAAAGGCACATTCACCACAATGTTCGTTGCAGCACTGTTTACAATAGCCAGGGAATGGAAGCAACCTAAATGCCCACAGACAGATGAATGGATAAAGATGTGGTACATATATAAAATGGAATATGACTCGGCCATATAAAGGAATGAAACTGGGTCATCTGTAGAGACATCGATGGATCGAGAGACTGTCATACAGAATGAAGTAAGTCAGAAAGAGGAAAACAAATATTGTATATTAATGCATATATGTGGAGCCTAAAAATGGTACAGATGAACTGGTTTGCAGGGAAGAAATAGAGACACAGAGGTAGAGAACAAACGTATGGACACCAAGTGTGGGAAGCCATGGGGTGGTGGTGGTGGGATGAGTTGGGAGTTTGGGATTGACCTGTATACATGTATATGCATAAAATACATAACTAATAATAACGTGCTGTATAAAAAAATAAATAAAATTTCAAAATTTTAAAAAATAAAATTTAAAAATAAAACAGAAAAAAGTTCTTCCCGTCACACAGATGTATTTATAGGAATGAATTATTTCCATGCTTATATCTATAAATACATAAAAGAGGAATAACATCTAACTTGAAACATAAAAGAAAAAAAAAGTGAACCCACGAGTTATACAGAGGAAAACCCTATCACGGCACTTGCTCCAGTGGTAAACAATTCTGAAATTGGTCAGAGGTGGGGAACCATCTCCCATACAGCCAGCAACCCAACCCCCACGCAAGGAGCGTCCTCATTGCAAAGCTGGGGGACCGTGCCGAGGCATCTGTGAGTAAACGTGAGCTGAGCCCCAGGCCAGCTGCTGCTGAACTGTTCCCACCCTTTCCAGGTAAAACACCTGAATATGTACAAGGGCTTGAAAGCCTAGAGGAAGGACCGTGGAGCCACACCAGCGACAGCACGCAGGCCAACTTGGTGCCTGCAGGCCAGCCAGCGTGGTCCTGGACCCTGGCGCTCTTCCAGAAGCTTTCCATTGCCCTGCCTGAGATACCCCTCCTGTCCCGGCCCCCACTGCTTTTTTCCTTCCTCACCTCTGTCCGGAGAGAAATTCCAGCGGAAGGTATGGGTGACACATCCTCTTCTTTACAGGCGGCAGCCTGGCAACTCCTGCAGAAAGGCCAGCAGAACCCCACTCACACCGGGCCACCCACAAAGCTGTGGCCCCTCACTCCCTCCCACCAGCACAGCCCCGAGACTGCTGACGGGGCAGAGAATATGGAGTCAGGCACAGCTTCAGGGGCTATTGCTGCCTGGAGCTCTGTTTATATTGACCTCAACGAGGCACACCTGGGGAGGGCGGGCCGGCAGGGTAAGGCTGCCCAGGTCAGCTAATCCACAACCCTCAGGGAATCACATTGTTGAAAATGGACCCCGCTAAGGCAGAAGAGAAGCCAAGGGAAAAAAGGACACAATGCCATTTGCAGCACCGTAGATGAGTCTAGAAGTAATCACGTGACTTGTAGTAAGTCAGAAAGTGAAAGACACATATCATATCATATCACTTATAGGTGTTACCTAAAAATGGATACCAGGGCAGATATTTCCACGGAGAAGGGCAATCACAGATTCATTAAACAAACTTATGGTTCACCAATGGAAAGGTGTGAGGATTGGTTTCATTACGATATCGGGGTTAACAGACATATACAAACACAGGTGACATATATAATCACCAAAGACCTACAGAATACCAAGAGAGGACTACTCAACATTCTGTCATAACGTACATGGGAAAAGGATCCCAAGAAGAACAGTCATCTGTATATGTGTAAAAGAACCACATCTTCCACACCTACAACAAGCCAAACATTGTAATCAAACTTGCTGTAATAAAAAATAAAAACTTAAATTAAAAACACGAACAAGAAGTAGTGAGACAAACGTGAGGGGCTTTCTCCTGGCACATTCCATTCTAAACTCCAATCTAGAACACCACTTCCACTGAGGCTCTCTTGCCCTAGTAACCAGATTTGGTAAGGGTGAACTGCTGCCACCTTGTGGCCGTTTCACACAACAGCAGCTTTAATCCCAACGCTAATGGTCAGCTGATATTCAAAATCATTGCAGGCCTGTAAATGACACCTGCCCTGAAAACAAATCCTGGGGTCACATATCGACCAAAAATTTCAAAGGACGTCCATATTTCAAAACCACCGTTTCAAAAGGCATATTTTACGCACATTCGTGTTCTGCTTCTTTTCCTTTCTTTCCTTTTTTGTTAAAAAACACGGGAATGGAAAAAGGCATCCCTCAGAATGGGCGAAAATCGTTGCAGACGAATCAATGGACAGAGGTTTAATCTCCAATATATATAAACAGCTCATGCAGCTTAATATTAAAAAAACAAACAACCCAAAAAAATGGGCAGAAGATCTAAAGAGACGTTTCTTCAAAGGAGACACAGAGATGGCCAAGACGCACATGAAAAGCTGCTCAACAGCACTAATTATTAGAGAAATGCAAATCAAAACTACAATGAGGTATCACCTCACACCTGTTAGAATCGGCATCATCAGAAAATCTACAAACAACCAATTCTGGGGAGGGTGTGGACAAAAGGAGCCCTCTTCCACTATTGGTGGGAATGTAAATTGATACAGTCCCTATGGAGAACAGTATGGAGTTTCCTTAAAAAAACTAGAAATAGAATTACCATCTGATCCAGCAATCCCACTTCTGGGCATATACCCAGAGAAAACCGTATTTCAAAAAGGCACATTCACCACAATGTTCGTTGCAGCACTATTTACAATAGCCAGGTAATGGAAGCAACCTAAATGCCCACAGACAGATGAATGGATAAAGATGTGGTACATATATAAAATGGAATATGACTCGGCCATAAAAAGGAATGAAACTGGGTCATTTGTAGAGACATCGATGGATCGAGAGACTGTCATACAGAATGAAGTAAGTCAGAAAGAGGAAAACAAATATTGTATATTAATGCATATATGTGGAGCCTAAAAATGGTACAGATGAACTGGTTTGCAGCGAAGAAATAGAGACACAGAGGTAGAGAACAAACGTATGGACACCAAGTGTGGGAAGCCATGGGGTGGTGGTGGTGGGATGAGTTGGGAGTTTGGGATTGACCTGTATACATGTATATGCATAAAATACATAACTAATAATAACGTGCTGTATAAAAAAATAAATAAAATTTCAAAATTTTAAAAAATAAAATTTAAAAATAAAACAGAAAAACGTTCTTCCCGTCACACAGATGTATTTATAGGAATGAATTATTTCCATGCTTATATCTATAAATACATAAAAGAGGAATAACATCTAACTTGAAACATAAAAGAAAAAAAAAGTGAGCCCACGAGTTATACAGAGGAAAACCCTATCACGGCACTTGCTCCAGTGGTAAACAATTCTGAAATTGGTCAGAGGTGGGGAACCATCTCCCATACAGCCAGCAACCCAACCCCCACGCAAGGAGCGTCCTCATTGCAAAGCTGGGGGACCGTGCCGAGGCATCTGTGAGTAAACGTGAGCTGAGCCCCAGGCCAGCTGCTGCTGAACTGTTCCCACCCTTTCCAGGTAAAACACCTGAATATGTACAAGGGCTTGAAAGCCTAGAGGAAGGACCGTGGAGCCACACCAGCGACAGCACGCAGGCCAACTTGGTGCCTGCAGGCCAGCCAGCGTGGTCCTGGACCCTGGCGCTCTTCCAGAAGCTTTCCATTGCCCTGCCTGAGATACCCCTCCTGTCCCGGCCCCCACTGCTTTTTTCCTTCCTCACCTCTGTCCGGAGAGAAATTCCAGCGGAAGGTATGGGTGACACATCCTCTTCTTTACAGGCGGCAGCCTGGCAACTCCTGCAGAAAGGCCAGCAGAACCCCACTCACACCGGGCCACCCACAAAGCTGTGGCCCCTCACTCCCTCCCACCAGCACAGCCCCGAGACTGCTGACGGGGCAGAGAATATGGAGTCAGGCACAGCTTCAGGGGCTATTGCTGCCTGGAGCTCTGTTTATATTGACCTCAACGAGGCACACCTGGGGAGGGCGGGCCGGCAGGGTAAGGCTGCCCAGGTCAGCTAATCCACAACCCTCAGGGAATCACATTGTTGAAAATGGACCCCGCTAAGGCAGAAGAGAAGCCAAGGGAAAAAAGGACACAATGCCATTTGCAGCACCGTAGATGAGTCTAGAAGTAATCACGTGACTTGTAGTAAGTCAGAAAGTGAAAGACACATATCATATCATATCACTTATAGGTGTTACCTAAAAATGGATACCAGGGCAGATATTTCCACGGAGAAGGGCAATCACAGATTCATTAAACAAACTTATGGTTCACCAATGGAAAGGTGTGAGGATTGGTTTCATTACGATATCGGGGTTAACAGACATATACAAACACAGGTGACATATATAATCACCAAAGACCTACAGAATACCAAGAGAGGACTACTCAACATTCTGTCATAACGTACATGGGAAAAGGATCCCAAGAAGAACAGTCATCTGTATATGTGTAAAAGAACCACATCTTCCACACCTACAACAAGCCAAACATTGTAATCAAACTTGCTGTAATAAAAAATAAAAACTTAAATTAAAAACACGAACAAGAAGTAGTGAGACAAACGTGAGGGGCTTTCTCCTGGTACATTCCATTCTAAACTCCAATCTAGAACACCACTTCCACTGAGGCTCTCTTGCCCTAGTAACCAGATTTGGTAAGGGTGAACTGCTGCCACCTTGTGGCCGTTTCACACAACAGCAGCTTTAATCCCAACGCTAATGGTCAGTTGATATTCAAAATCATTGCAGGCCTGTAAATGACACCTGCCCTGAAAACAAATCCTGGGGTCACATATCGACCAAAAATTTCAAAGGACGTCCATATTTCAAAACCACCGTTTCAAAAGGCATATTTTACGCACATTGGTGTTCTGCTTCTTTTCCTTTCTTTCCTTTTTTGTTAAAAAACACGGGAATGGAAAAAGGCATCCCTCAGAATGGGCGAAAATCGTTGCAGACGAATCAATGGACAGAGGTTTAATCTCCAATATATATAAACCGCTCATGCAGCTTAATATTAAAAAAAACAAACAACCCAAAAAAATGGGCAGAAGATCTAAAGAGACGTTTCTTCAAAGGAGACACAGAGATGGCCAAGACGCACATGAAAAGCTGCTCAACAGCACTAATTATTAGAGAAATGCAAATCAAAACTACAATGAGGTATCACCTCGCACCTGTTAGAATCGGCATCATCAGAAAATCTACAAACAACCAATTCTGGGGAGGGTGTGGACAAAAGGAGCCCTCTTCCACTATTGGTGGGAATGTAAATTGATACAGTCCCTATGGAGAACAGTATGGAGTTTCCTTAAAAAAACTAGAAATAGAATTACCATCTGATCCAGCAATCCCACTTCTGGGCATATACCCAGAGAAAACCGTATTTCAAAAAGGCACATTCACCACAATGTTCGTTGCAGCACTATTTACAATAGCCAGGTAATGGAAGCAACCTAAATGCCCACAGACAGATGAATGGATAAAGATGTGGTACATATATAAAATGGAATATGACTCAGCCATAAAAAGGAATGAAACTGGGTCATTTGTAGAGACATCGATGGATCGAGAGACTGTCATACAGAATGAAGTAAGTCAGAAAGAGGAAAACAAATATTGTATATGAATGCATATATGTGGAGCCTAAAAATGGTACAGATGAACTGGTTTGCAGCGAAGAAATAGAGACACAGAGGTAGAGAACAAACGTATGGACACCAAGTGTGGGAAGCCATGGGGTGGTGGTGGTGGGATGAGTTGGGAGTTTGGGATTGACCTGTATACATGTATATGCATAAAATACATAACTAATAATAACGTGCTGTATAAAAAAATAAATAAAATTTCAAAATTTTAAAAAATAAAATTTAAAAATAAAACAGAAAAAAGTTCTTCCCGTCACACAGATGTATTTATAGGAATGAATTATTTCCATGCTTATATCTATAAATACTTAAAAGAGGAATAACATCTAACTTGAAACATAAAAGAAAAAAAAAGTGAACCCACGAGTTACACAGAGGAAAACCCTATCACGGCACTTGCTCCAGTGGTAAACAATTCTGAAATTGGTCAGAGGTGGGGAACCATCTCCCATACAGCCAGCAACCCAACCCCCACGCAAGGAGCGTCCTCATTGCAAAGCTGGGGGACCGTGCCGAGGCATCTGTGAGTAAACGTGAGCTGAGCCCCAGGCCAGCTGCTGCTGAACTGTTCCCACCCTTTCCAGGTAAAACACCTGAATATGTACAAGGGCTTGAAAGCCTAGAGGAAGGACCGTGGAGCCACACCAGCGACAGCACGCAGGCCAACTTGGTGCCTGCAGGCCAGCCAGCGTGGTCCTGGACCCTGGCGCTCTTCCAGAAGCTTTCCATTGCCCTGCCTGAGATACCCCTCCTGTCCCGGCCCCCACTGCTTTTTTCCTTCCTCACCTCTGTCCGGAGAGAAATTCCAGCGGAAGGTATGGGTGACACATCCTCTTCTTTACAGGCGGCAGCCTGGCAACTCCTGCAGAAAGGCCAGCAGAACCCCACTCACACCGGGCCACCCACAAAGCTGTGGCCCCTCACTCCCTCCCACCAGCACAGCCCCGAGACTGCTGACGGGGCAGAGAATATGGAGTCAGGCACAGCTTCAGGGGCTATTGCTGCCTGGAGCTCTGTTTATATTGACCTCAACGAGGCACACCTGGGGAGGGCGGGCCGGCAGGGTAAGGCTGCCCAGGTCAGCTAATCCACAACCCTCAGGGAATCACATTGTTGAAAATGGACCCCGCTAAGGCAGAAGAGAAGCCAAGGGAAAAAAGGACACAATGCCATTTGCAGCACCGTAGATGAGTCTAGAAGTAATCACGTGACTTGTAGTAAGTCAGAAAGTGAAAGACACATATCATATCATATCACTTATAGGTGTTACCTAAAAATGGATACCAGGGCAGATATTTCCACGGAGAAGGGCAATCACAGATTCATTAAACAAACTTATGGTTCACCAATGGAAAGGTGTGAGGATTGGTTTCATTACGATATCGGGGTTAACAGACATATACAAACACAGGTGACATATATAATCACCAAAGACCTACAGAATACCAAGAGAGGACTACTCAACATTCTGTCATAACGTACATGGGAAAAGGATCCCAAGAAGAACAGTCATCTGTATATGTGTAAAAGAACCACATCTTCCACACCTACAACAAGCCAAACATTGTAATCAAACTTGCTGTAATAAAAAATAAAAACTTAAATTAAAAACACGAACAAGAAGTAGTGAGACAAACGTGAGGGGCTTTCTCCTGGTACATTCCATTCTAAACTCCAATCTAGAACACCACTTCCACTGAGGCTCTCTTGCCCTAGTAACCAGATTTGGTAAGGGTGAACTGCTGCCACCTTGTGGCCGTTTCACACAACAGCAGCTTTAATCCCAACGCTAATGGTCAGTTGATATTCAAAATCATTGCAGGCCTGTAAATGACACCTGCCCTGAAAACAAATCCTGGGGTCACATATCGACCAAAAATTTCAAAGGACGTCCATATTTCAAAACGACCGTTTCAAAAGGCATATTTTACGCACATTCGTGTTCTGCTTCTTTTCCTTTCTTTCCTTTTTTGTTAAAAAACACGGGAATGGAAAAAGGCATCCCTCAGAATGGGCGAAAATCGTTGCAGACGAATCAATGGACAGAGGTTTAATCTCCAATATATATAAACAGCTCATGCAGCTTAATATTAAAAAAAACAAACAACCCAAAAAAATGGGCAGAAGATCTAAAGAGACGTTTCTTCAAAGGAGACACAGAGATGGCCAAGACGCACATGAAAAGCTGCTCAACAGCACTAATTATTAGAGAAATGCAAATCAAAACTACAATGAGGTATCACCTCGCACCTGTTAGAATCGGCATCATCAGAAAATCTACAAACAACCAATTCTGGGGAGGGTGTGGACAAAAGGAGCCCTCTTCCACTATTGGTGGGAATGTAAATTGATACAGTCCCTATGGAGAACAGTATGGAGTTTCCTTAAAAAAACTAGAAATAGAATTACCATCTGATCCAGCAATCCCACTTCTGGGCATATACCCAGAGAAAACCGTATTTCAAAAAGGCACATTCACCACAATGTTCGTTGCAGCACTATTTACAATAGCCAGGTAATGGAAGCAACCTAAATGCCCACAGACAGATGAATGGATAAAGATGTGGTACATATATAAAATGGAATATGACTCGGCCATAAAAAGGAATGAAACTGGGTCATTTGTAGAGACATCGATGGATCGAGAGACTGTCATACAGAATGAAGTAAGTCAGAAAGAGGAAAACAAATATTGTATATGAATGCATATATGTGGAGCCTAAAAATGGTACAGATGAACTGGTTTGCAGCGAAGAAATAGAGACACAGAGGTAGAGAACAAACGTATGGACACCAAGTGTGGGAAGCCATGGGGTGGTGGTGGTGGGATGAGTTGGGAGTTTGGGATTGACCTGTATACATGTATATGCATAAAATACATAACTAATAATAACGTGCTGTATAAAAAAATAAATAAAATTTCAAAATTTTAAAAAATAAAATTTAAAAATAAAACAAAAAAGTTCTTCCCGTCACACAGATGTATTTATAGGAATGAATTATTTCCATGCTTATATCTATAAATACATAAAAGAGGAATAACATCTAACTTGAAACATAAAAGAAAAAAAAAGTGAGCCCACGAGTTATACAGAGGAAAACCCTATCACGGCACTTGCTCCAGTGGTAAACAATTCTGAAATTGGTCAGAGGTGGGGAACCATCTCCCATACAGCCAGCAACCCAACCCCCACGCAAGGAGCGTCCTCATTGCAAAGCTGGGGGACCGTGCCGAGGCATCTGTGAGTAAACGTGAGCTGAGCCCCAGGCCAGCTGCTGCTGAACTGTTCCCACCCTTTCCAGGTAAAACACCTGAATATGTACAAGGGCTTGAAAGCCTAGAGGAAGGACCGTGGAGCCACACCAGCGACAGCACGCAGGCCAACTTGGTGCCTGCAGGCCAGCCAGCGTGGTCCTGGACCCTGGCGCTCTTCCAGAAGCTTTCCATTGCCCTGCCTGAGATACCCCTCCTGTCCCGGCCCCCACTGCTTTTTTCCTTCCTCACCTCTGTCCGGAGAGAAATTCCAGCGGAAGGTATGGGTGACACATCCTCTTCTTTACAGGCGGCAGCCTGGCAACTCCTGCAGAAAGGCCAGCAGAACCCCACTCACACCGGGCCACCCACAAAGCTGTGGCCCCTCACTCCCTCCCACCAGCACAGCCCCGAGACTGCTGACGGGGCAGAGAATATGGAGTCAGGCACAGCTTCAGGGGCTATTGCTGCCTGGAGCTCTGTTTATATTGACCTCAACGAGGCACACCTGGGGAGGGCGGGCCGGCAGGGTAAGGCTGCCCAGGTCAGCTAATCCACAACCCTCAGGGAATCACATTGTTGAAAATGGACCCCGCTAAGGCAGAAGAGAAGCCAAGGGAAAAAAGGACACAATGCCATTTGCAGCACCGTAGATGAGTCTAGAAGTAATCACGTGACTTGTAGTAAGTCAGAAAGTGAAAGACACATATCATATCATATCACTTATAGGTGTTACCTAAAAATGGATACCAGGGCAGATATTTCCACGGAGAAGGGCAATCACAGATTCATTAAACAAACTTATGGTTCACCAATGGAAAGGTGTGAGGATTGGTTTCATTACGATATCGGGGTTAACAGACATACAAACACAGGTGACATATATAATCACCAAAGACCTACAGAATACCAAGAGAGGACTACTCAACATTCTGTCATAACGTACATGGGAAAAGGATCCCAAGAAGAACAGTCATCTGTATATGTGTAAAAGAACCACATCTTCCACACCTACAACAAGCCAAACATTGTAATCAAACTTGCTGTAATAAAAAATAAAAACTTAAATTAAAAACACGAACAAGAAGTAGTGAGACAAACGTGAGGGGCTTTCTCCTGGTACATTCCATTCTAAACTCCAATCTAGAACACCACTTCCACTGAGGCTCTCTTGCCCTAGTAACCAGATTTGGTAAGGGTGAACTGCTGCCACCTTGTGGCCGTTTCACACAACAGCAGCTTTAATCCCAACGCTAATGGTCAGTTGATATTCAAAATCATTGCAGGCCTGTAAATGACACCTGCCCTGAAAACAAATCCTGGGGTCACATATCGACCAAAAATTTCAAAGGACGTCCATATTTCAAAACCACCGTTTCAAAAGGCATATTTTACGCACATTAGTGTTCTGCTTCTTTTCCTTTCTTTCCTTTTCTGTTAAAAAACACGGGAATGGAAAAAGGCATCCCTCAGAATGGGCGAAAATCGTTGCAGACGAATCAATGGACAGAGGTTTAATCTCCAATATATATAAACAGCTCATGCAGCTTAATATTAAAAAAACAAACAACCCCAAAAAAATGGGCAGAAGATCTAAAGAGACGTTTCTTCAAAGGAGACACAGAGATGGCCAAGACGCACATGAAAAGCTGCTCAACAGCACTAATTATTAGAGAAATGCAAATCAAAACTACAATGAGGTATCACCTCACACCTGTTAGAATCGGCATCATCAGAAAATCTACAAACAACCAATTCTGGGGAGGGTGTGGACAAAAGGAGCCCTCTTCCACTATTGGTGGGAATGTAAATTGATACAGTCCCTATGGAGAACAGTATGGAGTTTCCTTAAAAAAACTAGAAATAGAATTACCATCTGATCCAGCAATCCCACTTCTGGGCATATACCCAGAGAAAACCGTAAATCAAAAAGGCACATTCACCACAATGTTCGTTGCAGCACTATTTACAATAGCCAGGTAATGGAAGCAACCTAAATGCCCACAGACAGATGAATGGATAAAGATGTGGTACATATATAAAATGGAATATGACTCGGCCATAAAAAGGAATGAAACTGGGTCATTTGTAGAGACATCGATGGATCGAGAGACTGTCATACAGAATGAAGTAAGTCAGAAAGAGGAAAACAAATATTGTATATGAATGCATATATGTGGAGCCTAAAAATGGTACAGATGAACTGGTTTGCAGGGAAGAAATAGAGACACAGAGGTAGAGAACAAACGTATGGACACCAAGTGTGGGAAGCCATGGGGTGGTGGTGGTGGGATGAGTTGGGAGTTTGGGATTGACCTGTATACATGTATATGCATAAAATACATAACTAATAATAACGTGCTGTATAAAAAAATAAATAAAATTTCAAAATTTTAAAAAATAAAATTTAAAAATAAAACAGAAAAAAGTTCTTCCCGTCACACAGATGTATTTATAGGAATGAATTATTTCCATGCTTATATCTATAAATACATAAAAGAGGAATAACATCTAACTTGAAACATAAAAGAAAAAAAAAGTGAGCCCACGAGTTATACAGAGGAAAACCCTATCACGGCACTTGCTCCAGTGGTAAACAATTCTGAAATTGGTCAGAGGTGGGGAACCATCTCCCATACAGCCAGCAACCCAACCCCCACGCAAGGAGCGTCCTCATTGCAAAGCTGGGGGACCGTGCCGAGGCATCTGTGAGTAAACGTGAGCTGAGCCCCAGGCCAGCTGCTGCTGAACTGTTCCCACCCTTTCCAGGTAAAACACCTGAATATGTACAAGGGCTTGAAAGCCTAGAGGAAGGACCGTGGAGCCACACCAGCGACAGCACGCAGGCCAACTTGGTGCCTGCAGGCCAGCCAGCGTGGTCCTGGACCCTGGCGCTCTTCCAGAAGCTTTCCATTGCCCTGCCTGAGATACCCCTCCTGTCCCGGCCCCCACTGCTTTTTTCCTTCCTCACCTCTGTCCGGAGAGAAATTCCAGCAGAAGGTATGGGTGACACATCCTCTTCTTTACAGGCGGCAGCCTGGCAACTCCTGCAGAAAGGCCAGCAGAACCCCACTCACACCGGGCCACCCACAAAGCTGTGGCCCCTCACTCCCTCCCACCAGCACAGCCCCGAGACTGCTGACGGGGCAGAGAATATGGAGTCAGGCACAGCTTCAGGGGCTATTGCTGCCTGGAGCTCTGTTTATATTGACCTCAACGAGGCACACCTGGGGAGGGCGGGCCGGCAGGGTAAGGCTGCCCACGTCAGCTAATCCACAACCCTCAGGGAATCACATTGTTGAAAATGGACCCCGCTAAGGCAGAAGAGAAGCCAAGGGAAAAAAGGACACAATGCCATTTGCAGCACCGTAGATGAGTCTAGAAGTAATCACGTGACTTGTAGTAAGTCAGAAAGTGAAAGACACATATCATATCATATCACTTATAGGTGTTACCTAAAAATGGATACCAGGGCAGATATTTCCACGGAGAAGGGCAATCACAGATTCATTAAACAAACTTATGGTTCACCAATGGAAAGGTGTGAGGATTGGTTTCATTACGATATCGGGGTTAACAGACATATACAAACACAGGTGACATATATAATCACCAAAGACCTACAGAATACCAAGAGAGGACTACTCAACATTCTGTCATAATGTACATGGGAAAAGGATCCCAAGAAGAACAGTCATCTGTATATGTGTAAAAGAACCACATCTTCCACACCTACAACAAGCCAAACATTGTAATCAAACTTGCTGTAATAAAAAATAAAAACTTAAATTAAAAACACGAACAAGAAGTAGTGAGACAAACGTGAGGGGCTTTCTCCTGGCACATTCCATTCTAAACTCCAATCTAGAACACCACTTCCACTGAGGCTCTCTTGCCCTAGTAACCAGATTTGGTAAGGGTGAACTGCTGCCACCTTGTGGCCGTTTCACACAACAGCAGCTTTAATCCCAACGCTAATGGTCAGTTGATATTCAAAATCATTGCAGGCCTGTAAATGACACCTGCCCTGAAAACAAATCCTGGGGTCACATATCGACCAAAAATTTCAAAGGACGTCCATATTTCAAAACCACCGTTTCAAAAGGCATATTTTACGCACATTAGTGTTCTGCTTCTTTTCCTTTCTTTCCTTTTCTGTTAAAAAACACGGGAATGGAAAAAGGCATCCCTCAGAATGGGCGAAAATCGTTGCAGACGAATCAATGGACAGAGGTTTAATCTCCAATATATATAAACAGCTCATGCAGCTTAATATTAAAAAAACAAACAACCCCAAAAAAATGGGCAGAAGATCTAAAGAGACGTTTCTTCAAAGGAGACACAGAGATGGCCAAGACGCACATGAAAAGCTGCTCAACAGCACTAATTATTAGAGAAATGCAAATCAAAACTACAATGAGGTATCACCTCGCACCTGTTAGAATCGGCATCATCAGAAAATCTACAAACAACCAATTCTGGGGAGGGTGTGGACAAAAGGAGCCCTCTTCCACTATTGGTGGGAATGTAAATTGATACAGTCCCTATGGAGAACAGTATGGAGTTTCCTTAAAAAAACTAGAAATAGAATTACCATCTGATCCAGCAATCCCACTTCTGGGCATATACCCAGAGAAAACCGTATTTCAAAAAGGCACATTCACCACAATGTTCGTTGCAGCACTATTTACAATAGCCAGGGAATGGAAGCAACCTAAATGCCCACAGACAGATGAATGGATAAAGATGTGGTACATATATAAAATGGAATATGACTCGGCCATAAAAAGGAATGAAACTGGGTCATTTGTAGAGACATCGATGGATCGAGAGACTGTCATACAGAATGAAGTAAGTCAGAAAGAGGAAAACAAATATTGTATATGAATGCATATATGTGGAGCCTAAAAATGGTACAGATGAACTGGTTTGCAGCGAAGAAATAGAGACACAGAGGTAGAGAACAAACGTATGGACACCAAGTGTGGGAAGCCATGGGGTGGTGGTGGTGGGATGAGTTGGGAGTTTGGGATTGACCTGTATACATGTATATGCATAAAATACATAACTAATAATAACGTGCTGTATAAAAAAATAAATAAAATTTCAAAATTTTAAAAAATAAAATTTAAAAATAAAACAGAAAAAAGTTCTTCCCGTCACACAGATGTATTTATAGGAATGAATTATTTCCATGCTTATATCTATAAATACATAAAAGAGGAATAACATCTAACTTGAAACATAAAAGAAAAAAAAAGTGAGCCCACGAGTTATACAGAGGAAAACCCTATCACGGCACTTGCTCCAGTGGTAAACAATTCTGAAATTGGTCAGAGGTGGGGAACCATCTCCCATACAGCCAGCAACCCAACCCCCACGCAAGGAGCGTCCTCATTGCAAAGCTGGGGGACCGTGCCGAGGCATCTGTGAGTAAACGTGAGCTGAGCCCCAGGCCAGCTGCTGCTGAACTGTTCCCACCCTTTCCAGGTAAAACACCTGAATATGTACAAGGGCTTGAAAGCCTAGAGGAAGGACCGTGGAGCCACACCAGCGACAGCACGCAGGCCAACTTGGTGCCTGCAGGCCAGCCAGCGTGGTCCTGGACCCTGGCGCTCTTCCAGAAGCTTTCCATTGCCCTGCCTGAGATACCCCTCCTGTCCCGGCCCCCACTGCTTTTTTCCTTCCTCACCTCTGTCCGGAGAGAAATTCCAGCGGAAGGTATGGGTGACACATCCTCTTCTTTACAGGCGGCAGCCTGGCAACTCCTGCAGAAAGGCCAGCAGAACCCCACTCACACCGGGCCACCCACAAAGCTGTGGCCCCTCACTCCCTCCCACCAGCACAGCCCCGAGACTGCTGACGGGGCAGAGAATATGGAGTCAGGCACAGCTTCAGGGGCTATTGCTGCCTGGAGCTCTGTTTATATTGACCTCAACGAGGCACACCTGGGGAGGGCGGGCCGGCAGGGTAAGGCTGCCCAGGTCAGCTAATCCACAACCCTCAGGGAATCACATTGTTGAAAATGGACCCCGCTAAGGCAGAAGAGAAGCCAAGGGAAAAAAGGACACAATGCCATTTGCAGCACCGTAGATGAGTCTAGAAGTAATCACGTGACTTGTAGTAAGTCAGAAAGTGAAAGACACATATCATATCATATCACTTATAGGTGTTACCTAAAAATGGATACCAGGGCAGATATTTCCACGGAGAAGGGCAATCACAGATTCATTAAACAAACTTATGGTTCACCAATGGAAAGGTGTGAGGATTGGTTTCATTACGATATCGGGGTTAACAGACATATACAAACACAGGTGACATATATAATCACCAAAGACCTACAGAATACCAAGAGAGGACTACTCAACATTCTGTCATAACGTACATGGGAAAAGGATCCCAAGAAGAACAGTCATCTGTATATGTGTAAAAGAACCACATCTTCCACACCTACAACAAGCCAAACATTGTAATCAAACTTGCTGTAATAAAAAATAAAAACTTAAATTAAAAACACGAACAAGAAGTAGTGAGACAAACGTGAGGGGCTTTCTCCTGGTACATTCCATTCTAAACTCCAATCTAGAACACCACTTCCACTGAGGCTCTCTTGCCCTAGTAACCAGATTTGGTAAGGGTGAACTGCTGCCACCTTGTGGCCGTTTCACACAACAGCAGCTTTAATCCCAACGCTAATGGTCAGTTGATATTCAAAATCATTGCAGGCCTGTAAATGACACCTGCCCTGAAAACAAATCCTGGGGTCACATATCGACCAAAAATTTCAAAGGACGTCCATATTTCAAAACCACCATTTCAAAAGGCATATTTTACGCACATTAGTGTTCTGCTTCTTTTCCTTTCTTTCCTTTTTTGTTAAAAAACACGGGAATGGAAAAAGGCATCCCTCAGAATGGGCGAAAATCGTTGCAGACGTATCAATGGACAGAGGTTTAATCTCCAATATATATAAACAGCTCATGCAGCTTAATATTAAAAAAAACAAACAACCCAAAAAAATGGGCAGAAGATCTAAAGAGACGTTTCTTCAAAGGAGACACAGAGATGGCCAAGACGCACATGAAAAGCTGCTCAACAGCACTAATTATTAGAGAAATGCAAATCAAAACTACAATGAGGTATCACCTCACACCTGTTAGAATCGGCATCATCAGAAAATCTACAAACAACCAATTCTGGGGAGGGTGTGGACAAAAGGAGCCCTCTTCCACTATTGGTGGGAATGTAAATTGATACAGTCCCTATGGAGAACAGTATGGAGTTTCCTTAAAAAAACTAGAAATAGAATTACCATCTGATCCAGCAATCCCACTTCTGGGCATATACCCAGAGAAAACCGTAAATCAAAAAGGCACATTCACCACAATGTTCGTTGCAGCACTATTTACAATAGCCAGGTAATGGAAGCAACCTAAATGCCCACAGACAGATGAATGGATAAAGATGTGGTACATATATAAAATGGAATATGACTCGGCCATAAAAAGGAATGAAACTGGGTCATTTGTAGAGACATCGATGGATCGAGAGACTGTCCTACAGAATGAAGTAAGTCAGAAAGAGGAAAACAAATATTGTATATGAATGCATATATGTGGAGCCTAAAAATGGTACAGATGAACTGGTTTGCAGGGAAGAAATAGAGACACAGAGGTAGAGAACAAACGTATGGACACCAAGTGTGGGAAGCCATGGGGTGGTGGTGGTGGGATGAGTTGGGAGTTTGGGATTGACCTGTATACATGTATATGCATAAAATACATAACTAATAATAACGTGCTGTATAAAAAAATAAATAAAATTTCAAAATTTTAAAAAATAAAATTTAAAAATAAAACAGAAAAAAGTTCTTCCCGTCACACAGATGTATTTATAGGAATGAATTATTTCCATGCTTATATCTATAAATACATAAAAGAGGAATAACATCTAACTTGAAACATAAAAGAAAAAAAAAGTGAGCCCACGAGTTATACAGAGGAAAACCCTATCACGGCACTTGCTCCAGTGGTAAACAATTCTGAAATTGGTCAGAGGTGGGGAACCATCTCCCATACAGCCAGCAACCCAACCCCCACGCAAGGAGCGTCCTCATTGCAAAGCTGGGGGACCGTGCCGAGGCATCTGTGAGTAAACGTGAGCTGAGCCCCAGGCCAGCTGCTGCTGAACTGTTCCCACCCTTTCCAGGTAAAACACCTGAATATGTACAAGGGCTTGAAAGCCTAGAGGAAGGACCGTGGAGCCACACCAGCGACAGCACGCAGGCCAACTTGGTGCCTGCAGGCCAGCCAGCGTGGTCCTGGACCCTGGCGCTCTTCCAGAAGCTTTCCATTGCCCTGCCTGAGATACCCCTCCTGTCCCGGCCCCCACTGCTTTTTTCCTTCCTCACCTCTGTCCGGAGAGAAATTCCAGCGGAAGGTATGGGTGACACATCCTCTTCTTTACAGGCGGCAGCCTGGCAACTCCTGCAGAAAGGCCAGCAGAACCCCACTCACACCGGGCCACCCACAAAGCTGTGGCCCCTCACTCCCTCCCACCAGCACAGCCCCGAGACTGCTGACGGGGCAGAGAATATGGAGTCAGGCACAGCTTCAGGGGCTATTGCTGCCTGGAGCTCTGTTTATATTGACCTCAACGAGGCACACCTGGGGAGGGCGGGCCGGCAGGGTAAGGCTGCCCAGGTCAGCTAATCCACAACCCTCAGGGAATCACATTGTTGAAAATGGACCCCGCTAAGGCAGAAGAGAAGCCAAGGGAAAAAAGGACACAATGCCATTTGCAGCACCGTAGATGAGTCTAGAAGTAATCACGTGACTTGTAGTAAGTCAGAAAGTGAAAGACACATATCATATCATATCACTTATAGGTGTTACCTAAAAATGGATACCAGGGCAGATATTTCCACGGAGAAGGGCAATCACAGATTCATTAAACAAACTTATGGTTCACCAATGGAAAGGTGTGAGGATTGGTTTCATTACGATATCGGGGTTAACAGACATATACAAACACAGGTGACATATATAATCACCAAAGACCTACAGAATACCAAGAGAGGACTACTCAACATTCTGTCATAACGTACATGGGAAAAGGATCCCAAGAAGAACAGTCATCTGTATATGTGTAAAAGAACCACATCTTCCACACCTACAACAAGCCAAACATTGTAATCAAACTTGCTGTAATAAAAAATAAAAACTTAAATTAAAAACACGAACAAGAAGTAGTGAGACAAACGTGAGGGGCTTTCTCCTGGTACATTCCATTCTAAACTCCAATCTAGAACACCACTTCCACTGAGGCTCTCTTGCCCTAGTAACCAGATTTGGTAAGGGTGAACTGCTGCCACCTTGTGGCCGTTTCACACAACAGCAGCTTTAATCCCAACGCTAATGGTCAGTTGATATTCAAAATCATTGCAGGCCTGTAAATGACACCTGCCCTGAAAACAAATCCTGGGGTCACATATCGACCAAAAATTTCAAAGGACGTCCATATTTCAAAACCACCGTTTCAAAAGGCATATTTTACGCACATTAGTGTTCTGCTTCTTTTCCTTTCTTTCCTTTTCTGTTAAAAAACACGGGAATGGAAAAAGGCATCCCTCAGAATGGGCGAAAATCGTTGCAGACGAATCAATGGACAGAGGTTTAATCTCCAATATATATAAACAGCTCATGCAGCTTAATATTAAAAAAACAAACAACCCCAAAAAAATGGGCAGAAGATCTAAAGAGACGTTTCTTCAAAGGAGACACAGAGATGGCCAAGACGCACATGAAAAGCTGCTCAACAGCACTAATTATTAGAGAAATGCAAATCAAAACTACAATGAGGTATCACCTCGCACCTGTTAGAATCGGCATCATCAGAAAATCTACAAACAACCAATTCTGGGGAGGGTGTGGACAAAAGGAGCCCTCTTCCACTATTGGTGGGAATGTAAATTGATACAGTCCCTATGGAGAACAGTATGGAGTTTCCTTAAAAAAACTAGAAATAGAATTACCATCTGATCCAGCAATCCCACTTCTGGGCATATACCCAGAGAAAACCGTATTTCAAAAAGGCACATTCACCACAATGTTCGTTGCAGCACTATTTACAATAGCCAGGGAATGGAAGCAACCTAAATGCCCACAGACAGATGAATGGATAAAGATGTGGTACATATATAAAATGGAATATGACTCGGCCATAAAAAGGAATGAAACTGGGTCATTTGTAGAGACATCGATGGATCGAGAGACTGTCATACAGAATGAAGTAAGTCAGAAAGAGGAAAACAAATATTGTATATGAATGCATATATGTGGAGCCTAAAAATGGTACAGATGAACTGGTTTGCAGCGAAGAAATAGAGACACAGAGGTAGAGAACAAACGTATGGACACCAAGTGTGGGAAGCCATGGGGTGGTGGTGGTGGGATGAGTTGGGAGTTTGGGATTGACCTGTATACATGTATATGCATAAAATACATAACTAATAATAACGTGCTGTATAAAAAAATAAATAAAATTTCAAAATTTTAAAAAATAAAATTTAAAAATAAAACAGAAAAAAGTTCTTCCCGTCACACAGATGTATTTATAGGAATGAATTATTTCCATGCTTATATCTATAAATACATAAAAGAGGAATAACATCTAACTTGAAACATAAAAGAAAAAAAAAGTGAGCCCACGAGTTATACAGAGGAAAACCCTATCACGGCACTTGCTCCAGTGGTAAACAATTCTGAAATTGGTCAGAGGTGGGGAACCATCTCCCATACAGCCAGCAACCCAACCCCCACGCAAGGAGCGTCCTCATTGCAAAGCTGGGGGACCGTGCCGAGGCATCTGTGAGTAAACGTGAGCTGAGCCCCAGGCCAGCTGCTGCTGAACTGTTCCCACCCTTTCCAGGTAAAACACCTGAATATGTACAAGGGCTTGAAAGCCTAGAGGAAGGACCGTGGAGCCACACCAGCGACAGCACGCAGGCCAACTTGGTGCCTGCAGGCCAGCCAGCGTGGTCCTGGACCCTGGCGCTCTTCCAGAAGCTTTCCATTGCCCTGCCTGAGATACCCCTCCTGTCCCGGCCCCCACTGCTTTTTTCCTTCCTCACCTCTGTCCGGAGAGAAATTCCAGCGGAAGGTATGGGTGACACATCCTCTTCTTTACAGGCGGCAGCCTGGCAACTCCTGCAGAAAGGCCAGCAGAACCCCACTCACACCGGGCCACCCACAAAGCTGTGGCCCCTCACTCCCTCCCAGCAGCACAGCCCCGAGACTGCTGACGGGGCAGAGAATATGGAGTCAGGCACAGCTTCAGGGGCTATTGCTGCCTGGAGCTCTGTTTATATTGACCTCAACGAGGCACACCTGGGGAGGGCGGGCCGGCAGGGTAAGGCTGCCCAGGTCAGCTAATCCACAACCCTCAGGGAATCACATTGTTGAAAATGGACCCCGCTAAGGCAGAAGAGAAGCCAAGGGAAAAAAGGACACAATGCCATTTGCAGCACCGTAGATGAGTCTAGAAGTAATCACGTGACTTGTAGTAAGTCAGAAAGTGAAAGACACATATCATATCATATCACTTATAGGTGTTACCTAAAAATGGATACCAGGGCAGATATTTCCACGGAGAAGGGCAATCACAGATTCATTAAACAAACTTATGGTTCACCAATGGAAAGGTGTGAGGATTGGTTTCATTACGATATCGGGGTTAACAGACATATACAAACACAGGTGACATATATAATCACCAAAGACCTACAGAATACCAAGAGAGGACTACTCAACATTCTGTCATAACGTACATGGGAAAAGGATCCCAAGAAGAACAGTCATCTGTATATGTGTAAAAGAACCACATCTTCCACACCTACAACAAGCCAAACATTGTAATCAAACTTGCTGTAATAAAAAATAAAAACTTAAATTAAAAACACGAACAAGAAGTAGTGAGACAAACGTGAGGGGCTTTCTCCTGGTACATTCCATTCTAAACTCCAATCTAGAACACCACTTCCACTGAGGCTCTCTTGCCCTAGTAACCAGATTTGGTAAGGGTGAACTGCTGCCACCTTGTGGCCGTTTCACACAACAGCAGCTTTAATCCCAACGCTAATGGTCAGTTGATATTCAAAATCATTGCAGGCCTGTAAATGACACCTGCCCTGAAAACAAATCCTGGGGTCACATATCGACCAAAAATTTCAAAGGACGTCCATATTTCAAAACCACCGTTTCAAAAGGCATATTTTACGCACATTAGTGTTCTGCTTCTTTTCCTTTCTTTCCTTTTCTGTTAAAAAACACGGGAATGGAAAAAGGCATCCCTCAGAATGGGCGAAAATCGTTGCAGACGAATCAATGGACAGAGGTTTAATCTCCAATATATATAAACAGCTCATGCAGCTTAATATTAAAAAAACAAACAACCCCAAAAAAATGGGCAGAAGATCTAAAGAGACGTTTCTTCAAAGGAGACACAGAGATGGCCAAGACGCACATGAAAAGCTGCTCAACAGCACTAATTATTAGAGAAATGCAAATCAAAACTACAATGAGGTATCACCTCACACCTGTTAGAATCGGCATCATCAGAAAATCTACAAACAACCAATTCTGGGGAGGGTGTGGACAAAAGGAGCCCTCTTCCACTATTGGTGGGAATGTAAATTGATACAGTCCCTATGGAGAACAGTATGGAGTTTCCTTAAAATAACTAGAAATAGAATTACCATCTGATCCAGCAATCCCACTTCTGGGCATATACCCAGAGAAAACCGTATTTCAAAAAGGCACATTCACCACAATGTTCGTTGCAGCACTATTTACAATAGCCAGGGAATGGAAGCAACCTAAATGCCCACAGACAGATGAATGGATAAAGATGTGGTACATATATAAAATGGAATATGACTCGGCCATAAAAAGGAATGAAACTGGGTCATTTGTAGAGACATCGATGGATCGAGAGACTGTCATACAGAATGAAGTAAGTCAGAAAGAGGAAAACAAATATTGTATATTAATGCATATATGTGGAGCCTAAAAATGGTACAGATGAACTGGTTTGCAGCGAAGAAATAGAGACACAGAGGTAGAGAACAAACGTATGGACACCAAGTGTGGGAAGCCATGGGGTGGTGGTGGTGGGATGAGTTGGGAGTTTGGGATTGACCTGTATACATGTATATGCATAAAATACATAACTAATAATAACGTGCTGTATAAAAAAATAAATAAAATTTCAAAATTTTAAAAAATAAAATTTAAAAATAAAACAGAAAAAAGTTCTTCCCGTCACACAGATGTATTTATAGGAATGAATTATTTCCATGCTTATATCTATAAATACATAAAAGAGGAATAACATCTAACTTGAAACATAAAAGAAAAAAAAAGTGAGCCCACGAGTTATACAGAGGAAAACCCTATCACGGCACTTGCTCCAGTGGTAAACAATTCTGAAATTGGTCAGAGGTGGGGAACCATCTCCCATACAGCCAGCAACCCAACCCCCACGCAAGGAGCGTCCTCATTGCAAAGCTGGGGGACCGTGCCGAGGCATCTGTGAGTAAACGTGAGCTGAGCCCCAGGCCAGCTGCTGCTGAACTGTTCCCACCCTTTCCAGGTAAAACACCTGAATATGTACAAGGGCTTGAAAGCCTAGAGGAAGGACCGTGGAGCCACACCAGCGACAGCACGCAGGCCAACTTGGTGCCTGCAGGCCAGCCAGCGTGGTCCTGGACCCTGGCGCTCTTCCAGAAGCTTTCCATTGCCCTGCCTGAGATACCCCTCCTGTCCCGGCCCCCACTGCTTTTTTCCTTCCTCACCTCTGTCCGGAGAGAAATTCCAGCAGAAGGTATGGGTGACACATCCTCTTCTTTACAGGCGGCAGCCTGGCAACTCCTGCAGAAAGGCCAGCAGAACCCCACTCACACCGGGCCACCCACAAAGCTGTGGCCCCTCACTCCCTCCCACCAGCACAGCCCCGAGACTGCTGACGGGGCAGAGAATATGGAGTCAGGCACAGCTTCAGGGGCTATTGCTGCCTGGAGCTCTGTTTATATTGACCTCAACGAGGCACACCTGGGGAGGGCGGGCCGGCAGGGTAAGGCTGCCCACGTCAGCTAATCCACAACCCTCAGGGAATCACATTGTTGAAAATGGACCCCGCTAAGGCAGAAGAGAAGCCAAGGGAAAAAAGGACACAATGCCATTTGCAGCACCGTAGATGAGTCTAGAAGTAATCACGTGACTTGTAGTAAGTCAGAAAGTGAAAGACACATATCATATCATATCACTTATAGGTGTTACCTAAAAATGGATACCAGGGCAGATATTTCCACGGAGAAGGGCAATCACAGATTCATTAAACAAACTTATGGTTCACCAATGGAAAGGTGTGAGGATTGGTTTCATTACGATATCGGGGTTAACAGACATATACAAACACAGGTGACATATATAATCACCAAAGACCTACAGAATACCAAGAGAGGACTACTCAACATTCTGTCATAACGTACATGGGAAAAGGATCCCAAGAAGAACAGTCATCTGTATATGTGTAAAAGAACCACATCTTCCACACCTACAACAAGCCAAACATTGTAATCAAACTTGCTGTAATAAAAAATAAAAACTTAAATTAAAAACACGAACAAGAAGTAGTGAGACAAACGTGAGGGGCTTTCTCCTGGTACATTCCATTCTAAACTCCAATCTAGAACACCACTTCCACTGAGGCTCTCTTGCCCTAGTAACCAGATTTGGTAAGGGTGAACTGCTGCCACCTTGTGGCCGTTTCACACAACAGCAGCTTTAATCCCAACGCTAATGGTCAGTTGATATTCAAAATCATTGCAGGCCTGTAAATGACACCTGCCCTGAAAACAAATCCTGGGGTCACATATCGACCAAAAATTTCAAAGGACGTCCATATTTCAAAACCACCGTTTCAAAAGGCATATTTTACGCACATTAGTGTTCTGCTTCTTTTCCTTTCTTTCCTTTTCTGTTAAAAAACACGGGAATGGAAAAAGGCATCCCTCAGAATGGGCGAAAATCGTTGCAGACGAATCAATGGACAGAGGTTTAATCTCCAATATATATAAACAGCTCATGCAGCTTAATATTAAAAAAACAAACAACCCCAAAAAAATGGGCAGAAGATCTAAAGAGACGTTTCTTCAAAGGAGACACAGAGATGGCCAAGACGCACATGAAAAGCTGCTCAACAGCACTAATTATTAGAGAAATGCAAATCAAAACTACAATGAGGTATCACCTCGCACCTGTTAGAATCGGCATCATCAGAAAATCTACAAACAACCAATTCTGGGGAGGGTGTGGACAAAAGGAGCCCTCTTCCACTATTGGTGGGAATGTAAATTGATACAGTCCCTATGGAGAACAGTATGGAGTTTCCTTAAAAAAACTAGAAATAGAATTACCATCTGATCCAGCAATCCCACTTCTGGGCATATACCCAGAGAAAACCGTATTTCAAAAAGGCACATTCACCACAATGTTCGTTGCAGCACTATTTACAATAGCCAGGGAATGGAAGCAACCTAAATGCCCACAGACAGATGAATGGATAAAGATGTGGTACATATATAAAATGGAATATGACTCGGCCATAAAAAGGAATGAAACTGGGTCATTTGTAGAGACATCGATGGATCGAGAGACTGTCATACAGAATGAAGTAAGTCAGAAAGAGGAAAACAAATATTGTATATGAATGCATATATGTGGAGCCTAAAAATGGTACAGATGAACTGGTTTGCAGCGAAGAAATAGAGACACAGAGGTAGAGAACAAACGTATGGACACCAAGTGTGGGAAGCCATGGGGTGGTGGTGGTGGGATGAGTTGGGAGTTTGGGATTGACCTGTATACATGTATATGCATAAAATACATAACTAATAATAACGTGCTGTATAAAAAAATAAATAAAATTTCAAAATTTTAAAAAATAAAATTTAAAAATAAAACAGAAAAAAGTTCTTCCCGTCACACAGATGTATTTATAGGAATGAATTATTTCCATGCTTATATCTATAAATACATAAAAGAGGAATAACATCTAACTTGAAACATAAAAGAAAAAAAAAGTGAGCCCACGAGTTATACAGAGGAAAACCCTATCACGGCACTTGCTCCAGTGGTAAACAATTCTGAAATTGGTCAGAGGTGGGGAACCATCTCCCATACAGCCAGCAACCCAACCCCCACGCAAGGAGCGTCCTCATTGCAAAGCTGGGGGACCGTGCCGAGGCATCTGTGAGTAAACGTGAGCTGAGCCCCAGGCCAGCTGCTGCTGAACTGTTCCCACCCTTTCCAGGTAAAACACCTGAATATGTACAAGGGCTTGAAAGCCTAGAGGAAGGACCGTGGAGCCACACCAGCGACAGCACGCAGGCCAACTTGGTGCCTGCAGGCCAGCCAGCGTGGTCCTGGACCCTGGCGCTCTTCCAGAAGCTTTCCATTGCCCTGCCTGAGATACCCCTCCTGTCCCGGCCCCCACTGCTTTTTTCCTTCCTCACCTCTGTCCGGAGAGAAATTCCAGCGGAAGGTATGGGTGACACATCCTCTTCTTTACAGGCGGCAGCCTGGCAACTCCTGCAGAAAGGCCAGCAGAACCCCACTCACACCGGGCCACCCACAAAGCTGTGGCCCCTCACTCCCTCCCACCAGCACAGCCCCGAGACTGCTGACGGGGCAGAGAATATGGAGTCAGGCACAGCTTCAGGGGCTATTGCTGCCTGGAGCTCTGTTTATATTGACCTCAACGAGGCACACCTGGGGAGGGCGGGCCGGCAGGGTAAGGCTGCCCACGTCAGCTAATCCACAACCCTCAGGGAATCACATTGTTGAAAATGGACCCCGCTAAGGCAGAAGAGAAGCCAAGGGAAAAAAGGACACAATGCCATTTGCAGCACCGTAGATGAGTCTAGAAGTAATCACGTGACTTGTAGTAAGTCAGAAAGTGAAAGACACATATCATATCATATCACTTATAGGTGTTACCTAAAAATGGATACCAGGGCAGATATTTCCACGGAGAAGGGCAATCACAGATTCATTAAACAAACTTATGGTTCACCAATGGAAAGGTGTGAGGATTGGTTTCATTACGATATCGGGGTTAACAGACATATACAAACACAGGTGACATATATAATCACCAAAGACCTACAGAATACCAAGAGAGGACTACTCAACATTCTGTCATAACGTACATGGGAAAAGGATCCCAAGAAGAACAGTCATCTGTATATGTGTAAAAGAACCACATCTTCCACACCTACAACAAGCCAAACATTGTAATCAAACTTGCTGTAATAAAAAATAAAAACTTAAATTAAAAACACGAACAAGAAGTAGTGAGACAAACGTGAGGGGCTTTCTCCTGGTACATTCCATTCTAAACTCCAATCTAGAACACCACTTCCACTGAGGCTCTCTTGCCCTAGTAACCAGATTTGGTAAGGGTGAACTGCTGCCACCTTGTGGCCGTTTCACACAACAGCAGCTTTAATCCCAACGCTAATGGTCAGTTGATATTCAAAATCATTGCAGGCCTGTAAATGACACCTGCCCTGAAAACAAATCCTGGGGTCACATATCGACCAAAAATTTCAAAGGACGTCCATATTTCAAAACCACCGTTTCAAAAGGCATATTTTACGCACATTAGTGTTCTGCTTCTTTTCCTTTCTTTCCTTTTCTGTTAAAAAACACGGGAATGGAAAAAGGCATCCCTCAGAATGGGCGAAAATCGTTGCAGACGAATCAATGGACAGAGGTTTAATCTCCAATATATATAAACAGCTCATGCAGCTTAATATTAAAAAAACAAACAACCCCAAAAAAATGGGCAGAAGATCTAAAGAGACGTTTCTTCAAAGGAGACACAGAGATGGCCAAGACGCACATGAAAAGCTGCTCAACAGCACTAATTATTAGAGAAATGCAAATCAAAACTACAATGAGGTATCACCTCGCACCTGTTAGAATCGGCATCATCAGAAAATCTACAAACAACCAATTCTGGGGAGGGTGTGGACAAAAGGAGCCCTCTTCCACTATTGGTGGGAATGTAAATTGATACAGTCCCTATGGAGAACAGTATGGAGTTTCCTTAAAAAAACTAGAAATAGAATTACCATCTGATCCAGCAATCCCACTTCTGGGCATATACCCAGAGAAAACCGTATTTCAAAAAGGCACATTCACCACAATGTTCGTTGCAGCACTATTTACAATAGCCAGGGAATGGAAGCAACCTAAATGCCCACAGACAGATGAATGGATAAAGATGTGGTACATATATAAAATGGAATATGACTCGGCCATAAAAAGGAATGAAACTGGGTCATTTGTAGAGACATCGATGGATCGAGAGACTGTCATACAGAATGAAGTAAGTCAGAAAGAGGAAAACAAATATTGTATATGAATGCATATATGTGGAGCCTAAAAATGGTACAGATGAACTGGTTTGCAGCGAAGAAATAGAGACACAGAGGTAGAGAACAAACGTATGGACACCAAGTGTGGGAAGCCATGGGGTGGTGGTGGTGGGATGAGTTGGGAGTTTGGGATTGACCTGTATACATGTATATGCATAAAATACATAACTAATAATAACGTGCTGTATAAAAAAATAAATAAAATTTCAAAATTTTAAAAAATAAAATTTAAAAATAAAACAGAAAAAAGTTCTTCCCGTCACACAGATGTATTTATAGGAATGAATTATTTCCATGCTTATATCTATAAATACATAAAAGAGGAATAACATCTAACTTGAAACATAAAAGAAAAAAAAAGTGAGCCCACGAGTTATACAGAGGAAAACCCTATCACGGCACTTGCTCCAGTGGTAAACAATTCTGAAATTGGTCAGAGGTGGGGAACCATCTCCCATACAGCCAGCAACCCACCCCCCACGCAAGGAGCGTCCTCATTGCAAAGCTGGGGGACCGTGCCGAGGCATCTGTGAGTAAACGTGAGCTGAGCCCCAGGCCAGCTGCTGCTGAACTGTTCCCACCCTTTCCAGGTAAAACACCTGAATATGTACAAGGGCTTGAAAGCCTAGAGGAAGGACCGTGGAGCCACACCAGCGACAGCACGCAGGCCAACTTGGTGCCTGCAGGCCAGCCAGCGTGGTCCTGGACCCTGGCGCTCTTCCAGAAGCTTTCCATTGCCCTGCCTGAGATACCCCTCCTGTCCCGGCCCCCACTGCTTTTTTCCTTCCTCACCTCTGTCCGGAGAGAAATTCCAGCAGAAGGTATGGGTGACACATCCTCTTCTTTACAGGCGGCAGCCTGGCAACTCCTGCAGAAAGGCCAGCAGAACCCCACTCACACCGGGCCACCCACAAAGCTGTGGCCCCTCACTCCCTCCCACCAGCACAGCCCCGAGACTGCTGACGGGGCAGAGAATATGGAGTCAGGCACAGCTTCAGGGGCTATTGCTGCCTGGAGCTCTGTTTATATTGACCTCAACGAGGCACACCTGGGGAGGGCGGGCCGGCAGGGTAAGGCTGCCCACGTCAGCTAATCCACAACCCTCAGGGAATCACATTGTTGAAAATGGACCCCGCTAAGGCAGAAGAGAAGCCAAGGGAAAAAAGGACACAATGCCATTTGCAGCACCGTAGATGAGTCTAGAAGTAATCACGTGACTTGTAGTAAGTCAGAAAGTGAAAGACACATATCATATCATATCACTTATAGGTGTTACCTAAAAATGGATACCAGGGCAGATATTTCCACGGAGAAGGGCAATCACAGATTCATTAAACAAACTTATGGTTCACCAATGGAAAGGTGTGAGGATTGGTTTCATTACGATATCGGGGTTAACAGACATATACAAACACAGGTGACATATATAATCACCAAAGACCTACAGAATACCAAGAGAGGACTACTCAACATTCTGTCATAACGTACATGGGAAAAGGATCCCAAGAAGAACAGTCATCTGTATATGTGTAAAAGAACCACATCTTCCACACCTACAACAAGCCAAACATTGTAATCAAACTTGCTGTAATAAAAAATAAAAACTTAAATTAAAAACACGAACAAGAAGTAGTGAGACAAACGTGAGGGGCTTTCTCCTGGTACATTCCATTCTAAACTCCAATCTAGAACACCACTTCCACTGAGGCTCTCTTGCCCTAGTAACCAGATTTGGTAAGGGTGAACTGCTGCCACCTTGTGGCCGTTTCACACAACAGCAGCTTTAATCCCAACGCTAATGGTCAGTTGATATTCAAAATCATTGCAGGCCTGTAAATGACACCTGCCCTGAAAACAAATCCTGGGGTCACATATCGACCAAAAATTTCAAAGGACGTCCATATTTCAAAACCACCGTTTCAAAAGGCATATTTTACGCACATTAGTGTTCTGCTTCTTTTCCTTTCTTTCCTTTTCTGTTAAAAAACACGGGAATGGAAAAAGGCATCCCTCAGAATGGGCGAAAATCGTTGCAGACGAATCAATGGACAGAGGTTTAATCTCCAATATATATAAACAGCTCATGCAGCTTAATATTAAAAAAACAAACAACCCCAAAAAAATGGGCAGAAGATCTAAAGAGACGTTTCTTCAAAGGAGACACAGAGATGGCCAAGACGCACATGAAAAGCTGCTCAACAGCACTAATTATTAGAGAAATGCAAATCAAAACTACAATGAGGTATCACCTCGCACCTGTTAGAATCGGCATCATCAGAAAATCTACAAACAACCAATTCTGGGGAGGGTGTGGACAAAAGGAGCCCTCTTCCACTATTGGTGGGAATGTAAATTGATACAGTCCCTATGGAGAACAGTATGGAGTTTCCTTAAAAAAACTAGAAATAGAATTACCATCTGATCCAGCAATCCCACTTCTGGGCATATACCCAGAGAAAACCGTATTTCAAAAAGGCACATTCACCACAATGTTCGTTGCAGCACTATTTACAATAGCCAGGTAATGGAAGCAACCTAAATGCCCACAGACAGATGAATGGATAAAGATGTGGTACATATATAAAATGGAATATGACTCGGCCATAAAAAGGAATGAAACTGGGTCATTTGTAGAGACATCGATGGATCGAGAGACTGTCATACAGAATGAAGTAAGTCAGAAAGAGGAAAACAAATATTGTATATGAATGCATATATGTGGAGCCTAAAAATGGTACAGATGAACTGGTTTGCAGCGAAGAAATAGAGACACAGAGGTAGAGAACAAACGTATGGACACCAAGTGTGGGAAGCCATGGGGTGGTGGTGGTGGGATGAGTTGGGAGTTTGGGATTGACCTGTATACATGTATATGCATAAAATACATAACTAATAATAACGTGCTGTATAAAAAAATAAATAAAATTTCAAAATTTTAAAAAATAAAATTTAAAAATAAAACAGAAAAAAGTTCTTCCCGTCACACAGATGTATTTATAGGAATGAATTATTTCCATGCTTATATCTATAAATACATAAAAGAGGAATAACATCTAACTTGAAACATAAAAGAAAAAAAAAGTGAGCCCACGAGTTATACAGAGGAAAACCCTATCACGGCACTTGCTCCAGTGGTAAACAATTCTGAAATTGGTCAGAGGTGGGGAACCATCTCCCATACAGCCAGCAACCCAACCCCCACGCAAGGAGCGTCCTCATTGCAAAGCTGGGGGACCGTGCCGAGGCATCTGTGAGTAAACGTGAGCTGAGCCCCAGGCCAGCTGCTGCTGAACTGTTCCCACCCTTTCCAGGTAAAACACCTGAATATGTACAAGGGCTTGAAAGCCTAGAGGAAGGACCGTGGAGCCACACCAGCGACAGCACGCAGGCCAACTTGGTGCCTGCAGGCCAGCCAGCGTGGTCCTGGACCCTGGCGCTCTTCCAGAAGCTTTCCATTGCCCTGCCTGAGATACCCCTCCTGTCCCGGCCCCCACTGCTTTTTTCCTTCCTCACCTCTGTCCGGAGAGAAATTCCAGCGGAAGGTATGGGTGACACATCCTCTTCTTTACAGGCGGCAGCCTGGCAACTCCTGCAGAAAGGCCAGCAGAACCCCACTCACACCGGGCCACCCACAAAGCTGTGGCCCCTCACTCCCTCCCACCAGCACAGCCCCGAGACTGCTGACGGGGCAGAGAATATGGAGTCAGGCACAGCTTCAGGGGCTATTGCTGCCTGGAGCTCTGTTTATATTGACCTCAACGAGGCACACCTGGGGAGGGCGGGCCGGCAGGGTAAGGCTGCCCACGTCAGCTAATCCACAACCCTCAGGGAATCACATTGTTGAAAATGGACCCCGCTAAGGCAGAAGAGAAGCCAAGGGAAAAAAGGACACAATGCCATTTGCAGCACCGTAGATGAGTCTAGAAGTAATCACGTGACTTGTAGTAAGTCAGAAAGTGAAAGACACATATCATATCATATCACTTATAGGTGTTACCTAAAAATGGATACCAGGGCAGATATTTCCACGGAGAAGGGCAATCACAGATTCATTAAACAAACTTATGGTTCACCAATGGAAAGGTGTGAGGATTGGTTTCATTACGATATCGGGGTTAACAGACATATACAAACACAGGTGACATATATAATCACCAAAGACCTACAGAATACCAAGAGAGGACTACTCAACATTCTGTCATAACGTACATGGGAAAAGGATCCCAAGAAGAACAGTCATCTGTATATGTGTAAAAGAACCACATCTTCCACACCTACAACAAGCCAAACATTGTAATCAAACTTGCTGTAATAAAAAATAAAAACTTAAATTAAAAACACGAACAAGAAGTAGTGAGACAAACGTGAGGGGCTTTCTCCTGGTACATTCCATTCTAAACTCCAATCTAGAACACCACTTCCACTGAGGCTCTCTTGCCCTAGTAACCAGATTTGGTAAGGGTGAACTGCTGCCACCTTGTGGCCGTTTCACACAACAGCAGCTTTAATCCCAACGCTAATGGTCAGTTGATATTCAAAATCATTGCAGGCCTGTAAATGACACCTGCCCTGAAAACAAATCCTGGGGTCACATATCGACCAAAAATTTCAAAGGACGTCCATATTTCAAAACCACCGTTTCAAAAGGCATATTTTACGCACATTAGTGTTCTGCTTCTTTTCCTTTCTTTCCTTTTCTGTTAAAAAACACGGGAATGGAAAAAGGCATCCCTCAGAATGGGCGAAAATCGTTGCAGACGAATCAATGGACAGAGGTTTAATCTCCAATATATATAAACAGCTCATGCAGCTTAATATTAAAAAAACAAACAACCCCAAAAAAATGGGCAGAAGATCTAAAGAGACGTTTCTTCAAAGGAGACACAGAGATGGCCAAGACGCACATGAAAAGCTGCTCAACAGCACTAATTATTAGAGAAATGCAAATCAAAACTACAATGAGGTATCACCTCGCACCTGTTAGAATCGGCATCATCAGAAAATCTACAAACAACCAATTCTGGGGAGGGTGTGGACAAAAGGAGCCCTCTTCCACTATTGGTGGGAATGTAAATTGATACAGTCCCTATGGAGAACAGTATGGAGTTTCCTTAAAAAAACTAGAAATAGAATTACCATCTGATCCAGCAATCCCACTTCTGGGCATATACCCAGAGAAAACCGTATTTCAAAAAGGCACATTCACCACAATGTTCGTTGCAGCACTATTTACAATAGCCAGGGAATGGAAGCAACCTAAATGCCCACAGACAGATGAATGGATAAAGATGTGGTACATATATAAAATGGAATATGACTCGGCCATAAAAAGGAATGAAACTGGGTCATTTGTAGAGACATCGATGGATCGAGAGACTGTCATACAGAATGAAGTAAGTCAGAAAGAGGAAAACAAATATTGTATATGAATGCATATATGTGGAGCCTAAAAATGGTACAGATGAACTGGTTTGCAGCGAAGAAATAGAGACACAGAGGTAGAGAACAAACGTATGGACACCAAGTGTGGGAAGCCATGGGGTGGTGGTGGTGGGATGAGTTGGGAGTTTGGGATTGACCTGTATACATGTATATGCATAAAATACATAACTAATAATAACGTGCTGTATAAAAAAATAAATAAAATTTCAAAATTTTAAAAAATAAAATTTAAAAATAAAACAGAAAAAAGTTCTTCCCGTCACACAGATGTATTTATAGGAATGAATTATTTCCATGCTTATATCTATAAATACATAAAAGAGGAATAACATCTAACTTGAAACATAAAAGAAAAAAAAAGTGAGCCCACGAGTTATACAGAGGAAAACCCTATCACGGCACTTGCTCCAGTGGTAAACAATTCTGAAATTGGTCAGAGGTGGGGAACCATCTCCCATACAGCCAGCAACCCAACCCCCACGCAAGGAGCGTCCTCATTGCAAAGCTGGGGGACCGTGCCGAGGCATCTGTGAGTAAACGTGAGCTGAGCCCCAGGCCAGCTGCTGCTGAACTGTTCCCACCCTTTCCAGGTAAAACACCTGAATATGTACAAGGGCTTGAAAGCCTAGAGGAAGGACCGTGGAGCCACACCAGCGACAGCACGCAGGCCAACTTGGTGCCTGCAGGCCAGCCAGCGTGGTCCTGGACCCTGGCGCTCTTCCAGAAGCTTTCCATTGCCCTGCCTGAGATACCCCTCCTGTCCCGGCCCCCACTGCTTTTTTCCTTCCTCACCTCTGTCCGGAGAGAAATTCCAGCGGAAGGTATGGGTGACACATCCTCTTCTTTACAGGCGGCAGCCTGGCAACTCCTGCAGAAAGGCCAGCAGAACCCCACTCACACCGGGCCACCCACAAAGCTGTGGCCCCTCACTCCCTCCCACCAGCACAGCCCCGAGACTGCTGACGGGGCAGAGAATATGGAGTCAGGCACAGCTTCAGGGGCTATTGCTGCCTGGAGCTCTGTTTATATTGACCTCAACGAGGCACACCTGGGGAGGGCGGGCCGGCAGGGTAAGGCTGCCCAGGTCAGCTAATCCACAACCCTCAGGGAATCACATTGTTGAAAATGGACCCCGCTAAGGCAGAAGAGAAGCCAAGGGAAAAAAGGACACAATGCCATTTGCAGCACCGTAGATGAGTCTAGAAGTAATCACGTGACTTGTAGTAAGTCAGAAAGTGAAAGACACATATCATATCATATCACTTATAGGTGTTACCTAAAAATGGATACCAGGGCAGATATTTCCACGGAGAAGGGCAATCACAGATTCATTAAACAAACTTATGGTTCACCAATGGAAAGGTGTGAGGATTGGTTTCATTACGATATCGGGGTTAACAGACATATACAAACACAGGTGACATATATAATCACCAAAGACCTACAGAATACCAAGAGAGGACTACTCAACATTCTGTCATAACGTACATGGGAAAAGGATCCCAAGAAGAACAGTCATCTGTATATGTGTAAAAGAACCACATCTTCCACACCTACAACAAGCCAAACATTGTAATCAAACTTGCTGTAATAAAAAATAAAAACTTAAATTAAAAACACGAACAAGAAGTAGTGAGACAAACGTGAGGGGCTTTCTCCTGGTACATTCCATTCTAAACTCCAATCTAGAACACCACTTCCACTGAGGCTCTCTTGCCCTAGTAACCAGATTTGGTAAGGGTGAACTGCTGCCACCTTGTGGCCGTTTCACACAACAGCAGCTTTAATCCCAACGCTAATGGTCAGTTGATATTCAAAATCATTGCAGGCCTGTAAATGACACCTGCCCTGAAAACAAATCCTGGGGTCACATATCGACCAAAAATTTCAAAGGACGTCCATATTTCAAAACCACCGTTTCAAAAGGCATATTTTACGCACATTAGTGTTCTGCTTCTTTTCCTTTCTTTCCTTTTCTGTTAAAAAACACGGGAATGGAAAAAGGCATCCCTCAGAATGGGCGAAAATCGTTGCAGACGAATCAATGGACAGAGGTTTAATCTCCAATATATATAAACAGCTCATGCAGCTTAATATTAAAAAAACAAACAACCCCAAAAAAATGGGCAGAAGATCTAAAGAGACGTTTCTTCAAAGGAGACACAGAGATGGCCAAGACGCACATGAAAAGCTGCTCAACAGCACTAATTATTAGAGAAATGCAAATCAAAACTACAATGAGGTATCACCTCGCACCTGTTAGAATCGGCATCATCAGAAAATCTACAAACAACCAATTCTGGGGAGGGTGTGGACAAAAGGAGCCCTCTTCCACTATTGGTGGGAATGTAAATTGATACAGTCCCTATGGAGAACAGTATGGAGTTTCCTTAAAAAAACTAGAAATAGAATTACCATCTGATCCAGCAATCCCACTTCTGGGCATATACCCAGAGAAAACCGTATTTCAAAAAGGCACATTCACCACAATGTTCGTTGCAGCACTATTTACAATAGCCAGGGAATGGAAGCAACCTAAATGCCCACAGACAGATGAATGGATAAAGATGTGGTACATATATAAAATGGAATATGACTCGGCCATAAAAAGGAATGAAACTGGGTCATTTGTAGAGACATCGATGGATCGAGAGACTGTCATACAGAATGAAGTAAGTCAGAAAGAGGAAAACAAATATTGTATATGAATGCATATATGTGGAGCCTAAAAATGGTACAGATGAACTGGTTTGCAGCGAAGAAATAGAGACACAGAGGTAGAGAACAAACGTATGGACACCAAGTGTGGGAAGCCATGGGGTGGTGGTGGTGGGATGAGTTGGGAGTTTGGGATTGACCTGTATACATGTATATGCATAAAATACATAACTAATAATAACGTGCTGTATAAAAAAATAAATAAAATTTCAAAATTTTAAAAAATAAAATTTAAAAATAAAACAGAAAAAAGTTCTTCCCGTCACACAGATGTATTTATAGGAATGAATTATTTCCATGCTTATATCTATAAATACATAAAAGAGGAATAACATCTAACTTGAAACATAAAAGAAAAAAAAAGTGAGCCCACGAGTTATACAGAGGAAAACCCTATCACGGCACTTGCTCCAGTGGTAAACAATTCTGAAATTGGTCAGAGGTGGGGAACCATCTCCCATACAGCCAGCAACCCAACCCCCACGCAAGGAGCGTCCTCATTGCAAAGCTGGGGGACCGTGCCGAGGCATCTGTGAGTAAACGTGAGCTGAGCCCCAGGCCAGCTGCTGCTGAACTGTTCCCACCCTTTCCAGGTAAAACACCTGAATATGTACAAGGGCTTGAAAGCCTAGAGGAAGGACCGTGGAGCCACACCAGCGACAGCACGCAGGCCAACTTGGTGCCTGCAGGCCAGCCAGCGTGGTCCTGGACCCTGGCGCTCTTCCAGAAGCTTTCCATTGCCCTGCCTGAGATACCCCTCCTGTCCCGGCCCCCACTGCTTTTTTCCTTCCTCACCTCTGTCCGGAGAGAAATTCCAGCGGAAGGTATGGGTGACACATCCTCTTCTTTACAGGCGGCAGCCTGGCAACTCCTGCAGAAAGGCCAGCAGAACCCCACTCACACCGGGCCACCCACAAAGCTGTGGCCCCTCACTCCCTCCCACCAGCACAGCCCCGAGACTGCTGACGGGGCAGAGAATATGGAGTCAGGCACAGCTTCAGGGGCTATTGCTGCCTGGAGCTCTGTTTATATTGACCTCAACGAGGCACACCTGGGGAGGGCGGGCCGGCAGGGTAAGGCTGCCCAGGTCAGCTAATCCACAACCCTCAGGGAATCACATTGTTGAAAATGGACCCCGCTAAGGCAGAAGAGAAGCCAAGGGAAAAAAGGACACAATGCCATTTGCAGCACCGTAGATGAGTCTAGAAGTAATCACGTGACTTGTAGTAAGTCAGAAAGTGAAAGACACATATCATATCATATCACTTATAGGTGTTACCTAAAAATGGATACCAGGGCAGATATTTCCACGGAGAAGGGCAATCACAGATTCATTAAACAAACTTATGGTTCACCAATGGAAAGGTGTGAGGATTGGTTTCATTACGATATCGGGGTTAACAGACATATACAAACACAGGTGACATATATAATCACCAAAGACCTACAGAATACCAAGAGAGGACTACTCAACATTCTGTCATAACGTACATGGGAAAAGGATCCCAAGAAGAACAGTCATCTGTATATGTGTAAAAGAACCACATCTTCCACACCTACAACAAGCCAAACATTGTAATCAAACTTGCTGTAATAAAAAATAAAAACTTAAATTAAAAACACGAACAAGAAGTAGTGAGACAAACGTGAGGGGCTTTCTCCTGGTACATTCCATTCTAAACTCCAATCTAGAACACCACTTCCACTGAGGCTCTCTTGCCCTAGTAACCAGATTTGGTAAGGGTGAACTGCTGCCACCTTGTGGCCGTTTCACACAACAGCAGCTTTAATCCCAACGCTAATGGTCAGTTGATATTCAAAATCATTGCAGGCCTGTAAATGACACCTGCCCTGAAAACAAATCCTGGGGTCACATATCGACCAAAAATTTCAAAGGACGTCCATATTTCAAAACCACCGTTTCAAAAGGCATATTTTACGCACATTAGTGTTCTGCTTCTTTTCCTTTCTTTCCTTTTCTGTTAAAAAACACGGGAATGGAAAAAGGCATCCCTCAGAATGGGCGAAAATCGTTGCAGACGAATCAATGGACAGAGGTTTAATCTCCAATATATATAAACAGCTCATGCAGCTTAATATTAAAAAAACAAACAACCCCAAAAAAATGGGCAGAAGATCTAAAGAGACGTTTCTTCAAAGGAGACACAGAGATGGCCAAGACGCACATGAAAAGCTGCTCAACAGCACTAATTATTAGAGAAATGCAAATCAAAACTACAATGAGGTATCACCTCGCACCTGTTAGAATCGGCATCATCAGAAAATCTACAAACAACCAATTCTGGGGAGGGTGTGGACAAAAGGAGCCCTCTTCCACTATTGGTGGGAATGTAAATTGATACAGTCCCTATGGAGAACAGTATGGAGTTTCCTTAAAAAAACTAGAAATAGAATTACCATCTGATCCAGCAATCCCACTTCTGGGCATATACCCAGAGAAAACCGTATTTCAAAAAGGCACATTCACCACAATGTTCGTTGCAGCACTATTTACAATAGCCAGGGAATGGAAGCAACCTAAATGCCCACAGACAGATGAATGGATAAAGATGTGGTACATATATAAAATGGAATATGACTCGGCCATAAAAAGGAATGAAACTGGGTCATTTGTAGAGACATCGATGGATCGAGAGACTGTCATACAGAATGAAGTAAGTCAGAAAGAGGAAAACAAATATTGTATATGAATGCATATATGTGGAGCCTAAAAATGGTACAGATGAACTGGTTTGCAGCGAAGAAATAGAGACACAGAGGTAGAGAACAAACGTATGGACACCAAGTGTGGGAAGCCATGGGGTGGTGGTGGTGGGATGAGTTGGGAGTTTGGGATTGACCTGTATACATGTATATGCATAAAATACATAACTAATAATAACGTGCTGTATAAAAAAATAAATAAAATTTCAAAATTTTAAAAAATAAAATTTAAAAATAAAACAGAAAAAAGTTCTTCCCGTCACACAGATGTATTTATAGGAATGAATTATTTCCATGCTTATATCTATAAATACATAAAAGAGGAATAACATCTAACTTGAAACATAAAAGAAAAAAAAAGTGAGCCCACGAGTTATACAGAGGAAAACCCTATCACGGCACTTGCTCCAGTGGTAAACAATTCTGAAATTGGTCAGAGGTGGGGAACCATCTCCCATACAGCCAGCAACCCAACCCCCACGCAAGGAGCGTCCTCATTGCAAAGCTGGGGGACCGTGCCGAGGCATCTGTGAGTAAACGTGAGCTGAGCCCCAGGCCAGCTGCTGCTGAACTGTTCCCACCCTTTCCAGGTAAAACACCTGAATATGTACAAGGGCTTGAAAGCCTAGAGGAAGGACCGTGGAGCCACACCAGCGACAGCACGCAGGCCAACTTGGTGCCTGCAGGCCAGCCAGCGTGGTCCTGGACCCTGGCGCTCTTCCAGAAGCTTTCCATTGCCCTGCCTGAGATACCCCTCCTGTCCCGGCCCCCACTGCTTTTTTCCTTCCTCACCTCTGTCCGGAGAGAAATTCCAGCAGAAGGTATGGGTGACACATCCTCTTCTTTACAGGCGGCAGCCTGGCAACTCCTGCAGAAAGGCCAGCAGAACCCCACTCACACCGGGCCACCCACAAAGCTGTGGCCCCTCACTCCCTCCCACCAGCACAGCCCCGAGACTGCTGACGGGGCAGAGAATATGGAGTCAGGCACAGCTTCAGGGGCTATTGCTGCCTGGAGCTCTGTTTATATTGACCTCAACGAGGCACACCTGGGGAGGGCGGGCCGGCAGGGTAAGGCTGCCCACGTCAGCTAATCCACAACCCTCAGGGAATCACATTGTTGAAAATGGACCCCGCTAAGGCAGAAGAGAAGCCAAGGGAAAAAAGGACACAATGCCATTTGCAGCACCGTAGATGAGTCTAGAAGTAATCACGTGACTTGTAGTAAGTCAGAAAGTGAAAGACACATATCATATCATATCACTTATAGGTGTTACCTAAAAATGGATACCAGGGCAGATATTTCCACGGAGAAGGGCAATCACAGATTCATTAAACAAACTTATGGTTCACCAATGGAAAGGTGTGAGGATTGGTTTCATTACGATATCGGGGTTAACAGACATATACAAACACAGGTGACATATATAATCACCAAAGACCTACAGAATACCAAGAGAGGACTACTCAACATTCTGTCATAACGTACATGGGAAAAGGATCCCAAGAAGAACAGTCATCTGTATATGTGTAAAAGAACCACATCTTCCACACCTACAACAAGCCAAACATTGTAATCAAACTTGCTGTAATAAAAAATAAAAACTTAAATTAAAAACACGAACAAGAAGTAGTGAGACAAACGTGAGGGGCTTTCTCCTGGTACATTCCATTCTAAACTCCAATCTAGAACACCACTTCCACTGAGGCTCTCTTGCCCTAGTAACCAGATTTGGTAAGGGTGAACTGCTGCCACCTTGTGGCCGTTTCACACAACAGCAGCTTTAATCCCAACGCTAATGGTCAGTTGATATTCAAAATCATTGCAGGCCTGTAAATGACACCTGCCCTGAAAACAAATCCTGGGGTCACATATCGACCAAAAATTTCAAAGGACGTCCATATTTCAAAACCACCGTTTCAAAAGGCATATTTTACGCACATTAGTGTTCTGCTTCTTTTCCTTTCTTTCCTTTTCTGTTAAAAAACACGGGAATGGAAAAAGGCATCCCTCAGAATGGGCGAAAATCGTTGCAGACGAATCAATGGACAGAGGTTTAATCTCCAATATATATAAACAGCTCATGCAGCTTAATATTAAAAAAACAAACAACCCCAAAAAAATGGGCAGAAGATCTAAAGAGACGTTTCTTCAAAGGAGACACAGAGATGGCCAAGACGCACATGAAAAGCTGCTCAACAGCACTAATTATTAGAGAAATGCAAATCAAAACTACAATGAGGTATCACCTCGCACCTGTTAGAATCGGCATCATCAGAAAATCTACAAACAACCAATTCTGGGGAGGGTGTGGACAAAAGGAGCCCTCTTCCACTATTGGTGGGAATGTAAATTGATACAGTCCCTATGGAGAACAGTATGGAGTTTCCTTAAAAAAACTAGAAATAGAATTACCATCTGATCCAGCAATCCCACTTCTGGGCATATACCCAGAGAAAACCGTATTTCAAAAAGGCACATTCACCACAATGTTCGTTGCAGCACTATTTACAATAGCCAGGGAATGGAAGCAACCTAAATGCCCACAGACAGATGAATGGATAAAGATGTGGTACATATATAAAATGGAATATGACTCGGCCATAAAAAGGAATGAAACTGGGTCATTTGTAGAGACATCGATGGATCGAGAGACTGTCATACAGAATGAAGTAAGTCAGAAAGAGGAAAACAAATATTGTATATGAATGCATATATGTGGAGCCTAAAAATGGTACAGATGAACTGGTTTGCAGCGAAGAAATAGAGACACAGAGGTAGAGAACAAACGTATGGACACCAAGTGTGGGAAGCCATGGGGTGGTGGTGGTGGGATGAGTTGGGAGTTTGGGATTGACCTGTATACATGTATATGCATAAAATACATAACTAATAATAACGTGCTGTATAAAAAAATAAATAAAATTTCAAAATTTTAAAAAATAAAATTTAAAAATAAAACAGAAAAAAGTTCTTCCCGTCACACAGATGTATTTATAGGAATGAATTATTTCCATGCTTATATCTATAAATACATAAAAGAGGAATAACATCTAACTTGAAACATAAAAGAAAAAAAAAGTGAGCCCACGAGTTATACAGAGGAAAACCCTATCACGGCACTTGCTCCAGTGGTAAACAATTCTGAAATTGGTCAGAGGTGGGGAACCATCTCCCATACAGCCAGCAACCCAACCCCCACGCAAGGAGCGTCCTCATTGCAAAGCTGGGGGACCGTGCCGAGGCATCTGTGAGTAAACGTGAGCTGAGCCCCAGGCCAGCTGCTGCTGAACTGTTCCCACCCTTTCCAGGTAAAACACCTGAATATGTACAAGGGCTTGAAAGCCTAGAGGAAGGACCGTGGAGCCACACCAGCGACAGCACGCAGGCCAACTTGGTGCCTGCAGGCCAGCCAGCGTGGTCCTGGACCCTGGCGCTCTTCCAGAAGCTTTCCATTGCCCTGCCTGAGATACCCCTCCTGTCCCGGCCCCCACTGCTTTTTTCCTTCCTCACCTCTGTCCGGAGAGAAATTCCAGCGGAAGGTATGGGTGACACATCCTCTTCTTTACAGGCGGCAGCCTGGCAACTCCTGCAGAAAGGCCAGCAGAACCCCACTCACACCGGGCCACCCACAAAGCTGTGGCCCCTCACTCCCTCCCACCAGCACAGCCCCGAGACTGCTGACGGGGCAGAGAATATGGAGTCAGGCACAGCTTCAGGGGCTATTGCTGCCTGGAGCTCTGTTTATATTGACCTCAACGAGGCACACCTGGGGAGGGCGGGCCGGCAGGGTAAGGCTGCCCACGTCAGCTAATCCACAACCCTCAGGGAATCACATTGTTGAAAATGGACCCCGCTAAGGCAGAAGAGAAGCCAAGGGAAAAAAGGACACAATGCCATTTGCAGCACCGTAGATGAGTCTAGAAGTAATCACGTGACTTGTAGTAAGTCAGAAAGTGAAAGACACATATCATATCATATCACTTATAGGTGTTACCTAAAAATGGATACCAGGGCAGATATTTCCACGGAGAAGGGCAATCACAGATTCATTAAACAAACTTATGGTTCACCAATGGAAAGGTGTGAGGATTGGTTTCATTACGATATCGGGGTTAACAGACATATACAAACACAGGTGACATATATAATCACCAAAGACCTACAGAATACCAAGAGAGGACTACTCAACATTCTGTCATAACGTACATGGGAAAAGGATCCCAAGAAGAACAGTCATCTGTATATGTGTAAAAGAACCACATCTTCCACACCTACAACAAGCCAAACATTGTAATCAAACTTGCTGTAATAAAAAATAAAAACTTAAATTAAAAACACGAACAAGAAGTAGTGAGACAAACGTGAGGGGCTTTCTCCTGGTACATTCCATTCTAAACTCCAATCTAGAACACCACTTCCACTGAGGCTCTCTTGCCCTAGTAACCAGATTTGGTAAGGGTGAACTGCTGCCACCTTGTGGCCGTTTCACACAACAGCAGCTTTAATCCCAACGCTAATGGTCAGTTGATATTCAAAATCATTGCAGGCCTGTAAATGACACCTGCCCTGAAAACAAATCCTGGGGTCACATATCGACCAAAAATTTCAAAGGACGTCCATATTTCAAAACCACCGTTTCAAAAGGCATATTTTACGCACATTCGTGTTCTGCTTCTTTTCCTTTCTTTCCTTTTTTGTTAAAAAACACGGGAATGGAAAAAGGCATCCCTCAGAATGGGCGAAAATCGTTGCAGACGAATCAATGGACAGAGGTTTAATCTCCAATATATATAAACAGCTCATGCAGCTTAATATTAAAAAAACAAACAACCCAAAAAAAATGGGCAGAAGATCTAAAGAGACGTTTCTTCAAAGGAGACACAGAGATGGCCAAGACGCACATGAAAAGCTGCTCAACAGCACTAATTATTAGAGAAATGCAAATCAAAACTACAATGAGGTATCACCTCACACCTGTTAGAATCGGCATCATCAGAAAATCTACAAACAACCAATTCTGGGGAGGGTGTGGACAAAAGGAGCCCTCTTCCACTATTGGTGGGAATGTAAATTGATACAGTCCCTATGGAGAACAGTATGGAGTTTCCTTAAAAAAACTAGAAATAGAATTACCATCTGATCCAGCAATCCCACTTCTGGGCATATACCCAGAGAAAACCGTATTTCAAAAAGGCACATTCACCACAATGTTCGTTGCAGCACTATTTACAATAGCCAGGGAATGGAAGCAACCTAAATGCCCACAGACAGATGAATGGATAAAGATGTGGTACATATATAAAATGGAATATGACTCGGCCATAAAAAGGAATGAAACTGGGTCATTTGTAGAGACATCGATGGATCGAGAGACTGTCATACAGAATGAAGTAAGTCAGAAAGAGGAAAACAAATATTGTATATGAATGCATATATGTGGAGCCTAAAAATGGTACAGATGAACTGGTTTGCAGGGAAGAAATAGAGACACAGAGGTAGAGAACAAACGTATGGACACCAAGTGTGGGAAGCCATGGGGTGGTGGTGGTGGGATGAGTTGGGAGTTTGGGATTGACCTGTATACATGTATATGCATAAAATACATAACTAATAATAACGTGCTGTATAAAAAAATAAATAAAATTTCAAAATTTTAAAAAATAAAATTTAAAAATAAAACAGAAAAAAGTTCTTCCCGTCACACAGATGTATTTATAGGAATGAATTATTTCCATGCTTATATCTATAAATACATAAAAGAGGAATAACATCTAACTTGAAACATAAAAGAAAAAAAAAGTGAACCCACGAGTTATACAGAGGAAAACCCTATCACGGCACTTGCTCCAGTGGTAAACAATTCTGAAATTGGTCAGAGGTGGGGAACCATCTCCCATACAGCCAGCAACCCAACCCCCACGCAAGGAGCGTCCTCATTGCAAAGCTGGGGGACCGTGCCGAGGCATCTGTGAGTAAACGTGAGCTGAGCCCCAGGCCAGCTGCTGCTGAACTGTTCCCACCCTTTCCAGGTAAAACACCTGAATATGTACAAGGGCTTGAAAGCCTAGAGGAAGGACCGTGGAGCCACACCAGCGACAGCACGCAGGCCAACTTGGTGCCTGCAGGCCAGCCAGCGTGGTCCTGGCCCCGGGCGCTCTTCCAGAAGCTTTCCATTGCCCTGCCTGAGATACCCCTCCTGTCCCGGCCCCCACTGCTTTTTTCCTTCCTCACCTCTGTCCGGAGAGAAATTCCAGCGGAAGGTATGGGTGACACATCCTCTTCTTTACAGGCGGCAGCCTGGCAACTCCTGCAGAAAGGCCAGCAGAACCCCACTCACACCGGGCCACCCACAAAGCTGTGGCCCCTCACTCCCTCCCACCAGCACAGCCCCGAGACTGCTGACGGGGCAGAGAATATGGAGTCAGGCACAGCTTCAGGGGCTATTGCTGCCTGGAGCTCTGTTTATATTGACCTCAACGAGGCACACCTGGGGAGGGCGGGCCGGCAGGGTAAGGCTGCCCAGGTCAGCTAATCCACAACCCTCAGGGAATCACATTGTTGAAAATGGACCCCGCTAAGGCAGAAGAGAAGCCAAGGGAAAAAAGGACACAATGCCATTTGCAGCACCGTAGATGAGTCTAGAAGTAATCACGTGACTTGTAGTAAGTCAGAAAGTGAAAGACACATATCATATCATATCACTTATAGGTGTTACCTAAAAATGGATACCAGGGCAGATATTTCCACGGAGAAGGGCAATCACAGATTCATTAAACAAACTTATGGTTCACCAATGGAAAGGTGTGAGGATTGGTTTCATTACGATATCGGGGTTAACAGACATATACAAACACAGGTGACATATATAATCACCAAAGACCTACAGAATACCAAGAGAGGACTACTCAACATTCTGTCATAACGTACATGGGAAAAGGATCCCAAGAAGAACAGTCATCTGTATATGTGTAAAAGAACCACATCTTCCACACCTACAACAAGCCAAACATTGTAATCAAACTTGCTGTAATAAAAAATAAAAACTTAAATTAAAAACACGAACAAGAAGTAGTGAGACAAACGTGAGGGGCTTTCTCCTGGTACATTCCATTCTAAACTCCAATCTAGAACACCACTTCCACTGAGGCTCTCTTGCCCTAGTAACCAGATTTGGTAAGGGTAAACTGCTGCCACCTTGTGGCCGTTTCACACAACAGCAGCTTTAATCCCAACGCTAATGGTCAGTTGATATTCAAAATCATTGCAGGCCTGTAAATGACACCTGCCCTGAAAACAAATCCTGGGGTCACATATCGACCAAAAATTTCAAAGGACGTCCATATTTCAAAACCACCGTTTCAAAAGGCATATTTTACGCACATTCGTGTTCTGCTTCTTTTCCTTTCTTTCCTTTTTTTGTTAAAAAACACGGGAATGGAAAAAGGCATCCCTCAGAATGGGCGAAAATCGTTGCAGACGAATCAATGGACAGAGGTTTAATCTCCAATATATATAAACAGCTCATGCAGCTTAATATTAAAAAAAACAAACAACCCAAAAAAATGGGCAGAAGATCTAAAGAGACGTTTCTTCAAAGGAGACACAGAGATGGCCAAGACGCACATGAAAAGCTGCTCAACAGCACTAATTATTAGAGAAATGCAAATCAAAACTACAATGAGGTATCACCTCGCACCTGTTAGAATCGGCATCATCAGAAAATCTACAAACAACCAATTCTGGGGAGGGTGTGGACAAAAGGAGCCCTCTTCCACTATTGGTGGGAATGTAAATTGATACAGTCCCTATGGAGAACAGTATGGAGTTTCCTTAAAAAAACTAGAAATAGAATTACCATCTGATCCAGCAATCCCACTTCTGGGCATATACCCAGAGAAAACCGTATTTCAAAAAGGCACATTCACCACAATGTTCGTTGCAGCACTATTTACAATAGCCAGGTAATGGAAGCAACCTAAATGCCCACAGACAGATGAATGGATAAAGATGTGGTACATATATAAAATGGAATATGACTCGGCCATAAAAAGGAATGAAACTGGGTCATTTGTAGAGACATCGATGGATCGAGAGACTGTCATACAGAATGAAGTAAGTCAGAAAGAGGAAAACAAATATTGTATATGAATGCATATATGTGGAGCCTAAAAATGGTACAGATGAACTGGTTTGCAGGGAAGAAATAGAGACACAGAGGTAGAGAACAAACGTATGGACACCAAGTGTGGGAAGCCATGGGGTGGTGGTGGTGGGATGAGTTGTGAGTTTGGGATTGACCTGTATACATGTATATGCATAAAATACATAACTAATAATAACGTGCTGTATAAAAAAATAAATAAAATTTCAAAATTTTAAAAAATAAAATTTAAAAATAAAACAGAAAAAAGTTCTTCCCGTCACACAGATGTATTTATAGGAATGAATTATTTCCATGCTTATATCTATAAATACATAAAAGAGGAATAACATCTAACTTGAAACATAAAAGAAAAAAAAGTGAACCCACGAGTTATACAGAGGAAAACCCTATCACGGCACTTGCTCCAGTGGTAAACAATTCTGAAATTGGTCAGAGGTGGGGAACCATCTCCCATACAGCCAGCAACCCAACCCCCACGCAAGGAGCGTCCTCATTGCAAAGCTGGGGGACCGTGCCAAGGCATCTGTGAGTAAACGTGAGCTGAGCCCCAGGCCAGCTGCTGCTGAACTGTTCCCACCCTTTCCAGGTAAAACACCTGAATATGTACAAGGGCTTGAAAGCCTAGAGGAAGGACCGTGGAGCCACACCAGCGACAGCACGCAGGCCAACTTGGTGCCTGCAGGCCAGCCAGCGTGGTCCTGGACCCTGGCGCTCTTCCAGAAGCTTTCCATTGCCCTGCCTGAGATACCCCTCCTGTCCCGGCCCCCACTGCTTTTTTCCTTCCTCACCTCTGTCCGGAGAGAAATTCCAGCGGAAGGTATGGGTGACACATCCTCTTCTTTACAGGCGGCAGCCTGGCAACTCCTGCAGAAAGGCCAGCAGAACCCCACTCACACCGGGCCACCCACAAAGCTGTGGCCCCTCACTCCCTCCCACCAGCACAGCCCCGAGACTGCTGACGGGGCAGAGAATATGGAGTCAGGCACAGCTTCAGGGGCTATTGCTGCCTGGAGCTCTGTTTATATTGACCTCAACGAGGCACACCTGGGGAGGGCGGGCCGGCAGGGTAAGGCTGCCCAGGTCAGCTAATCCACAACCCTCAGGGAATCACATTGTTGAAAATGGACCCCGCTAAGGCAGAAGAGAAGCCAAGGGAAAAAAGGACACAATGCCATTTGCAGCACCGTAGATGAGTCTAGAAGTAATCACGTGACTTGTAGTAAGTCAGAAAGTGAAAGACACATATCATATCATATCACTTATAGGTGTTACCTAAAAATGGATACCAGGGCAGATATTTCCACGGAGAAGGGCAATCACAGATTCATTAAACAAACTTATGGTTCACCAATGGAAAGGTGTGAGGATTGGTTTCATTACGATATCGGGGTTAACAGACATATACAAACACAGGTGACATATATAATCACCAAAGACCTACAGAATACCAAGAGAGGACTACTCAACATTCTGTCATAACGTACATGGGAAAAGGATCCCAAGAAGAACAGTCATCTGTATATGTGTAAAAGAACCACATCTTCCACACCTACAACAAGCCAAACATTGTAATCAAACTTGCTGTAATAAAAAATAAAAACTTAAATTAAAAACACGAACAAGAAGTAGTGAGACAAACGTGAGGGGCTTTCTCCTGGTACATTCCATTCTAAACTCCAATCTAGAACACCACTTCCACTGAGGCTCTCTTGCCCTAGTAACCAGATTTGGTAAGGGTGAACTGCTGCCACCTTGTGGCCGTTTCACACAACAGCAGCTTTAATCCCAACGCTAATGGTCAGTTGATATTCAAAATCATTGCAGGCCTGTAAATGACACCTGCCCTGAAAACAAATCCTGGGGTCACATATCGACCAAAAATTTCAAAGGACGTCCATATTTCAAAACCACCGTTTCAAAAGGCATATTTTACGCACATTAGTGTTCTGCTTCTTTTCCTTTCTTTCCTTTTCTGTTAAAAAACACGGGAATGGAAAAAGGCATCCCTCAGAATGGGCGAAAATCGTTGCAGACGAATCAATGGACAGAGGTTTAATCTCCAATATATATAAACAGCTCATGCAGCTTAATATTAAAAAAACAAACAACCCCAAAAAAATGGGCAGAAGATCTAAAGAGACGTTTCTTCAAAGGAGACACAGAGATGGCCAAGACGCACATGAAAAGCTGCTCAACAGCACTAATTATTAGAGAAATGCAAATCAAAACTACAATGAGGTATCACCTCGCACCTGTTAGAATCGGCATCATCAGAAAATCTACAAACAACCAATTCTGGGGAGGGTGTGGACAAAAGGAGCCCTCTTCCACTATTGGTGGGAATGTAAATTGATACAGTCCCTATGGAGAACAGTATGGAGTTTCCTTAAAAAAACTAGAAATAGAATTACCATCTGATCCAGCAATCCCACTTCTGGGCATATACCCAGAGAAAACCGTATTTCAAAAAGGCACATTCACCACAATGTTCGTTGCAGCACTATTTACAATAGCCAGGGAATGGAAGCAACCTAAATGCCCACAGACAGATGAATGGATAAAGATGTGGTACATATATAAAATGGAATATGACTCGGCCATAAAAAGGAATGAAACTGGGTCATTTGTAGAGACATCGATGGATCGAGAGACTGTCATACAGAATGAAGTAAGTCAGAAAGAGGAAAACAAATATTGTATATGAATGCATATATGTGGAGCCTAAAAATGGTACAGATGAACTGGTTTGCAGGGAAGAAATAGAGACACAGAGGTAGAGAACAAACGTATGGACACCAAGTGTGGGAAGCCATGGGGTGGTGGTGGTGGGATGAGTTGGGAGTTTGGGATTGACCTGTATACATGTATATGCATAAAATACATAACTAATAATAACGTGCTGTATAAAAAAATAAATAAAATTTCAAAATTTTAAAAAATAAAATTTAAAAATAAAACAGAAAAAAGTTCTTCCCGTCACACAGATGTATTTATAGGAATGAATTATTTCCATGCTTATATCTATAAATACATAAAAGAGGAATAACATCTAACTTGAAACATAAAAGAAAAAAAAAGTGAACCCACGAGTTATACAGAGGAAAACCCTATCACGGCACTTGCTCCAGTGGTAAACAATTCTGAAATTGGTCAGAGGTGGGGAACCATCTCCCATACAGCCAGCAACCCAACCCCCACGCAAGGAGCGTCCTCATTGCAAAGCTGGGGGACCGTGCCGAGGCATCTGTGAGTAAACGTGAGCTGAGCCCCAGGCCAGCTGCTGCTGAACTGTTCCCACCCTTTCCAGGTAAAACACCTGAATATGTACAAGGGCTTGAAAGCCTAGAGGAAGGACCGTGGAGCCACACCAGCGACAGCACGCAGGCCAACTTGGTGCCTGCAGGCCAGCCAGCGTGGTCCTGGCCCCGGGCGCTCTTCCAGAAGCTTTCCATTGCCCTGCCTGAGATACCCCTCCTGTCCCGGCCCCCACTGCTTTTTTCCTTCCTCACCTCTGTCCGGAGAGAAATTCCAGCGGAAGGTATGGGTGACACATCCTCTTCTTTACAGGCGGCAGCCTGGCAACTCCTGCAGAAAGGCCAGCAGAACCCCACTCACACCGGGCCACCCACAAAGCTGTGGCCCCTCACTCCCTCCCACCAGCACAGCCCCGAGACTGCTGACGGGGCAGAGAATATGGAGTCAGGCACAGCTTCAGGGGCTATTGCTGCCTGGAGCTCTGTTTATATTGACCTCAACGAGGCACACCTGGGGAGGGCGGGCCGGCAGGGTAAGGCTGCCCAGGTCAGCTAATCCACAACCCTCAGGGAATCACATTGTTGAAAATGGACCCCGCTAAGGCAGAAGAGAAGCCAAGGGAAAAAAGGACACAATGCCATTTGCAGCACCGTAGATGAGTCTAGAAGTAATCACGTGACTTGTAGTAAGTCAGAAAGTGAAAGACACATATCATATCATATCACTTATAGGTGTTACCTAAAAATGGATACCAGGGCAGATATTTCCACGGAGAAGGGCAATCACAGATTCATTAAACAAACTTATGGTTCACCAATGGAAAGGTGTGAGGATTGGTTTCATTACGATATCGGGGTTAACAGACATATACAAACACAGGTGACATATATAATCACCAAAGACCTACAGAATACCAAGAGAGGACTACTCAACATTCTGTCATAACGTACATGGGAAAAGGATCCCAAGAAGAACAGTCATCTGTATATGTGTAAAAGAACCACATCTTCCACACCTACAACAAGCCAAACATTGTAATCAAACTTGCTGTAATAAAAAATAAAAACTTAAATTAAAAACACGAACAAGAAGTAGTGAGACAAACGTGAGGGGCTTTCTCCTGGTACATTCCATTCTAAACTCCAATCTAGAACACCACTTCCACTGAGGCTCTCTTGCCCTAGTAACCAGATTTGGTAAGGGTAAACTGCTGCCACCTTGTGGCCGTTTCACACAACAGCAGCTTTAATCCCAACGCTAATGGTCAGTTGATATTCAAAATCATTGCAGGCCTGTAAATGACACCTGCCCTGAAAACAAATCCTGGGGTCACATATCGACCAAAAATTTCAAAGGACGTCCATATTTCAAAACCACCGTTTCAAAAGGCATATTTTACGCACATTCGTGTTCTGCTTCTTTTCCTTTCTTTCCTTTTTTTGTTAAAAAACACGGGAATGGAAAAAGGCATCCCTCAGAATGGGCGAAAATCGTTGCAGACGAATCAATGGACAGAGGTTTAATCTCCAATATATATAAACAGCTCATGCAGCTTAATATTAAAAAAAACAAACAACCCAAAAAAATGGGCAGAAGATCTAAAGAGACGTTTCTTCAAAGGAGACACAGAGATGGCCAAGACGCACATGAAAAGCTGCTCAACAGCACTAATTATTAGAGAAATGCAAATCAAAACTACAATGAGGTATCACCTCGCACCTGTTAGAATCGGCATCATCAGAAAATCTACAAACAACCAATTCTGGGGAGGGTGTGGACAAAAGGAGCCCTCTTCCACTATTGGTGGGAATGTAAATTGATACAGTCCCTATGGAGAACAGTATGGAGTTTCCTTAAAAAAACTAGAAATAGAATTACCATCTGATCCAGCAATCCCACTTCTGGGCATATACCCAGAGAAAACCGTATTTCAAAAAGGCACATTCACCACAATGTTCGTTGCAGCACTATTTACAATAGCCAGGTAATGGAAGCAACCTAAATGCCCACAGACAGATGAATGGATAAAGATGTGGTACATATATAAAATGGAATATGACTCGGCCATAAAAAGGAATGAAACTGGGTCATTTGTAGAGACATCGATGGATCGAGAGACTGTCATACAGAATGAAGTAAGTCAGAAAGAGGAAAACAAATATTGTATATGAATGCATATATGTGGAGCCTAAAAATGGTACAGATGAACTGGTTTGCAGGGAAGAAATAGAGACACAGAGGTAGAGAACAAACGTATGGACACCAAGTGTGGGAAGCCATGGGGTGGTGGTGGTGGGATGAGTTGTGAGTTTGGGATTGACCTGTATACATGTATATGCATAAAATACATAACTAATAATAACGTGCTGTATAAAAAAATAAATAAAATTTCAAAATTTTAAAAAATAAAATTTAAAAATAAAACAGAAAAAAGTTCTTCCCGTCACACAGATGTATTTATAGGAATGAATTATTTCCATGCTTATATCTATAAATACATAAAAGAGGAATAACATCTAACTTGAAACATAAAAGAAAAAAAAGTGAACCCACGAGTTATACAGAGGAAAACCCTATCACGGCACTTGCTCCAGTGGTAAACAATTCTGAAATTGGTCAGAGGTGGGGAACCATCTCCCATACAGCCAGCAACCCAACCCCCACGCAAGGAGCGTCCTCATTGCAAAGCTGGGGGACCGTGCCAAGGCATCTGTGAGTAAACGTGAGCTGAGCCCCAGGCCAGCTGCTGCTGAACTGTTCCCACCCTTTCCAGGTAAAACACCTGAATATGTACAAGGGCTTGAAAGCCTAGAGGAAGGACCGTGGAGCCACACCAGCGACAGCACGCAGGCCAACTTGGTGCCTGCAGGCCAGCCAGCGTGGTCCTGGACCCTGGCGCTCTTCCAGAAGCTTTCCATTGCCCTGCCTGAGATACCCCTCCTGTCCCGGCCCCCACTGCTTTTTTCCTTCCTCACCTCTGTCCGGAGAGAAATTCCAGCGGAAGGTATGGGTGACACATCCTCTTCTTTACAGGCGGCAGCCTGGCAACTCCTGCAGAAAGGCCAGCAGAACCCCACTCACACCGGGCCACCCACAAAGCTGTGGCCCCTCACTCCCTCCCACCAGCACAGCCCCGAGACTGCTGACGGGGCAGAGAATATGGAGTCAGGCACAGCTTCAGGGGCTATTGCTGCCTGGAGCTCTGTTTATATTGACCTCAACGAGGCACACCTGGGGAGGGCGGGCCGGCAGGGTAAGGCTGCCCAGGTCAGCTAATCCACAACCCTCAGGGAATCACATTGTTGAAAATGGACCCCGCTAAGGCAGAAGAGAAGCCAAGGGAAAAAAGGACACAATGCCATTTGCAGCACCGTAGATGAGTCTAGAAGTAATCACGTGACTTGTAGTAAGTCAGAAAGTGAAAGACACATATCATATCATATCACTTATAGGTGTTACCTAAAAATGGATACCAGGGCAGATATTTCCACGGAGAAGGGCAATCACAGATTCATTAAACAAACTTATGGTTCACCAATGGAAAGGTGTGAGGATTGGTTTCATTACGATATCGGGGTTAACAGACATATACAAACACAGGTGACATATATAATCACCAAAGACCTACAGAATACCAAGAGAGGACTACTCAACATTCTGTCATAACGTACATGGGAAAAGGATCCCAAGAAGAACAGTCATCTGTATATGTGTAAAAGAACCACATCTTCCACACCTACAACAAGCCAAACATTGTAATCAAACTTGCTGTAATAAAAAATAAAAACTTAAATTAAAAACACGAACAAGAAGTAGTGAGACAAACGTGAGGGGCTTTCTCCTGGTACATTCCATTCTAAACTCCAATCTAGAACACCACTTCCACTGAGGCTCTCTTGCCCTAGTAACCAGATTTGGTAAGGGTGAACTGCTGCCACCTTGTGGCCGTTTCACACAACAGCAGCTTTAATCCCAACGCTAATGGTCAGTTGATATTCAAAATCATTGCAGGCCTGTAAATGACACCTGCCCTGAAAACAAATCCTGGGGTCACATATCGACCAAAAATTTCAAAGGACGTCCATATTTCAAAACCACCGTTTCAAAAGGCATATTTTACGCACATTAGTGTTCTGCTTCTTTTCCTTTCTTTCCTTTTCTGTTAAAAAACACGGGAATGGAAAAAGGCATCCCTCAGAATGGGCGAAAATCGTTGCAGACGAATCAATGGACAGAGGTTTAATCTCCAATATATATAAACAGCTCATGCAGCTTAATATTAAAAAAACAAACAACCCCAAAAAAATGGGCAGAAGATCTAAAGAGACGTTTCTTCAAAGGAGACACAGAGATGGCCAAGACGCACATGAAAAGCTGCTCAACAGCACTAATTATTAGAGAAATGCAAATCAAAACTACAATGAGGTATCACCTCGCACCTGTTAGAATCGGCATCATCAGAAAATCTACAAACAACCAATTCTGGGGAGGGTGTGGACAAAAGGAGCCCTCTTCCACTATTGGTGGGAATGTAAATTGATACAGTCCCTATGGAGAACAGTATGGAGTTTCCTTAAAAAAACTAGAAATAGAATTACCATCTGATCCAGCAATCCCACTTCTGGGCATATACCCAGAGAAAACCGTATTTCAAAAAGGCACATTCACCACAATGTTCGTTGCAGCACTATTTACAATAGCCAGGTAATGGAAGCAACCTAAATGCCCACAGACAGATGAATGGATAAAGATGTGGTACATATATAAAATGGAATATGACTCGGCCATAAAAAGGAATGAAACTGGGTCATTTGTAGAGACATCGATGGATCGAGAGACTGTCATACAGAATGAAGTAAGTCAGAAAGAGGAAAACAAATATTGTATATTAATGCATATATGTGGAGCCTAAAAATGGTACAGATGAACTGGTTTGCAGCGAAGAAATAGAGACACAGAGGTAGAGAACAAACGTATGGACACCAAGTGTGGGAAGCCATGGGGTGGTGGTGGTGGGATGAGTTGGGAGTTTGGGATTGACCTGTATACATGTATATGCATAAAATACATAACTAATAATAACGTGCTGTATAAAAAAATAAATAAAATTTCAAAATTTTAAAAAATAAAATTTAAAAATAAAACAGAAAAAAGTTCTTCCCGTCACACAGATGTATTTATAGGAATGAATTATTTCCATGCTTATATCTATAAATACATAAAAGAGGAATAACATCTAACTTGAAACATAAAAGAAAAAAAAAGTGAGCCCACGAGTTATACAGAGGAAAACCCTATCACGGCACTTGCTCCAGTGGTAAACAATTCTGAAATTGGTCAGAGGTGGGGAACCATCTCCCATACAGCCAGCAACCCAACCCCCACGCAAGGAGCGTCCTCATTGCAAAGCTGGGGGACCGTGCCGAGGCATCTGTGAGTAAACGTGAGCTGAGCCCCAGGCCAGCTGCTGCTGAACTGTTCCCACCCTTTCCAGGTAAAACACCTGAATATGTACAAGGGCTTGAAAGCCTAGAGGAAGGACCGTGGAGCCACACCAGCGACAGCACGCAGGCCAACTTGGTGCCTGCAGGCCAGCCAGCGTGGTCCTGGACCCTGGCGCTCTTCCAGAAGCTTTCCATTGCCCTGCCTGAGATACCCCTCCTGTCCCGGCCCCCACTGCTTTTTTCCTTCCTCACCTCTGTCCGGAGAGAAATTCCAGCGGAAGGTATGGGTGACACATCCTCTTCTTTACAGGCGGCAGCCTGGCAACTCCTGCAGAAAGGCCAGCAGAACCCCACTCACACCGGGCCACCCACAAAGCTGTGGCCCCTCACTCCCTCCCACCAGCACAGCCCCGAGACTGCTGACGGGGCAGAGAATATGGAGTCAGGCACAGCTTCAGGGGCTATTGCTGCCTGGAGCTCTGTTTATATTGACCTCAACGAGGCACACCTGGGGAGGGCGGGCCGGCAGGGTAAGGCTGCCCACGTCAGCTAATCCACAACCCTCAGGGAATCACATTGTTGAAAATGGACCCCGCTAAGGCAGAAGAGAAGCCAAGGGAAAAAAGGACACAATGCCATTTGCAGCACCGTAGATGAGTCTAGAAGTAATCACGTGACTTGTAGTAAGTCAGAAAGTGAAAGACACATATCATATCATATCACTTATAGGTGTTACCTAAAAATGGATACCAGGGCAGATATTTCCACGGAGAAGGGCAATCACAGATTCATTAAACAAACTTATGGTTCACCAATGGAAAGGTGTGAGGATTGGTTTCATTACGATATCGGGGTTAACAGACATATACAAACACAGGTGACATATATAATCACCAAAGACCTACAGAATACCAAGAGAGGACTACTCAACATTCTGTCATAACGTACATGGGAAAAGGATCCCAAGAAGAACAGTCATCTGTATATGTGTAAAAGAACCACATCTTCCACACCTACAACAAGCCAAACATTGTAATCAAACTTGCTGTAATAAAAAATAAAAACTTAAATTAAAAACACGAACAAGAAGTAGTGAGACAAACGTGAGGGGCTTTCTCCTGGTACATTCCATTCTAAACTCCAATCTAGAACACCACTTCCACTGAGGCTCTCTTGCCCTAGTAACCAGATTTGGTAAGGGTGAACTGCTGCCACCTTGTGGCCGTTTCACACAACAGCAGCTTTAATCCCAACGCTAATGGTCAGTTGATATTCAAAATCATTGCAGGCCTGTAAATGACACCTGCCCTGAAAACAAATCCTGGGGTCACATATCGACCAAAAATTTCAAAGGACGTCCATATTTCAAAACCACCGTTTCAAAAGGCATATTTTACGCACATTCGTGTTCTGCTTCTTTTCCTTTCTTTCCTTTTTTGTTAAAAAACACGGGAATGGAAAAAGGCATCCCTCAGAATGGGCGAAAATCGTTGCAGACGAATCAATGGACAGAGGTTTAATCTCCAATATATATAAACAGCTCATGCAGCTTAATATTAAAAAAACAAACAACCCAAAAAAAATGGGCAGAAGATCTAAAGAGACGTTTCTTCAAAGGAGACACAGAGATGGCCAAGACGCACATGAAAAGCTGCTCAACAGCACTAATTATTAGAGAAATGCAAATCAAAACTACAATGAGGTATCACCTCACACCTGTTAGAATCGGCATCATCAGAAAATCTACAAACAACCAATTCTGGGGAGGGTGTGGACAAAAGGAGCCCTCTTCCACTATTGGTGGGAATGTAAATTGATACAGTCCCTATGGAGAACAGTATGGAGTTTCCTTAAAAAAACTAGAAATAGAATTACCATCTGATCCAGCAATCCCACTTCTGGGCATATACCCAGAGAAAACCGTATTTCAAAAAGGCACATTCACCACAATGTTCGTTGCAGCACTATTTACAATAGCCAGGGAATGGAAGCAACCTAAATGCCCACAGACAGATGAATGGATAAAGATGTGGTACATATATAAAATGGAATATGACTCGGCCATAAAAAGGAATGAAACTGGGTCATTTGTAGAGACATCGATGGATCGAGAGACTGTCATACAGAATGAAGTAAGTCAGAAAGAGGAAAACAAATATTGTATATGAATGCATATATGTGGAGCCTAAAAATGGTACAGATGAACTGGTTTGCAGGGAAGAAATAGAGACACAGAGGTAGAGAACAAACGTATGGACACCAAGTGTGGGAAGCCATGGGGTGGTGGTGGTGGGATGAGTTGGGAGTTTGGGATTGACCTGTATACATGTATATGCATAAAATACATAACTAATAATAACGTGCTGTATAAAAAAATAAATAAAATTTCAAAATTTTAAAAAATAAAATTTAAAAATAAAACAGAAAAAAGTTCTTCCCGTCACACAGATGTATTTATAGGAATGAATTATTTCCATGCTTATATCTATAAATACATAAAAGAGGAATAACATCTAACTTGAAACATAAAAGAAAAAAAAAGTGAACCCACGAGTTATACAGAGGAAAACCCTATCACGGCACTTGCTCCAGTGGTAAACAATTCTGAAATTGGTCAGAGGTGGGGAACCATCTCCCATACAGCCAGCAACCCAACCCCCACGCAAGGAGCGTCCTCATTGCAAAGCTGGGGGACCGTGCCGAGGCATCTGTGAGTAAACGTGAGCTGAGCCCCAGGCCAGCTGCTGCTGAACTGTTCCCACCCTTTCCAGGTAAAACACCTGAATATGTACAAGGGCTTGAAAGCCTAGAGGAAGGACCGTGGAGCCACACCAGCGACAGCACGCAGGCCAACTTGGTGCCTGCAGGCCAGCCAGCGTGGTCCTGGCCCCGGGCGCTCTTCCAGAAGCTTTCCATTGCCCTGCCTGAGATACCCCTCCTGTCCCGGCCCCCACTGCTTTTTTCCTTCCTCACCTCTGTCCGGAGAGAAATTCCAGCGGAAGGTATGGGTGACACATCCTCTTCTTTACAGGCGGCAGCCTGGCAACTCCTGCAGAAAGGCCAGCAGAACCCCACTCACACCGGGCCACCCACAAAGCTGTGGCCCCTCACTCCCTCCCACCAGCACAGCCCCGAGACTGCTGACGGGGCAGAGAATATGGAGTCAGGCACAGCTTCAGGGGCTATTGCTGCCTGGAGCTCTGTTTATATTGACCTCAACGAGGCACACCTGGGGAGGGCGGGCCGGCAGGGTAAGGCTGCCCAGGTCAGCTAATCCACAACCCTCAGGGAATCACATTGTTGAAAATGGACCCCGCTAAGGCAGAAGAGAAGCCAAGGGAAAAAAGGACACAATGCCATTTGCAGCACCGTAGATGAGTCTAGAAGTAATCACGTGACTTGTAGTAAGTCAGAAAGTGAAAGACACATATCATATCATATCACTTATAGGTGTTACCTAAAAATGGATACCAGGGCAGATATTTCCACGGAGAAGGGCAATCACAGATTCATTAAACAAACTTATGGTTCACCAATGGAAAGGTGTGAGGATTGGTTTCATTACGATATCGGGGTTAACAGACATATACAAACACAGGTGACATATATAATCACCAAAGACCTACAGAATACCAAGAGAGGACTACTCAACATTCTGTCATAACGTACATGGGAAAAGGATCCCAAGAAGAACAGTCATCTGTATATGTGTAAAAGAACCACATCTTCCACACCTACAACAAGCCAAACATTGTAATCAAACTTGCTGTAATAAAAAATAAAAACTTAAATTAAAAACACGAACAAGAAGTAGTGAGACAAACGTGAGGGGCTTTCTCCTGGTACATTCCATTCTAAACTCCAATCTAGAACACCACTTCCACTGAGGCTCTCTTGCCCTAGTAACCAGATTTGGTAAGGGTAAACTGCTGCCACCTTGTGGCCGTTTCACACAACAGCAGCTTTAATCCCAACGCTAATGGTCAGTTGATATTCAAAATCATTGCAGGCCTGTAAATGACACCTGCCCTGAAAACAAATCCTGGGGTCACATATCGACCAAAAATTTCAAAGGACGTCCATATTTCAAAACCACCGTTTCAAAAGGCATATTTTACGCACATTCGTGTTCTGCTTCTTTTCCTTTCTTTCCTTTTTTTGTTAAAAAACACGGGAATGGAAAAAGGCATCCCTCAGAATGGGCGAAAATCGTTGCAGACGAATCAATGGACAGAGGTTTAATCTCCAATATATATAAACAGCTCATGCAGCTTAATATTAAAAAAAACAAACAACCCAAAAAAATGGGCAGAAGATCTAAAGAGACGTTTCTTCAAAGGAGACACAGAGATGGCCAAGACGCACATGAAAAGCTGCTCAACAGCACTAATTATTAGAGAAATGCAAATCAAAACTACAATGAGGTATCACCTCGCACCTGTTAGAATCGGCATCATCAGAAAATCTACAAACAACCAATTCTGGGGAGGGTGTGGACAAAAGGAGCCCTCTTCCACTATTGGTGGGAATGTAAATTGATACAGTCCCTATGGAGAACAGTATGGAGTTTCCTTAAAAAAACTAGAAATAGAATTACCATCTGATCCAGCAATCCCACTTCTGGGCATATACCCAGAGAAAACCGTATTTCAAAAAGGCACATTCACCACAATGTTCGTTGCAGCACTATTTACAATAGCCAGGTAATGGAAGCAACCTAAATGCCCACAGACAGATGAATGGATAAAGATGTGGTACATATATAAAATGGAATATGACTCGGCCATAAAAAGGAATGAAACTGGGTCATTTGTAGAGACATCGATGGATCGAGAGACTGTCATACAGAATGAAGTAAGTCAGAAAGAGGAAAACAAATATTGTATATGAATGCATATATGTGGAGCCTAAAAATGGTACAGATGAACTGGTTTGCAGGGAAGAAATAGAGACACAGAGGTAGAGAACAAACGTATGGACACCAAGTGTGGGAAGCCATGGGGTGGTGGTGGTGGGATGAGTTGTGAGTTTGGGATTGACCTGTATACATGTATATGCATAAAATACATAACTAATAATAACGTGCTGTATAAAAAAATAAATAAAATTTCAAAATTTTAAAAAATAAAATTTAAAAATAAAACAGAAAAAAGTTCTTCCCGTCACACAGATGTATTTATAGGAATGAATTATTTCCATGCTTATATCTATAAATACATAAAAGAGGAATAACATCTAACTTGAAACATAAAAGAAAAAAAAGTGAACCCACGAGTTATACAGAGGAAAACCCTATCACGGCACTTGCTCCAGTGGTAAACAATTCTGAAATTGGTCAGAGGTGGGGAACCATCTCCCATACAGCCAGCAACCCAACCCCCACGCAAGGAGCGTCCTCATTGCAAAGCTGGGGGACCGTGCCAAGGCATCTGTGAGTAAACGTGAGCTGAGCCCCAGGCCAGCTGCTGCTGAACTGTTCCCACCCTTTCCAGGTAAAACACCTGAATATGTACAAGGGCTTGAAAGCCTAGAGGAAGGACCGTGGAGCCACACCAGCGACAGCACGCAGGCCAACTTGGTGCCTGCAGGCCAGCCAGCGTGGTCCTGGACCCTGGCGCTCTTCCAGAAGCTTTCCATTGCCCTGCCTGAGATACCCCTCCTGTCCCGGCCCCCACTGCTTTTTTCCTTCCTCACCTCTGTCCGGAGAGAAATTCCAGCGGAAGGTATGGGTGACACATCCTCTTCTTTACAGGCGGCAGCCTGGCAACTCCTGCAGAAAGGCCAGCAGAACCCCACTCACACCGGGCCACCCACAAAGCTGTGGCCCCTCACTCCCTCCCACCAGCACAGCCCCGAGACTGCTGACGGGGCAGAGAATATGGAGTCAGGCACAGCTTCAGGGGCTATTGCTGCCTGGAGCTCTGTTTATATTGACCTCAACGAGGCACACCTGGGGAGGGCGGGCCGGCAGGGTAAGGCTGCCCAGGTCAGCTAATCCACAACCCTCAGGGAATCACATTGTTGAAAATGGACCCCGCTAAGGCAGAAGAGAAGCCAAGGGAAAAAAGGACACAATGCCATTTGCAGCACCGTAGATGAGTCTAGAAGTAATCACGTGACTTGTAGTAAGTCAGAAAGTGAAAGACACATATCATATCATATCACTTATAGGTGTTACCTAAAAATGGATACCAGGGCAGATATTTCCACGGAGAAGGGCAATCACAGATTCATTAAACAAACTTATGGTTCACCAATGGAAAGGTGTGAGGATTGGTTTCATTACGATATCGGGGTTAACAGACATATACAAACACAGGTGACATATATAATCACCAAAGACCTACAGAATACCAAGAGAGGACTACTCAACATTCTGTCATAACGTACATGGGAAAAGGATCCCAAGAAGAACAGTCATCTGTATATGTGTAAAAGAACCACATCTTCCACACCTACAACAAGCCAAACATTGTAATCAAACTTGCTGTAATAAAAAATAAAAACTTAAATTAAAAACACGAACAAGAAGTAGTGAGACAAACGTGAGGGGCTTTCTCCTGGTACATTCCATTCTAAACTCCAATCTAGAACACCACTTCCACTGAGGCTCTCTTGCCCTAGTAACCAGATTTGGTAAGGGTGAACTGCTGCCACCTTGTGGCCGTTTCACACAACAGCAGCTTTAATCCCAACGCTAATGGTCAGTTGATATTCAAAATCATTGCAGGCCTGTAAATGACACCTGCCCTGAAAACAAATCCTGGGGTCACATATCGACCAAAAATTTCAAAGGACGTCCATATTTCAAAACCACCATTTCAAAAGGCATATTTTACGCACATTCGTGTTCTGCTTCTTTTCCTTTCTTTCCTTTTTTGTTAAAAAACACGGGAATGGAAAAAGGCATCCCTCAGAATGGGCGAAAATCGTTGCAGACGAATCAATGGACAGAGGTTTAATCTCCAATATATATAAACAGCTCATGCAGCTTAATATTAAAAAAAACAAACAACCCAAAAAAATGGGCAGAAGATCTAAAGAGACGTTTCTTCAAAGGAGACACAGAGATGGCCAAGACGCACATGAAAAGCTGCTCAACAGCACTAATTATTAGAGAAATGCAAATCAAAACTACAATGAGGTATCACCTCGCACCTGTTAGAATCGGCATCATCAGAAAATCTACAAACAACCAATTCTGGGGAGGGTGTGGACAAAAGGAGCCCTCTTCCACTATTGGTGGGAATGTAAATTGATACAGTCCCTATGGAGAACAGTATGGAGTTTCCTTAAAAAAACTAGAAATAGAATTACCATCTGATCCAGCAATCCCACTTCTGGGCATATACCCAGAGAAAACCGTATTTCAAAAAGGCACATTCACCACAATGTTCGTTGCAGCACTATTTACAATAGCCAGGTAATGGAAGCAACCTAAATGCCCACAGACAGATGAATGGATAAAGATGTGGTACATATATAAAATGGAATATGACTCGGCCATAAAAAGGAATGAAACTGGGTCATTTGTAGAGACATCGATGGATCGAGAGACTGTCATACAGAATGAAGTAAGTCAGAAAGAGGAAAACAAATATTGTATATGAATGCATATATGTGGAGCCTAAAAATGGTACAGATGAACTGGTTTGCAGGGAAGAAATAGAGACACAGAGGTAGAGAACAAACGTATGGACACCAAGTGTGGGAAGCCATGGGGTGGTGGTGGTGGGATGAGTTGGGAGTTTGGGATTGACCTGTATACATGTATATGCATAAAATACATAACTAATAATAACGTGCTGTATAAAAAAATAAATAAAATTTCAAAATTTTAAAAAATAAAATTTAAAAATAAAACAGAAAAAAGTTCTTCCCGTCACACAGATGTATTTATAGGAATGAATTATTTCCATGCTTATATCTATAAATACATAAAAGAGGAATAACATCTAACTTGAAACATAAAAGAAAAAAAAAGTGAACCCACGAGTTATACAGAGGAAAACCCTATCACGGCACTTGCTCCAGTGGTAAACAATTCTGAAATTGGTCAGAGGTGGGGAACCATCTCCCATACAGCCAGCAACCCAACCCCCACGCAAGGAGCGTCCTCATTGCAAAGCTGGGGGACCGTGCCGAGGCATCTGTGAGTAAACGTGAGCTGAGCCCCAGGCCAGCTGCTGCTGAACTGTTCCCACCCTTTCCAGGTAAAACACCTGAATATGTACAAGGGCTTGAAAGCCTAGAGGAAGGACCGTGGAGCCACACCAGCGACAGCACGCAGGCCAACTTGGTGCCTGCAGGCCAGCCAGCGTGGTCCTGGCCCCGGGCGCTCTTCCAGAAGCTTTCCATTGCCCTGCCTGAGATACCCCTCCTGTCCCGGCCCCCACTGCTTTTTTCCTTCCTCACCTCTGTCCGGAGAGAAATTCCAGCGGAAGGTATGGGTGACACATCCTCTTCTTTACAGGCGGCAGCCTGGCAACTCCTGCAGAAAGGCCAGCAGAACCCCACTCACACCGGGCCACCCACAAAGCTGTGGCCCCTCACTCCCTCCCACCAGCACAGCCCCGAGACTGCTGACGGGGCAGAGAATATGGAGTCAGGCACAGCTTCAGGGGCTATTGCTGCCTGGAGCTCTGTTTATATTGACCTCAACGAGGCACACCTGGGGAGGGCGGGCCGGCAGGGTAAGGCTGCCCAGGTCAGCTAATCCACAACCCTCAGGGAATCACATTGTTGAAAATGGACCCCGCTAAGGCAGAAGAGAAGCCAAGGGAAAAAAGGACACAATGCCATTTGCAGCACCGTAGATGAGTCTAGAAGTAATCACGTGACTTGTAGTAAGTCAGAAAGTGAAAGACACATATCATATCATATCACTTATAGGTGTTACCTAAAAATGGATACCAGGGCAGATATTTCCACGGAGAAGGGCAATCACAGATTCATTAAACAAACTTATGGTTCACCAATGGAAAGGTGTGAGGATTGGTTTCATTACGATATCGGGGTTAACAGACATATACAAACACAGGTGACATATATAATCACCAAAGACCTACAGAATACCAAGAGAGGACTACTCAACATTCTGTCATAACGTACTTGGGAAAAGGATCCCAAGAAGAACAGTCATCTGTATATGTGTAAAAGAACCACATCTTCCACACCTACAACAAGCCAAACATTGTAATCAAACTTGCTGTAATAAAAAATAAAAACTTAAATTAAAAACACGAACAAGAAGTAGTGAGACAAACGTGAGGGGCTTTCTCCTGGTACATTCCATTCTAAACTCCAATCTAGAACACCACTTCCACTGAGGCTCTCTTGCCCTAGTAACCAGATTTGGTAAGGGTGAACTGCTGCCACCTTGTGGCCGTTTCACACAACAGCAGCTTTAATCCCAACGCTAATGGTCAGTTGATATTCAAAATCATTGCAGGCCTGTAAATGACACCTGCCCTGAAAACAAATCCTGGGGTCACATATCGACCAAAAATTTCAAAGGACGTCCATATTTCAAAACCACCGTTTCAAAAGGCATATTTTACGCACATTAGTGTTCTGCTTCTTTTCCTTTCTTTCCTTTTTTGTTAAAAAACACGGGAATGGAAAAAGGCATCCCTCAGAATGGGCGAAAATCGTTGCAGACGAATCAATGGACAGAGGTTTAATCTCCAATATATATAAACAGCTCATGCAGCTTAATATTAAAAAAAACAAACAACCCAAAAAAATGGGCAGAAGATCTAAAGAGACGTTTCTTCAAAGGAGACACAGAGATGGCCAAGACGCACATGAAAAGCTGCTCAACAGCACTAATTATTAGAGAAATGCAAATCAAAACTACAATGAGGTATCACCTCGCACCTGTTAGAATCGGCATCATCAGAAAATCTACAAACAACCAATTCTGGGGAGGGTGTGGACAAAAGGAGCCCTCTTCCACTATTGGTGGGAATGTAAATTGATACAGTCCCTATGGAGAACAGTATGGAGTTTCCTTAAAATAACTAGAAATAGAATTACCATCTGATCCAGCAATCCCACTTCTGGGCATATACCCAGAGAAAACCGTATTTCAAAAAGGCACATTCACCACAATGTTCGTTGCAGCACTATTTACAATAGCCAGGGAATGGAAGCAACCTAAATGCCCACAGACAGATGAATGGATAAAGATGTGGTACATATATAAAATGGAATATGACTCGGCCATAAAAAGGAATGAAACTGGGTCATTTGTAGAGACATCGATGGATCGAGAGACTGTCATACAGAATGAAGTAAGTCAGAAAGAGGAAAACAAATATTGTATATGAATGCATATATGTGGAGCCTAAAAATGGTACAGATGAACTGGTTTGCAGGGAAGAAATAGAGACACAGAGGTAGAGAACAAACGTATGGACACCAAGTGTGGGAAGCCATGGGGTGGTGGTGGTGGGATGAGTTGGGAGTTTGGGATTGACCTGTATACATGTATATGCATAAAATACATAACTAATAATAACGTGCTGTATAAAAAAATAAATAAAATTTCAAAATTTTAAAAAATAAAATTTAAAAATAAAACAGAAAAAAGTTCTTCCCGTCACACAGATGTATTTATAGGAATGAATTATTTCCATGCTTATATCTATAAATACATAAAAGAGGAATAACATCTAACTTGAAACATAAAAGAAAAAAAAAGTGAACCCACGAGTTATACAGAGGAAAACCCTATCACGGCACTTGCTCCAGTGGTAAACAATTCTGAAATTGGTCAGAGGTGGGGAACCATCTCCCATACAGCCAGCAACCCAACCCCCACGCAAGGAGCGTCCTCATTGCAAAGCTGGGGGACCGTGCCGAGGCATCTGTGAGTAAACGTGAGCTGAGCCCCAGGCCAGCTGCTGCTGAACTGTTCCCACCCTTTCCAGGTAAAACACCTGAATATGTACAAGGGCTTGAAAGCCTAGAGGAAGGACCGTGGAGCCACACCAGCGACAGCACGCAGGCCAACTTGGTGCCTGCAGGCCAGCCAGCGTGGTCCTGGCCCCGGGCGCTCTTCCAGAAGCTTTCCATTGCCCTGCCTGAGATACCCCTCCTGTCCCGGCCCCCACTGCTTTTTTCCTTCCTCACCTCTGTCCGGAGAGAAATTCCAGCGGAAGGTATGGGTGACACATCCTCTTCTTTACAGGCGGCAGCCTGGCAACTCCTGCAGAAAGGCCAGCAGAACCCCACTCACACCGGGCCACCCACAAAGCTGTGGCCCCTCACTCCCTCCCACCAGCACAGCCCCGAGACTGCTGACGGGGCAGAGAATATGGAGTCAGGCACAGCTTCAGGGGCTATTGCTGCCTGGAGCTCTGTTTATATTGACCTCAACGAGGCACACCTGGGGAGGGCGGGCCGGCAGGGTAAGGCTGCCCAGGTCAGCTAATCCACAACCCTCAGGGAATCACATTGTTGAAAATGGACCCCGCTAAGGCAGAAGAGAAGCCAAGGGAAAAAAGGACACAATGCCATTTGCAGCACCGTAGATGAGTCTAGAAGTAATCACGTGACTTGTAGTAAGTCAGAAAGTGAAAGACACATATCATATCATATCACTTATAGGTGTTACCTAAAAATGGATACCAGGGCAGATATTTCCACGGAGAAGGGCAATCACAGATTCATTAAACAAACTTATGGTTCACCAATGGAAAGGTGTGAGGATTGGTTTCATTACGATATCGGGGTTAACAGACATATACAAACACAGGTGACATATATAATCACCAAAGACCTACAGAATACCAAGAGAGGACTACTCAACATTCTGTCATAACGTACATGGGAAAAGGATCCCAAGAAGAACAGTCATCTGTATATGTGTAAAAGAACCACATCTTCCACACCTACAACAAGCCAAACATTGTAATCAAACTTGCTGTAATAAAAAATAAAAACTTAAATTAAAAACACGAACAAGAAGTAGTGAGACAAACGTGAGGGGCTTTCTCCTGGTACATTCCATTCTAAACTCCAATCTAGAACACCACTTCCACTGAGGCTCTCTTGCCCTAGTAACCAGATTTGGTAAGGGTGAACTGCTGCCACCTTGTGGCCGTTTCACACAACAGCAGCTTTAATCCCAACGCTAATGGTCAGTTGATATTCAAAATCATTGCAGGCCTGTAAATGACACCTGCCCTGAAAACAAATCCTGGGGTCACATATCGACCAAAAATTTCAAAGGACGTCCATATTTCAAAACCACCGTTTCAAAAGGCATATTTTACGCACATTCGTGTTCTGCTTCTTTTCCTTTCTTTCCTTTTTTGTTAAAAAACACGGGAATGGAAAAAGGCATCCCTCAGAATGGGCGAAAATCGTTGCAGACGAATCAATGGACAGAGGTTTAATCTCCAATATATATAAACAGCTCATGCAGCTTAATATTAAAAAAACAAACAACCCAAAAAAAATGGGCAGAAGATCTAAAGAGACGTTTCTTCAAAGGAGACACAGAGATGGCCAAGACGCACATGAAAAGCTGCTCAACAGCACTAATTATTAGAGAAATGCAAATCAAAACTACAATGAGGTATCACCTCACACCTGTTAGAATCGGCATCATCAGAAAATCTACAAACAACCAATTCTGGGGAGGGTGTGGACAAAAGGAGCCCTCTTCCACTATTGGTGGGAATGTAAATTGATACAGTCCCTATGGAGAACAGTATGGAGTTTCCTTAAAATAACTAGAAATAGAATTACCATCTGATCCAGCAATCCCACTTCTGGGCATATACCCAGAGAAAACCGTATTTCAAAAAGGCACATTCACCACAATGTTCGTTGCAGCACTATTTACAATAGCCAGGGAATGGAAGCAACCTAAATGCCCACAGACAGATGAATGGATAAAGATGTGGTACATATATAAAATGGAATATGACTCGGCCATAAAAAGGAATGAAACTGGGTCATTTGTAGAGACATCGATGGATCGAGAGACTGTCATACAGAATGAAGTAAGTCAGAAAGAGGAAAACAAATATTGTATATGAATGCATATATGTGGAGCCTAAAAATGGTACAGATGAACTGGTTTGCAGGGAAGAAATAGAGACACAGAGGTAGAGAACAAACGTATGGACACCAAGTGTGGGAAGCCATGGGGTGGTGGTGGTGGGATGAGTTGGGAGTTTGGGATTGACCTGTATACATGTATATGCATAAAATACATAACTAATAATAACGTGCTGTATAAAAAAATAAATAAAATTTCAAAATTTTAAAAAATAAAATTTAAAAATAAAACAGAAAAAAGTTCTTCCCGTCACACAGATGTATTTATAGGAATGAATTATTTCCATGCTTATATCTATAAATACATAAAAGAGGAATAACATCTAACTTGAAACATAAAAGAAAAAAAAAGTGAACCCACGAGTTATACAGAGGAAAACCCTATCACGGCACTTGCTCCAGTGGTAAACAATTCTGAAATTGGTCAGAGGTGGGGAACCATCTCCCATACAGCCAGCAACCCAACCCCCACGCAAGGAGCGTCCTCATTGCAAAGCTGGGGGACCGTGCCGAGGCATCTGTGAGTAAACGTGAGCTGAGCCCCAGGCCAGCTGCTGCTGAACTGTTCCCACCCTTTCCAGGTAAAACACCTGAATATGTACAAGGGCTTGAAAGCCTAGAGGAAGGACCGTGGAGCCACACCAGCGACAGCACGCAGGCCAACTTGGTGCCTGCAGGCCAGCCAGCGTGGTCCTGGACCCTGGCGCTCTTCCAGAAGCTTTCCATTGCCCTGCCTGAGATACCCCTCCTGTCCCGGCCCCCACTGCTTTTTTCCTTCCTCACCTCTGTCCGGAGAGAAATTCCAGCGGAAGGTATGGGTGACACATCCTCTTCTTTACAGGCGGCAGCCTGGCAACTCCTGCAGAAAGGCCAGCAGAACCCCACTCACACCGGGCCACCCACAAAGCTGTGGCCCCTCACTCCCTCCCACCAGCACAGCCCCGAGACTGCTGACGGGGCAGAGAATATGGAGTCAGGCACAGCTTCAGGGGCTATTGCTGCCTGGAGCTCTGTTTATATTGACCTCAACGAGGCACACCTGGGGAGGGCGGGCCGGCAGGGTAAGGCTGCCCAGGTCAGCTAATCCACAACCCTCAGGGAATCACATTGTTGAAAATGGACCCCGCTAAGGCAGAAGAGAAGCCAAGGGAAAAAAGGACACAATGCCATTTGCAGCACCGTAGATGAGTCTAGAAGTAATCACGTGACTTGTAGTAAGTCAGAAAGTGAAAGACACATATCATATCATATCACTTATAGGTGTTACCTAAAAATGGATACCAGGGCAGATATTTCCACGGAGAAGGGCAATCACAGATTCATTAAACAAACTTATGGTTCACCAATGGAAAGGTGTGAGGATTGGTTTCATTACGATATCGGGGTTAACAGACATATACAAACACAGGTGACATATATAATCACCAAAGACCTACAGAATACCAAGAGAGGACTACTCAACATTCTGTCATAACGTACATGGGAAAAGGATCCCAAGAAGAACAGTCATCTGTATATGTGTAAAAGAACCACATCTTCCACACCTACAACAAGCCAAACATTGTAATCAAACTTGCTGTAATAAAAAATAAAAACTTAAATTAAAAACACGAACAAGAAGTAGTGAGACAAACGTGAGGGGCTTTCTCCTGGTACATTCCATTCTAAACTCCAATCTAGAACACCACTTCCACTGAGGCTCTCTTGCCCTAGTAACCAGATTTGGTAAGGGTGAACTGCTGCCACCTTGTGGCCGTTTCACACAACAGCAGCTTTAATCCCAACGCTAATGGTCAGTTGATATTCAAAATCATTGCAGGCCTGTAAATGACACCTGCCCTGAAAACAAATCCTGGGGTCACATATCGACCAAAAATTTCAAAGGACGTCCATATTTCAAAACCACCGTTTCAAAAGGCATATTTTACGCACATTCGTGTTCTGCTTCTTTTCCTTTCTTTCCTTTTTTGTTAAAAAACACGGGAATGGAAAAAGGCATCCCTCAGAATGGGCGAAAATCGTTGCAGACGAATCAATGGACAGAGGTTTAATCTCCAATATATATAAACAGCTCATGCAGCTTAATATTAAAAAAACAAACAACCCAAAAAAAATGGGCAGAAGATCTAAAGAGACGTTTCTTCAAAGGAGACACAGAGATGGCCAAGACGCACATGAAAAGCTGCTCAACAGCACTAATTATTAGAGAAATGCAAATCAAAACTACAATGAGGTATCACCTCACACCTGTTAGAATCGGCATCATCAGAAAATCTACAAACAACCAATTCTGGGGAGGGTGTGGACAAAAGGAGCCCTCTTCCACTATTGGTGGGAATGTAAATTGATACAGTCCCTATGGAGAACAGTATGGAGTTTCCTTAAAATAACTAGAAATAGAATTACCATCTGATCCAGCAATCCCACTTCTGGGCATATACCCAGAGAAAACCGTATTTCAAAAAGGCACATTCACCACAATGTTCGTTGCAGCACTATTTACAATAGCCAGGGAATGGAAGCAACCTAAATGCCCACAGACAGATGAATGGATAAAGATGTGGTACATATATAAAATGGAATATGACTCGGCCATAAAAAGGAATGAAACTGGGTCATTTGTAGAGACATCGATGGATCGAGAGACTGTCATACAGAATGAAGTAAGTCAGAAAGAGGAAAACAAATATTGTATATGAATGCATATATGTGGAGCCTAAAAATGGTACAGATGAACTGGTTTGCAGGGAAGAAATAGAGACACAGAGGTAGAGAACAAACGTATGGACACCAAGTGTGGGAAGCCATGGGGTGGTGGTGGTGGGATGAGTTGGGAGTTTGGGATTGACCTGTATACATGTATATGCATAAAATACATAACTAATAATAACGTGCTGTATAAAAAAATAAATAAAATTTCAAAATTTTAAAAAATAAAATTTAAAAATAAAACAGAAAAAAGTTCTTCCCGTCACACAGATGTATTTATAGGAATGAATTATTTCCATGCTTGTATCTATAAATACATAAAAGAGGAATAACATCTAACTTGAAACATAAAAGAAAAAAAAAGTGAACCCACGAGTTATACAGAGGAAAACCCTATCACGGCACTTGCTCCAGTGGTAAACAATTCTGAAATTGGTCAGAGGTGGGGAACCATCTCCCATACAGCCAGCAACCCAACCCCCACGCAAGGAGCGTCCTCATTGCAAAGCTGGGGGACCGTGCCGAGGCATCTGTGAGTAAACGTGAGCTGAGCCCCAGGCCAGCTGCTGCTGAACTGTTCCCACCCTTTCCAGGTAAAACACCTGAATATGTACAAGGGCTTGAAAGCCTAGAGGAAGGACCGTGGAGCCACACCAGCGACAGCACGCAGGCCAACTTGGTGCCTGAAGGCCAGCCAGCGTGGTCCTGGTCCCGGGTGCTCTTCCAGAAGCTTTCCATTGCCCTGCCTGAGATACCCCTCCTGTCCCGGCCCCCACTGCTTTTTTCCTTCCTCACCTCTGTCCGGAGAGAAATTCCAGCGGAAGGTATGGGTGACACATCCTCTTCTTTACAGGCGGCAGCCTGGCAACTCCTGCAGAAAGGCCAGCAGAACCCCACTCACACCGGGACACCCACAAAGCTGTGGCCCCTCACTCCCTCCCACCAGCACAGCCCCGAGACTGCTGACGGGGCAGAGAATATGGAGTCAGGCACAGCTTCAGGGGCTATTGCTGCCTGGAGCTCTGTTTATATTGACCTCAACGAGGCACACCTGGGGAGGGCGGGCCGGCAGGGTAAGGCTGCCCAGGTCAGCTAATCCACAACCCTCAGGGAATCACATTGTTGAAAATGGACCCCGCTAAGGCAGAAGAGAAGCCAAGGGAAAAAAGGACACAATGCCATTTGAAGCACCGTAGATGAGTCTAGAAGTAATCACGTGACTTGTAGTAAGTCAGAAAGTGAAAGACACATATCATATCATATCACTTATAGGTGTTACCTAAAAATGGATACCAGGGCAGATATTTCCACGGAGAAGGGCAATCACAGATTCATTAAACAAACTTATGGTTCACCAATGGAAAGGTGTGAGGATAGGTTTCATTACGATATCGGGGTTAACAGACATATACAAACACAGGTGACATATATAATCACCAAAGACCTACAGAATACCAAGAGAGGACTACTCAACATTCTGTCATAACGTACATGGGAAAAGGATCCCAAGAAGAACAGTCATCTGTATATGTGTAAAAGAACCACATCTTCCACACCTACAACAAGCCAAACATTGTAATCAAACTTGCTGTAATAAAAAATAAAAACTTAAATTAAAAACACGAACAAGAAGTAGTGAGACAAACGTGAGGGGCTTTCTCCTGGTACATTCCATTCTAAACTCCAATCTAGAACACCACTTCCACTGAGGCTCTCTTGCCCTAGTAACCAGATTTGGTAAGGGTGAACTGCTGCCACCTTGTGGCCGTTTCACACAACAGCAGCTTTAATCCCAACGCTAATGGTCAGTTGATATTCAAAATCATTGCAGGCCTGTAAATGACACCTGCCCTGAAAACAAATCCTGGGGTCACATATCGACCAAAAATTTCAAAGGACGTCCATATTTCAAAACCACCGTTTCAAAAGGCATATTTTACGCACATTCGTGTTCTGCTTCTTTTCCTTTCTTTCCTTTTTTGTTAAAAAACACGGGAATGGAAAAAGGCATCCCTCAGAATGGGCGAAAATCGTTGCAGACGAATCAATGGACAGAGGTTTAATCTCCAATATATATAAACAGCTCATGCAGCTTAATATTAAAAAAAACAAACAACCCAAAAAAATGGGCAGAAGATCTAAAGAGACGTTTCTTCAAAGGAGACACAGAGATGGCCAAGACGCACATGAAAAGCTGCTCAACAGCACTAATTATTAGAGAAATGCAAATCAAAACTACAATGAGGTATCACCTCGCACCTGTTAGAATCGGCATCATCAGAAAATCTACAAACAACCAATTCTGGGGAGGGTGTGGACAAAAGGAGCCCTCTTCCACTATTGGTGGGAATGTAAATTGATACAGTCCCTATGGAGAACAGTATGGAGTTTCCTTAAAATAACTAGAAATAGAATTACCATCTGATCCAGCAATCCCACTTCTGGGCATATACCCAGAGAAAACCGTATTTCAAAAAGGCACATTCACCACAATGTTCGTTGCAGCACTATTTACAATAGCCAGGGAATGGAAGCAACCTAAATGCCCACAGACAGATGAATGGATAAAGATGTGGTACATATATAAAATGGAATATGACTCGGCCATAAAAAGGAATGAAACTGGGTCATTTGTAGAGACATCGATGGATCGAGAGACTGTCATACAGAATGAAGTAAGTCAGAAAGAGGAAAACAAATATTGTATATGAATGCATATATGTGGAGCCTAAAAATGGTACAGATGAACTGGTTTGCAGGGAAGAAATAGAGACACAGAGGTAGAGAACAAACGTATGGACACCAAGTGTGGGAAGCCATGGGGTGGTGGTGGTGGGATGAGTTGGGAGTTTGGGATTGACCTGTATACATGTATATGCATAAAATACATAACTAATAATAACGTGCTGTATAAAAAAATAAATAAAATTTCAAAATTTTAAAAAATAAAATTTAAAAATAAAACAGAAAAAAGTTCTTCCCGTCACACAGATGTATTTATAGGAATGAATTATTTCCATGCTTATATCTATAAATACATAAAAGAGGAATAACATCTAACTTGAAACATAAAAGAAAAAAAAAGTGAACCCACGAGTTATACAGAGGAAAACCCTATCACGGCACTTGCTCCAGTGGTAAACAATTCTGAAATTGGTCAGAGGTGGGGAACCATCTCCCATACAGCCAGCAACCCAACCCCCACGCAAGGAGCGTCCTCATTGCAAAGCTGGGGGACCGTGCCGAGGCATCTGTGAGTAAACGTGAGCTGAGCCCCAGGCCAGCTGCTGCTGAACTGTTCCCACCCTTTCCAGGTAAAACACCTGAATATGTACAAGGGCTTGAAAGCCTAGAGGAAGGACCGTGGAGCCACACCAGCGACAGCACGCAGGCCAACTTGGTGCCTGCAGGCCAGCCAGCGTGGTCCTGGACCCTGGCGCTCTTCCAGAAGCTTTCCATTGCCCTGCCTGAGATACCCCTCCTGTCCCGGCCCCCACTGCTTTTTTCCTTCCTCACCTCTGTCCGGAGAGAAATTCCAGCGGAAGGTATGGGTGACACATCCTCTTCTTTACAGGCGGCAGCCTGGCAACTCCTGCAGAAAGGCCAGCAGAACCCCACTCACACCGGGTCACCCACAAAGCTGTGGCCCCTCACTCCCTCCCACCAGCACAGCCCCGAGACTGCTGACGGGGCAGAGAATATGGAGTCAGGCACAGCTTCAGGGGCTATTGCTGCCTGGAGCTCTGTTTATATTGACCTCAACGAGGCACACCTGGGGAGGGCGGGCCGGCAGGGTAAGGCTGCCCAGGTCAGCTAATCCACAACCCTCAGGGAATCACATTGTTGAAAATGGACCCCGCTAAGGCAGAAGAGAAGCCAAGGGAAAAAAGGACACAATGCCATTTGCAGCACCGTAGATGAGTCTAGAAGTAATCACGTGACTTGTAGTAAGTCAGAAAGTGAAAGACACATATCATATCATATCACTTATAGGTGTTACCTAAAAATGGATACCAGGGCAGATATTTCCACGGAGAAGGGCAATCACAGATTCATTAAACAAACTTATGGTTCACCAATGGAAAGGTGTGAGGATTGGTTTCATTACGATATCGGGGTTAACAGACATATACAAACACAGGTGACATATATAATCACCAAAGACCTACAGAATACCAAGAGAGGACTACTCAACATTCTGTCATAACGTACATGGGAAAAGGATCCCAAGAAGAACAGTCATCTGTATATGTGTAAAAGAACCACATCTTCCACACCTACAACAAGCCAAACATTGTAATCAAACTTGCTGTAATAAAAAATAAAAACTTAAATTAAAAACACGAACAAGAAGTAGTGAGACAAACGTGAGGGGCTTTCTCCTGGTACATTCCATTCTAAACTCCAATCTAGAACACCACTTCCACTGAGGCTCTCTTGCCCTAGTAACCAGATTTGGTAAGGGTGAACTGCTGCCACCTTGTGGCCGTTTCACACAACAGCAGCTTTAATCCCAACGCTAATGGTCAGTTGATATTCAAAATCATTGCAGGCCTGTAAATGACACCTGCCCTGAAAACAAATCCTGGGGTCACATATCGACCAAAAATTTCAAAGGACGTCCATATTTCAAAACCACCGTTTCAAAAGGCATATTTTACGCACATTCGTGTTCTGCTTCTTTTCCTTTCTTTCCTTTTTTGTTAAAAAACACGGGAATGGAAAAAGGCATCCCTCAGAATGGGCGAAAATCGTTGCAGACGAATCAATGGACAGAGGTTTAATCTCCAATATATATAAACAGCTCATGCAGCTTAATATTAAAAAAACAAACAACCCAAAAAAAATGGGCAGAAGATCTAAAGAGACGTTTCTTCAAAGGAGACACAGAGATGGCCAAGACGCACATGAAAAGCTGCTCAACAGCACTAATTATTAGAGAAATGCAAATCAAAACTACAATGAGGTATCACCTCACACCTGTTAGAATCGGCATCATCAGAAAATCTACAAACAACCAATTCTGGGGAGGGTGTGGACAAAAGGAGCCCTCTTCCACTATTGGTGGGAATGTAAATTGATACAGTCCCTATGGAGAACAGTATGGAGTTTCCTTAAAATAACTAGAAATAGAATTACCATCTGATCCAGCAATCCCACTTCTGGGCATATACCCAGAGAAAACCGTATTTCAAAAAGGCACATTCACCACAATGTTCGTTGCAGCACTATTTACAATAGCCAGGGAATGGAAGCAACCTAAATGCCCACAGACAGATGAATGGATAAAGATGTGGTACATATATAAAATGGAATATGACTCGGCCATAAAAAGGAATGAAACTGGGTCATTTGTAGAGACATCGATGGATCGAGAGACTGTCCTACAGAATGAAGTAAGTCAGAAAGAGGAAAACAAATATTGTATATGAATGCATATATGTGGAGCCTAAAAATGGTACAGATGAACTGGTTTGCAGGGAAGAAATAGAGACACAGAGGTAGAGAACAAACGTATGGACACCAAGTGTGGGAAGCCATGGGGTGGTGGTGGTGGGATGAGTTGGGAGTTTGGGATTGACCTGTATACATGTATATGCATAAAATACATAACTAATAATAACGTGCTGTATAAAAAAATAAATAAAATTTCAAAATTTTAAAAAATAAAATTTAAAAATAAAACAGAAAAAAGTTCTTCCCGTCACACAGATGTATTTATAGGAATGAATTATTTCCATGCTTATATCTATAAATACATAAAAGAGGAATAACATCTAACTTGAAACATAAAAGAAAAAAAAAGTGAACCCACGAGTTATACAGAGGAAAACCCTATCACGGCACTTGCTCCAGTGGTAAACAATTCTGAAATTGGTCAGAGGTGGGGAACCATCTCCCATACAGCCAGCAACCCAACCCCCACGCAAGGAGCGTCCTCATTGCAAAGCTGGGGGACCGTGCCGAGGCATCTGTGAGTAAACGTGAGCTGAGCCCCAGGCCAGCTGCTGCTGAACTGTTCCCACCCTTTCCAGGTAAAACACCTGAATATGTACAAGGGCTTGAAAGCCTAGAGGAAGGACCGTGGAGCCACACCAGCGACAGCACGCAGGCCAACTTGGTGCCTGCAGGCCAGCCAGCGTGGTCCTGGCCCCGGGCGCTCTTCCAGAAGCTTTCCATTGCCCTGCCTGAGATACCCCTCCTGTCCCGGCCCCCACTGCTTTTTTCCTTCCTCACCTCTGTCCGGAGAGAAATTCCAGCGGAAGGTATGGGTGACACATCCTCTTCTTTACAGGCGGCAGCCTGGCAACTCCTGCAGAAAGGCCAGCAGAACCCCACTCACACCGGGCCACCCACAAAGCTGTGGCCCCTCACTCCCTCCCACCAGCACAGCCCCGAGACTGCTGACGGGGCAGAGAATATGGAGTCAGGCACAGCTTCAGGGGCTATTGCTGCCTGGAGCTCTGTTTATATTGACCTCAACGAGGCACACCTGGGGAGGGCGGGCCGGCAGGGTAAGGCTGCCCAGGTCAGCTAATCCACAACCCTCAGGGAATCACATTGTTGAAAATGGACCCCGCTAAGGCAGAAGAGAAGCCAAGGGAAAAAAGGACACAATGCCATTTGCAGCACCGTAGATGAGTCTAGAAGTAATCACGTGACTTGTAGTAAGTCAGAAAGTGAAAGACACATATCATATCATATCACTTATAGGTGTTACCTAAAAATGGATACCAGGGCAGATATTTCCACGGAGAAGGGCAATCACAGATTCATTAAACAAACTTATGGTTCACCAATGGAAAGGTGTGAGGATTGGTTTCATTACGATATCGGGGTTAACAGACATATACAAACACAGGTGACATATATAATCACCAAAGACCTACAGAATACCAAGAGAGGACTACTCAACATTCTGTCATAACGTACATGGGAAAAGGATCCCAAGAAGAACAGTCATCTGTATATGTGTAAAAGAACCACATCTTCCACACCTACAACAAGCCAAACATTGTAATCAAACTTGCTGTAATAAAAAATAAAAACTTAAATTAAAAACACGAACAAGAAGTAGTGAGACAAACGTGAGGGGCTTTCTCCTGGTACATTCCATTCTAAACTCCAATCTAGAACACCACTTCCACTGAGGCTCTCTTGCCCTAGTAACCAGATTTGGTAAGGGTAAACTGCTGCCACCTTGTGGCCGTTTCACACAACAGCAGCTTTAATCCCAACGCTAATGGTCAGTTGATATTCAAAATCATTGCAGGCCTGTAAATGACACCTGCCCTGAAAACAAATCCTGGGGTCACATATCGACCAAAAATTTCAAAGGACGTCCATATTTCAAAACCACCGTTTCAAAAGGCATATTTTACGCACATTCGTGTTCTGCTTCTTTTCCTTTCTTTCCTTTTTTTGTTAAAAAACACGGGAATGGAAAAAGGCATCCCTCAGAATGGGCGAAAATCGTTGCAGACGAATCAATGGACAGAGGTTTAATCTCCAATATATATAAACAGCTCATGCAGCTTAATATTAAAAAAAACAAACAACCCAAAAAAATGGGCAGAAGATCTAAAGAGACGTTTCTTCAAAGGAGACACAGAGATGGCCAAGACGCACATGAAAAGCTGCTCAACAGCACTAATTATTAGAGAAATGCAAATCAAAACTACAATGAGGTATCACCTCGCACCTGTTAGAATCGGCATCATCAGAAAATCTACAAACAACCAATTCTGGGGAGGGTGTGGACAAAAGGAGCCCTCTTCCACTATTGGTGGGAATGTAAATTGATACAGTCCCTATGGAGAACAGTATGGAGTTTCCTTAAAAAAACTAGAAATAGAATTACCATCTGATCCAGCAATCCCACTTCTGGGCATATACCCAGAGAAAACCGTATTTCAAAAAGGCACATTCACCACAATGTTCGTTGCAGCACTATTTACAATAGCCAGGTAATGGAAGCAACCTAAATGCCCACAGACAGATGAATGGATAAAGATGTGGTACATATATAAAATGGAATATGACTCGGCCATAAAAAGGAATGAAACTGGGTCATTTGTAGAGACATCGATGGATCGAGAGACTGTCATACAGAATGAAGTAAGTCAGAAAGAGGAAAACAAATATTGTATATGAATGCATATATGTGGAGCCTAAAAATGGTACAGATGAACTGGTTTGCAGGGAAGAAATAGAGACACAGAGGTAGAGAACAAACGTATGGACACCAAGTGTGGGAAGCCATGGGGTGGTGGTGGTGGGATGAGTTGTGAGTTTGGGATTGACCTGTATACATGTATATGCATAAAATACATAACTAATAATAACGTGCTGTATAAAAAAATAAATAAAATTTCAAAATTTTAAAAAATAAAATTTAAAAATAAAACAGAAAAAAGTTCTTCCCGTCACACAGATGTATTTATAGGAATGAATTATTTCCATGCTTATATCTATAAATACATAAAAGAGGAATAACATCTAACTTGAAACATAAAAGAAAAAAAAGTGAACCCACGAGTTATACAGAGGAAAACCCTATCACGGCACTTGCTCCAGTGGTAAACAATTCTGAAATTGGTCAGAGGTGGGGAACCATCTCCCATACAGCCAGCAACCCAACCCCCACGCAAGGAGCGTCCTCATTGCAAAGCTGGGGGACCGTGCCAAGGCATCTGTGAGTAAACGTGAGCTGAGCCCCAGGCCAGCTGCTGCTGAACTGTTCCCACCCTTTCCAGGTAAAACACCTGAATATGTACAAGGGCTTGAAAGCCTAGAGGAAGGACCGTGGAGCCACACCAGCGACAGCACGCAGGCCAACTTGGTGCCTGCAGGCCAGCCAGCGTGGTCCTGGACCCTGGCGCTCTTCCAGAAGCTTTCCATTGCCCTGCCTGAGATACCCCTCCTGTCCCGGCCCCCACTGCTTTTTTCCTTCCTCACCTCTGTCCGGAGAGAAATTCCAGCGGAAGGTATGGGTGACACATCCTCTTCTTTACAGGCGGCAGCCTGGCAACTCCTGCAGAAAGGCCAGCAGAACCCCACTCACACCGGGTCACCCACAAAGCTGTGGCCCCTCACTCCCTCCCACCAGCACAGCCCCGAGACTGCTGACGGGGCAGAGAATATGGAGTCAGGCACAGCTTCAGGGGCTATTGCTGCCTGGAGCTCTGTTTATATTGACCTCAACGAGGCACACCTGGGGAGGGCGGGCCGGCAGGGTAAGGCTGCCCAGGTCAGCTAATCCACAACCCTCAGGGAATCACATTGTTGAAAATGGACCCCGCTAAGGCAGAAGAGAAGCCAAGGGAAAAAAGGACACAATGCCATTTGCAGCACCGTAGATGAGTCTAGAAGTAATCACGTGACTTGTAGTAAGTCAGAAAGTGAAAGACACATATCATATCATATCACTTATAGGTGTTACCTAAAAATGGATACCAGGGCAGATATTTCCACGGAGAAGGGCAATCACAGATTCATTAAACAAACTTATGGTTCACCAATGGAAAGGTGTGAGGATTGGTTTCATTACGATATCGGGGTTAACAGACATATACAAACACAGGTGACATATATAATCACCAAAGACCTACAGAATACCAAGAGAGGACTACTCAACATTCTGTCATAACGTACATGGGAAAAGGATCCCAAGAAGAACAGTCATCTGTATATGTGTAAAAGAACCACATCTTCCACACCTACAACAAGCCAAACATTGTAATCAAACTTGCTGTAATAAAAAATAAAAACTTAAATTAAAAACACGAACAAGAAGTAGTGAGACAATCGTGAGGGGCTTTCTCCTGGTACATTCCATTCTAAACTCCAATCTAGAACACCACTTCCACTGAGGCTCTCTTGCCCTAGTAACCAGATTTGGTAAGGGTGAACTGCTGCCACCTTGTGGCCGTTTCACACAACAGCAGCTTTAATCCCAACGCTAATGGTCAGTTGATATTCAAAATCATTGCAGGCCTGTAAATGACACCTGCCCTGAAAACAAATCCTGGGGTCACATATCGAACAAAAATTTCAAAGGACGTCCATATTTCAAAACCACCGTTTCAAAAGGCATATTTTACGCACATTCGTGTTCTGCTTCTTTTCCTTTCTTTCCTTTTTTGTTAAAAAACACGGGAATGGAAAAAGGCATCCCTCAGAATGGGCGAAAATCGTTGCAGACGAATCAATGGACAGAGGTTTAATCTCCAATATATATAAACAGCTCATGCAGCTTAATATTAAAAAAACAAACAACCCAAAAAAAATGGGCAGAAGATCTAAAGAGACGTTTCTTCAAAGGAGACACAGAGATGGCCAAGACGCACATGAAAAGCTGCTCAACAGCACTAATTATTAGAGAAATGCAAATCAAAACTACAATGAGGTATCACCTCACACCTGTTAGAATCGGCATCATCAGAAAATCTACAAACAACCAATTCTGGGGAGGGTGTGGACAAAAGGAGCCCTCTTCCACTATTGGTGGGAATGTAAATTGATACAGTCCCTATGGAGAACAGTATGGAGTTTCCTTAAAATAACTAGAAATAGAATTACCATCTGATCCAGCAATCCCACTTCTGGGCATATACCCAGAGAAAACCGTATTTCAAAAAGGCACATTCACCACAATGTTCGTTGCAGCACTATTTACAATAGCCAGGGAATGGAAGCAACCTAAATGCCCACAGACAGATGAATGGATAAAGATGTGGTACATATATAAAATGGAATATGACTCGGCCATAAAAAGGAATGAAACTGGGTCATTTGTAGAGACATCGATGGATCGAGAGACTGTCATACAGAATGAAGTAAGTCAGAAAGAGGAAAACAAATATTGTATATGAATGCATATATGTGGAGCCTAAAAATGGTACAGATGAACTGGTTTGCAGGGAAGAAATAGAGACACAGAGGTAGAGAACAAACGTATGGACACCAAGTGTGGGAAGCCATGGGGTGGTGGTGGTGGGATGAGTTGGGAGTTTGGGATTGACCTGTATACATGTATATGCATAAAATACATAACTAATAATAACGTGCTGTATAAAAAAATAAATAAAATTTCAAAATTTTAAAAAATAAAATTTAAAAATAAAACAGAAAAAAGTTCTTCCCGTCACACAGATGTATTTATAGGAATGAATTATTTCCATGCTTATATCTATAAATACATAAAAGAGGAATAACATCTAACTTGAAACATAAAAGAAAAAAAAAGTGAACCCACGAGTTATACAGAGGAAAACCCTATCACGGCACTTGCTCCAGTGGTAAACAATTCTGAAATTGGTCAGAGGTGGGGAACCATCTCCCATACAGCCAGCAACCCAACCCCCACGCAAGGAGCGTCCTCATTGCAAAGCTGGGGGACCGTGCCGAGGCATCTGTGAGTAAACGTGAGCTGAGCCCCAGGCCAGCTGCTGCTGAACTGTTCCCACCCTTTCCAGGTAAAACACCTGAATATGTACAAGGGCTTGAAAGCCTAGAGGAAGGACCGTGGAGCCACACCAGCGACAGCACGCAGGCCAACTTGGTGCCTGCAGGCCAGCCAGCGTGGTCCTGGCCCCGGGCGCTCTTCCAGAAGCTTTCCATTGCCCTGCCTGAGATACCCCTCCTGTCCCGGCCCCCACTGCTTTTTTCCTTCCTCACCTCTGTCCGGAGAGAAATTCCAGCGGAAGGTATGGGTGACACATCCTCTTCTTTACAGGCGGCAGCCTGGCAACTCCTGCAGAAAGGCCAGCAGAACCCCACTCACACCGGGACACCCACAAAGCTGTGGCCCCTCACTCCCTCCCACCAGCACAGCCCCGAGACTGCTGACGGGGCAGAGAATATGGAGTCAGGCACAGCTTCAGGGGCTATTGCTGCCTGGAGCTCTGTTTATATTGACCTCAACGAGGCACACCTGGGGAGGGCGGGCCGGCAGGGTAAGGCTGCCCAGGTCAGCTAATCCACAACCCTCAGGGAATCACATTGTTGAAAATGGACCCCGCTAAGGCAGAAGAGAAGCCAAGGGAAAAAAGGACACAATGCCATTTGCAGCACCGTAGATGAGTCTAGAAGTAATCACGTGACTTGTAGTAAGTCAGAAAGTGAAAGACACATATCATATCATATCACTTATAGGTGTTACCTAAAAATGGATACCAGGGCAGATATTTCCACGGAGAAGGGCAATCACAGATTCATTAAACAAACTTATGGTTCACCAATGGAAAGGTGTGAGGATTGGTTTCATTACGATATCGGGGTTAACAGACATATACAAACACAGGTGACATATATAATCACCAAAGACCTACAGAATACCAAGAGAGGACTACTCAACATTCTGTCATAACGTACATGGGAAAAGGATCCCAAGAAGAACAGTCATCTGTATATGTGTAAAAGAACCACATCTTCCACACCTACAACAAGCCAAACATTGTAATCAAACTTGCTGTAATAAAAAATAAAAACTTAAATTAAAAACACGAACAAGAAGTAGTGAGACAAACGTGAGGGGCTTTCTCCTGGTACATTCCATTCTAAACTCCAATCTAGAACACCACTTCCACTGAGGCACTCTTGCCCTAGTAACCAGATTTGGTAAGGGTAAACTGCTGCCACCTTGTGGCCGTTTCACACAACAGCAGCTTTAATCCCAACGCTAATGGTCAGTTGATATTCAAAATCATTGCAGGCCTGTAAATGACACCTGCCCTGAAAACAAATCCTGGGGTCACATATCGACCAAAAATTTCAAAGGACGTCCATATTTCAAAACCACCGTTTCAAAAGGCATATTTTACGCACATTCGTGTTCTGCTTCTTTTCCTTTCTTTCCTTTTTTTGTTAAAAAACACGGGAATGGAAAAAGGCATCCCTCAGAATGGGCGAAAATCGTTGCAGACGAATCAATGGACAGAGGTTTAATCTCCAATATATATAAACAGCTCATGCAGCTTAATATTAAAAAAAACAAACAACCCAAAAAAATGGGCAGAAGATCTAAAGAGACGTTTCTTCAAAGGAGACACAGAGATGGCCAAGACGCACATGAAAAGCTGCTCAACAGCACTAATTATTAGAGAAATGCAAATCAAAACTACAATGAGGTATCACCTCGCACCTGTTAGAATCGGCATCATCAGAAAATCTACAAACAACCAATTCTGGGGAGGGTGTGGACAAAAGGAGCCCTCTTCCACTATTGGTGGGAATGTAAATTGATACAGTCCCTATGGAGAACAGTATGGAGTTTCCTTAAAAAAACTAGAAATAGAATTACCATCTGATCCAGCAATCCCACTTCTGGGCATATACCCAGAGAAAACCGTATTTCAAAAAGGCACATTCACCACAATGTTCGTTGCAGCACTATTTACAATAGCCAGGGAATGGAAGCAACCTAAATGCCCACAGACAGATGAATGGATAAAGATGTGGTACATATATAAAATGGAATATGACTCGGCCATAAAAAGGAATGAAACTGGGTCATTTGTAGAGACATCGATGGATCGAGAGACTGTCATACAGAATGAAGTAAGTCAGAAAGAGGAAAACAAATATTGTATATGAATGCATATATGTGGAGCCTAAAAATGGTACAGATGAACTGGTTTGCAGGGAAGAAATAGAGACACAGAGGTAGAGAACAAACGTATGGACACCAAGTGTGGGAAGCCATGGGGTGGTGGTGGTGGGATGAGTTGTGAGTTTGGGATTGACCTGTATACATGTATATGCATAAAATACATAACTAATAATAACGTGCTGTATAAAAAAATAAATAAAATTTCAAAATTTTAAAAAATAAAATTTAAAAATAAAACAGAAAAAAGTTCTTCCCGTCACACAGATGTATTTATAGGAATGAATTATTTCCATGCTTATATCTATAAATACATAAAAGAGGAATAACATCTAACTTGAAACATAAAAGAAAAAAAAGTGAACCCACGAGTTATACAGAGGAAAACCCTATCACGGCACTTGCTCCAGTGGTAAACAATTCTGAAATTGGTCAGAGGTGGGGAACCATCTCCCATACAGCCAGCAACCCAACCCCCACGCAAGGAGCGTCCTCATTGCAAAGCTGGGGGACCGTGCCAAGGCATCTGTGAGTAAACGTGAGCTGAGCCCCAGGCCAGCTGCTGCTGAACTGTTCCCACCCTTTCCAGGTAAAACACCTGAATATGTACAAGGGCTTGAAAGCCTAGAGGAAGGACCGTGGAGCCACACCAGCGACAGCACGCAGGCCAACTTGGTGCCTGCAGGCCAGCCAGCGTGGTCCTGGACCCTGGCGCTCTTCCAGAAGCTTTCCATTGCCCTGCCTGAGATACCCCTCCTGTCCCGGCCCCCACTGCTTTTTTCCTTCCTCACCTCTGTCCGGAGAGAAATTCCAGCGGAAGGTATGGGTGACACATCCTCTTCTTTACAGGCGGCAGCCTGGCAACTCCTGCAGAAAGGCCAGCAGAACCCCACTCACACCGGGTCACCCACAAAGCTGTGGCCCCTCACTCCCTCCCACCAGCACAGCCCCGAGACTGCTGACGGGGCAGAGAATATGGAGTCAGGCACAGCTTCAGGGGCTATTGCTGCCTGGAGCTCTGTTTATATTGACCTCAACGAGGCACACCTGGGGAGGGCGGGCCGGCAGGGTAAGGCTGCCCAGGTCAGCTAATCCACAACCCTCAGGGAATCACATTGTTGAAAATGGACCCCGC